>NC_081419.1:141212249-141812249 GCF_949786415.1 Peromyscus eremicus | reverse complement strand
TGAGTACAGAAGGAGGGGGGAGAGAGGAGGAGAAGGAAGAGGGGAGGGGGGAGGGACTGGCTCCCGAGGCCAGGTGACTGTGCAGCATCTACTGTCTGAGCACACACTATCTGTATACACGGGGCCCAGGAGGGAACACCTGTCACCTGCCCCTAGTGACAGGTCCGGTTAGTAGGTGGCTTGAGTTTGTCTAAAAAGAGAATACAATAGGAAGCATCTTGCTTCAGAAGTTTAAGGGCATAACACATGTGGTCATCCACCAAGGCACCTGGGGACAGAATTCCAGGGGAGAGAGACCCATGAGAATGCAGCCAGGCTTCCTTCCTCCGGCCTCAGCTGGTGACCTATCCCCCGCAGAGCTCCCAGAGAGTGCTTTAGTTTCACAGGGAAGGAAAATGGAGGGGGGCACCAGAAGCAGACCCCCAACACCCTGAATCTCATGTATGGAAGACCTGAGTGGCCCTACCCACCCTCCACGGTCCTCAACACAACAGCAGCCTTGTCATAGAAGTGCAGGCTGGGACACTGATGGAGGTGGCCCTGCTGCAGAGCAATCCATCCCCAGATAAAGTTCTAACAGGAGCAGAATAGGCTGGGGTGGTGATAAGTCACTGTCACTTGTATTGGCTGAGCAGTGACTTTGACATTGCTGGCCACAGACCGCTGCTCTCCTCTGTCTCTCTGACAGCCCTGCTTGTTCATCTCAGGGTCGGCTCTGGGGTTGGACCAGCTGAAGTAAATCCATCTCCCCTCACAAGCAAGTCCCCAGGAAGACACATGATCCTGTGGCCACTCAGAAAAAGCCAGCTTAGGACCACTGGGGGCACCCTGTGGAAAGGAGAAGCTGTGCCTCCTCTCTGCCTTGGATATGTCCCAGGCACATGGGGGATTGATGCTGCCAGTGGCTAGGCTAGGGGCCCACACCTTGAACTCTGTGTTCAAGGCCAGCCTGATCTATATAGTGAGTTCCAGGCTAGCCAGGGCTGACACCCTATTTCTCAAAAAAAAAAAAAAAAAAAAAAAAAAAAAGCACCTGTTGCTCTTCCAGTGGACCCAGTTCTGTTCCCAGCACCCACATGGTGCCTCATCATTTATTCCACGGGATCCAACACCTTCTGGTACATATACAACCATGGAAGCAAACACACTCATATATAGATAAAATGGCTTAATTTTTTTTCAATTTTATAAAAAAGGGAAGAGGAGGAACCAGGGCTTCCAACACTGTATTCTCAAGAACATCACCTTCTCGGAATCTCTCTAGGAGAGACCTCTGTACCCAGAGATACCAGGGAGTGACTGCACATCCCATCAGGGCAGCCCACAGTGAGACTAAAGGTCATGGGTCCCAGACTTGGCCCAAGGATGGAGCTTATTCTGGGATGCCAGCTCTGTTCTAGGCTCCCAGCTTATTCTGGGCTTCAGATAAATCCCAGCCTCAGTGCCACCACCGTGCTCAACTGGGAATGGAATTTCTGCCTCTGAGGGAGACGCAGTACTCCAGTGTGCCCAGGACCCACAGGGTCCCCACAGTGCTTCATCGGGGTTCACTTCCTCATGCTAACACCAGCAAAGCAGCAAGGAAACCAGAATGAGTGCGTTTGGCATCTCTCCCTGCAACCAGAAGCACTCCGGCTACTAGGCCAACTCCCTCCACAGGGGGCGTAACAAGGAAAGTGCTACTGGCATGTGATCTTTGGGAGTTATTTGGGGTTTTTTCTTTCAGATTTAAGTTTAGTTGATTGGTTGTGTTTTCCAGACAGGGTCTCATGTAGCCTTGAACTTGCTATGTTGGTGAGGCCAGTCTTGAACTCCTGATTCTCCTGCCTCACAGAGAGCCACCATGCTCATTTGAAGTCCAGTTCTTAAAAGCAGACTGTCTGACGGACATCGGTGTCGCGATGAGGAAATGAGGCAAATCATGTGACAGACCCAGCAAGAGTGAATGTGGTCCTCAAGAAGTGCTCATGGAGTAGGAGATCTCCCACTGTGCTTAACTGTCCCAAGGAGCAGACAGCCACAGTGGAAGGTCTGCTCACCTAACAGCAAACAGGCAGGGAGGGGGGAGAGGAGGGGCGGTTCTGATTCAGCTGAGTTTTCATGGCGCCACCGCCACCGTGAAGGCTTTCACACATGCTCCATCTGCCTGCACCCCAGCTGCTAATTGCCAATGCATGTTCGCACCTCAACGGCAGACTTGGCAAAGCAGCTGGAGGGTTTTTCATTAGCCTTTAGGAGACAAGCTGCTTTGCCTCATTACCCAGCCTCCAGGCTCCATCCTCCTTTCCCCGTGCAGACAGTCAGAGTCCAGGCTTGGGTCACCTTCCAAGATGCTCCCTTCAGACCCCGGGAGACATGGATTCCTGGCTGTCTCTCCACGATGAGGCAAAGCATGACGGTATGAAAGGCTGGGTGGTTCTCTGTCTGCCACTCGTGAGCTGGGTGGCCTTGAGCTGGTTATTTAACTCCTCTGAGCAGGTTTTTCTTGTGTGGAAAATGGAGATAGTATTGGCTCGGTCTGTAGCTTGGTTGGCAGAGTGCGTGCCTAGTATGTATGAAGTTCTAGGTTCTATCCCCAGCGTTTCATAAACTGGATGTAGTGGTTAAGGTGTGCTTGTAATCTTAGCAATTGAGAGGTCGAGGTAGGAGGTCTTGGGCCAGCCTGGGCTAATGAGATCCTGTCTGCCCTCCCCCTAAAGAAAGGAAAAGAAGGAAGAGGGCACATTGAGACTCTTCCCACCAAGGACCAAGTGAGGACATAAAGGAAAAGAAGTGAGGTGCACAGGAAAGTGTCTGAGAAAGTAGCAGTTCTATCCAAAACTACCATGTTAGGATGGACCACTGTGTTCCTAAGTATCCAAAACCCAACAACGACTGCTTTATGGGGACAAGTTATGACGAGGGAGGTAACTGGAAGCGAAGCCAGTTTTAAGTTCGTGAAATTGTAAAGACCAGGGTCATGCCAGGCTCACACAGACAGGCTGCACCATGCCATGAAGAGTCCCTTTCTATTTTACAGCTCCCATTATATTTATCTCACTCGTACATTCTCCGCGGTGATTACTCACAGCTCAAGACTCTCTTCACGGTGACAACATGGCTGCCCCAGGCCCAGACACTCATCTTCTCAAGACCAAGTCCAACAGGAAAGCCCAAGAGCTAAAATAACTGCTGCATACATAAGCCCTGAGATCTGCTCTGAGCGGAACAGCCCTCAGCCAATGAGACCCCGGGGTTGGGGTCTGAAAGCAGGTAAGGGATAAAACCCAATGGAGCCCACAGTGTCTCTCTACCGCCCTCTACTGTTCTGGATCAGAATGAAGGCTTTATCTGGCTCACCCGCCTGCCTGGCAAGAGATGCAGAGAGAAAACCATAGTTGCAGCTAGGAAAAGAGGGAACCGGTAAGAAAGCCTTTAGGCCACCTTTGCCTGCCCTTCCGCCTTCACAGACGCGACAGAAACCACAGCAGGGGCACCTAAGCGATGCACTCCCCAAAGGTCGGTTCCCCCGGGGCAGAGAATTCTGTTGGGAATGCATCTTATTTGCCAAGGACAGATGGGCAGGAAGCTGGGTCTGCAGAGTAACCATGTTGGGAAGCAATAGGACCTAGAAGGAAGGAAGGAAGGTCATGGAATCTTCCCTAAGCAGAAATTATAGTAGTTCTCATGAGACCCCATTTAGATCCAATGAGAGTGAATTGCTATAAAGAGCAGGCCTGTGCCACCCTCACCCCCTACCTCCTCACCGCACGATCTCCTCCTCTTCCACATACAACCAGTATGATGTCATCCACCCAAGTGTGACCTAGCCAAGGAGACTTCTCCCCTGAGTACAACCCACAATGGCACCATGCCCTTGAACCTCCACACTATGAGTCAAATCATTTCTTTTCATGCCATAAGACCCAGCCTCGGGGCATTTTCTTATGGCGACAGAAAGCAGGCTCGTACACCCAGCTCTGCAGGTACAGCCATCATCCCTAGTTCCTAGAGGTGGCCAGCACAGGCCTGTAGCCAGCACACGAGTGCATAGAGTCAGGCAGCTAGAGGCAGGAAGCCATTGCTGAAGCTGAGGTGGGTCTCTTATGGCCAGACTGCTAGGTACATAGGCCCAGTCTGGAATGTTCTTCCTGTGTGAGTCAGCTTCCCACACCATGACCAAACACCTCAGATCAGCTTGGAGGAGGAAAGGTCTCTCTGGCCGTGATTTCAGAAGTTTCCATCGATGCTGCTTGGCCTGTCACTTTGAGCCTGTTGCAAAGCCATGGCCAGAAAGGCAGGGGTGGGAGGCAGGTGTTGGTGGGGGAACGATCTGCTCACTACAAGGCAAAAAGAACGGGGAGAGTGGGGGGAGAAAACAGAGAGGGGAGAGAATAGGGACAATCAAAGATGGGGAGGAGATTTCTGCCCATGGTGGCATATGCCTAGATTCCCAGCACTCATGAAGCTGAAGCAGGAGAATTGCTGAGAGTTTGAGGCCAGCTGGGACTATATGGTGAGTCCCTGGCCATTCTGAGATCTGTCCAAAACAATAACAAAATCTAGTGTCTCCCACCAGCAGCTCCAAGTGCAGCTGAGTCTCGACAGCCACTTAGCAACCCCAGGGTATCCTAGTCACTGGCTGCTGCCCTGCCCGCTGAAGCTTCTCGGGGGGGGGGGGGTCCTCCTTAGACTAGAAAAACAACCCCCTCCTACCTCTGACTCTTCCCCGGAGTGGGGATGTGCGGGATGCATGAGGAGAGCCCACGGTGCTTGGCCGTGTCTAAAGTTTCTCCTCCCCTCCACCTCCCTGTGCTTGCCCTGATTTATAGAACCCCAGCAAGATGGCAGGGTTGCTCGTGAATACTCCTCCGGCTTCTGTGCTGGCTAGTTTTATGTCAACTTGACACAAGCTAAAGTCATCTGAGAGGAGAGAACCTCAATTGAGAAAATGCCTCCTGGGGCTGGAGATGGATTAGCTGTTGAGAGCACCATCTGCTTTTCCAGAGGACCCGGGTTCAATTCCCAGCACCCACACGGCAGCTCACACCTGTCTGTAACTCTAGTGCCAGGGGATCTGACACCCTCACACAGACATGCAGGCAAAACACCAATGCATATAAAATAAAAATAAATTATAAAGAAAGAAAAAAGAAAATGTGTCTGTAAGATCAGGCCATAGGCAAGCCCTTAGGGCATTTTCTTAATTAGTGATTGATGGAGGAGGGCCAGTCTATTGTGGGTGGTGCCATCCCTGGGCTGGGTGGTCCTGGGTTCTATAAGAAAGTAGGTTGCTGGGCGGTGGTGGTGCATGCCTTTAATCCCAGCACTTGGAAGGCAGAGGCAGGTGGATCTCTGTGAGTTCAAGGCCAGTCTGGTCTACAGAGTGAGTTCCAGGACACTCAGAGCTACACAGAGAGACCCTGTCTTGAAAAACAAAAACAAAAACAAAAACAAACAAACAAAAAAAAAAAAAAGCAGGCTGAGCAAGCCTGTAAGCAGCCCCCTCCATGGCCTCTGCATTAGCTCCTGCCTCCAGGTTCCTGTCCTGCTTCAGTTCCTGTCCTGGTTTCCTTCTATGATGTGGAAGTGTAAGTCAAATAAACCCTTTCCTCCCAAACTTGCTTTTTAGTCATGGTGTTTTGTTGCAGCAATAGAAACCCAAACTAAGACATCTTTTTTTTTTTTTTTTTTTTTTCTTTTCAAGACAGGGTTCTCTGTGTAGCTATGAGCCTTTCCTGGAACTCGCTCTGTAGACCAGGCTGGCCTCAAACTCACAGAGATCCACATGTCTCTGCCTCCCGAGTGCTGGGATTAAAGTCGTGCGCCATCACCGCCCAGCTCAAGACATTTTCTTTGACCCATACTGATTTACATGCATGTTCCTGTGCCTCCCTCTTTAGCGCACGTACACTAATGGATCTGGACAGCTCACTGGCTTCCCCTGCTGAGCCATTGCGACAAGTCTGTTCCTTGTACTTCTTCGCCACCTACTGGTCATTTTCAAAATTACAACCTGGGATCAAGGCTGGCTTTCTCAGCCCACCTGCTTGTAAATAGCCAGATTCTGTAATATTGACTTAAAAGTAGTAGAGGCTATTTGTGGTTTTCTTTTGTTTTGTTTGAGACAAGGCTTCTATGTGTAGCCCTGGATGTCCTGGAACTCGTTCTGTAGAATAGGCTGGCCTCAGAGATTCTCCCGTCTCTGCCTCCTGAGTGCTAGGATTAAAGGCAGGTGCCACCACCACCTGGTTTATTTGTGCTTTTTTTCTCTTTTTTTCTACTTTTGAGAGAGCTTCTCAAGTAGTCCAGAATGAGGGGTGCCGCTGTGGATGATTGATTGATAAATAAAACACTGACTGGCCAGTAACCAGGCAGGAAGTATAGGCGGGACAAAGAGAGAAGAGAGGTGTAGGAAGTGGAAGTCTGAGGCTGAGAGACACTGCCAGCCTCCATGATGAGGAGCAGGATGTAAAGTACCGGCAAGCCACGAGCCACGTGGCAAGGTATAGATTAATAGAAATGGGTTAATTTAAGATAGAAGAACTAGATAACAAGAAGCCTGCCACGGCCATACAGTTTATAAGTAATATAAGTCTCTGTGTTTACTTGGTCGGGTCTGAGCAGCTGCAGGACTGGCGGGTGAGAGAGATTTGTCCTGACCCTGGGCCAAGGAGGACTGGAGAAAACTCCAGCTACAGGGTGACCTTGGACTTCTGAGCTTCCTGCCCCCACCTCCCTATGCTGTAATTCCAGTTTAAGTACTTTAAAACACCTGCACATCTGGGAGGTGTCCTCTCTTAGCTCCTTATTTCCTGTGTTTTGTGTGCCCTTCTGCACGGGCAGGGGACAGTTGGGCTGTCGCTCACAAGCATTCCACAACCACGGTTATCTTCCTTCCAACAGGTTCCTACCTCCATTTAGAAGTCAGCCCCAAACGAGGACTGTGCAAGCTTTTCCCAGCTCTGCAGAGGCCTGATGCTTCTCTGTGCTGGACAGTTCTTCAAATATCACCCCTGGAGTCTGACTTTCACCCCCTTACAAAAGATACCACGAATCTGCCCACCTTGCCCCTCCTTATCCCATTCAGTTCCTCCTTGTTTACTGTTTCATATCTGTTAGCGCAGCAGAAAGCTGGCCCCAAGTCTCTCTGCATCTAATTTGACCATTACTCTCACACTTCATGGCAGGGTTTATCTTTTCCAGTATCCATTTTTAACACAAGCCAGCATGAACAAGTACAAGATGGGGAGTTAAGGTTGTCTTCAGCTGCATGTCTAATTCAAGACCAACCTTGAATTCAAGGTCACAGAAGACACTGTCTCAAAAAAAAATAGATGGCTGGAGACATGGCTCAATGGTTATGAGCACTGGTTGTTCTTGCAAAGGTCCTGGGTTCAATTCCCAGCACCCACACAGTGGCTCACAACCATCTGTAACTCCAGTCTCAGAGGATGCAATTACTTCTTCTGGCCTCTGCTTGCACCAGATACAAACATGGTACAGAGACATGCATGCAAGCAAAACACTCACATACATAAAATAAAACTAAAAACTCAAAGGACCTGGGCTCAATTCCCAGCACCCAATGGCAGCTCACAACTGTCTGTAACTCCAGTTGCAGGGGATCTGATGCCTTCACACCAATGCACATAAAATAAATTTTAAAAGGCCGGGCAGTGGTGGCGCACGCCTCTAATCCCAGCACTTGGGAGGCAGAGGCAGGCAGATCTCTGTGAATTCGAGGCCAGCCTGGTCTACAGAGTGAGTTCCAGGAAAGGCTCATAGCTACACAGAGAAACCCTGTCTCGAAAAACCAAAAAAGAAAGAAAGAAAGAAGAAAAGGAGGAGGAGGAGAAGAGACTTCCTCTGGGCATGGTGATACACTTCTTTAATCATAGCACTCTAGAGCCAGAGGGACCTGAGTTCCAGGCCAGCCAGGGGTTATATAGTGAGACCCTGTCTCAAAAAGAAAAAAGTCGCAGTGACACCCATCGTTTGTTTGGCACATTAGCTAAAACACGGTCTTTCATTTAAAGAGCCAGCTGGGCGTCAGAGGAAAGCGATCAGGCCAAGGTGAACAGGATAGGCAGAAACTGTGGCTGGATGGGATTTGAGAGAAGCAGGTGAGCTGCTTGAAAAATGATGTACATCCTGGACACATTGGCATAGGATGAATACACAGTGACCTCCTACAGTCAGCCCCCACCCACATACCTGATTCAGGACCCTCCTACACTTCTGATCACAGCCGCTGCCTGCCTGGCTCCCTCAGAAACCACCTCAACAAATGAGGGAGGGGGGCACACAGGGTAAATAAAGTCTGTTAGACTCCCTGAAGCCACCCCGAACCTGCCAGTCTTCCTGGGCAGGAATTGTGCCCTCGGCAGCTGCCTCAGACATGTGTCTCTCACATTTCCTGTCTTGTGCCATGCCTGGAGGTGGCTTAGTGGTTTTGACACCTAAAGAAAGCATGTGCCATCACCCACACTCACCCTCTGCTCCCGGCTACAGCAGGTGCCGTTTCTACACGGTCTTAAGATGACAAGAGAGGCTGGTGACAAGGGACGTGCGAGCCACTGTCACCCTCAAGTGTCAGCTTTTCCTGAGAGTCAACGAAGTGATCGCCAGTGGCAGGTGGAGCCCCTCGGACCCAGTGACCCCAGGAAGAAGCCTGGGGAAATCCACTGCATCAAAGTGGCACTCCTCAGGAGACTGGGGGTGCATGCATCCCAAGACAAAGAAAGGTTGTGCTCCCAGGGACTTCGGATAAAAATGAGGGAAACTGAGGCCCAGTTTGGGGTCTGAAGCATCTGGAACGGTGCTGACACAGAGAATGCCTTTTGTCTACAGGCCCAGTATTTGTAATCTTGTTTTTCCTTGGGAAACTGAGGGGAACAACACTTGTTTCTTTGCTGGTTTTGTTTTGTTTGTTTGTTTGTTTATTTTTTCAGTAAGGTCTGCCTAGGCTGGCCTGGAGCCCTCCACCCTCCTGCCTCAGCCAGTGCTCCCTAATGTTGGGATCACAAGTGAGCACAACACACCAGCTACTGTTTGGGGAGTTTGTTTCAGTTTTTTTGAGACAGGGTCTCACTATGTAGCCCTGGATATCCCAGAACTCACTCTGTAGCCCAGGCTGGCCTCAAACTCACAGAGATCCACTTGCCTCTGCCTCCTGAGTGCTGGGATTAAAGCATGCACCACCACACCTGGCTGTGTGTATGTGATTGTTACACCTGTGTTAAAGTCAGAACACAGCTGCTACAGTCAGTTCTCCCCTTCCGTCATGTGTGTCCTGAAGACTGAACTCAAGTGGCCCAGCCTGGCAGCAAGTACCTCTGCCTACCGAACCCTCTGCCTACTGAGCCCTCTCACCAGCCCCCTTTTGATATTTTTATTTTGAGACAGGGTCTCACTTCTTAATCGGGCTGGCCTTGAACCCACTCTGTAGACCAGGCAGGCTTTGAACCTGTGATCCTCCTGCCTCAGCCTCTATGTATTGTAACACTTTTCATCTTTGAGAACTTAGGATCTTGCAGACTCAGAGGGGTTAGCCAGGCTGTGCAGACAGAAATCAACTCACTGGGAGCTGGCATTTCCCATGCAAACCGAACTGGAGCCCACAAAATAACCACATCTTTTGTGGGTTCCCATTATCCACCTCCCTACAGTCACTATCACTCCAGAGTCACCAGACAATGATTATCAGCCCTACACCCCAGGATCACCAGGTAGGTAGGGTCAGACCCTACACCTAAGAACCCACTAAAGTTCTTCAAACTATCCAGTTCTGGGGCACCCCATGGAGGCTGCTATAAAGGTCCATGTTTTCCTGACTCAGCCTCCTAGCCCTGGCGCTCACCTGCAGCCTCTCCCAGGCAGAACAAGCCCTGTTTCCCCTGAGAGCTGGAGTATGACCAGACATCTTCCAACAGCATCCTCGTAGCTAATTGTCTTAGTCGGGGTTTCTATTGCTGAGAAGGAACACCATGACCAAAAAGCAAGTTGAGGAGAAAAGGGTTGGTTTGCCTTACTCTTCCATATTTGCTGTTCATGACAGAAGGAAGTCAGGACAGGAACTCAAACAGAGCAGGATCCTGGAGGCAGGAGCTAACGCAGAAGCCACGGAAGAGCGCTGCTTACTGGCTTGCTTCCTGTGACTTGCTCAGCCTGCTTTCTTATAGAACCCAGGACCACCAGCCCAGGGATGGCACCACACACTATGGCCTGGACCCTCTCCCACTGATGCTAATTGAGAAAATGCCTTACAGTTGGATCTCATGGAGGACTTTCCTCAACTAAGGTTCCTTCCTCTCCAATGATGCCAGCTTGTGTCAAGTTCAAACACAAAACCAGCCCGTATGGAATTCCTTTCCTGTTGCTGTGATAAAATAAACTAACAAAAGTGACTTGATGGGGGAGGGGTTTCTTCTGGCTTCCAGTTGGGGGATCCGGTCCATCACAGCAAGGAAGGCAAGGTGGTAGGAGCTTGAAGTAGCTGTCATGTGGAATCTGTGTCATGTGGAATCTGTGACCAGGAATAGACTGAGGTGAAAATATGCGGCACTCAGCTCCCACGCTCCACTTAACATGGCACAAGATCCCAGGCAGGAAGTCACCACAAGCCCCTCCAAGGATTGTGTTGAAAGGCTGGGGACAGGGCAGGGCTGAGTTTATGGGATGCTTGCTTAATTTAGGAGCCATCTTTAAGAACATGATTATAAAACCATGAGAACAAAATTTAAGTCCCACCAAGGGCCTTGGAGATGGCCAGGGCAGGTGAGAGGCCAGACTCTTGTGCGCATTCACTTCTTAGAGACTCGGTCTCCACCAGAACATGGTTTGTGTGGTGGTTTGAATGTACTTGGTCCCCATAAGCTCAGGGAGTAGCACTATTAGGAGGTGTGGCTTTGCTGGAGTAGCTACAGACTTGTTGGAGGAAGTGTGTCACTGCGGTGGTGGGCTTTGAGGTCTCCTATGCTCAGGATACTACCCAGTGTCTCAGTCAACTTCCTGTTGCCTACAAGATGTAGGACTCTCAGCTACTTCTCCAGCACCACGTCTGCCTGCATGCTGCCATGCTCCCTGCCGTGATGATAGTGGACTGAAACTCCAAAACTGTAAGCTGCCGCCTCAATTAAATTAAATGTTTTCCTTTATAAGAACTGCCATGGTCATGGCGTCTCTTCGCAGCAATAGAAACCCTAACTAGGACATAGGGAAAGGGAGGGATGAAACAGTACATACGAGCCACATCAACTGGTGTGGACCTCACCAAATTCTTAAACGGTGGCTTTCTAGTTTTGACTTTTTTTTTTAATTTTTTGTTTGTTTGTTTTGAGACCAGGTTCCTCTATGTAGACCTGGCTGTTCTGGAACTTGCTCTGTAGACCAGGCTGACCTCAAACTCAGAAATCTGCCTGCCTCTGCCTCCTGAATAATGAGATTAAAGGTGTGCACCATCACCACCCAGCTATTTTTCTTTTGTTATGTGTATGGACATTTTGCTTGCATATGTACTTATACACTGTGTGTGTGCACTATGTGTATGTGTGCACTGTGTGTATGTGTACTGTGTGTATGTGTGCACTGTGTGTGTGTGCACTGTGTATGTGTGCACTGTGTATGTGTGCACTGTGTATGTGTGTACTGTGTATGTGTGCACTATGTGTATGTGTGCACTGTGTATGTGTGCACTGTGTGTGTACTGTGTATGTGTGCACTGTGTGTGTGTACTGTGTAT
Source organism: Peromyscus eremicus (assembly GCF_949786415.1). Classification (NCBI taxonomy): domain Eukaryota; kingdom Metazoa; phylum Chordata; class Mammalia; order Rodentia; family Cricetidae; genus Peromyscus; species Peromyscus eremicus. Next base: position 141,800,527 of record NC_081419.1, on the reverse strand, counting down.
GTATGCACTATGTGTATGTGTGCATTATGTGTATGTGTGCACTATGTGTATGTGTGCACTATTTGTGTGTGCACTATGTGTATGTGTGCACTGTGTGTGCACTATTTGTGTGTGCACCATGTGTATGTGTGCACTATGTGTGTGTGCACTATTTGTGTGTGTACTATGTGTATGTGTGTACCATGCGTATGTGTGCACCATGTGTATTGGGGACTGTGGGGATCCAGCCCCTCGATAGTCCCCTCCAGGGTCCGGGAAGAATCTACAACCAGCTGATAATTAGTCTTTGATGAAAAGGAATGAATCTATGTACACAAAACTCCTTAGTTCATACACTTTATTATCCTGTGATAGTTCTCTCTCTGCACAGCTTCTATTCTGCTCTCATGTCTAGCTCCTTTCTTGCCTAATTTCTCTCTATATCTATCTACTGTCCCCTCTAGGTTCTATCTTAATTCCTTCATCTAGTTCTGTCCCTTCTAGGTTCCCATCTATCTAGTTCTTTTCCCTATCAGCTCCTCTCCCGTCTCCTTCTCTCTCATCTGGCTCTTCCTCATCTTGTTCTTCCCCATCTCTCTCTTCCTCATCTTCCATCTCGTTCCTCAGGTCCTCTCTTTTAGCCCTTCAATCTAGTTCTTCCCCATCTCAGTTTGTTCCTCTCAAGTTCTTACCCATCTAGTTCTTCCGTTCTCTTTTCTCTTCTCCTTCCCGTGCCCTGGCAGTCCCAGTATAAAAAGGGAGGGTCCGAGCTAAATTGTGTAAAGCTATTACTTAACGTCCACCTCTCCTAGGCGATGTCTCCTTGTGGAATTTACCTTAAGTCAGGAGACTCGCCTGTGGGCTGCTATCACTGTTAGTCCTTGAAAGTTGGCGCCCACCTGGGCGGTGTCTCCTTGTGGAATTTAAGTCAGGAGACTTGTACGTGAGCTGTTATCATTGTTATCCTCGGAAGTTGGGCGCCCACCTGGGCGGTGTCTCCTGTAGCCCTTGAAAGTGACCAAGGGAGATATCTGATTCCAGACAAAGCCTTTCCTGAGGCTGTTTTCCAAATTCCTGGAATGTGTGTGTCCAGAGAGTGATCAGTCCACACTGTTAGCCCTTCTTAGGGAAAAGTCAATTGGGAAAACTATGAAGGCACACATGATTTTTATAACAGAATACAGCTGATATATAACAAGCCAAGTAACACCAAAAACTCCTTGGGATTTGGCTTCCTCTGGAGGAATTCCCTGATTCCTCCAGGTAGTGACTTTGCCATAACCACCTGAGTTCTTATGATATATTCCTGCAGCCCGCAGCACATGTGTATATGTGCACTGTGTATGTGTGTACCGAGTATTGTGCACTGTGTGTATGTACATGTGCACTGTGTATGTATGTGTGCACCATGTGTATGTGTGCACCATGTGAATATGTGCACTGTGTATGTGTGTACTGTGTATGTGTGCACTGTGTATGTATGTGTGCACTGTGTATGTGTGCACTGTGTATGTATGTATGCACTGTGTATGTATGTATGCACTGTGTATGTATGTATGCACTGTGTATGTATGTGAACTGTGTATGTATGTGTACACTATGAATATGTGTGCACTGTGTATGTATGTGTGCACTGTGTATGTATGTGTGCACTGTGTATGTATGTGTGCACTATGTATATGTGTGCACTGTGTATGTATGTGTGCACTGTGTATGTATGTATGCACTGTGTATGTATGTGTGCACTGTGTATGTGTGCACTGTGTATGTATGCGTGAACTGTGTATGTATGTGTGCACTGTGTATGTATGTGTGAACTGTGTATGTATGTGTGCACTGTGTATGTATGTATGCACTGTGTATGTATGTGTGCACTGTCAGATGCCTCATGCTCCTGCTGTCATCCCGACACCATGGACTGTGCTCTTTTACACTGTCAATCAAACCCTTCAGGGGGCTAGAGAGCTGGCTCAGCAGTTAAGAGCACTCTCTCACCACCGTTGGTAACTCCGGTTCCAGGGAATCCGATGCCCTCTTCTGATCCCTACTGGCACCGTACACACACACACACACACATACATGTAGGCAAAACACTCATATCTAAAATAAACCTTAAAAAAAAGAAAAAAGTTAAACCCTTCCTCCCCAAGTTACTTCTTCAGGTGTTTGGTCACACAAATGAAAAATAACTGACACATGGAGCAGCCAGGCAACGACCAAGCTGGGATGGTCAGATGCCAAGTGGCTCCTGTGTGGGCGGGAAGAAGCAGCCGGGGGAGGAAGCACCCAAGGGCACACCCATCCACTTCATCTGGGTCCTGATTCGGAAAGGACCCTCCATATCGTGATGGCTAACCCTGCCACAGAAGGCATCGCCCTGACAGCCCAGTCACCGTGAGTGGACTCTGCTTAGATCCAGCTCCCGGCTGGAGTCTGGGGCTCAGAGATGCTGTGGTATCTCTGCATCATGAGAAGTAACCGAGTACACAGCACTCCTCCTGCGACCTGTGTGCCTTGAACAAGGGGACCAGAGTGTCTTTTGTCCTAGAGGCCACAGCTTCCAGGGGACATTGCTGCCAAGGCTTGCTGTTGGGCCAGTGTCTCTCATTCCATGCAGGGCAATTTCTTTAGTGACGTTTCAACCAAGTTCCTTCCCTCAAACTCCAGAAATGATCAAAATGTTTTTTAAAGACCCTAATGTTTTATTGTTTTTGAGACAGGGTCTCTCTACATAGCCCTGGATGTCCTGAAACTCGCTATGTAGACCAAGATGGCCTAGATTTCAAAGATCCATCTGCCTCTGGGTTTTGAGTGCTAGGATTAAAGGTATGTACCCCCATGCCTGGGAAGACTTTCAGATTTTAAAACTTTGCCCCAGATGGAAACTTCTGGGCCACTGTTTTCTGAGGAAGGAATATACAAATATATAGATTTTCATTTTTTCCAGAAACAACAATGAATGCCCAAGGCCAAATGCCATCTTCTGGTGAAAACTGTTACCACACCACACCCCATCTTTGGTTTGTTACATGGCCATGCCCTTTGTCTGGGGACTTCCCATGGTCACTGTCACCCGGTAAGGGTAAGCAGCCACAGTGGGGACCCTACAGCTTGAAAGCCCAAAAGCTTGGTTCTGTTCCAACCAGACTTGTATTTCCAAGGTCTCATGAGTGCATAGATGCTGGATACAGACTGATTGCTTCCTGGCAAAGCTGATGTGCTGATTTGAAAGAAAATGGCTCCCAAAGGAAGTGGCACTTGAGAAGGTGTGGCTTTGCTGGAGAAAGTGCGTCACTGTAAGGGTGGGTTGTGAGGTCTCCTATGCTCAAGCTACTCGCAGTGAGACAGTCTACTTCCTGTTGCCTGCATATTAACACGTAGCAGCTACCTCTCTAGCACTGTCTGCCTGCACGCTATCATGCTCCCCACCATGATGATAATGGACTGAACCTCTGAACTGTAAGTGAGCCACCCAATTAAATGTTTTCCTTTACAAGGGTTGCCGTGGTCATGGTGTCTCTTCACAGCAACAGAAACCCTAAGACAGCTGGGGACAGTATTATTTTCTTCTGTTGTCATTTTGTGTGTTCTCATGTTCATAAGTATGTGTGCATCAGTGTGTATGTAGGTGTGTGTGTGTGTGTGTGTGTGTGTGTGTGTGTGTGTGTGAGAGAGAGAGAGAGAGAGAGAGAGAGAGAGAGAGAGAGAGAGAGAGAGAGAGAGAGAGAACACAAGCCAGAGGACAACTTCAAGTGCCATTCATCAAGAGCCATCAACATTTTTTTTCCTTTTTTTGAGGCAGAGTCTGTTACTGGCCTGGATTTTGCCAAGTAGACTGGGTTGGCTGAGCAGTGGGCCCAAGGGATCTGCCTCCCTGCACTTGGATTACAAACACACGCCACCACACCTGCCTTTTTTTTTTTTAACTTGCATTCTAGGAATTGAACTCAGGTCCTTGTGCAAAACAAGCACTTCACCAGCTTAACCAACTCCCTAGCTCCATGTTTTGGGTTCTTGAGACAGTTTGACTAGCCCAGGCTGGCCTGGGACTTGCAGTCATCCCCCTGCCTCTGTGGGTCACAGGTGTGGGACCCATATCTGGCTTTTGGCTATTTTTTTTAGCGTTGCTAACTGTGGGTCTGGGTCCTGCGAGGAGCAGTTTATGAGAGCGTGGTTTTGCTCAGGCTCCTGCTCATGGCTGGAGGAGGCTCCCTCAGATCGGATCGTATGATGGGCAGGGAGCTGGCCTGGCTTGTGCTTGAGTTTCCATTCTTTCACCCATTAGGGGTCCAGGGGGCTCACTTGCCTCTTAAGATGCTGATGCTGTTGTTTAGGAAGGCCAGCCTGGGCTGCTGCTGAGAGATTTCCTCCTCTGCCTGGCACCATGACCCCACACAGCTGGGACCGGACAGGATAATCAATTAGAGAAGATGAATCTGAACTCCGGTTGCTTTTATCTTAAAACTCACAGGGGCAAGGGTATTTGAGCTCAGCCTTTTATCTTTTGGGACTTTAATGCACTTGCACTTTCAGTTACAATGCAGCCTTTGGACATGAACTTGACCCAGGGACTATAATAAAGACTTCCTATTGGAACCTGGATCTACTGTTGGCTTTTCCTATCAGAGTTCATTTAATCTTATTCCCAAACCTCTAAAGAGCAACTGCACAACAAAGCCCAGTGTAAACTGAGATGGGAAAAAGAATAGACAATTAATATTCAAAACAGAAAACCAAGTAGCTGCTCTTGATGGTATTTTACTCTTTTGGGGGGACCTGCCACCCAGCTCCCAAATAAATCACACACGGAGGCTTATTCTTACTTACGAATGTCCGGCCTTAGCTTGGCTTGGTTCTTGCCAGTTTTCCTTAAATTAGCCTATCTTTTGCCTTGGGCTTTTCCTTTTCTATTCCTGCACACCTTTCTTTGTTTCTTACTCTGGCTTGCTGGGGGGCTGGGGGGCTGGGGAGCTGGGGGGCTGGGGGGCTGGCCCCAGGCATTGTCATCCTCCTTCTCTGGTTACTTCCTTCTTCACTATTCCATCTCTCTTCTTCCTCCTCCCAGATTTCCCCCTCTATATATTCTCTCTGCCTGCCAGCCCCGCCTATCCTTTTTCCTGTCTTGCTATTGGCCATTCAGTTTTTTTTTTTGGGGGGGGGGTTCGAGACAAGGTTTCTCTGTGTAGCTTTGTGCCTTTCCTGGGACTCACTTGGTAGTCCAGGCTGGCCTCGAACTCACAGAGATCCGCCTGGCTCTGCCTCCCAAGTGCTGGGATTAAAGGCGTGCGCCACCACCGCCCAGCTGCCATTCAGTTCTTTTTTTTTTTTTAATTTTTTTTAAAGATTTTATTTATTTATTATGTATACAGCATGTATGACCAGAAGAGAGCGCCAGATCTCATTAGGTGGTTGTGAGCCACCATGTGGTTGCTGGGAATTGAACTCAGGACCTCTGGAAGAGCAGTCAGTGCTCTTAACCGCTGAGCCATCTCTCCAGCCCGCCATTCAGTTCTTTATTAGACCAGTCAGGTGTTTTAGACAGGCACAGTAACACAGGTTCACACAGTTAAACAAATGCAACATAAACAAAAGTAACACACCTTAAAGTAATAATCTACAACAAGTAGCCTTTGTCTTAATTTGATGAGTGCATGATTCTCCAACCCAGGGCTGAGATAGTCAGTTTAATAAGAAACACCTGCAAAGTCAAACATGGCGGTCACATCCCTTAATCCCAATGCTCCAGAGGCTGAGGCGGCAGGAATTTTGCAAGTTTGAGGCAAGTCTGGGTTACATTGTGAGTTGCAGACCAGCCTGAACTACATAGTATGACATTGTTTCAAAAAGGCCAAACCAAAGGTCTAGAGAGGTGGCTCAGTGCGAAAAGTGCCTGTTGAACAAATGAGGACTTGAGTTCGGATCCCACAGCAACTTTGTAAAAAGGTGGACGCTGAAGTGTGTGTGTCTAACCCCAGAGCTGAGAAGGTGGAGACAGGGAGATCCCTAGAGTTCATTGGCCAGCCAGTCCAGTCGAATCACTGAGCGAGAGAGCGAGAGAGATTGATTTTTGTCTAAATAAATAAGAATGGAGAGTGCTAGAGGATTCCTGGCATAGAACTCTGGACTCTACATGCACACTCAAAGACATCACACGTGCGCACACACATGCACAGATACCAATAAACAACACACTAATAAGCCCAGAGTGGTTACACAGGCCTTTAATCCCACACTTGGAAAGCAAAGGCAGGCCAGTCTCTGTGAGTTCCAGGTCAGCCTAGTCTGTGTAGTGAGACCCTGTCTCAAAGTAAATAAATAGCCAAAAAACAATGACAAAAAGGAAACATTGGCAGATATTGGGGTCCAGGGATCCAGGGCCAGGGCTAGTCTGAGTCACTGTTACTCTCGGGGTGTCCACAGGTTTGAGAGCCGTACCTACAGGTTGAGAAGAACCAAAGAGCAAGAAGGCACCTTCTAGGACCCCTATCCCTACTTATTCTGTTGAGACAGCCTAGAGAAGCTGAGAGGAAAGCCTCAGTTGGGGAATTGCCATGATCAAATCACCCTGTGTGCATGGTTTTTGGGAATTGTCTTAATTGTTAATGTAGGAGGGCCAAGACCACTGTGGGCGGTACCATTCCCTGGGCAGGTGTCCTGAGCTATATGAGAAAGGCAGATGAGTACAGCAAGAAGTACCCCTCACGGTTCCTGCTGTCCTTCTCTGGCTGTGAAGTAAGTTCCTTGACCAAAGGTAATGCTGTATGGAATGGTAAGCAGGCCTGCCTTCATGTTCCTGCCCTCAGGTTCCTGCCTTGACTTCAGCAGAGAAGGTGCTACAAGGCACTTGGCTTAAAGCAGTGGCCTCCCATTTGGGCTTCCTGTCAGACTCACTGGAACTTAGGCAATCATAATTTTGTTTACATTGATTTATTTTAGGATTTATTTATGTATTTATGTATATGGTTATTCTGTCTGCACACCAGAAGGCACTGGATTCCATGGGACTACAGTTACAAACAGTTGTGAGCTGCCATGTGGGTGCTGAAATTGAACTCAGGACGTCTTGAAGAACAGCCATCTCTCAGCCTCATTATTTATTTACATGTGTGTGTCTGTGTGTGCACACACACACCCACGTGCACATGACTGCATTCTCATTCCACTGCGCATGTGTAGAGGTCAGAGGACAACTTGTGGAAGTCAGTTCTTTCCTTCCATCTCGTGGGTCCCAGAGACTGACCTCAGGTGGTCAGGCTTAGTGGCAGGCACCTTGACCTGATGAGCCATCTCACCAGCCCAAGATGCAATCATCGAGGTAGGTTATTTATGTGCGCCTGCGTCGTCTATCAGAAATGTAAATGTAACGAGGAATCCTGTGGTGTCTCTAACAACCCTGAGCAGAGGGAACTGTGCAGTAACCCCAGCGCCCACTCCTGAGGTTCTGGTCACTGGCTGGACGCTGCCCAGTGACAGGACTTGGAAAACCCCAGTCTCTGGCCTCTGCAGTCAAGGTGGAGAGTGCTGCTGGAGAAAGGTCCTGGATTCTCAAGACCTCACCCCACCTCCCAAGACCCTCCGTGGAGGTGGGGTGCTGTTGCCTTCCTCACCTGCGGGAGGAGAGGGTTCTGCCCTCAGAGGCAGCGTCCTCCCTCAGAGGCCTACATGCTGGGATGACAGATAAGAGGAAGCGGGGCACAGCACTAGCAAGCTGGCCAGACTGAGGTGGGTACCGACCCCGAATCACATTTTCACCTTTGTCTACCTGACTTAGTCTTTCACTTGGTTCCCAGCATCCAGCCAGAGGTGGCTCACATCCATCTCCAGCCCCAGCTCCAGGATATCCAAGGCCGCTGGCCTCCTTGGGTTTCTGCCCTCAATAGCAAAACCATATACACATAATTAAAACAAAGAAAACAATTAAAAAACAGAATTTTCCATCTCAAAAGAGCTAACCTGTGCAGGCTAATCACAGTAAGTACTGGGCAGCATGGGGCACCACCATCAGAGCCCTTCCTCTCCCCACTCAGTGCCAATAGACACCTCCCCCCAACTGTGAGCCTCAGGATGGCTACAGTGTGCAGTTCCCGCTGTGTGCTTGGAAGTCACAGGTGCTGGCACACAGGGGCCTTGGCTGGGTTGAGTGCCTGGTCACCTTATCATGAACTACTTCATATCTTTGGTGCAAGTTTGAGATTATTGAACCCTACACTGAACTCAGGTCACCTAAATTGCACATTCTTTGTGTAATTTGTTAGCAGGCAATGAAATCCTTAAGCATTTGAGCAGGGACCCTGCCAGTTATGCTACTGGTTGTGATCCTGTCCCTGCTTTTTTTGGTGGGGGCGTTTCGAGACAGGGTTTCTCTGTGTAGCTTTGGCTGTCCTGGAACTCGCTCTGTAGCCCAAGTTGGCCTCAAAATCAGAGATCCGCCTGCCTCTGCCTCCCAAGTGCTGGGATTAAAGAAGTGCACCACCACCACCCAGCCATCCCTAGGTTATAAGGACTCACTTATGCAATCAATGCCTGGGGCTCTGGGAGAGCACAAAGTGTGTCCACCTTAATCACTTCTGTGTCCCTGTTACTGGGGAATAGAAGGTGCTGGAAACCTTCAGAGAAGCTGCATCAAGGCCCTGAAGCTGTGCCTGCAGAGTCCAGAGGCAAAAGCAGTTCTACCCATTGGCTCACTGCCCCCAGGCTTCAAGAACTTTCTTCCAAACCCCTCTTGCCTGTGGAGCAGCAGGTATAGCTGTGTGGTCTGTGGGCCTTTCCTGTGGCCTGCCACATGCCACAGCAGCTAGACTGAGTGACAGCCCCCAGATGTCCTGGCTGACAGGGTAAGCTGATTTCTGTCCAGCTCACTGCACATTAACCCTGACCCACTCAGCTGTTGGCCATCTCAGTCTCGTGAGCTATGGACTGCACAGGGCCCCAGGAAAAGGCTATTTACACTTCAAGTGGGGACCTAACAATCAGAGGTGAGTCTGACGGCTCTAATGCATCTTGATGAGTGTGGCTTCATCTTGGAAAATGTTAGCTGGGCATGATGTCACAGCCCTCTAATCCCAGAACTGGGAGGCAGAGTCAGGCAGGTCTCTGTGGGCTCAAGGCCAGCCTGGTCTACATATACAGTTCCATGCCAGCCAGAGCTACACAGTGAGACCCTGCCGGGGACAAAAAAAAAGAGCCTGTTGCTGCTCCCTACAGGTTCACAGCCTATGCTGCCTCCTCGGGGATGGGGAGAGGTTTGGGGTGGAAGGGGACTCCTGAATCCCCGACAGTTTCTTTGTCTAAGAGGGAGCTGGTGACAACTGTGCTCAACTTGAGAAAAGCTTGGGCAACTTAGTGAAACCGTGGCTCAAAATAACACAGTTTTAACAGGGGGCTCGGTGGGACAGTGAGTGCTCTCAGGGCTTGGCTACACGGATAAAGCTCAAGGTTCAGTCCCAGTGGGGTGTGTGTGTGTGTGTGTGTGTGTGTGTGTGTGTGTGTGTGTGTGTGTGATCTCACACAGCTTCTGGCTGGTGTGCTTTTCTGTACATTCTCCATCGTGATGTCTGTGGGACTGTCTCTAGAATGGAAGCACATGTGGAAGCCTGTCTTGTCTACAGCTGTGGCCACACCAGCACTGCCCATCCTTAAAAACAGCTTCTCCACTGCAGACTATTTGTCAACATTCAAGTTACAGTGAAAGGCTGACTTCTTCTTCCTTTTCCTTTTTAAGTTTTTGGGTTTTTGTTTGTTTGTTTGTTTTTTTGTATAAGTGTTTGCCTAAATATGTCTGCACACCACATTTGTGCAGTGGCCACAGAGGCCAGAAGAATGTGTTGAATCCCCTGGAACTGGAGTTACAGACAGTTGTGAGCCATCATGTGGGTGCTGGGACTGAACCTGGCTCCTTTGCCTGCTGAGCCATCTCTCCAGCCCACAAACCCTTCTTTAAAAAAAAAAAAAATACTTGCCATCACCAGTTCATCAAAATACCAGGCAAGTCTGACATGAGGGCACATGCCTGTCACTGAATTTCAAAGCCAACCTGGACAGCAAATAAGACCCTGTCTCCAGAGTAAATAAAGGGCTAGGAAACAAAGACATGCAGGCCCATAGTACCTGGGAGTAGTCTTGATATACCTGCCCAGCTCACCATGCTGTTCAGTGGACCTGTTCAGTGTGGCACAGCGTCTCACAGCCGAAAGTACAGTCTGACTTAGCTTTGACTCTTGTAATAATCCCGTTCTTATTTAAAAAATATATTTATATATTATCAGTGCTTTCAAAGAGGTGACTCTGGCCCACAGAGGGTTTTGTCTAGCTACAGTGTTTTTATCCTTTTTTTTTTTTAATTGCCAGAGAAGCCAACGGTGGTGGCGCACGCCTTTAATCCCAGCACTCGGGAGGCAGAGGCAGGCAGATCTCTGAGTTTGAGGCCAACCTGGTCTACAGAGTGAGTTCCAGGACAGTCAGGGCTACACAGAGAAACCCTGTTTGGAAACAGCTCCCACTAAAAAAAGGTTGCCAGAGATATTCAGTTACTTCCAGAGTCTTTACTTCTCTTAAGAAACAGTAGCTAGCCAGGTGTAGTGGAGCACATCTTTTAAGCCCGGCACGCCAGAAACAGAGACAGGTGGATCTCTGAGTTCAAGGCCAACCTGGTCTACAGAGCGAGTTCCAGGACAGCCAAGACTACATAGTGAGATCCTGTCTCAAAAAAACCAAAAAGAAAAAGAAACAAACAGAAACCTGGGCCCAGAAAGATGGCTTACCACTGGCTACTCTTTCAGGGGAATCAGGTTCAGTTCCCATCACCTCTTTGGCAGTCACATCCCAAATGCATTAACTTTGCTCTACATAATGAAGTACAGTGACTGCCCGCCAGCTTATCAAACTGTTTTGTGGTGCTGGAGATGAAACCCAAGCTCTTCTGCCTGCTACCACTGACTACACTCTTAGCCCCCTTTTTACACCTACATAAAAATTTGGGAATAAAGGAGATTGAATCAAAACAGAAAGACAAAGGGGTAGGAGCAAAAGGCTGGGACTTGGACTAGAAGATTCCAAAGCAGGAAAACCACAATGCACAGCTAAGCAAATGTCTCATGTGTATGGCATTAAGGTGGACACGGAAGCGAAGTACAAGAAAAATGCTAGCAACTTCTGTGGGAAGCTGATGGTCCACAAGTCAGTTTCCTTTATTGTGCTGTCAAGACTGCACTGACACTTGTAATAGGTTCTAGAGTGACCCATTTCCACTATGCAGTTAAATCGTTCGAATGGGTATATCCTATCATTTTAAGTAGAAATAAGACTCAAGTAATCTTTTTTAAACTTTTTTCTTTAAGATTTTTAAAACTGTATGAGTGTTTTGCCTGCATGTATGTCTGTGCACCAAGACCCCGTCTGGTGCTGGATTAGTCGAGAAGACATCTGACCTCGTGGAACTGGAGTTACAGACAGTTGTGAGCCAACACAGGAGCGCTGAGAGTCAAACTAGGAAACACCACCACCTCCACCACCACCACCACCTCCACCGCCGCCGGGCAGGGAGGGCAGCCAGTGCTAAGCCACTTCTCTAACCTCTCAAATACCTCCATTTAAAATGGGCTGAATGCAAGTGTACCATCTGTAAATAATCCAGTTACACTAAGGTGCAGTAAAACTGCATCTGAATTCCACGTATAAAATGGATGGTCCAGAGAGTATTTTGATTGGAACAGATAGGAAACATAAATACTGTCTGTCACACTCCACATCGTATGTTGAAGGTACTGTACGAGTGCCCAAAACACAAAGGAGCTCTCAGAAACAATTTTATCCTGTTTTCTCAAAAAGCTCCTTGCAAAAGAGAGTCCATTTGTTCTGAGACTGTGGACCCAGGCTCTTCCCCACATTACTGGAAAGGTGCGAATAAATGGATCCTGGAGGGTATCACAACCATCCACGAATATCCCATGTTGTCCCCTCAGTACTGTGGAAATGCCCCATCAATTTTGGTGGCCCAGGCCATGAGTCCCCCTACAATATCCTGAACGGTTAAAGAGTCCAGCTCTGGCACTGCCTTCAAGGACTGCAGGACCCTCACGGCTTTTTGGGAGTCGTTCCCCAGTTTGCAAATCACATACACGGAGACAGCAGCTCCTTCCTGCGAATCCCGCTTCCCATCCCGGAGGGCATCCCCTAAAAGCTTCAGGCTGTTGGCATCCCTGCGTTCCAACTGGTTCAAAGGGATGTGGAGGGCGTGCGGCAGACGACAGATGTCCACCTCCACTTGAGGCCGGACGTCCAGCAAGATGTGGGGCGCTCCGGAATCCAGAAGCCGCTTGTAATCGGTCACAGAAATCCGCTCCTCGGGGCTCAGGAGCTTCAAGGCACGGCACTTGTCGGTGGCCGAGGAGCCACAGAAGGCCTCATAGTCCTGCAGGCGGGTCACGGTGGGCTGCTGACCGCACACGACACAGTCGGGCCGGCGGCGCCGCAGCCGGATCTTGCGGAAATGGCCCCCGAGGCCGTCGAAGAGCAGCATGCTGCCGCTGTAGGACGTCCCGAGCCCCGCGGCGATCTTGAGCACCTCCAGCGCCTGCACGCAGCCCAGCACGCCGGGCACCACTCCGAGCACGCCGCCGTCGGAGCAGTTGGTCACCGTCTCCGCCGGGGGAGGCCGCGGGAACACGCAGCGGTAGCAGGGCCCGCCGTCGTAGTGGTAGACGGTCATCTGGCCCTCGAAGCGCAGCGCACTGGCAGACACCAGCGGCCGGCCTGCCAGCACGCACGCGTCGTTCACCAGGTAGCGCGTGGGCACGTTGTCGGAGCAGTCGGCCACCACGTCGTAGGCGCGGACCAGGTCGAGCGCCCAAGCCTCGCTGAGCGCGCGCGCGTACGGCACGTACTCCACCGCCGAGTTGAGGCGGCGCAGCGCGGCGGCCGCCGACCAAGCCTTGGCATGGCCCGCCAGCGCCTCGTCGTGCAGCACCTGCCGGGCTAGATTGCTCGTCTCCACCACGTCGTGGTCCACCAGGCCCAGCCGGCCCACGCCGGCCGCCGCCAGGTACTGAGCCAGCGGGCAGCCCAGCCCGCCGCAGCCCACCACCAGCACCGAAGCGCCCGCCAGTCGCAGCTGACCGCGCACGCCCAGCTCCGGCAGCAGCAGCTGACGGCTGTAGCGGAGGATCTCATCCCGCGACAGGGCGGCCTTGGGGAGCAGCGGCGACAACGGGACCGGACGCTCGGGCTCCGACTCAGACGCCAGGGCTGCAGTCAACCTCCGCTTCAGCGAAGCCAGCTCTGCCTCACGCCGGGCAATTTCATCCTGTAAGGCCGCTACGTCCTCCTGGGCAGCCATGACAGCCTCTTCCGGAAATATCCGGGAAGTGACTTCCGTTTCCGGTTACCCATCTCTTAGCGACTGGACGACTAAGGCGCTTCCTAGAGTTTGAGGAAATGAAACGAACGGGTGTTTCCTGATGAAAACTTCAGAGTCGACTTGGAACAGTCACAGAACCTGAGTACTTCCAGGGAACCACACGGAGGCCAAGACTCCCTCGGCTTCCGGAATTTGGTACGACCCACGCGGGTGACGTAATTCCGCTTCCGGTGCCTCGCGCAGATCCGTCATGGCCTCCACGGGGGCGAGTCGCAGCGGTGCTGCGTCTCAGCGACCGCCGCAGGGCCGCTCCTCGCGACAGGACAAGTATTCGGTCCTTTTGCCCACCTACAACGAGCGCGAGAACCTGCCGCTCATCGTGTGGCTGCTGGTGAAGAGCTTCTCCGAGAGGTAGAAGAAGCTTCTCGCGCGGGCGCCGCGGAGCCAGCCGCGTGCTGCGGGGTCGGCGGTTGGCCGCGCGAGGAGACCCATCTGGCCTCCGCTCCAGCCCGAGCCTGCTCGAGGCTTTTCCCAGCGAGGAAAGCCATGGCGGTCAGCCCCGCGTCTGTCTCCCTTGCTCATTCCTGCTCAGGTCTCTGGCGAGATCTGCTTATCTTATGACAGCTCGCTCTGGCCTCCGCCCCCTCCCCCGCCTTTCTCTCGAAAGGGCTAACTCCACTTTTGCTTGGGGCGAGGCTGAAAGCCTGACCTCATCCCCCGCCAGGCGGTCACCCTCTGCCGCCCGAGCCGGGAGCCCCGAGCCAGCGCTCCACCACCACCGCAGGGCCGAGTGCTTACGTAAGCTTGATGTTTGCGCTGTCAGGGAACCTCTGATGAGCAGTCAGAGGAGAGAGCACCTTCGCCGAGCATTGTTTGGCACCAGGATTAGAAACTGGGTCTTTTTGTTTGTTTGTTTTGTTCATAAACACGGGCCTTGCTCACTGCTAGGCAGAGTTGTACTGAGCCCCATTCCTAGCCCTTAGAGGAACGGGAATTCTGACATTGGACGTGTTAGGCACGTTTTTTAAAAGGGCTCCTAAGTGAACTAAATAAAATGCCTCCTGAGAGCAGTACGGAGTCCGTTGTTCTACGGCCAGACAAGTGTCATCATGCTGTGGTAATCTTGGGCGATCTTTTACTATCAACGTACACAAACATGGTTTTGCAAGTTGGGTAGGATGCCATGGTAGAGCGCTGTTTATTTAGACCAGTTCTGTCAGAGAACACAGATTGTTTCCAGAGCTTTGTTTGTTCATTGGTTTTTGTTTTGCTTTTCAAATGAAAACGAGGACGTTGTGTTCATGTTTCTAGCAGTCAGAAAAAGTACTTGATGCCAAGCTTGGTGGTGTGATGCAAGGGATGCAGAGGCAGACGGATTGTAGCAAGTTCAATTTCAGCCAGGGCCACATTAACAGCCCCTGTCTCAAAAAAAGAAACAAAATACTTGATACATAGTTTCTCTTTATAGAAAGCACAACCTCACCATACTGGTCTGTTGAAAGCCATAGACTGACTTGTTTGATTGAGCCCTGACTGCCCTGGAACTCAGATCTGCCTGCTTCTGCCCCCCAAAATGCTGGGACTAAAGGTGTGAGGCACCACTCAGGGCCAGGATTGCCCGGCTTGTTGTTCTTGTTTGTCTATTTGGAGTTGCTGCTGTTGTTTGGTTGTTTTGTTGTTGTTTTTGTTTTTGGCTTTTTTTCTTTCTTTCTTTCTTTTTTTTTTTTTTTGCTTTTGGTTTTGGTTTTTAGAGAGAGTTTCTCTTTGTAGCCATGGCTGTCCTGGAACTCACTCTGTGGACCAGGCTGGCCTCAAACTTGGAGATCCACCTGCCTCTGCCTCCCAAGTGCTGGGATTAAAAGGCTGGCCACCGCCACTGGCCAGGCTTAGGATTGCTGTTTTGATTATATCTCTGAATAAAAATCACTTTGTATATAGTAGCCCCTCCATGTGCAATGCATATCTTTCTCGGTAGGTTTTATCTTTTAAATTGGTTCTGCCAGCTTTTCCCAAATTAGAGAACTTAACCATAACATTTTCATGTACTCTGGCTTAGTATACTGATTTTATGGTATTTTTGTTCTGTTTAATTTATGAGTCCAACACCCGGTACCTCCCCACTCCCCTTCCTGCTCCCTTTCATTACATTGTAATTAAAGCTGTGCTGGAATTCCCCAGCCTCAGCCTCTAAAGTTCTGAGATATCCTTTTTTGTGGTTTGGGGGCCAATTGTGCTGGGGGATGGAACTCTGCCAGTGAGCTGCATCCTGCAGTGAATGTTCTGGAATCAAAATGAGGTTTACTAGGAATAGCTGCATCTCAGATGTAGTTCTATTGAATTGTTTAGACTACCTGACCTTCTGGTGATCTGGCTTATTTGAAACCAGAAAGGGAGGAATTTTGCTTAAGAATGACTTCACTTTGTGACATACATTTTTCAAAATCAAAAACAGTGGGGAGCTGGTCATTGTCCCTACTCTTTTGTGTATGTTGTGGGGGTAGAGTATGTACACACAGGCTAGTTGAGGACATCTCTCTTCCTCTTTAACTCGCCACTTTGAATTTTTTGAAACAGGGTCTCTCTCAGTGGGGAGCTTCTGTTATTTGGGGGTTTCAAACTCCCACCCCCCCAGTGCTGGAGTTACAGGAATGCCTAGTCATCCCCATTCCTTTGGCTGCTGGAGATCCAAATTCAGGTCCTATTGCTTGCATGCCAAGTGCTGTTACCCACTAAGCCATCTCCCCAGTCTCCCTTGTACCTATTCTTGACATGTAGGCTGGGTTTTGTTTCTTTCCTACCAAGTTTGCCAAGGCTAACTTTCACAACCTTTAACAGTCTATTGTTTTCTGGTTGATTTCCTAGGTACCTAATTAGGGTCAAGAGGAAGATGCTGCTTCCTTTCCATTCCCCTTTATGTCTTATACAAGGGGATGGGGCATGATGATTATGTGTGCAGCAGGTGGGATTTATCCACCAGACAACTGATGTTGAATGGTTTTTAGAGTAGAAACTATTGTGTGAATATAATAGAAAGTAATTTTAAGAGTGAAATAGCTGGTCAGTGGGGGCTTATACCCAGCACTCTGGAGGCAGAGGCAGGCAGATCTTTTGAGTTCGAGGCCAGCCTGGTCTAGGACAGCCAGGGCTACACACAGAAACCCTATCTTCAAAAACAAACATACATAATAAATAAATAAATAAATAATAAATGATAAATAATAAATAAATAAGTGTGAAATTAAGTCAGATAAATTCCAGATTATTTAAATTTGCTAGTGCCATTTAAAGTATTATTTTGCTTTGGATTTTGAAATAGGATCTCTGGTATTGCAGGCTGTCTGTGAAAGTCACTATAGCTGAGAATGGCCTTGAATATCCTCCTGGCTTTTAACTTAAGTTACTTAAAAATTTGATTGTCACCTAACATTAATATAAATTTAAATTTTATTTTAGTGCGATCAACTATGAAATTATAATCATAGATGATGGAAGCCCAGATGGGACAAGAGAAGTTGCTGAACAACTGGAAAAGATCTATGGGCCAGACAGAATTGTAAGTCACAGACCCCCTCCTTTCTCTATGGGGGAAGGGTGGTAAGGAACAAAGTCTGGAAAGACAAAAGGCAGCAGACCTTTTTGGCATCAAAACTATGTATCTGATATGTGGGCCAGTGGTAATTTTACAACAAAAGAGTGGACCTCTGATTTATGATGGATTCTGCAGATAAAATGTGACACTGTGTGGGTGGATATGTTATAGCACTGATCAGGAAGGAGTTCTTGGTTTCTGTCTTGTTCTCTCCCTTCTCAGGGCCTGCATGTACTTTGTACATGGTGCTGCCTGAGCTCTGAGCTTGTAGGGAGGAAAGACTGTTAGTGGAGACACAGGAGTGACTTCAGGGCTTAAGGCAGTTACATTTCTTCCCAAAGAGTAGAGGGAGTTGGGGAGATACTTCCTGAATCCCCAAATCCCCAACTTGACATTCTCATTGTACCATGAAGCCTGACCCCCTGTGGGAGTGATTTGGGCAGGTACAGAGGCGATTTTATAGTGGCTTCATGAATTTGATACTATTTTTGAAGCAGAGTCAGAGCTTATTAGAAGATATTCTTAATATAATCATTAGAAGATGTCCTTAGTGTAATTTGTAGAAGATATTCTTAGTATAGAAGAGCGTAAGGGTGAGAAGGGTGTCTGGGCTGGAGAGAGCTCTTGCTGTTCTGTCAGAACCTGCCTGATCTTAGTACCCTCATCAGGCAGTTCACAGGTGTCTGTAACCCCAGCACACTAACACACATGTGTAGCTGGAGTTTTCTCCAGTCCTGCCTGGCCCACGGTCAGGACAAATCTCTCTCAGCCGCCAGTCCCGCAGCACTCAGATCCAACCGAGTAAACACACAGAGACTTATATTGCTTGCAAACTGTATGGCCGTGACAGGCTTCTTGTTATCTAGTTTGTTTTTGTTTTTTTTTTTTTTATCTTAAATTAATCCATTTCTATTAGTCTATAAGTTGCCACGTGGCTTACCGGTACCTTACATCTTCTTATGGCGGCGGCTGGCAGCATCTCTCTGCCTCAGCCTTCCACTTCCCAGAATTCTTTTCTCTGCTTGTCCCGCCTATACTTCCTGCCTGGCTACTGGCCAATCAGCATTTTATTTATACAGAGCGGTATCCACAACACACATGTAAAGAAAGGTACAGCATAGCTGTGGCTTCACCAACAGTTGCTGTGAGTTGTATTTTTTTTATTACTAGTTGGGTTTTAAATCTTTCAAGGTATTTGTGAATCCTGCTTTGGATAGCTTGGACCAAAAGTGCACAGTTGAGTATAGACTTAACTACAGAACATGTTCTGGTGTCAGCTTGCATTTCTCATTTGTGTTTGCAGCTCACTGCACTCCAGGGGTTCTTGGTTTGCACACATTGCTGGATGATTTACTGTGGGGACCTGTCCTGTTCATTGTAGATGTTTAGTGGCATCTCTGGCCTCTACCCACAAGATGCCAGTAGCAGCTTCTCTCCCTTCTTGGCAAGTTGAAATGAAGTTGTTTCATGTTCCCTTGGGGCCAACATTGTCCCTTTTCCAGATAGAGAACCATTGTCAGAGACACAGAAGTCTTTGGAGACTCTCTGGAGACTTACTTGCCTTTCAAGAAATGGTAGTTCATCACCATAAGAAGACTAGATCTTTTTCCCTGTGATACTGGAGAACTGAACCTCGGGCCTTGCACATGCTAGGCAGATCTACCACTGAGCTCTACCACCAGCTCTCTTTCTATTCTTCAAGACAGTGTCTTACCACTAAGTTGTCCAGGATGGCCTCAACACACACCTTCCAGAATGTGGTGGTATACTCTTTTAATCCCAGCACTCGGGAGTCAGAGCCAGGCGGATTGTGAGTTCAAGGCCAGCCTGGTCTACAGAGCAAGTTCCAGGACAGCCAGGACTCTGTTACACAGAGAAACCCTGTCTTGAAAAACAAATAAACAAAACAAAACAAAAAAAAAGCAACTGGCTATGTTATCAGAGCAGTAGAAAACAAGGTCAGTCATTCAAGGCACAGTTAGCTGGCAGAGGAGAAGGGTTGGCAATATTGTGTAAAGTTTAGAAAGATGAAAAATGACACCCAAAGCTTTGGAAAGCTGTAGAATGATTTGTTAAAGGCTCAGTTTTTCTAATAATGAATCAACGAGTGCTTATAAAAAGGGTAGATGAGGTGCATGTCTTTAATCCCAGCACTTAGGAAGCAGAGGCCAGCCTCATCTATGGAGTGAGTTCCAGGCCAGCCAGGGATACACAGTGAGACCCTGTCTCCAAAAACACAACAAAAAAAAAGTATAGTAGATGTGAAGATAATTCTGTTTCCTATAAGAGTGGAACCAGAAGTGGGGGACATGTAAAAATTTTACTGTAAGATTAGAATTAAAGTTCTTTTTCCTGTTGCAGAGGCCCTGGATTTGATTCCCAGCACCCACATAGTAGCTCACAACCATTCCTAACTCTTGTTCCAGTGACTCCCACACCTCCTTCTGGCCTCCATGGGCACCAGGCATGCACATGGTACATAGACATACACACAGGCAAAAATTCATAACACAGAAAATAAAATTTAAAAATCTAAAAAATGCCGGGCGTGGTAGCCCATGCCTTTAATCCCAGCACTCGAAAGACAGAGGCAGGCAGAGGATCTCTGTGAGCCAACCTGGTCTACACAGAGCGAGTTCTAGAACTGTTACACAGCGAAACCCTGTCTTGAAAAACAAACAGAAATCTAAAAAAAAAAAAAGAGTTGCATTGAACTGGCTGGTGTGGTGGCTGCTGTCTTTGCTTTGTTGTTAGAAGTAGGTGTCCTGACGTCTGGGTTGACTCAGACCAGCTGAGCTGGAGCTCCTGATGCTTGGCCCTGCCTCTCAGACACTGGTACTGCCGGTGTTACACCACAGTGTATAGTGCTGAGGAGGGAGCCGGCTCTTCATGCATGTTAGGCTACATCTCCAGCCCCCAAATACCTTTTTGGCTTTGGACAAAAATGTTGAGCATACTCCACTTCAAGGTCTAATAAATTCAATAATCTTTCTCAGTGAGATTGCATTTATAGTAACAAAGTTAAGATCCCTGGAAGTATAGTCTTGAGTATGCATTTTTGGGAATAAAATGAAATTTAAAATATTTTTGTCTTTTTGTGTTGACATGTTGTTTCTTCTTCTTGCAGCTCCTGAGACCACGGGAGAAAAAGCTGGGCCTTGGTAAGTTGGGGCTCCGCCCTTCCTGTTACGTGACCTAGTCACATTTGCCTCCATGTTCCCAGTTTGGAAAAGGGCCAAGTACAGTCAGCTGTGGTGGCCTTTGTGATCTTTGTGACATCCTGACGGATCAGTCAGGACCCACTCAGCGAAACATAAACTACTCCTTCTGTCTAAATAGGATACTTAATACAGGGATTCTAGTTAACAAGGAGAACAATTGTTCAAAAGCCTGATACAAAGCTGAGCTACTAGGAGAGGAGCGACTGACTGCTGAGGAGCTGGAGTGGGGTGGGGAGGCGGGAAGTTGGAGTATGGTAGGGCCCAGAAACCTGCTCTGGGTAGAGGAAGCAGAATGTAGGGGAGGGGCGAAGGTTGCTGAAAGTGGAACTGTGGAAGATGGTCAGTTGATGCTGCTAGATGCCATGCAGACGGGGTTACTTAGATGTCCCTGGCTTCCCCTGGCAATCTTCACTTGTGCTTCCCACAACTGTCTGGAACACAAGTGACAAGAACCTGGGAAGTGGGGTTCCGTATAGTGTAGCCTAGATAAAGGAAGAGCCAGGGTCTGAGGGTGCACATCTTGGACCAGTATATACTTTGCAAAGTCTTTAAATGGTAAGTCTAAAAGGTGATTATTTCTAAGAATGAAAAAGTTTCCACCTTAAACAGCATTCTAGAGCAGTGGTTCTCAGTCTACCTAATGTTTTGACCATTTAATACAGTTCCTCGTGTCGTGGTGATCCCCAACCATAAAATTATTTCACTGATATTTCATAACTAATTTTTCTACTGTTAAGAATCATAATGTAGCCGGGCGGTGGTGGCGCATGCCTTTAATCCCAGCACTCGGGAGGCAGAGGCAGGCGGATCTCTGTGAGTTCGAGGCCAGCCTGGGCTACAGAGTGAGTTCCAGGAAAGGCGCAAAGCTACACAGAGAAACCCTGTCTCGAAAAACAAAACAAAACAAAACCAAAAAAAGAATCATAATGTAAATATCTGATATGCAGGATATCTGATATTCGACCACTATTGAAAGGGTCATTTGACCCCCAAAGGAGTTGCAACCCATGCATGGATTGAGAACCGATGTTCTAGAGTATTTCACTTGAGCCCAGTGGTTCTGAGATGAGACTGGAAATGCCTTCTTTTCATAGTTCTTAACAGATGAAAGCTGCTAAGATGGGGAGATGTCTCAACAGTTCAGTACTTGCACATGTACCAGGACCAGAGTTCAGATCTCCAGAAATGCTGGGTGTATGTGGTGGCTCACCTGTAATTCAGCCGCAGAAGGAGGAGTGAGACTAGCCAGATCAGTGAGGTCTGAGTTTGCTTGAGAGATCCTGCCTTTAATAAATGAGGTGAAAGAAGAATTGAGCATGACTTCCACCATCAACTTTGAACCTCCACATGCTCACACATGCATACCTCATTCCCAGAAAGAGGGAAAACATGCATGCACACATGCATGCAAACACACATGGAAGAGGGAAAAAGAAAAGGTTCTGTCCTGAAGAATGAACTTGCTAGCAGCATCAAATGATTGAACTTCTAAGTCCACAGGATTCTTTGAGATTGAAATGATCTGGAAAATGCCACCCAAAAAAAGCCACAGTTTTTGAACAATCAGTGAAAACATTAGAGTCAGTCAAAGTTGTTAGGAAACTCAGCGCTCTAAATGAGATGTTTGTGATGTTTTATTTTTAAAACTTGTTTCTGCTTTCATTGATCGTAGCAATTGTCCACACTGTGACACTAGCTTCTGTGTACAGTGTGCAAGGATCAGGTCAAGGGACTTGGCATTTCTGTCACCTCAAACGCATCATTTCTTAGTAGTTGGAACATTGAAAAGCCTCTCTAGACAGATCTAGTGGTGCATGCCTTTAATCTCAGCACTCAATAAGTAGATACAGGTGGTCTTTATGAGTTTGAGGCCAGCCTGGTCTACATAACAAATTTCAGGCTAGCCAGAGCTACATAGTGAGACCCTGTCTCAAAAAAATTAATAAATAGATAAATTTAAAAAATTTTAAAAAATCAAAAAGTCTCTCATTTTATAATGCTCAAATGGTGTCAGCCATTGCAACCTGACTGCTGTGGATTGTGATGGTACTCAGGATAGAGAATGCAGGCATTCCCAGTCCTCCTGGCATAACTAATCAAGTTCTGAATGGGAGACTTTGTGCATAAAGATGGCAAAATAAGATAGCTGGGCCCCTGGCCACATACTCTAGTAGGGCCTATTGTACCTGGCAAATTGCAGTTGACCTTGAATAGACAGCCCCTTTGGAACCTGACTTGGAGTGCAGGAAGAGAAGGAGGGAAACTGGCTGGGAAATGAAACTGGGGCCAGAAGGTAATGCCTGGGGCACCGTGAATGTGGAGACAGAGTAGGCAGTTAAAAGATGGTTGGGATATACAGCCAGTATGCCTTGTAATCACAGTGGGGAGTCACTGGCAGAGGCAGGAACTCAGCCTTCCCTGGGCGTGGGTAGCACACCTGGTGCCATTTCCTGCACAGTAGCTTGTTAGACGGCCAGAAATTTTGGGGGGGGAGGTCATTGGAATATATTTGAGGTTTCTGAAATAGATAATATGGCAGTGGCTCGGAAGCTGATACGTAAATAAGGAGGTCTGAGAAACCTGGCCTCTTTCTGAGAAACCTGGCCTCTTTCTTGTTAGTGCTAAAGCATATAGTGATGTTTATATAATCTGAAACTTTGGAAGCTTGGCATTGATGGCTCTTAGTATTAGCATTCTGGCCCACCCAGCATCCTGACAACATCGTCCTATGTAAAGTCCCCTTTAAGAGAAGCCCCCTTCTCATTCCCTCCTTTCTTTTTCCTTTCTCCCTTTAATACTAAAACTTTTAAGGTAAGTGCCGCCTGCATGATGTGTCTTTCCTACCAGGACTGCCAGCCGCCATGTCTGCATGGTGTGTCTCTTTCTCACCTGCCCTGGGACTCCTCAGATCCAACTCACCAAAGTCTCTCTCCTGCTGTTTTTCACAACACTTAGCAGTTTGAGGCTGAGGCAAAAGGGTCTCCTAGGTTCAAGGTCACCCTGAGCTACAGTATGAAACCCCAACTTAAACCCCCCCCAAAAAAAAGAAAAGACTTTTGTATTAGTTTTTTTTTTTTTTGCTAATTTTAAATACAAGGATGGTTAGTTTTGTGTTGTTTTGTTTTGTTTTTTAAAGTTGGCATCAGAATGAGGGATGGGTGGCTACCTACCTTCTTAATTGTGTTTATAAAGCATGTGAACTGTGCCACTGAATATGGAGAATTACCAGCTAGTTAGGGTCATTTTAGAAGATGAATGTTTGCTTTTAGGATGCAGAGTGATTTCTTTTCCTATTTAAATGCAGACCTAAGCATTTCAGGTGAGCTTTTGTTGTTGTTTTTGTTTTTCAAATTTTATATATATGAGTGTTTTGCCTACATGTATGTCTATGTACCATATACATGAAGTGTCTGCAGAGGCCAGAACATGGCAGAAGATACCCAGAAGCTGGAATTACAGTGGTTATGAATTGCCATATAGGTGCTGGGAATAGAACCTGGGTCCTCTGGAAGAGCAGCCAGTGCTCTTAACCGCTGAGCCAACTCTCCAGCTCCTTCTGGCTATTTTTATTAATGAATCTAACTACTTTGGTTTTTAGGAACTGCCTATATTCATGGAATAAAACATGCCACAGGAAACTATGTCATCATTATGGATGCTGACCTCTCCCACCATGTAAGTGGTCTCCTCACTCTGTTCTGTTCAGTGTTGAGATGGTCTTACTGTATCATCTAGACTGGTCT
This sequence comes from Peromyscus eremicus, assembly GCF_949786415.1. Lineage (NCBI taxonomy): Eukaryota > Metazoa > Chordata > Mammalia > Rodentia > Cricetidae > Peromyscus > Peromyscus eremicus. The sequence goes on along the minus strand of NC_081419.1, from coordinate 141,776,641 downwards.
GGAGGGTGCAGGGATCCCCCTGCTTTATCCTTAGAATGCTAAGATTACAGGTATGCACCACCACACCCAGTTTGCCTTTCTTGATTAGGTGTTTATGATAGACTTGTCATATGTTTCTGACTTACTGTTTATTCTTTCCAAATTTCAGCCCAAATTTATTCCTGAATTTATCAGGTAGGTACTGTTTCTAGTTTTTTTTTTGGGGGGTTTTTTTGGTTTTTGTTTTTGTTTTTTGTTTTTAGAGACAGGGTTTCTCTGTGTAGCTTTGCACCTTCCCTGGATCTCGCTCTGTAGACCAGGCTGGCCCCGAACTCACAAAGATCCGCCTGGCTCTGCCTCCCGAGTGCTGGGATTAAAGGCATGTGCCACTGGCTTAGTTTTTTTGTTTTGTTTTGTTTTTCAGTGGGGGGGGGGGGCTGCCTTTTTTTTTTACATTTATATTTTATGTATGAGTGCTCTACATGTATACCTGAATAGCGGAAGAGTGCATCAAATCCTATTATAGATGGTTGTGAGCCACCATGTGGTTGCTGAGGATTGAACTCAGGACCTCTGGAAGACTAGCCATTGCTCTTAACCCCTGAGCTATCTCTCCAGCCTTGTTTCTTGTATTTCTGATACTAAAAATTTAAAACTCTGGGCGGTGGTGGCGCACGCCTTTAATCCCAGCACTCGGGAGGCAGAGCCAGGTGGATCTTTGTGAGTTCGAGGCCAGCCTGGTTACAGAGCAAGAGCCAGGAAAGGCACAAAGCTATACAGAGAAACCCTGTCTCGGGGGGGGGGGGAAAAAAAGGAAAAAAATTTAAAATTCAGTTTGTTTGTTCATTTAAAATATTCATGCTACTTTAACTTTTCTGTCAAAATTTAACTAACATAGAGACTTGAGACTCATAAATATAGGTCTATGACCAAATGACTTACTTTAGGAGCCATTAGGAACCATCAATTGATGGTTCCTATTTTCTTTTCTTTCAGAACAAGGAAAAGATGAAATCCTTGTTGTCTAGAATTAGGCCTGACTTGTTATAGTCAACGACCATAGACAATAGGATTTGTTCCAGGATTTCCAGGATTCTAGGCATCATGACTCCACAGTATAACTACTCACCACCTTGTCAGTCAGCAGTCACTGCTTAAAAGAGAGACTTAAAGGAAATCATTTCCAGGTGACCAATAAAGCATGAGAGAATTCCATCTTGTTGTGACCAGTTAAGTCTGTCAGATGTGGAGGCTTTTAGAGAAGCAGTAAGATGGTAGACTGGACATATTTGATGCTACTGAAGGAGGTGAGTCATAGACAGAGCCTCTCTGGGAAGTCATTTGGGGAAATGCATCAAGATGCATGAACTTTGTTTCAGCCATTTGAGTGTATTCCATTTGAAGGTCTAAGCATGCTGATTCTCTTCAAGAAGTTTTATTCTGACATTGCTGGTTGTGAGTCTGTTGAGGTGAGCAGTGCCTACAGTGAAAACAGTCACTGTCCTTCCTAGTCAGGTTTCTATTGCTGTGACAAACACCATGACCAAAAGCAACTTGGGGAGGAAAGGGTTTTGTTTCAGGATATTTGATCACTATGTGAAGATGCACCACTGTGATTAGTTTAATAAAAAGCTGAAAAGCCAATAGATAGGTAAGAGAGGTTAGGAACTTCCAGGCAGAGAGAGGAACTCAGGGATGAATCTAGCTAGGCTCAGGAATTTCACCAGCAAGACACAGAGGGAGTCAGACGTACAGAATGGAGGAAAGGAAAGAGCCACATGGTAGATTAATAGAAACATGTTAATTTAAGTTATAAGAGTTAAGTTAGGAACAAGCCTAAACTAAAGGCCAAGCTTTCATAATTAATAAGTCTCCATGTCATTACTGGGGAGCTGGCAGTCCCAAAAGAAAATGACAACAAGATTTATTTCATCTTGCACTTCCAGGTCACATTCCATCACTGAGAAAAGTCAGGGCAGGAACTGAAATAGAAGCCACAGAGAAACACTGTTTCACTGGCCTGCTTAGCCCGAGTTACAGGCTGTAGACTCCAGAACTCCTGCTCGGGGATGGCACCAGCCATAGTAGGCTTGGCCCTTCCGTAGCAATCGTCAATCAAGAAATGCCCCAGGGGCTTGTCCACAGACCAGTCTGAAGAAGGCTTTTTGTTGTTGTTTTTTGTTTGTTTTTTTCGAGACAGGGTTTCTCTGTGTAGCTTTGCACCTTTCCTGGAACTCACTCTGTAGCCCAGGCTGGCCTCGAACTCACAGAGATCCGCCTGCCTCTGCCTCCCGAGTGGTGGGATTAGAGGAGTGCGCCACCACTGTCCGGCTAGAAGGCATTTTCTTAATTGGGGTTCCTTTTTCTCTGAAGACTAACTTGTGTCAAGTTGACAAAAACCCACCAGCACAGTTGCAAACATCTGAGTTGAATAGTCTGGACCATTTTTGCAAGTGTTAAAAATTAATGGGCTTGCTAGGCATAGTGGCACAAGCCTTTAATCCTACACTAGGGAGGCAGAGGCAAACTGATCTTTGTGCGTTCAATGCCAGCCTAGTCAACATAGTGTTCCAGGACAGCCAGGGCTACATGACCCTGTCTCATAAGGGGGAGGGGAGGGAAGTACTGGGCATGTGGCAGCATCTGTAATCCCAGCATTGCTGAGTCAGAGGCAGGAAGAGTGCTGGGAATTCAAGGCCAGCCTGCACTAAAGTGAAACTCTGTCTTTATTGTTGCTGTTGTTATTGTTGTTTGTCCTAGTCTGAGAATTGGGAAGGTTTCTATTGACTTATACAGATATATACTTGGATTCTAAGTCAATAGTTGCAACAAAACTCTTAGTGGGGATATGGATGTCTTGTTTTCTTTAAGAAACAACAGTCTGGGGCTGGAAAGATGGCTCACAAGTTAAGAACACTGGCTGCTCTTGAAGAGATCCTGAGTTCTATTCCCAGCAACCACATGGTGGCTCACAACTATCTAGAATGAGATCTGGTGCCCTCTTCTGGCCTGCATGTACACATGCAGGCAGAACATTGTATACATAATAAATAAATCAAAAAGAAAAAAAAGAAGAAGAAAAAGAAAAGAAAGAAACAGTAGTCTGGAGGTTTCTGGCCTTTCCTATAGAGGGACCTGGACAGTGGGGAGGGCTTGGGGCCAGCATGTGGTACAGTTAGCAGATAGAATCCCTGGACTCTAAGACAAGTAAATGAAGGGACTGGAGAGATGGCTTAGTGGTGACAAGCACTAGCTGCTCTTTCCTGAAGACCCAGGTTCAATTCCCAGCACGCATGTGGCAGCTCACTACCAGTCTGTAACTCCAGTTCCAAGAGACCCAACACCTTCTGGCCTTTGAGGGTACTGCAAACACATGGTATACTGATATGCAGGCAGGCAGAACACCCATACACATAAAACTTTTTAAAATTTTAATAAAACTGGCCAGGCGGTGGTGGCACATGCCTTTAATCCCAGCACTCAGAAGGCGGAGGCAGGCAGATCTCTCTTGAGTTTAAGGCCAGCCTGGTCTACAGAGCAAGTTCCAGGACAGGCAGGGACTGTTACACAGAGAAACCCTGTCTCAAAAAACTAAACAAAATAATAAAATTCAAGATTAGTTCAGGTTTGAAAGACTCATTTTGGACAGTCAGGTCATCTATTTGGCTTCATGCTTTGTCTCTGCTTCCCTTAAAACTTGATTGTGTGGCCGGGCGGTGGTGATGCACGCCTTTAATCCCAGTACTTGGGAGGCAGAGGCAGGTGGATCTCTGTGAGTTTGATGCCAGCCTGGCCTACAAAGTGAGTTCCAGGACAGGCACCAAAACTACACAGAGAAACCCGGTCTCGGAAAAAAAAAAAACAAAAAACCTTGATTGTGTGGTTTATAAAGATACTTGTTGAAAGCCTAAGAGTTTTTTCTAATTGAGTTTTCCCCCCACACACACAGGAAACAAAAGGAGGGTAACTTTGATATTGTCTCTGGAACTCGCTACAAAGGAAGTGGGGGTGTTTATGGCTGGGATTTGAAAAGAAAGATAATCAGGTACGTGTGTATATGTGAATGTTATGTGATTGCTCTACAGGGGAACTATTGGAAATAGATGGAATACTAGGATTAGATTACCACAGTCAAGGCTTTTGGGTTTGTAGGATCAGGTTATAACTGTCAATCAGTCTTCCCAGATAGCATCTAACCTGCAGTTTTTCTTTTCCAAAAGTTTTACTTTGGCTGTCTAGGGAAAAATGAGCACAGTTATTAGAACCCTTAATAGCACTGGTCTGTATCAGTAGAGTTACTGTTTTGATTGCAGTTTCATATCATGCAGTTTTGGAAAAACCATTTTAAGTAAATACAGCACTAGATGAGAGCAGCTTTTAAGTCAGACAGACCTTGGTTAGAGTTATGTTTCTCAATATTGTGTTACCTTGTATATTTACCCTTTTAACACTTTACTTTGCCCATCTTTAAGCCAGCAATCTAGTTCTCTGATAGTGTCTGACAAAGCTGGGTAGGATTCCATGGGCTGCTTGGCAGCCCCTCCACTACCTCACCTGGCCTTGCTCCTGCAGCTAACTCCCTTCAGCACAGGGCTGGCTGACAGGTCACATAGCAGGCAGTTAGTGCTGGTGGTTGGCTGGGACATCTCAGTTCTGATGGCTGCTCGTGTGTGTGTGTGTGTGTGTGTGTGTGTGTGTGTGTGTGTGTGTGTCAGACTGGGAGATGTGCACCTCAGGTGTTTAGGTGCTAGTCTTCAGGCAGCCTCCACCTTGTATTTTGAGATAGGGTTTCTTTTCGGCCTGGCTTTCAGTGAGCATTCTGAGGACCCCACTCCTGTCTTCATGCATTTAAGGCTGGCACTTTGCTACCTGCGACATCTCCCCATCATCCCCCACATGTGCTGCTGGGGCTCCTATAAGATCAGTATTTTCCATAAACAGATAATAGAGAATCATCTGGCTCTTGGTGTGAAGACCATAAGGAACTGAGACACACAGTATACCCACTCAGTGTCAGGTGATAGGAAGGGGGAGAGGTGTACCTACACTAATGTCTTCTGTCACCGAATGCCTCATCCAATTGCAGATTCAATTCACCTCAGTCATGGCGTCTTGGGGTAGTCATTTAAAACATTTAAGAGACTTAATCTTCTGTGAAGTAAAGAGATTGGATAAGTAGTGCTTTTCAATCCTGCTAACACTGGAATCTTAAGACAAGAGAAGTACACACAGCAACTCCTGCCCTTCTCTCACCCATTGCAGACTTCATGACTGACAGTCTCCAGAGGGTGGATGCAGACTCAGCTAGGCTGACATTGAGTTATTAATCTTCCAAGGCATTTTGAACTTGGGCATTCATTCACTATTAATTAACATTAGGGAGTTCTAATCATGAGCACGTTCTGACCTTTTAGTCATGGCATTTAGTACATCTGGTGATAGCAGTTACTGTCTGCACTGAATAGGCTTTGTGTCTCTCAGTGTGGCCCAGAATGAATTCAAACCCAGACCAGGAGACTAAACACATTTTAGTCAAAACATTCTAATTCAAGGTCAGCTTGAACCATACAGGGATTCCACACCATCCAATTAAAAATACACCATCGCCGGGTGGTGGTGGCGCATGTCTTTAATCCCAGCACTCGGGAGGCAGAGGCGGGCAGGCAGGCAGGCAGACCTCTGAGTTTGAGGCCAGCCTGGTCTTCAGAGCAAGATCCAGGACAGGCTCCAAAACTACACATTGAAACCCTGTATCAGAAAAACAAACAAAAATCCACCATCACTGGGCAGTGTGACACCTGCCTGTTGTCCGCCATATTCGAGGCTGAAGCGGGAGGATGACTTAAACACAGGCTTTTGGAACCAACTTGGGCAGCATAACAAGATTCCATCTTATAAATATAAGATAAAAAAAAAAAAAAAAAAAAAACCCAAACATTGTTTTGGGGCTAGGAGTGATCACCTAATATGTAGAAGCCCTGGAAGTCCCAGAGGGGCTAATCCATGGTCATGTCAGGAAGCATAACGACAGGCAGGCAGGCATAGTGCTACACACTAGCTAAGAGCTTCCATCCTGATTAGCAAGTCGGAGGCAGAGAGAACAAGACTGGGCTCGGCATGAGTTGTTTTGTTTTGTTTTGTTTTGTTTTGTTTTGTTTTGTTTTTCTAGGTTTTCTAGACAGGGTTTCTCTGTGTAGCTTTTGGAGGCTGTCCTGGATCTCACTCTGTAGACCAGCCTGGCCTTGAACTCACAGAGATTTATCTGCCTCTGCCTCCTGAGTGCTGGGATTAAAGGCGTGTGCCACCACCGCCCAGCTTGGCATGAGCTTTTAAAACCTCAAAGCCCACCCCTAGTGACGCCCTTCTCCAACAAGGCCACACTTCCTAATCCTTCCTGAACAGTTCCATCAACTAGGAATCTAGTATTCAAATATGTCTATGGGTTCATTCTCATTTAAAGTACCAGAAAGAGAGAACATAAGCTCTCTAAAGCTTTATGTTTTTTTGTGGGGGGGCACTATATCTTGGAATAGTATCACAGATTTTAGACGTAACTCAAGATTGGAAAAATGTTTCTTGGTAGCCATCATCCCAGCTGCAGTCTCTTAACATTGTGGTTTGATCTTTTTGGGGGGTGGAGTGGGGATCAAGACAGGATTTCTCTGTGTGTAATCCTGGCTGGCCTGCAACTCTTATCTGTAAACCAGGCTGGCCTCAAATTCAGTGGTCTGCCTGCCTCTGCCTCGAGATGCTGGGAGTAAAGGCCTGCGTCACCAATGCCTGGTGAATTTTTTTTTCTTTTTTAATTATCTTCTATAAGGAAGCCTTGGTTTAGGGCTTTGGAGAGTGATTCTCTACCTTCAGGCCATCCCAGAAAACCTTTCTGAACCTGTGTTGCTAAAATGGCTGCCACACAGAAGTCATTTCCTTCAGGCCTTTGACACCTTTTGAAATGCTAATACAACAGTCTCCAATAGCTTGAGACTGATAATTGTGTGGGCTATGTTAATCTAGAGCCATTGTTATGGACTGAGTGTTTGTGTTTCACAAATTCCTATGTTAAGTAAGAACCCCTCCCCCGCCCAGTGTTTTGGAGTCTTTGGGAGGTGATTAGTTTGGAAGATAATGGGATGAACCCTTTGATGGGATTAGCATCCTTTTAAGAGATCAGAGTGTCACACTCCACCCTATTCTCACATCTAGCACCTTGCTTTTTAACTTCTCATTCTCTAAAACCAGGAGAATACAGCTCCAGTTTAAGACAATGTACGGTTATAAAAATATGATGTGCGGTATCCAGACACCACCTGAAGCACCCCGAGACCCCCATCCCGCTTGTTTTTCTTCAGACAGTCCGCTTCCCTGGCTGGCCAGGAGTTTGATCCTCCTGCTGTAGTCTCCTGAGTGCTACCACTGTAGACTTGTACCGCCATGTTAGGTGTAAAGTCAGTCTCCGTTTGCTGGGATCTGAAAAAGAGCTTAGCAAACCTTGTCTTTTCCTGCATGCAAACTCATTCTCAAATCCTTGACCTTTTTCTGCCAAAGCATTTATAAGTTTAAATAACTGGTTTTTCTCCTTAGCTAAAGTTTGTGTGTGGAGGGGGTGTTGTTGAGTGTGTGCATGCATGAGAGTGTGTGTGTGTGTGTGTGTGTGAGTTTCATGTAGCCCAGGCAATCCTTGCCACACCTAGTCCATGCAGTGCTGGGGACTGAACCCAGGCCTTTGTAGACATGCTGGTAAGCACTCTCCCGACTGAGTCATGCCCCCAGCCCTTCTTTCTCAGCATACTTTGGCAGGGTGGTTACTTTCAGGTCTCCTCTATTTCACTTGCAAAGGGTAAAAAATTCCCTGTTCTTTTCTGAAAAGTGTCAGGTCTCATTTCATTGTCTTTTTGTTCTAGAGAATTAAGTGTATGTGTGTGAGAGAGAGAGAAATTGGTATCACATTTATTAATGACTAGCATTTGTAACATTGTACTCTTGGGTATCTTTGGGTTTCTTTTGTTATTAAAATATATTAATAAGGAAAATCTGATTAATTTGGCAGCCGTGGGGCCAATTTTATAACTCAGATTTTGCTGAGACCAGGAGCGTCGGACTTAACAGGAAGCTTCAGGTACAGTGTTTCTTCTATATCTGGAACTTTTCCCTTCATTCTTGCTTTAAGAGGCTATTAAGCAGCTGGGCAGTGGTCAACCATGCCTTTAATCCCACCACTTGGGAGGCAGAGGCAGGAAGAGCTCTGTGAGTTCCTGGCCAGCCTGGGTTACTCAGAGACCCTACCTCAAAAACAAAAAACCAAAGCAAAAAAACCACCACTGGTAGGAGAGCTGCTTTCCCAGCCAAACATGTTAACCCAGCATGCAGGAGGTGGAGGCAGATGGATCTCTGAGTTTGAGGCCAGCCTGGTCTACATAGTAAATTGCAGGCCAGGGCTACATAGAAAGACCCTGTCTCAACATCCTCCACCCCCCAAAACAGCTGCTTTTCTTCCACACTGACTATCAGCAGACTGGACCTCCAAAGAACCTTGTTAAAGGCAGCATGTTAGACTCTTGCTTTCCAAGCTGAATTTGGCATACTTGTTTACCTCATTGCTGGGCTGGCTGCCCACTGGAAACATGGCTGTTGCTGGTATGCTCTGAAGAACAGCACATTTGTATCTCAGCCATAGCATCCTCTGCAAAAAAGCCTGAGGTCCTTACTATTTCTTCTTTTCAGTTACCTTGTTCTCTCTATAAGTGAGTCTCTCCTGTCTGTTTTACCCACACTTAAAATCTAAAAGATACAGGAGCCTGGGGTAAGACTGGAAGAAGAGTTGGTTTCTAGATGACTCCCTGGATCTTCAGAAAATATAACTATGCCAAATTGCCACTTTGAGCATGCGTGTGCACACGCACATGAGAGAGAGAAATAAAATTCAAAAGGAAATTGTAGCCAAAAAAATAAAACCCCTTCTAAAAACTGATACCTCTTGCCGCTTGAATTTACTGAACAAAAGGATTGGATTCCCCACACGACTTCTACATCTTTATAAACTGAGTCAGCCATGTGCTTGAATGGCGAGGTGTGCTTAACCTAAGGGATTTGCCTACCACAAATGCCTGTGACCTCAATTGTTCACAGAAGTCTGCAGGATGGCCTCCATCCTATGATGCCTAATCCTAGTCTAACCTAGCTCACCCATAGTATTAACAGCTGTTCCGGGGGTGACCTGATTGTCCTCAGGACCTTAGCCCATGTTGGCAAGTAGATGCTTGTTAACTGCTGGGCTGCTTGTCACCATAGTACATATCATCACTTCCATCTGTCAATTCTGCCATTCCAGCATGTCTGGTTGAAAAGCTGATGTTAAAGCAGTTTCAAAGCCAAAAGTACAGGTGCTTGTGTATCAGTGGCTAACTTACCATATCTTCATAATTCCTAATAGTATAAGTCTCAAGAAGACACTAAGAACTCATTTTCAAAAGTATTCCAAGCTCTTATAAGGTACATCTTGCCCAAGACACATGATCATAAGCTCTGAGAACTTGTGTATCTACCAGTGACTACTGAGAGCTTTAGATTATAGACACCAGTGAGTTCTGAAAGTTCAGGATATGAGTGACAGGCACATGTCCAGATGTTTATAAATACTCTGTTTTCTTACAGATTGTACCGAAAAGAAGTTCTACAGAAATTAATAGAAAAATGTGTCTCCAAAGGCTACGTCTTTCAGATGGAGATGATTGTTCGAGCAAGACAGTTGAATTACACCATTGGTGAGGTGAGTGAGTTGCTAAGTTCTGTGTCCTACTCCCCAAAAACGGAGGTTTACAAAAGCATAGCTCTCCTAACTGCTGAGTTAGCAGCATCTTAGACTTCCGGTTATTTGGAGTGTCCATACACTACAAGGTGAACATTCAGATGAGTGTGTTTGACCTACTGCAATTTATACCAAGGCATGATTCCTTGTAAATAATGAACTTTCTGGCACCCAGAGCTCTTTCTTCTGAATAGTCAGCTTTGCAGTATAAGCTTCTTGGCTGCTTTTCTTCTTAGTAGATGTTCAGGGCTACAAAGCACCCACTGGAGGCAGGGTTTCAGGCTGGATGGTGAGTTATTAGAGAGAACCCCATATCTAATACCAAAGCCTTACTCATAGCAAGAAAACACCCCCTCCCAGAATGCCTCCTTCCTTGTGAACATTAGATGTAACATTAAATGTAACAAACTGAAGGGAGAAAAAAGTGAAAGGTCATTTTACTTTAGAAATTTAAATGAACTAACATAATATTCAGGGTCAGTGCTTCTCAGACAGCTATGGATTTGAGTCAGATGACTTATTTTAGGTAATAAATATGCTAAAGGACAGTTACTTGAAGAACCATGACTGTCAATGTACATGTCTGACTGGTGGTGTGGGTTGAAGCTTTGCTCTTGTATTAGTAATGCTGTAGTCCTAGCTTGCTGTTTTCTAATGTATATGTATTTTTTAACCAGGTTCCAATATCATTTGTGGATCGAGTTTATGGTGAATCCAAGTTAGGAGGAAATGAAATAGTCTCTTTCCTGAAAGGATTATTGACTCTCTTTGCTACTACATAAAAGAAATTATTCATTTATACTTACCATGTTCATTTCAATTAAAAGTAAGAGAAGCCCAGGTGACTGATTTTTATCATTGTTCTCTTAACACATGAGCCAAAGGTAAGGTGCATTTCATACGGATCGTTTCTCTGGAGAAACTTCATTTTTATATTTCAAATTAAAATTTAAAAGTTATTGGTTTAATGAGCAATGTTCTCAACTTTCATGTATATTGTGCTGTATTAAGAACTATAAATAAATGTATACAGGTGTTTTGTAAAATGTTGCTGCTTTCATTAGATATGTTGGTGTAGAGTTTCCTATGAGAAAGAATATGAAATACTCCATAAAACTAGGTTGTTAGTTCTTTATACCTAGATGTTAGAAAGGGAAGGTTAATTACATTTACAAAACACAGTTCATGTATGAACTGAAAAAAAATTAAATTTCTGACCTTAAAGTACATCTGAGATTTCTGAACCTAGATAAAGTGGTGCTCTGCACGCAGACCAAGAGTGCTAGCCTGGCAAGAATGCCAGGAAGCAAAGTATACATTGTGAGGTGGGAAAGAGCTTGGCAGTGGTTGGCACATAGCTGCTGGTTTGTTCTGTTTTTTCCTTTTGAGCACTAGCTTCTGTTGGAAAGAACAGTATCATATCTTGTTTTATCTCAAAATACTTGTTTTTACATTATTTCAATACCTCAACAAACTTGCCAACATGACAAAAATGTACTATTTTTCTCCATCCAGAAAAATGTCCTTCTTAAAATGAAGAATAAGTTGCTCCATGCAGCTGGGACAAACATTCCATTTACCATCCTTCTCTAACTCTTAAAAGTCAGTAAATTTCTATCTGTAGCATAGCTTTTGAGTCATGGAGCATATTTTAGGTTTTGAGTCAATACATGCGATCTAGTTGCCTGTCCTTTGCAAGAAAAAAGAGGAGGCATCTGCCTCTAGGTCACTTGATAATCACATTTAGCTAACACAGTCTGAGTATCAAAGAGCCCAAGCTGACTTCCAACTTCCTCTGTAGTCAGCTGGTCTTGAATTACTGGTCCTCTTGCCCTCACTTGTCAAGTGCTGGGATTATGGGTGTGCACCATCACTTAGATGTGTAACCTGTACATCTGTTTTCCCACCTTACTTTGGCTACTAAAGAAATTGAAAGTCTTAAATTTTTGTTTCCATCTTTCTGGCTGATTTTAACAGGAATGAACATTGATTAAACTCTTCATTAATGTTGAGTATTAAAATCTTTCCAAGTAGTCCCTAGCTGGACCCATAGCACGCATTCCAATAGGGCCACTACTGTGCTCCCTTTTGCCAGAAACTGTTGAGTGGCCATAGGGAAGTGACTTCTTCATCCTTAATAACTAGAAAATTGATTAGTGTCCAATTAAAATTTTTTTAAACCAAAGTCATAGAACTATAATATTCTGAAACTTTTTTGAGTGCTGAGGAATCTTACCTGTTCTGTTGAAACGCAGCATTAAGTTGTCAGTGTCAAGTACATGGAGCAGAAGTTAAGTAGCCAGCTCAGAAGTCACTGTAGAGACAGCATTGCTACCTCACACCTCACTGGAGCAGAGAACTTTGGTCTTCTTCATATTCGCAGTTCTTAGCGTCACAATCATTCTGTCACTGCTGGAGTTTCTCTGGGCATGTTTGAGCAGTGAACACCACCATCCAGAAGCCATTTAGAGGAGAGTGTTGCCTCATTTTTATGCTGCATTTTTGTACTAATTCTGGTGACATGAGCATGCACGTCTTTTTTTTTTTAACCCCTCAATCTGAATCCAGCATCTTTTGTGCTTCAAAGTGAAGGCAGTGATGAAATCCAGATTCCCTTCATTCAATGTTATTGCTGTAGTGAGTGTCTAAGGAAAACTAGAGATGAATTTACTTTGCCTATTTCATATTCCCGTTGCCTATCTTCTACATTGTGTAGGTCCATATCTCTAGTCCTTTGATGAAAGGCCTTGCCACACCCCTTTTAAACAACTTCTATCCTTTGTTTTCCATTGAGGCATTGATTACGCTTTTAAATATATATATTGTAATACCTCCAGAAAACAATAGTGTAGGATAAAGGTTTGTTCAACTTCCTAACCAAACTCTTAAACACTGAGCTGTATATAGTTTGTCAGAGTCTTTCAAACTTGTAACTTAAACAAGTATAGAAACCACCTATAGAAAAAAAAGTGGGTGTGGCCAATCCTTCACAGCTTCATTTGCTACTTTTCAAAGCGTTTAGTCTTTCATATACTCTAGGGGAACTACTTCATTTAAAGTGGACCCAAGGGTGTTGATGTTGACATGGTGTGTTGGTTGGGGTTGATCCAAAGTGACAAAGCCAACAGTCCACATATAGTCATGTGTCCAAATTGTGGGAGCATTGACTACAGAGGGTTAGTGCCAGAACATCCTTAGGCATCGCCAGTCCGATGGCCTCAACTCTACAAACCCCACTTTTTCTTTTTTTTTTTTTTAAGTCAAGGAGAAGTGGCCATTTGATGACTTGGAAGAATATCTTAAGTAAAGCTGAGCCCTTGTCCATCTGCTATCCCACACCAATCCACTGGAAGAGCCGACATGGCCCCAGAGCTATGTCATCTCAAGAGAATGTGTGAAGCACGAGGGCATCACACCTCATTTAAGGCTGGAAGTATCAGCCTCAACCCTTCGCCTTGCCTCTCAGCCTGTGAGAGCACGCTCTCTGAGCACGTGGAGCTTCAGGGCTGCCCGCACACCCTCCCTCCAGATGTAGTCCAGGCCCAGATGGGCCCGCGCAGGGATCCCCAGCACAGCCACCTGACTGATTGTCGGAGCGTGCTGCGGCCCGCTGCTTCTGCCTCCGCAGGCGGCGCTGCGGCCAGAGGAAGGCACCCAGGAGCGCACTGCGGCCATTATCCACGGCGCCTCCTAGTGGGTCAATGGCAAATCCTCCAAATTCTCGCGAGAGCTCCCCCTCAGTGGGGATTATATAATGTCCCCAGGCGAGGTTGGGGGTGCTGAAGACACCCTCCCCCAAGACAAGTAAGGGTCCCTGCAGCAGAGGCCGGAGAGCAGTCCCTGGGGGGTCCCCGTGCAGGGGGCGCTGCCCCCCACCGCCCCCCCTCCCGCTTAGCTGGACAATGAGTCCTCTTATGCTAATGAGGCGCTTACGTCACTTCCGCTCTTTCTCGGCCGCCATTTTGGCTAGGGCAGGTTCGGGGACTCGCTCCGAGGCGCTTGTATTGTCTGCTGAGGGGAGACGCGGGACCAGCCCCCTCCCCCGCCCGCCGCAGCCGCCACTACCGCCGGCCCGGTCTACCCGCCGCCGCCGCCGGGACCCATGAGCTGAGCGCCCGCCCCCCGGCCGCCGCCATCTTGGCCCCCTCCCCCTCGGCGCCGCGCTCGGGGGGATTTGGCGTCTCCTCAGACACAGCTCCCTCTCTCGGTCCCCGCCGCCGAGGAGCCGCGCGGCTGTCGCCGCCCGCCCGCCCGCGACGGTGAAGCCGCGGCCCCACGCCCTCCGCCGCCCTCCGCCCCTCCTTTGTCTGCACTGCCCGCGCCGCCGCCCGCCGCTCTGCTGCGCCCGCCGCGCCCCCCGGCAGCAGCCGCGGCCGCGGCTCGAGCCGGAGCCCGAGCGCGACGAGGCCCCGGGCGCGTCCTCGCCGCCATCGCCGTGCCGCCGCCCGCCCGCCGCCGCCGGGCCCCGGAGCACGCCGGCCCCGCGCACGCCTCGAGGCCGAGCCAAGGTAAGCCCGCGGCCCTGCCCTGCCAGCCTCCGCTCCCGGGCGCGGTCATTGTGCTCGGCGCGCACACGGCTCTGCACCGGCCTCGGCCCTCCTGCAGCCCGACCCCCTTCTCCGCCCCGCGAGGCCGCCGGCCACCCAAGGCTTTCGCGGCTGGTGGCATCTTCCCGCACCCACCCCGCCCCCAGCAGTACCCCGCTCTCGCATCTCCCCGAGAACTAATCCCCTCCCGCCCCTTCCCCCCACGCACGCCCCCAGTCCCCGGAACCAGCTTTCTGCCAGGTCTGCCCACCCTAGACTTGGGGGGGAGGGGAAAGGCCTGGGGGGCGGGGAGTGCATGGCACAGAGTGAAAGTCTTTGCCACCCCAACAACATGCCAGCTTCCCTCCCATCCTAACAACCACAGTCCTTCAGCAGCAGCCCAGCTCTCAGTCTCGGCTGCCTGGTCAGCAGCACTACCTCTTTCTGATCCTCAACTTTGCAGTCAGAAAATGGAAATGCAGAAAGCCGCGAAAAGGTTTTTGTCGAATGCAATGAATGGGGAGTAGTTCTTTGAGCACCCTCTTATTCACCTCTTCTTTCCTCTGGGCTGCCTGTCCTTCTCTCCCCCCACCCCGCAACCTGGATGCCTGTCTGGTAGAAAAGGCGCGATTGCTTCTCTTCCTCTTCTGTCCAGGATCGGGCTCTGAAGTCTAACACCCGTTTTAGCCTCACTCCCTGCCACACACCCCAGTGTCTTCTCAGTGTTCTTCAGTCACCAGTTCCTCTGGACAGTTCTTGTCATAACCCCATTTCACAGACAAAGGCTTAGGAGGGAAAAAGAACCAAACTGTTTCCTGTGTTAGCCATTTTAATGCTGTCCAGCCCCCAAAGCCCAGTTCCTATCCCTGATGCTTCTTGTGCCTGTGTCTTGAACCTTCAAAATGGTGTGTGTGTGGGGGGGTGTCTCTTGGATAGCTTTGTGCAGTTTCTTTATAAATCTGCATTGTTGCTTCTGGTTTATGGCCATGAAGAAAATACCAGCCCCCACCCAAAATGCACCGCAGCCAAGTCGGTTAAAGGCAATGAGTGTTGGAGTCAGTAGGGGGCGCATTCTCTGCACTGGGTAAGGCTGCAGAGGGGGGAAGGGCCCCAGAACTAGAACAGGATGTGCTTAACAGCGCCTTCTACAGACCATGTGAAAATGGGCCCAGCAAGACTTGCACTTAGTTGAGCTGACAGACAGCAACATGGCGAAGGATTAAGTGAGTCTAAAGGGAGCTTTATTTAAGAAAGCCACTTCAACGTTTGGAAAGTTCTTTTTTACTTTTTCCAAACTGTTCACCCTCAGACTTTGGTTGCTGATCAGTCACTTTGGTGCACATCCTTAGGTCATAGGTCCCTTTCTCAAGAATCCTTTCACCTTAAAGTTTGAATGGGTTGACATCTCTTTCCTAGGACAGATGGTAAAGGGGGTTGTTTAAAACCTGAAAGTAACGGGCTTGAGGTATCACTGGTCAATCCAAATCTCTCCAACTCTTTTAAGAGTGAAAAGTCATTCTTGAGAGGTTTTTGTGGGGTGGTGATTTTCATAGCCATGAGAGATGGGTGTCATGATTTGCAAGGCTTTGTTGGTAAACATCAGGCCCCTATTGAGTTCCTCGTTGTCAAACTTGATAGAGTTGATTGCAAATTTTTGTTGCCTTCCAACTTGAGCCTTCCAGCCATACATTACCTCAGTAGCCAACTGCCTTCGCAAGTGTTGACGCCAGTCTTGGTATGCACCCACTTTCTTAGGGTGTGTGGATTTCTGTAGATTTTACTCCTGTTGTTATTTCCATAGGTGTGAGATGCACAATACGAAACCTAGGCCCCAACTTTTACACCGTGATGCACAGGGTTGCACTTTTTGTACTGAACTGATAGGTGGCCTAGTGGTTATTCCCTGTACTGCCATTTTGAGGATCTGGACTCCGTTCTCTGCCTTGCTCTTTGGACTACATTGTCAATTCACACCGGTGGGTATACCGTTTTGGAGGGTGGGGACTACAGCATCAGGGAAGCCAAAGACTTCCTCCTTGGTCACCACCAAAACCTACACTTCCAAAATTTCAGCTTAGCCACATTCCTCAAAGAACCAGTTAGAGCTGGTTGCAGTAGTGGGTTCTGAGCATTTAAGAAATGTGGCTCTTTCAAGAGAAAATTTCAGAGTTAATGGTGTCATTATAATCATTTGCATTCTGCACTATTGGGCATAAAGTTTTTAGTAGTTAAACTCGGGACTTGCTAAGCTTTCGCCTTACTTACTTACTTGATTAAAAGGGGCTGGAATGGATCATTGGTAGAGATCGTAGCTAGCCTGGTAGGAGTTCCTGGATTTGATCTGCTTGGGAGGATTGACAGTGGGTGTTGATACACCTGTGGATACTTTGTTCTACTATTACAAACATCTTACATGGGCATGTCAGGATAAATGTATGGGATGCCAAATGGGTATATATGATATATAGTTAACCATTTAGTGCTTGAAGATGATTTTTTTCTTTGTTTGATAGTTGCCAGCAGGTAACATTTTGCTGAGTGAAAAGGAGGCACCTTGGTCTTGGTGCCAATATTGCTCTAAGAGACTGCATGAATTCACATTTTATTTATTTATATGTCTTTGGTATTTACAGATTCCAGTATTAAATACAAATAGCATTTTTTTCTTTTTTTTAAGATTTGTTTTCTATGTACATTGGGATTTTGCCTGTATGGATGTCTTTGTGAAGATGCCAAATCCCCTGAACTGGAGTTACAGATAGTTCTGAGCTGCCATGTGGGTGCTGGGAATTGAACCTGGTTCCTTTAGAAGACCAACCAGTGCTCTTAACCGCTGAGCCATCTCTCCAGCCCCAGTTACCTAATTCTTAAAGTGAATAATAAAGTTTGAGTATATGTTTGAGGTCAAGTTTGCAAATGTGATTTTGTTCATTCTGATAAGTGAAATACAGTGTTAGTTAATGGTGGTGGCCATTTTTCCTTCAGGGAACTTTGAGCTGTGGAATGTGTGTACTCCCAAGTTTGAACAGTTAACTGGGTTTGACACAAAAAGAGGGAGGGCAGGCATACTTGAGTTTGAAAGCAGAAATCTGTTTTTAGATTTGTGTAAGTGTTTTGTCGACATGGTTAGATGTGCATTGTGTGCGTGCAGCGCCTGTGGAGTCTAGAGGAGAGCAGTCGTCTCCTGGAGTTGGAGTTACTGATGGTTGTGAGCTGCCATGTGGGTGCTGGGAACCCAACTCGGTCCTCTGCAAGAGCAGCAGTGCACCTCACAGCTGAGCCATCCTAGCCCAGTGAGAGCTGAGATTAGAGTCTGTGAATTAAAGATTCTTTTGAATAGCCTCAATTAACCGTACTAAGGAAGTGGGTCTTCTGTTTCATTAACTTTCTTAGCTTGATTTGTTGAAAATTTCTCTTCCAGCTACTGTCATAGTCTTCAAAGACATTGAAAATAACCAGATCTTCTTAAATCTTGTTTCTCAAGACCTTACGTAGGAAATGCAGTCGATAAGGTTGTTGAAGTCATTGGTTGGTCTTATAAAACACCCACATGGACTGATTTTGCTTAGATTTCTTTTTCTCTTCCTAAACCAGAGTCAGAAAAAATTCTGATAGCATTTTAACTTGACAATGTTGAACAGGTTTTGTTTCCACAAAAGTGTAAAAGTAATTGACCAATAAGCTTAATTACTGAAAGTGTAGATATATACAGTATACTACAAATGAAATTGTTAACTTCCTTGTAGCAAATCTCTTAAATACCTGTTAAAAAGTATTCAGTCTTTAGAAAACAAAAATGTTCAGAATTATACATTATCTAAGTGCCAATGTCTACAATACAAATTCAGTTGTGAGAAGTTACAACTTGAGAAATAGCTGGTTTGTTATAAATGAAAAAATGGAAACTTAATATTTGGCAGGTTAAAAGAATGGAAAACTTGGCAAATTTAAGTAGTGTCTTTTTGGTGTGTGTTTTTGCTTAACTATAGTTGAAGCCCTAGCATTTTGAGCTCATTACTTGGGTGTATATGGATGTGTTTATACCCACCAAAAAAAACAGTTGGGATTTTTTTAAGAGTTGAGAATGATTATCACACTCAATACAAATAAAATATTTAAGAATTAGAAACGTGGTTTATGATAATTTTTAGCATTAAAGAAAAATTGAAAGGTTTTTTTTTTTAATAAATATTAGAAGCTCATTTGTTGTTCTCCCCATAGTGTCCATGACTGTTTTACAGTAAGCTACTTGTTAAGTCAAAATACAAGTGTCATAAAGCCTTTTGTACTTTCTGGAAGGTAAAATACTTTTCAGTAGAGTTTAATTTTCATTGGCTTGCCCAGAAGACATGTAGGGGGAAAGTTGCTCCCAAATGTGGATAATTTTAGTGAGACTGAAAGAACTTGACATTTTGTTGCTATTACATAAACTTGGAAAACTTTTCCTTGGGTTTTGTAAGCACTTATGATGGCCCTGCAGCTAGTGTCACATCCCTTGCTGAGGTTTATATCATTTTTCATGTTGTCATTATGGAAATATGGTTTATGAAGCTAGTATAAACTGAGGCTAGCTAACCAAATGGATGCTTCAGTAGGGTTATTGACTTCATTGCAAATTGGCGTTCCCTATCTTGGTTGTGAAAACTCCATCTAAGTAAGCCATCCATGTCTTGCCCAGGCTTTGGGCTTTTGTTTGCTTATCCGTTGTTCAGATAGAAGGTTGGTTTTTGTTATTTTTGAGTGTCTTAGTGCTCCTCCCCACTGCCCTTCCATGACCCACCTAGTTCAGTGAGACTATACTCTGTCCCGTTGTAAGGAAAGATTCTAACACATATTGGCCTGCTTCCTACAGTTAGGAATGGCTGCATCACCTTGATTGTGCAGAGGAGATATGAGGTGGGAGAGGGGAGTCTCAGACAGAGTATGAGCCACAGTCTTGTTCTTGTCAGTGAAAAGTGCAAAATGAGTACGAAACCATTGAGGTTCCTTCATCTTCATGTGTGATCACAGTCCTTTTCCTTTTGAGAGGCACTCCCGTGTTTCCCTAGTGTTGTTCATCTTTCCCTTCCAAGACAGTTGGTAGAACAGTCCTGGAACTTGGAGAGGGGATCAGCAATGTTCCAGAAATGTGTTTGGGGAGCTAAGAGTAGTATATAAGACCTTGGAGATAGAGCTTTTGAAGGAAGGCTGAATCTCGACACATCTTGATACTTTCTCCTTAGGCTAGGCTATAGATTTGTAATTGACTCCTGGTGGGGAGTTAGGTGTCACTTCTCGGGAGCCTTGGCTGGTGCCTATGGTGTAGGGATAGGGACCCATTACTTGATTTTAGAGTGTTAAGTAAGATTACGGCTGGAGAGATGGTTCTGTGGTTAAGGATATGTCCTATAGAGAACCAGAGTTCCCAGCACCCATGTCACGTGCCTCAAAACCATCTGTAACTCCAGCTCCAGAGTATCCAACAACACCTTCTGGCCTCCACAGGCACATGCCCTCACTCCCACTCAAACACACATGAGTGCACACTAAAAATAAGTCCACAAGAAGAGTAAAATGTAATGTTTCATCAGTTTGTCTTTCTAGTGTTTTAAAAACCATTCTTTCAGCACTGTCTTTGTTTTGAGAATCAAGGCACCACTATGTATAGCAGTGTAGTGAGCCACCAGCTCTGTCAGGTGTCCAGGCCTGTGCTTGGGACGCTTGATATTTATTTATTGGGTGGTGGTGGTGGTGGTGGTGGTGGTGGTGGTGGTTTTATGTATCTGAGTGTTTTACCTGTAAGTGTCTGATCCATGTGTGTACCTGATACCTGTGGAGGTTGGAAGGAGGGTGTTGGATCCCCTGAAACTGGAGTTACAGGTGGTTGTGAGCTGTGGGTGGTGGGAACTCAACTTGGGTCCTGGAAGAGCCAGTAGTGCTCTTTAACTGCCGAGCCGTCGTTCCAGCCAGTGCTTGGGACACTTTGGATGCTCCTGTGAGCTGGTCGCTGCTGTCTGCTTAGACCCGTGGCACTCCATAGGTTCTGACTGAGCTGGTCACAACCCATTGAGAGCAGGATGGGAGCTGTGCAGGCTGCAGTAGTGCTTCTGGAGTTAGCTGTCCAGGGTCTGAAAAAAGAACTTGCTCAGGTCCTGTTGCTTCACCTAAAGCTTTGGGTTGTCTGGTTCCTGTTCTCACTCTGCTGAGTGGTGACTTCGCTTAAAATCTCAGCTTTTGTCCTCTCTTTCCGAATTCCTCCGAGCCTTTGCTTCCTGTGGGAGTCTGTATTGTTTTCTCTGGTGGGAGCTGTGACTGGAGAGCTTTGTGATTGATCTCTTTTGAAACAATATACCGGGAAAAACTTACATGTGGTGCTGTGGCTGCTTCTATTTAAATTTTAAATTGCAGTTGTGAATTCTGAGTTAGTAGAGTTCTTACTCCTGTGAAAGGTGAGCTATGTTCCAATGCAAGAAGTGTCCCAGATTATTAAAAACAGCAGGCGCAAAAGGCAAATGAAATGCCTCTGGTTAAGCCAGCAAGTGGTGAAAACCGCTACATCACATTGGTTTTGAAAGAACTGCCTTGAATCCCTAGCACTGCGGAATCCCTGAGTGGTAGTGCATGGCTTTCTTGTACTCAGCACCCAGGAAGTAGGGGCAGGAGGATTGAAAGTTAATGGTCTTTCTCAGCTATGTGCCTTTTGTTAAATCTTGACCCTGAGGGGTGGTTTAGATAACATGGTTTAGGTAAACTGTCTGTTATTTAAGAATGGTACAGAAAATAAGTCCTCATTGCTGTGGAAAGTTATTCCTGAGTGGTTTTGATAGATAAATTAGAATATTAAAATAACGTAGTTACACAGCATTGAGATACAATGTTGCTTTGCTCTCATGATTATAAATGAACATGTTTGCTGGGCATAGGCCAACTATTTGAATTGCCTTTTTTCAGGTTCGTCTTAAACCAGGTTATCCACTATACTATACTGACAAGGACGTGCCTCTTAAGCCTGTGGAGCAAATAAAATAATAGCTCTTAAATTGATGAGGGGCTAAGGGGAGACCTTTGGTGTCTCAGCTTTTACCTTGTTCCTTGGACATGGGGGGTTGGAATGTGAATCTTAAAAGTTACTCAGCTAAGGTGTGAGTGTGTGCAAAAGTCTCATTAGATAAACATTTGAAGTACCACTAATTTTAAAGACTAGAATGTACTAACTTGAATGGTTCTGCTAAGTATACCTAAATTATTGCCCAAAAATACTACGGTGTATCTGTGAGTACAGATGCCTATTATACTGTATACAGAGAGAACTGTTACTATGGCAACCACAGCTGTTTCTCAGGAATAAGATAGCCTAAACTTTCTACAAGGTTATTAGAATTTTCAGAGTATCTGGTCTGGCTTCAGGAAACAATGGGAACTGCTTTAGTATTGACCTGACTTAATCCTGACACTTGAACAGTACGATCATGTGTGTTTTTCTTGTGATACAGCGTCCCACTGTGTAGTCCTGGCTGGCCTCAAACTCACAGAGATCCACCTGCCTCTTTCTCCCAACTCCTGGAATGAAGGTGGGCACCACCACACCTGGACAAGAATTTAGATTTATTTATGTTTGTGTGAATGTCTGTGTGAGTAAATGTGTCTGTAGTCTAGAAGAGCACATGTGACTTCGTAAGTGCTGGGAAACAAACTCCAGCCCTGTCATACCACGTTAGTAAATAGACTTGTAGAGGCTAAGTAACATTTTTAGGGTCACAGAGATAGTATATGGCAGAGCAAGGAATTCAACACAAGTCTGTTTAGCTCCTGGGTAGATTCTCACTCACTCACTGCATTTTACCATCTTTTCTAGCAAATAGCAGCTTTACTGACAACCCTACCTCTCAAGAAGTTTGACATTGAAGTCTATATACCAAACCAGGTATGTTTTGGTCCGTGAACACAACTGTCTTACCAAGAGACAAAAAAATTGATTCAGGACAAATGTGCCTTTAATCTTAGCAGAGTTTGGGGCTAGTCTGATCTACAAAGCAAATTCTAGGCCAGCCATGGATATATAGTGACACTCTGTATCAAAAAAAAAAAAGTTTTGCTTTGTAATTGGGGCTATAAGTTGCACACCTGAAACAGTTCTATCTCTTCCTTTGCTGTGCCTTCACACTTAAGGAACAGACAGACTTAAGGCTCCACAAATGTTTCAGAGAAGTGTGAGGAGTCTAGAATGTTCTTAACTCACACTTAAGGAACAGACAGACTTAAGGCTCCACAGATGTTTCAGAGAAGAGTGAGGAGTCTAGAATGGTCTTAACAATACCTTGAGTGGTTCTCATGTTAGCTAATTCTGGTATCAAACAGACAACCAGACTAAATCTACTAAAAGTGCCTTTAACTTCTTGTCTTAGGACTATAACTTAGTGTGGTAGTCCTTGCCTGGCTTGTCTAGGTTTAATCACACACAAACCCATGTTAGTTTCTATACCTGTAAGTAGACATGGTACCAAACTGTCACTTCACATTCAAGGCCCTATCTAATCATTACCCCACTTGTCCAGCTTTGCCATTCAAACTCGGTGCAGGGCTTGCTAGGGCTTGGCTTTCCTGCCTCTGGCACCATGGCCATGCACACTAGCTTAGAGCCAGGCCCCATCAGCAGCTTCTACTTCTGAAAATGTTTCTGACATGGCACCCCTCTTGCTGTTGGTGTTTGTGAGTGTCCTGTCTATGAGCCTTATGTGGGCAGGCCCTAGTTCATTCAATCTGTTTCTTGGAGTCCTCCTTTGTAGCAGCCACTGATATAGGTGATAGGGACACCAAGAATGTCCTTTTTAATGGGTATTGTTTGTCTTGAATAAGGAGATGGTGTCTTTTATCTCAACCCCATAAGGGGTCACCTATCAGATATTTACATTACAGTTCATAACAGTAGCAAAATTATAGTTACGAAGTAGCAACGAATTAATTGGAATGTTTGAAATCACCTGTGGTGATCATTTAACATGAAAGCTGCTAAACCGGTGTCATTGTCATTGTGATAGTTGGTGATATGAGGAGCAGCTGTTTTTTAAGTTCAGTAGTTTCCTGGTGTGCTAAAGTGCTGTGCAGCAGTAGTCCCCCTGTTCCCTTTGAGAGTGTGCCCACTTCACTTTCCCTGAGATGTCCCTTCTATTGAAGTGAAACTCTTGAAACTACTAGGAAGAAAAGTAAAGTGAAATTTAAATTCAACACATGAGATTTTTCTGAAGGTGGTCTCTGTGAATTCACATGCTCAATTTTGCCAAACAAAAGCGGAGTTGAACTTGTAATCTGTCATCTGAGACAGAGTGCATTAAGACCTTCGTTGTTAATGATACACTGCGCTGCTCTTGGCTTCTAGAAACGGAGCCAATTTGCAAGAAAGCTGTCTAGGTTTTTGTTTTTTTAAGTACTTAAAAGTTTTGGGGCCACTCAGCCAAGTTCCATTTGCTATATTACTACAAAGTAACTCACCAACAGTATCTAGATTGTTCTGTAAACATGTCAAGATCATCCTGCTAGATTGTATCCAAGAACTTGCTCTAGAAACTCATCCTAGTCCAGAAAATCTTAACAGGTGTACAGTAATCACCATTTTGACTATGAGCCATCAGTGATAAATTCCCCTGGTTTTGAACACCGACTGTGGTTTAAAATTATCTCCCTGGTCTAACTGCGTGAATTCCAAGACAACTTAGGCTACACAGAGAAACCCTGTCTTGAAAAACAAAAACAAAAAATTATCTCCTTCAGGCTTTGAGTGTTGGCACAAGCTTCTAATCCCAGCGCTCAGGAAGCAAAAGAAGATGTGGATCTTTGTGCATAGGAAGCCAGCCAGGGCTCTGCGTTCATATATTGTTGTTGGCCTTGAATTTTTGTTTTGTTTCAGTATTTATTTATGTATTATGTATCTACATGACAAAAGAGGGCACCAGATCTTATTACAGATGGTTGTGAGCCACCATGTGGGTGCTGGGAATGGAACTCAGGACCTCTGGAAGAGCAGCGAGTGCTGAGCCATCTCCCCAGCCCTGTTTTTTTTTGTTTTTTGTTTTTTTTGTTTTGTTTTTTTTTTTTTTTATTTATTTTGTTTTTTTGAGGCAGGGTTTCTCTGTGTAGTTTTGGACCCTGTCCTGGAACTCACTTTGTAGCCCAGGCTGGCCTCGAACTCACGGAGATCCGCCTGACTCTGCCTCCCGAGTACTGGGATTAAAGGCGTGCGCCACCACCGCCTGGCCTGTTTTTATTTTTTAGTGTGTGTTTGTCTGTATGCGCACCACATGCATGCAGTAATGCCAAAGAAGCCATTAGAGGTTGTCAGGTTGTCTGTGGAAGTGGAATTACAGGTGATTGTGAGCCATCAATATGGGTGCTAGAGACTGAAGCCTTGTCCTCTGGAAGAGCAGCAAGTGCACTTAACTGCTGGCCCATCTTTCCAGCCCTAAATTGTTTCTTGTCTTTGAGACCAGGTCTGATATAATCCAGGATGACCTTGAATTCCTGATGCTCTGGCCTTCACTTTCCAAATGCTGGGATTACAGGCATGTGCCCCCTGCTAGTTTATAAAAGGGAAAACATTCCTGGGGTGTAACACTTAGACTATGCAATAACTTGGGTTTAGTCTCTAACACAAAAAGAAAACTCCGCTGGGTGGTGGTAGTGCACACCTTTGATCCCAGCACTTGGGAGGCAGAGCTGGGCAGATCTCTGTGAGTTCGAGGCCAGCCTGGTCTACAGAGTGAGATCCATGACAGGCACCAAAACTACACAGAGAAACCCTATCTCAAAAAAACAAAAGAAAGAAAGAAAGAAAATCCAATTAATGTGCATAAAAAGCTAGACTGTGTATTGTGTTGTCGTGCCTTTGAGTGATGTGAGAATTTCACTTTATATTTTGGGGTTTTGTTACTTTGGTAACAGCTTTCCCAGTTAGAGCATACAGTTCAATAGAGTAGTTGGGGTGGCACCTATTGCAACAATAGACAGAAGAACACCTTTCTCCCCCAGGAAGAAGCCTGGTGCCCATCAGCAGTCCCCCCCTATTCTCCCACCTCTCTCAGGCTGCCCTGGTCTCCACCTGAAGAATCACTTCTGCATATTTCGTAGAAACAAGGTCAAATAACTATGGCCTTTTACGACTGGATTGCTTCACCTAGCATGTTTCAAAAGTTCATCTGTGGGCTGGAGAGATGGCTCAGAAGTTAAGAGCACTGACTGCTCTTCCAGAGGCCCTGAGTTCAATTCCCAGCAACCACATGGTGGCTCACAACCACCTATAATGAGATCTGGTGCCCTCTTCTGACCTGCAGTCATATATGCTGTATACATAATAAATAAATAAATCTTTAAAAAAAAAAAAAAAGTTCATCTGTGCTAGGGACCTGTGTAATACTTTATTTCGGAA
Source organism: Peromyscus eremicus (assembly GCF_949786415.1). Taxonomy (NCBI): domain Eukaryota; kingdom Metazoa; phylum Chordata; class Mammalia; order Rodentia; family Cricetidae; genus Peromyscus; species Peromyscus eremicus. The sequence goes on along the minus strand of NC_081419.1, from coordinate 141,750,933 downwards.
AAGGAGCCTAGTCGTAGTTGAACAGTCTAACATCCTAACAATCAACAAACAACAGTTTCAAAGCCTCTGCCTTCCCCAAGTAGCTTTCAGAAAAACAGGAGTACAATGGTACACATCTGTAATCCCAGAGCTTAAGAAGTAGAGGCAAGAAGTTCAGAAGTAATAGGTTACTCTGCTACAGCGTCAACCTTGGTTGGCTGCATGAGAACTTATTTCCTCCAAAAACTTTAACAATGGGGAGGTGATAGAAGACATTTGGTTTTTGAAAAGCTGACTTCAAGGTGGGCTTGGGGGAGAGGGTGTATGTAATTCTCAGTAGTAGAGTGCTTGCCCAGTGTGTATAAAACACTGGATTTCAGCAAGCACTGAAGAAAAGCAAAGCTGTCAGGGGTACCATTTTCTGTTTGTGAAACAATAGCTTTATGAATTGAATAGAAAGATTCTTCAGTGCCACAAAATGGCTCATTCCTGAGACCCACATGACAGAGAACTAACTTTTTTGGTTTTGGTTTTGGTTTTGTTTTTTGGTTTTTTTTTTTTGTTTTTTTGTTTGTTTGTTTGTTTGTTTGTTTTGGTTTTTTGAGACAGGGTTTCTCTGTGTAGCTTTGCACCTTTCCTGGAATTCACTTGGTAGGCCAGGCTGGCCTCGAACTCACAGAGATCCGGCTGGCTCTGCCTCCCAAGTGCTGGGATTAAAGGCGTGCGCCACCACCACCCGGCAACTTTTTTGGTTTTTTGAGACAGGGTTTCTCCTTGTAGTTTTGGTGCCTGTCCTGGATCTCACTTCTTTAAAGTTGTTCTCTGACCTTCCCATGTGTGCCCTACATACACAAATTTAACTTCTGGGTTTTTTGGTTTTGTTTTTTTGGGGTTTGTTTTTTTTTTTTTTTTTTTTTTTTTTTTTTTTTTTTTTTTTTTTGAGCTGAGGATCGAACCCAGGGCCTTGTGCTTGCTAGGCAAGTGCTGCTCTACCACTGAACTAAATCCCCAACCCCTTGTTTTGGTTTTTTTAACAAAAGAAAACCTTCAGTGTTGTTACTTAGCATCCTAGCTGAGAGTACACCTTGTCCTCATCTGTGTCCTTGTTCTCTTTTGGATGTTATGGGATCATCTGGCTGACCTTAGATGTTACAGGTTCTTGATCTCTGTGTGCATACCACAGGCTTGACTGAACAACTCAGGACCAGTTCAATTGTGGCAGTGATGTTAGGTGCAGCACCTCGGGTGTGGTCTTTTTTCTTTTCTAGTTACCCATAGGTGTATAAAGTGGCTTTCACCAAACATAACTATTTTAGGAGAATTAATTTAAAAATAATGTCTAAAGCCGGGCGGTGGTGGCGCATTCCTTTAATCTCAGCACTCGGGAGGCAGAGGCGGGCGTACCTCTGTGAGTTTGAGGCCAGCCTGGGCTACAGAGTGAGTTCCCGGAAAGGCTCCAAAGCTACACAGAGAAAGCCTGTCTCAAAAAAACAAATAAAATAAAAATAATGTCTAGAATTAGTGTTGCTTCTCTGTCTTCTGCTTTTGTCACATCCAAAGTAACCAATTCACACGGGGCCAACCACGGAGATTGACAAACTGTAGCCTGTCCATTGAGAATGACTTGAAGATCACTGAGATGATGCAGGGATGGCAAAAAGAATTGATCAGAGGGAGAATGAGGGAGATGTCTTTAATTTGCAAGGTTGATGTCTAACAGTGGTTCTGAAAACAGTATATTTGTGTCGTCATTATTGGGGGTGCCACGGTGCATGTGTGGAGGTCAGAGAATTGACTACAGGAGTCAGTTTTGTCTTTTCCATCAAGTGGGTCTCAAGGATTGAACTCAAATCACCATGGCAAGTGTCTTTTACTCAACAAACCAGCTGCCTAGACCTAGACCTAGATTTTTTCTTAAGTTTTCTTTTTACTTTCAGTTCATGTTTGTGGATTTTTGCCTGTATGTCTGCACTATGTTGTGCCTGGTGCCCTCAGAAACCCAAAAAAAAGGCATTCGATCCCCCTAAAACTACAGTTACAGACAGTTGTGAACCGCTATGTGAGTACTGGGAATCTCACCTGGTTCCTCTTGAAAAGCAACCAGTGCTCTTAACCTCTTAGCATCTCTCTAGCTCCTGGGCTTTATTTAATCTGTCTTGTTGCAGTTTTATCTAATGGAGAACATTCTGGGTAGCCAGAATCAGCCACTGCTGTGGTTGTGGTCGAGAGAGGAGGAGAGGGAGAGATGTTAGAGCGGCCCTTCTGTGGGAGCTCTCGAAGGGCTCTCCCCACCCTAACAGGGAAAAGAAAAGGGTCTGTAGGTTGTAGGTGATCACTTTCAGATTGAAAAGAGCCTTTTGATAAGAGTGGCTTGCTGGATGGAAGATTCTAGCAAGGCTTTGTAGGTTTAATTTGCAAAGAAAAAAGGTACAAATAGTATGTAATGGCATGTGCCTTTAACCTAGCACTGGGGAGGCAGAGGCAGGTGGGTCTGTTGAGTTCAAGCACAGCCAGCTATGAAGAAAAACCCTGTACAAGATAAGTACAAATATATAAACCTTACAAGTATTTTAATTAAAAAATAGGATTAATAAAATAGGCTTAAAGAAATAAGGTATGGGGGCTGGAGAGATGGCTCAGTGGTTAAGAGCAGTGGCTGTCCTTCCAGAGGACCTGGGTTCCATTCCCAGCACCCACATGACAGCTCACAACTGCTTATAACTCTACCTCCAGGGGATCCAACACCTTCACACGGATATACATGCATGCAAAACACCAATGCGTATAAAATAAAAATCATTTTGTAAAGAAGAAACAAGGTATATGTTTACTGTTTCCCCAGATAGTTGGGGAAGAGGCTAGAGTCTGAAGACTAGGAGAGTTTTGCTGTGGCTATAATTCCTTAAAATATTTTATTTTGTGTGGACATGGTATGTATGTGAAGATTAGAGGACAAATCTCAGGAGTGGGTTCTCTTCTGGATCCTAGGGTCAAACTCAGGTCCATAGGCTTGCACAGTAAGTGAGCCATCTCACCCATGTGACCATACTTAGTTTTTGAGACTGGCTCTCTCGTAGCTTCTAACTTGTTATTTAGCTTAAGTTAGCCTGGAATGCCTGCTCGCAACTGTCTCCACCTCCCAAGTGCTAGGATTATGGATATGCCTCACTACCAATGGTAGACTAAATGATTTGAAAGAGAGGGGTTAGGTCCACTGTGGCTAAGATAGGAAAGTGAGAGAGAGACTACAGGGGGAGTGGTTAGTTAGCTGGCTATCATATTTACTGTTGCACTTGGAGTGTGTTCAGTTAGCCTGGATACTCATTAGAGGTCTAGAAATACCAAGTTAGAGTGCATATTGAGGGGGCTGGAGAGATGGCTCAGTGCTTAAAAGCACTGGCTGCTCTTCAGAGGTCCTGAGTTCAGGTCCCAGCACCTACATGGTGGCTCACAACCATCTATAACTGTAGTCCCTTGGGATCCAATGCCCTCTTCTGGTGTGCAAATGTACACGCAGACAAAACAACCATAATACAAAGTGCATATTGAAACAAGGTGACTTTAAGGATATACAGTGTTGCATCCTCCAGGTAGCTTCAGTGTAACCTGTTGATTTGAGGATTTTTCTTGATGTGCTCAGACAAAATGTTTCCAGCTGGCTGTGAAGGTTCCTTCCTTTCTGTTGTTTTACTTGGTTTTGTTTGTTTGTTTGTTTGTTTGTTTGTGATACTTCCTGGACACTCGGCAGCTCTTTACTGTAGAGTTGCCAGCCCCTGCAGTAGCTCTGCAGGGACAGTGACATAGACAGTCCCCGTTGGTGCTTCGTATTTTATTCTGCTCAGGTCTGCAGACCTTTCCTTGAGCTAAGCTGTCACTGTTATTGTTGGATCTTTCTCCATCCTGCTAAGAACCTACTTGGCCTCTGAATGAATCCAGGACTTGAGGTAGAAGCTGTAATTAGTCTCTTGGTTCATAGGTTGTCCTCTGTATTGCCCCGTACTGATACTAGTTTGTGGTCTTTGTCCCTGCACAGTGTTGATCTGCAGCTGGGCTGTTTTCTGTTTACCCTCTTGGTGCTTGAAGTAATTGCTTTGGATATCTGGGGGGCAGAGAATATCAGGCATACTATATTATTTACTATATTGAATATATATAGTAAATAATATATACTGTATTATACTATGTATACTATATTATTTACATAGTATGTACTATATATGCTATATTATTTATATAGTATTTCATTTGTATCCTTAGGGCCAAGATTAGACTGTTGCTTTCTAATAAAACACAGAAGATGAATTTGACCTAGGTTACACTGTGCTCCTGCCTTCCTCTTTAGGTGTAGGTGAGATTGAGAAAGGGGTGTGACTCATTCATTCAAAATGAATTTAATCATTCTCAAAGTTGATTGTGAGCCAGGAGTAGTAGTACATGCCTTTAGTCCAGCACCCAGGAGGCAGGGGCAGGGTCTGTGAGCTGGAGGTCAGCCTATCCTATATGATGCAGCTCTTCTTCCAGTTAGTGCGTGGCTGTGACTAAGACACTTGAATTGAGCATTCCCAAAATTAATTTATTAGCATATTCTAATCAACTGAACTACCTGGCCTGCCCCAAAAATTATTTTAGAATTTAGCAATTGACTTTATATGGTGTTTTAGTTTTGATTGTCAGAGCCAGGAGATTTTTGTAGAATTACTGAATGTTTTGACAAACTTCTTTCCAAACAATCCCATTTTTCCTTTTGACTAATTCACTTCTTTTCTGTGTCCCACTGCCTGTTGATTCTACCAAGACTTTGGGTGGCAACAAAGCTTAAGCACATTTGCTGCCTCAGGGGTTTCCCTCTCTGCTTCCCAGCACTGCTATGTTTTTTGAGCACATCATTTATGGCAGGAGTAGTTCCAACTGAGGCTGAACAACAAAGCTTTGTGTAAAACCTATTGCCTGAGGGCCTACTGTGTGCTCCCAGCACCATGACCTGCAGAGTGATTGGTGAACAAGAGTACAGTTGCATTAAGTTGGACAGTTTGCCCTTTTTGTGCTGTGTGCTAAAAGGAGGTTCTCCTTGGCAAGGACCTGTTAGACACTGCCAGCATAACAGACCGAAAGGCTGAGCAGACTCGTTGGTGACCAAAGGATGGATGGATTAGGAGAAAGTATACCACCACCCTGTCCCTCTGTACTGCAGGGTTTTTGTTTTTTCTCTTGTTTTCAAAATATGGTCTCCTTGTTGAAGTTCCTAGTTCAGAAAGATTTTAAGGCTTGGAGTCCTTACAAATTTTGAAAAAAAAAAAAAAATGAGAAGGGTGACATTAATGAATTCTGGAGCCAACTACTGATATGAATTTAATTTTTTTTGTCAAGATGTGACTATGCAGGATTTGTTTCTTTAGGGTGTAGGTGGTCTCTAGCTCATGATCCTCCTGCCTCATCCATCTTGAGTGCTGGAATTACAAATGTGTTACCATCTAGCCCAGCCTGACCCTTAAGTATTTAACAGGTAGTGACCTGAGAAAAACACATAGGGGATCTTTGAGTCCTTTTTCATGTCATGTGTAGTAATTCAAACATGGACTAGTATTTTATTGAAACCTTGTTGCTTGGATTGGTATAAGGCTCAGGGAGTATGAAAGAGAAATGGTAACTGTTGTCCCTTTTGGGGAAGGACCACTCATCTAGGCCTTCCCTGGTCTTTAGCTCACAGGAGTTCATCTGGAGAATGATAAGGCTGGGAAATTCTGATCTTCGGTGAATGTTCTAATGTTGGGAGACCCAGCTAAACTTTGATGATAATAATAGGGTGTTCTGGGACTTGTGACTTACGGGAACATCCCCAGGTTCAGGCTTACAGCCAGTAAAGGTAACAGTTACAGTTAGAAAACTAAGGTTTGTCAAATCCCAACTGCTGGTGCTTTGGTGTTGGTTTTTTGCTGGCTTTGGTCTTAAAGCTACTTTATTCTACAAAATTATGTTGAATTTAGATTATTAAAACAACTAAGGTCACATCCAGAGCCTTACAAAAATCTCACCTCAAATTGTACAAATTCAGTTTTCTTAAATAAATACAAGTACTGGCCAGGCGGTGGTGGCGCACGCCTTTAATCCCAGCACTCGGGAGGCAGAGTCAGGAGGATCTCTGTGAGTTCGAGGCCAGCCTGGGCTACCAAGTGAGTTCCACAAAAGGCGCAAAGCTACACAGAGAAACCCTATCTCGGAAAAAACAAAAACAAAAAATAAATACAAGTACTTTTTTTTTTTTTTTTTTTTTTTTTTTTAAGAAACTTGGGAAATGGATCTATATTTCTTTTTACCTTTGTATTTGGGACAGTCAAGCAGCTTTTTGATTCCCTTACACACACACCACACACAAAACAGGCATTTTGTTTTTTAAAAGATCCCAGAAAGCCTATAGCAGTCACCATGTGCTCTGAGGCCACAAGCATGGCTTTCCCCATCTAAGTATTCTGTGGCCTGTGTGACTCCTTTGCCACCGTGTGTTGCCACCTTAGAAGCAGGTCACACCATCATTTGGGACTTGGATTTGAGGAGGAGACAGAAACAGTCATTGAATGTCAGGTTGCTTCTGTGAGAGTATTGTTGCCTTGACGTTTCAGAAAGCAAAATCTTCCCTCAGCGTTCAGAGCTGTGTGGTGCTGTGAAGTTCCGAGTCATTTTCTAGGTTTGTAGGTCCAACATCACAAGGAGAAAAGCATACTTGATTTGGTTTAAGATAGCTGATTGATATTGTTTCATTCTCCAACTTCGAATTCATCTCTTAAAGGGTTGTTAAAGTCCAATCAGACTTGTGCGCCTAGACTCAAGTAAAACTGTCCTCTAACAAGATAGGGAAGGCCAGCAAGCACTTACCTCTGCCCGCCTGCTGTAAGGGTTCCATATACTAGATGAGGACCTCTTCTCACTGAAGGAGCCAGGGTTTGGGAGCCTGTCATCCGTGGAATTAGTAACTTTGACAAGTTGTTCATGTTTTGACTTTGACTTAAATTTTTTTTTCCAATAGAAACTATGTTCCAACTTCCTGTCAACAATCTTGGCAGTTTAAGAAAAGCCCGGAAAACTGTGAAAAAAATACTTAGTGACATTGGGTTGGAATACTGTAAAGAACATATAGAAGTAAGTAGCATGCCATTTTTAAATTTTAATGTGACTCGGCTTCTGATCCGTTCCTGTGTCCATGGGCAAGATGGTTCACTGTTAGGTGGGATATGAATTGTAACTACGCCTTCAACTTCACCAAAACTTTCTCAGTTAGAGCTTCCTCCCTTTTCCTGAAAGCCTGTTCATCTTTGCATCCTGAGGCAAAAACAGTTACAGTATGGAGAGTATACACAGACAGTGCACGAGGTGCTTTAAAATTGGATATGAACTTTGTCCTTGAAATAACCTTAAGGGGCTCTAGGAATTCTTGTGTCCAGTCTATGGACTAGGAACTGGGGACGCAGTGGTTTCAGGCTCACAGTTAGGGAAGGGGAAGTGGGACAGCAGAGCCTGTTTTCGTTCTCATAGGCCTGGGTATTTCCGTTGACCTGACTGTGGAGGCACGGTTGTCTGGGTGTTTGTCATCTCTTTCCTTAGGATTTGAGCATTTGTCAGCCTTCTGACCCATCAGAGACTTATCTTGCCCTTGTGTAGCAGTTTGGCCTTTCCAGACTGTTCCCTAGCCTTTTTATTCTGAGCTTTTCAAGCCCCATGGGATAGATAGAAGCGTCTCCTCCTTGTCCAGATCTCCTTGCTCCAGATCTTACAGTTAGTTGGACACAATCTCCAGTCGAAGCGTTTAAAGCAATTTCCCCCACAGATTTTAGGTTCCTACTGGCCAGGCTAAAGTGGCCTTGCTTAACCATTTATCCCACGCACAGCACAGTGCTTGGCAAGGAACAAGTGCTGAGGACACAGGTCAGGGGTGGAATTGACAGACATTGAATTCATGGGCCAAGTTCTCTTCTCCTGAGTCCCACTCAGAGTAGTCAGGGTGTATCCTGGAAACTGAAGCTTCTCAAATAGGCTTCTAGTGGTTTGTTCCCAGGGTGGAGGTAACTCTTCAGATTCACATGGATCTGTACTTAGGGGTGGGTGAGACCTTTTCAAATAAATATGCAAATAGTCAACTGTCTTTCCTATCCTGTACTGGGTTTGCTCCTCCCACTAGAGCTAATAGGTACTCTGAAGTTTACACATATTTAACTTTCCACCTACAGCTGTGAGCCATTCACCCTACTTCTTCTTAGTCATGGAGGGGGAACATTACAATTTCACATTATAGTATAAATTGAACGACGGCATGTTGCTTACTTTCTTTCTGGGTTTAAAAATCTGATTTTTCGTCCAGATCCACCCTTCCTTCGTTTGTTTGTTTGCTTGTTTATGCTGCCAAGTTAGACTCTTACTCCTCCAGGGCTATGAGCACATGTCCCTCCTCCACCCAGTGTTGTGACTGGTGAGTTATGTGGTTATGGAGCTGTTGTGGAACTAGAGCCTTCCCATCTGCACTTGGGGCAGTTTCTCTGGAACCCTGGCCATGTGCCTTTTGCATTTGCTGAGCCTCAGCACCACTGCATTAGTTCTCAGTGGTTGACCCCCCTGTGCCCCACACACTGGTTAAAAAGGTAGAGTTTAGGTGTCAGCTCAGGCTGGGCTTGATACCACTATGTTTTTGTAAATTTCTCTCACTGTTTTTCTAGGATTTTAAACAGTTTGAACCTAATGACTTTTATTTGAAAAACACTACATGGGAGGATGTAGGACTGTGGGACCCTTCACTTACAAAAAATCAGGTAAGTCTCATAGGAGATGTCCTGGAATGTCCATTTGCCGCTCGAACCTTTCATAGTGACAGCTGTGTCCAGGCAGTGGCCTGCCATGGAAAGTGTAGAGTAGCATGCACATCTCCTTTTCCTGAGGCATTACTTGTTACTGGACTGAAACTTCAAGTTAAAAGAATGAACAAAAATTGTGTTTCTTAAAAATTTGTGAGGGGCTGGAGAGATGGCTCAGAGGTTAAGAGCATTGGCTACTCTACCAGAGGTCCTGAGTTAAATTCCCAGCAACCACATGGTGGCTCACAACCATCTGTAATGAGATTTGGTGCCCTCTTCTGACACGCAAGCATACATGCAGGCAGAACACTATATACATAATAAATAAATAAAATAAAATAAAAAATTTTTTGTGAAGTTGGAGCTAAGGCTGGAGCTCAGTAGTTAGAGCATTATTCCTTGCCTGCACAAAACCCTGGGTTTGATCTCCAGCACCACATAAACCAGACATGGTGGCATATACCTCTAATTCCAGTGCTTGAGAGGTGGAGGTGGGATCAAAAGGTCAGGGGCATTCTATATAACAAATTTGAGGCTATCCTGGGCAAATGAGATCCTGTCTCAAAAAACAAAGATAGCAAAGTTGGGGGACCTGTGGTGTATAAGTATCCCTCCGCAGTGCCTTCCTGCTTCCATTTCTAAGGAGCACTCTTCAGCGTTATATGTGTAGCCACCCACCTGCTGTCCTGCCTCTGTTAGTTAGCACTTGCTTCTAGGGAAAAGTCACAGTCAATTGTTTTGTTTGTTTGTTTGTTTGTTTTTCAAGAGAGGGTTTCTCTGTGTAGCTTTGGTACCTGTCCTGAATCTCACTCTGTAGACCATGCTGGCCTCGAACTCAGAGAGATCTGCCTGGCTCTGCCTCCTGAGTGCTCCACCACCGCCTAGCACACAATCCATTTTTTTTGTTTGTTTGTTTATTGTTGTTTTTGAGACAGCCTTTAGCCCCTGACTGTCCTGGAACTCACTCTGAATACCGGTCTGGCCTCCAGTTCAAAGATCTGCCTACCTCGGCCTCCTGGGATTAAAGGCGTGTGCCAGCACTGCCTAGTTACACTCAGCCTTCTATTTATACCTCTTTATCCCTACCGATGACACCTAATCTTTATGGCAAGGTGTGGAGGGTGACCCCTAGGATGGCAGTAACAGGTCATTTTTTATGCCTTTGTGTTCAGAAGGATAGTTACTGATGCCAGTGTATCCAATTATGATATAATGATGGCCTGGCAGTAGTGGTGCAGGGCTTTAATCCCAGCACTTGGGAGGCAGAGGCAGGCAGAGTTCTGTGAGCTCAGCTTGGTCTACAGAGTGAGTTCCAGGACAGCCAGAGCTGTTTCACAGAGAAACGCTGTTTCAAGGGGGGGGAAAGATGTGATAACAACATTGTAAATGGTACTTCTCTCCATGGAGAAGTATTTGTGAACTCCCTTTCTAATTCTGTATTTGTGCTTTTGAACTCTACTTAGTGCCCTAGGGAGAGATGCTGAACAGCATTCTTACAAGAGAAGGCCTTTCTAGAGAGGGTTTGGTTATGAAGACAGAGTCTCTCTAACCTTGGCTATACTGGAACTCAGAAATCCACCTGTCTCTGCTTTCCCAACACTGAGATTGAAGATGTACACCACTACACCACATGAGGAGCTTTGAGGGAGTGCAGAGAAACTCATTTTGGTTCAAAACAGTTCATGAAAAACAGGAGAAAAGATGATTGCTTATCACATATTTGCCTGTTTAAGGTCTTAATTCTGAAAGCTGATCCTCTAATATCAGTGTGCTCTCTTACCTAGTACAACGTGGCTTCTGAACACTTTGCCCTATGTCTATAAGACACTCTTAGTTAACTTCTTAGCTGGATTAGAGCAGCTAATTCAATGGCTATGTATTTGTTGGTTGGTTGGAATTTGATGTTTGTTTGTTTGTCTGTCTGTCTGTCTGTCTGTCTTAAGACAGTTTCTCTGTGTAGCCCTGGCTGTCCTGGAACTCTGTAGACCAGGCTGGCCTCAAACTCAGAGATCCACCTGCCTCTGCCTCCCAAGTACTGAAATTAAAAGGATACACCACCATGCCTGGCTTTATTTGGCATTTTTGAAGGGAAAAAAGTATTTTTTGATGTCTGTTTTGCTTGAATGTGTATTTGTGTGCCGTGTACATGCTTGGTGCCCTCAGCGATCAGAACACCAGACACCCTGGAACTGGAGTGTGGATGGTCATTAGTTGCTGGGAATCAAACCCAGATCCTCTGAAACCGACCAGCTCTTACCCTCTGAACTGTCTCTCCAGCCCTCATTGGCCTTTTGGGAGCTGCTCTGCTGGAGAAGTAGAAAGAAACCAGTGTTTCCAGTTTGGAGCCTTTTGATCCACAGCAGTGTCTAAATTCACTGTGCTTTATTTAGATTGGAAAAGAAACTTTAGAGGTTTTTTTTGTTGTTGTTGTTGTTGTTGTTGTTTTTAATGAAAGTTATTGCATGGTGGGAAAGAGAAAAGTATACCTGTGTTGCTTATAAAGGTGTATATGGGCCTGTGAATTCCCATGTCTGGAGACTGAGGAGATTACTGAGCCACAAAATGGGGAGTTTACGTGATTTATTCTGGTTTTTAGCAATAAAATGTTTTTCTTGAAGCTTTCCTTTTTTTTTTTACTTTCTGAAACAAGCCCCAAATATGACTAGCCATTTTTAAAGGATTAGCAAGGACTTAATTAAGCACTGGGTTTTTATTTACACAGGGATTCAAATAAAGGTATTTGATTCAAAATGCATCTGAGTTCCTTGAGTTTCTCTTTCTAGTGTTACCTCCAAAAATGATTGCCTTGCAGAATTTCTGGGAATGCCTAGGGGGAGGTGCCTAACCCTATAACTACCTGCCTCGAGCGGCTTTCTCATCCGGTTCTGTTCTGTTTCATTTCATTTCTTTTTAGGACTATCGGACAAAACCTTTTTGCTGCAGTGCTTGTCCGTTCTCCTCAAAATTCTTCTCTGCCTACAAGAGTCATTTCCGGAATGTCCATAGTGAAGACTTTGAAAATAGGATTCTCCTTAATTGCCCTTACTGTACCTTCAATGCAGATAAAAAGACTTTGGAAACACACATTAAAATATTTCATGCTCCAAACTCCAGCGCACCAAGTAGCAGCCTCAGCACTTTCAAAGATAAAAACAAAAACGATGGCCTTAAACCCAAGCAGGCTGACAGTGTAGAGCAAGCCGTGTATTACTGCAAGAAGTGCACTTACCGAGACCCTCTTTATGAGATCGTCAGGAAGCACATCTACAGGGAACATTTTCAGCATGTGGCAGCACCGTACATAGCAAAGGCAGGAGAAAAATCACTCAATGGTGCAGTCCCCCTGGGCGCAAATGCCCGAGAAGAGTGTAACATCCACTGCAAGCGATGCCTTTTCATGCCCAAGTCCTATGAAGCTTTGGTACAGCATGTCATTGAGGACCATGAACGGATAGGCTATCAGGTCACTGCCATGATCGGGCACACAAACGTTGTAGTTCCCCGAGCCAAACCCTTGATGCTGATTGCTCCCAAGCCTCAAGAGAAAAAGGGCATGGGACTCCCACCAAGAATCAGTTCCCTTGCTTCTGGAAATGTCCGGTCTTTGCCATCACAGCAGATGGTGAATCGATTGTCAATACCAAAGCCTAACTTAAACTCAGCAGGAGTCAACATGATGTCCAATGTTCACCTGCAGCAAAACAACTATGGAGTCAAATCTATGGGCCAGAGCTATGGTGTTGGCCAGTCAGTGAGGCTGGGTCTAGGGGGCAATGCTCCAGTTTCCATCCCCCAGCAGTCTCAGTCTGTGAAACAGTTACTTCCAAGTGGAAATGGGAGGTCCTACGGGCTAGGTGCTGAGCAGAGGCCCCCGGCAGCAGCCAGGTACTCCTTGCAGACTGCCAACACCTCCTCTCTACCCCCAGGCCAGGTGAAGTCTCCTGTGTCTCAGTCACAGGCATCTAGAGTATTAGGTCAGTCCAGTTCTAAACCTCCACCAGCAGCCACGGGCCCTCCTCCAAGCAACCATTGTGCCACTCAGAAGTGGAAAATCTGTACAATCTGTAATGAGCTTTTTCCTGAGAATGTCTATAGTGTTCACTTCGAAAAGGAACATAAAGCTGAGAAGGTTCCAGCAGTAGCTAACTACATTATGAAAATACACAATTTCACTAGCAAATGCCTCTACTGTAATCGCTACTTGCCCACAGACACCCTGCTCAACCACATGTTAATTCATGGTCTGTCTTGTCCATATTGCCGCTCAACCTTCAATGATGTGGAAAAGATGGCAGCCCACATGCGAATGGTTCACATTGATGAAGAGATGGGGCCTAAAACGGATTCTACTTTGAGCTTTGATTTGACATTGCAACAGGGGAGTCACACCAACATCCATCTCCTGGTGACCACATACAACCTGAGGGATGCTCCAGCAGAATCAGTTGCTTACCATGCCCAAAATAATGCCCCAGTTCCTCCAAAGCCACAGCCAAAAGTTCAGGAAAAAGCAGATGTCCCTGTTAAAAGTTCACCTCAAGCTGCAGTGCCCTATAAAAAAGATGTTGGGAAAACGCTTTGCCCTCTTTGCTTTTCAATCCTAAAAGGACCCATATCTGATGCACTTGCACATCATTTACGAGAGAGACACCAAGTTATTCAGACAGTTCATCCAGTTGAGAAAAAGCTAACCTACAAATGTATCCATTGCCTTGGTGTGTATACTAGCAACATGACAGCCTCAACCATCACCCTGCATCTAGTCCACTGTAGGGGTGTGGGAAAAACCCAGAATGGCCAGGACAAGACGAATGCACCCTCTCGGCTCAATCAGTCTCCAGGCCTGGCCCCCGTGAAGCGTACCTATGAGCAGATGGAGTTGCCTCTGCTGAAAAAGCGGAAGCTGGAAGATGATAGTGATTCCCCCAGCTGCGTCGAAGAGAAGCCTGAAGAGCCTGTTGTTTTAGCTTTAGACCCCAAGGGTCATGAAGATGATTCTTACGAAGCTAGGAAAAGCTTTCTCACAAAGTACTTCAACAAACAGCCCTATCCCAGCAGGAGAGAAATTGAGAAGTTAGCCGCCAGTCTGTGGCTGTGGAAGAGCGACATTGCTTCCCATTTCAGTAACAAGAGGAAGAAGTGTGTCCGTGACTGTGAGAAGTACAAGCCTGGTGTGCTGCTGGGCTTTAACATGAAAGAGTTAAATAAAGTCAAACATGAGATGGATTTTGACGCTGAGTGGCTATTTGAAAATCATGACGAGAAGGACTCGAGAGTCAATGCTAGTAAGACTGTGGACAAAAAGCTTAACCTTGGGAAGGAAGATGACAGCTTCTCAGATGGTTTTGAGCATTTAGAGGAAGAATCCAATGGAAGCGGTAGCCCTTTTGACCCTGTCTTTGAAGTTGAGCCTAAAATTCCTAGTGATAATCCAGAGGAGCATGTACCGAAGGTAATTCCTGAGGATGCTTTGGAATCTGAGAAGCTAGACCAAAAAGAGGAGGAGGAGGAGGATGGTTCGAAATATGAAACTATCCATTTGACTGAGGAACCAACCAAACTAATGCATGATGCCTCTGACAGTGAGGTGGACCAAGATGATGTAGTTGAGTGGAAAGATGGTGCTTCACCATCTGAGAGTGGGCCTGGTTCCCAACAGATCTCAGACTTTGAGGATAACACGTGTGAAGTGAAACCGGGAACCTGGTCTGATGAGTCTTCCCAGAGTGAAGATGCAAGGAGCAGTAAGCCAGCTGCCAAAAAAAAGGCTACGGTGCAAGATGACACAGAGCAGGTGAAGTGGAAGAATAGTTCCTATGGAAAAGTTGAAGGGTTTTGGTCCAAGGACCAGTCACAGTGGGAAAATGCATCTGAGAATGCAGAGCGCTTACCAAACCCACAGATTGAGTGGCAGAATAGCACAATTGACAGTGAGGATGGGGAGCAGTTTGACAGCATGACTGATGGAGTTGCTGATCCCATGCATGGCAGCTTAACTGGAGTAAAACTGAGCAGCCAGCAAGCCTGAGGGCCTGGCTCGCCACGGCACATGGGCCAAGTTGCATCCTGGGCCTCTGTTGTGACTGCAGAGCTGTCTTCTAACTGGCACTGCCTTGCACGGACTGGTCAGTCAACAGGCTGTTGGGGACATGTAACCACTACAGCCTCAGTGGTTATTTCTAAGTCTATGACATGTGATTGGTTGATCTTGCTTCAGACCCTTCTCTGATAGACTCAGTAATGAAGTGTGAAAAACCAATAAGCTGGTGGCTCGTGAATGCACACAGGGAAAGGCAGTTCTTTACTTGCCTTTCCAGCATTTCTTTCCCTCGGTAAGATGTTTGGTTGGATGTCCTGGGGAAGCCTTACCCTGATTCACATAGTAGTGCAGGGCGGGCATACATGCTACCAGTCAGGTTTGTCTAGTAGACTTGGGAACATGGACCTTTTTCGTGTATTCATTCTGAATAGTTGAAATGTATATTTGTACAGTCTTTTAGACCTCAAGTGATGCTTATGACACTGTTACTGTGTGCCCGTCATAGATTGGTTTTTAGTGTTGCCCTTGCTGTGTGATAAATGCTATATCTAGTTTACCTAGCAGAAGCTTGACCCTGCGATAGTACGGACCTTTGGACAGACTTAGTTTTTGCACATAACCTTGTACAATCTTGCAACAGAGGCCAGCAACATAAGATATATATCTGGACTCTCCTGTATTATAGAATTTTTTTTCTTGTTCTGAGTATCCTTGACATTACAATTGTCAAAACTGATATTTCAGATCTCTTTCTGAGACCTTTTAAGCTAAAATAACATGCAAGAATTGATTTTACAGCTACTAATTTTGACACCTTTTAGATCTGTAAGAGTGTTGTGTCAGAGCAGCAAGCACAGTTGAGTGCTGCATTTGGGATATTTAGTTTCCTCTTTAGTTGAGCACCGCCGGGTGTATTCATTTATACCATCTAATATATGACACACTGTTGTAGTATGTATGATTTTGTGGTCTTTATTTCCCTTTGTATTCATTTTAAGCATCTAAATAAATTGCTGTATTGTGCTTAATGTAAATATTTGCTTTTATTACACAAGACAGTCCTGTGTGTCCATTACATCTTTTGCTGTTTGATGCCACAGCACCCTGAGCAGAGATGGAAGCCACCATGCTTATGAAGAAAACTTGTGGGCAACAACGATCTATCATTGCCTAAAGCATGCTTTCTCTCCAGGTACCGGCTACCAATTGTTTTCATGCGTGTATATGTTTCCTTTCTGCTGCAAAAGTAAACATCCCTGAGGTTTTCAGTTCCCCTTTTGATAAGGAGCAGAGCTTGGGTCTATATGTAAATGTCATGGTGACAGATGTAAATATGTTGGCCCCTGGTGGTCTTTTTTCCCTGTGTACCGTTCATTCCCGCCTTATGGCAACAGTTGTACCAAACAGGCAGCTGCTTTGCCTCTGGAGTCCTTTGACTATTTTGCTCTGAAGAGAAAGACTAGAGAACGTACATTTTGGGGTACTTGGCACTGAAGGAGCTGGTGGATTGACTGTAGAGATTCCTGAGAACAGGCTAGATGCAGGATGCAGTAAGGAGACAGAAGTGGCATAGCGTTTAGAGTGGGACTTCTCTCCATACTTGGGTGGGTAGGTCAGCCACCTCTCAGCACCATCACCGTAGAGAAATCAGAAGTGGCTGCCTTCAGGACTCCTGAACCTCTTTCCAAGAAAAGCTGTTTCCTGACTTAAAAACAGTAAAGGAAACATACATAATTCTGCAGGAGCTCTCCTCAGTCGGTCTTGCCAGGCTACATTATGAATGTGTGCAGCAGCTATGGTTCAGGGAGGATTATCTCCATAGCCACATACTACAGACACCCAATCAGAAACACCAGCTGATATGTAATCCACCTCCCACTTGTGGGAATTTAGCCTAAGATCTGCAAGGACCACTAACGAGACTTGCAGATAGTGTGGAAGTGAGGTAGGGCTTGTGGTCCTGCCTGCACATCTAAGCAGAGTCCTGGTGCTGCCTTGCCAAGTGGATGTGAAACCTCCAGCACCAAAAGGGCTTTAGCCCTTTAGCAATGGAAATAGTGCCGAAGCTCTGAAAGTGTCTCAATAAAAGCCATTTTGAAAGAACCAGTGCTGCTGTTTGCTTTTGGCTGAATCCGACAGTCATTCAACTTCACCACACAGGCTGCCACCTTGCACTTTAGAAACTGCCTGGAACTCTACAGCTTAAAAATTCTATAGGGTTTTCTAAGAAATCTTAGTCCCAGAGGTCCTTGCCTTTTTGCACTTGAAAATTTATGTGGATGTAAGTTCTAGTTCATGATTGCAGTAGACACCTGTTTCTCTCCCCTCTGTACATCTCTCATCATTGTCATAAGGGGCATAAAAGATTCGTCCAGCTGTTTCGCTAAAATGCAGGCAGCAAGGGTCAAGATCCCTTGTTTGCCTAAGCGTGTGTTCATTTGATCTCAGTGCTGGCTGTTGGCATAGTGAGAGTCCAAGTACTTAGACGTGAGAACTCACCAGCTGAAGCATTCCAAAAAGGGAGTATTCTGCAGAGCTGCCCATCAAGTGATCCTCTCACACACAAGTCCTTCCTCGGCTTCTACCTCACTGCCAAAATGGGGCCCAAAAATCTCCAAGGGGTTCTCTGCCCTTAGCCTGAGATGATGAAAAATCTCTTCTTAATGTTGACTGAATTTCACCAGAGGATCATGTTGAGTGATGGTTGGTTCTACCAACTATTTCTAGCCCTGCTGTTGAGAGCTGGTACCAACTGGAAGCCTGGTTCAATACAGCATTGGTGTGAAAGATCTGGGAAAATCCCAAAGGCTAGAAATAAACGGTGAAGACTGCCTGAGAGAACATTCCAGCATGGCAGCTAGCAATTGGCCCTCAGTGTAAAACGGCGTCTCCACACAGCGGCAGGGAAGCGGGCTTCAAATGGCGTCCAGTTCTGTCCTGAAGATTCGGCCAGGAAGCATCTGGCTACTTTCCATCAGCTAGAACTTGAATTCAAGGCTCAAGTTTACTATAGTGTGGTTGCAGGGCTCTGTTGAAAATGACCAGAAATAAAGGTAGTCAAAATACTCCCCTGAGAAGCCTCAGGTTGCGCTTTAAAAGTTGAAGTGAAGGCATGGAAAAAGACTATCACCGAAGTTTTCTTGCATTCAGATATGATCTTCATATGACCCCTCCCCTCTCCAGTGCACCATCTGACCTTCAGGTGTGAGACCACCTAGACAATTTGCAGTTTACAATCTTGCATACCCTTAGGTCTTAGGAGCAAAAAAAAAAAAAAAAAAAAAAAAAAAAATGTACACCCCCCAATAGACTGGTTACCTTTTGGGAACTAATAAAGTGGCTGGAAATAAAAGGGCCTTTCCAGTGTCCTGGCTGCTAAGCCCAGTGTGACAGTAGTGTCCTTGATTAGCCATCTGGAAGCAGAGAAATTTGCTGCTTGGAGTTGGAGGAGGGCACACCCCAAGATGTGCCTGCTGTTCTAGGTTGTACGTCCAGCTGCAGGCTGGCATCCCTAGTACCTGGAGAAGTTCCACCCTGGCTGGTCTCCACTAGGAGGGTCCTAAACTGGAAGTTTGGGGAGCATTCCCTCTGAAAGGTGGTCCCAGTCTGCTCCTCCCTCCCTCCCTGTCAAAAATCCCTGCAAGGGAGAGAGAGGCCCTCAGTCAAGTCCCCAAGGCTCCTGTTCTCAGCCATATCCTGCAGCCTTGGTCTTGCCTGAAGATGTGTTGCATGAGAAAGGCTTCCCTGGTTGGGACTAGAAAGGTGTGCAAGTCCAAACCCTCACATTGACCTTCCTGCCTCCTGTTTGAAACCACACCCATTTTTCTGGTGTGGGGGCAAGGATTGAACCTAGCAGCATTCAGTCATGGGAGACAAGCTCGCGGTTGTCCCCACCCCACCCCACCCCCATGCCTTTTTTGGAGAAAGGAGACAAGGTCCTCATCCGGGCCTTTACCTTGCTTTGTAGCTGAGGATGACCTTCAGCTTGTGATCCTCCAGCATGCACTTCCCAAGGGCTAGATGAAAAGCATGCATCAGCCACCATACAGATTGGTGTGATTCTGGAAATGAACCCAGGAATTCTGCATGCTGGGCAAGTACTGTTGCTGCTGCACCGTCTCTGCAGCCGGTGCTGGCTGTTACCAGCTTTTCCTGTGTGCTGAGGACTAAAGGGCTTAGGCCTGCTCTGTTTAAAGGGAAAAATCACCTTGTATAGTGGAGCATACCTTTAGTCTAGGACTTACCGGCCCATTTGAGATTTTTCTCCTTAATTCTGGAGGATTGAAAGGCTCCTATTACTCTGGTGTGGTGTCTGACACTAGAGATGAGTTGTCAGCCCAGCTGGGCCTCTAGCTCCAGCCCTTTCCAGGAAAGATGGCTTCCTTAGCAGTGGTGGCCCAGGTTGCCTCATGTACATCACCTCATTGAGATCAGGATGACTGTGTCAGTTCTTTTCCTGGGTTCCAGGGATCAAAGTCAGGTCACTAGGCTTACTCAGCAAGTGCCTTTACCCACAGCCATCTTTCTGACCCCTAAATCTCTGAGATAACCATGACCCTCAGCTCAAGCTCAAGGAGACAGTAGTTGACTGTCAGGGGGACTGTTGAGTGATGCCATCAGCAACAGCTCAGGGTCTTTTGGGTTTTGTTTTGTTTTTCAAGACAGTGTTTCTCTGTGCAGCCCTGGCTGTCCTGGAATTCTCTCTGTAGACCAGGCTGGCCTCAGATTTACAGAAATCCACTTGCCTCTGCCTCCCGAGGTCTGGAACTAAAGGTGTGTGCCACCACATCCCGGCTCAGCTCAGGGTCTTAAGTGCCCCACCTTCATTCTAGGCAGACACCAGTTTGTGTGTGCGTCCCATGCAGTATCCTAAGAAGGGGCTCCCCTCCAGTATTGAGCACAGTACTTGGATTGACCCATTGCCTGGTAGAATGGGTTAGCCTAGAGCCAAGAGCCACTACCACCAGCACAGTGGACGGAACATCCTGGCAGTCACCTGTTAGGTCCCTTCTGGAGCTGAGGTAGATCTATTGACACAAATCAGAAACAAGTTTGAGCCAGGTCTATGTGAGCCTCAGAGATAGGAGATGATGGGAATGCTATGCTCGGTCTTTTATCACATCACCCCTTGCCAGCTGGAAGTAGGTGTCCTGGGCAGCCTTATGGCTGCTCTGGGCCCCTCTGGGGAGCCTGTGGGATTAACTGACGTGTAACAAGGACCAGGTCAGACAGGTGCCAGCCAGACTGCCAGCAGCTGGAATTGCAGAGAGCACATGTACAGATACCACCCCAGAGACTGCCCAAGTGTCTCCTCACTAGTCTCCTTGGAGTAAGCTCCTTGGCGCTAAGGATGCCGAATCCAACACCCACTGGTGCTAGGCAGATGCAGGAAGTCTGAATGGATCTGGACAGTTGTCCTAAATGCACATAGTTGGGGCTGTAGAGATGGCTCGGCCTGTGAGAGTGCTTGCTGCTCTTCCAAAGGACCAGAGTTCAGTTCCCAGCACCCACACATGCATACTTCAAAAATAAGTAACTGCCACATGCCTGGGGGGTAGGTACTTTTTATCTCCTAATACGAATGTTTGTGCCACGTGTGCAGGTGCCCATAGAAATCAGGAAGTCAGAAGCGCCTCACCCTGGAGCTGGAGTCAACAGCAATTGTGAGCTGCCCAATGTGGGTGCTAGGAAGGGACTCTGGTGCTATGAAAGAGCAACAAGCACTCAACAGCAGAGCCATCTCTCCAGCCCCATAGATACCCATTTCTATGTGGAATATCCTGGGAGGGGGGGGGCGTTGTTGGCAGATTCTTTTTTCTGGTTTTTTGAGGCAGGGTTTCTCTATGTAGCTTTGGTGCCTTTCCTGGATCTCGCTCTGTAGACCAGGCTGGCCTCGAACTCACAGAGATCCACCTGCCTCTGCCTTCCGAGTGCTGGGATTAAAGGCATGCAACACCACCGCCCGGCCTTTTGTTTTGTTTTTGAGATACATTTTCTCTGTGTTGCCCTGGCTGTCCTGGAACTAACACCCTCTACAGACCAGGCAGACTTTGAATGACAGAAATCCACCTGGCTCTGCCTCCCAAGTGCTGGGATTAAAGACTTATGCCACCACTGATCAGAGGGCAAATATTTTTGAGTAGGAATTTTTGATTAGGTAAATAAAATAGGTTTTTGAGTAGGAAAACACATCAAGATATCAGAAAGGAACCGGGCGGTGGTGGCGCACGCCTTTAATCCCAGCACTCGGGAGGCAGAGCCAGGCGGATCTCTGTGAGTTCGAGGCCAGCCTGGGCTCCCAAGTGAGTTCCAGGAAAGGCGCAAAGCTACACAGAGAAACCTTGTCTCGAAAAAAAACCAAAAAAAAAAAAAAAAAAAAAGATATCAGAAAGGAAAGGAGAAAGCAATAAAATGGACTCCATGGAACAGAACCACTGAGAGCATCTCATTCCCATGCATGCTCTGTTTCCTATACTTCCTTTTCATATCTTGGAAATAATTTTGCATCAACTCATAAGGAACTCCTGATCCATCATCTCCACTTTATAGCACCATGCCCTGGGGACCAGCCAGGACAGCAGCATTCCCCTCAAGGAACACTTAGGGCTTGGGATGTGGCTTAGCTGGTAGAGTGCTTGCTGAGCATGTAGACGCTCTCAGTTCCATCCCCAGCACCAAGTGAACTGGGTGTGCTGGTGCAAGCCTGTCATCCAAGCAGTAGAGAGGAAGCAGATGGGGGAAGTCAAGGCCACCCTTTGCTATGTAGTGAGTCTGAGGCCAGCTTGAGCTACATGCGCCTTTAATCCAGCACTTGGGAGGCAGAGGCAGGTGGATCTTTGAGTTTGAAGCCAGCCTGGTCTACAAAGTGAGTTCCAGGACAGCTACAACTATTACACAGAGATGCCCTGTCTCCAAAAAAAAAAAAAAAAAAAAAAAACTTGGTTTCTGGTTTCTGTGTTGCCTGTGCTACAATGTACAGTGGATAACTTGTTTATTTACTATGTTCTTTGAGTTCTAAAGATGAATCCAGGGCCTTGAACAGACTAGTCAAGTACTCTTCCAATATCTTTCGTTTTTCTGAGATAGTTGCACTGTGTAGCCCAGGCTATCCTTTGTTCCTGTTTTATTTAAGGTCTTACTGTGCAGCCAAGTCAGGCCTGGAATTCACTATGTAGCTGGCTTTAAAATCAGAATCCTCCTGCCTCAGCCTCTCAAGTACGGGATCAGGTATGAGCCCACCATGCTCAGCTGGCATTTGTCATTTCCTTGTACCTTCTGTGAGCTGGGTTCCTAGAGGTGGAATTCCACACAGTCCTCATTCTGGCAGACACTGCCAATTGTCCACAAGAATGGTGTCCATCGTCAGGGAACAGGATGTGACTGAGGAAACTTTTCATCAGCACTGCCATCAAGCAGTTTAATCTTCTCAGCCTAAAATGTCAAACATCAAAGCTATTGTAGGCAAGTGCCCGACCACTGAGCCACATTCCTAGTTCATCACAGTGATTTCAGGCAGGCAGGCAAATCTATGAGTTCCAGGCCTGCTAACACTACATAGTGAGACCCAACCTTAAAAAAAAAAAAGAAAGAAAGAAAGAAAAACAGGAGGACTAAGAAGATGGCTCTGTGGATAGAGAGCTTGGCACACAAGTGTGAGGACTCCCTAGACCCATGTAAAGGTAAAGCCAGGAGTTGTAGCACACATCCGTCACCCCAGGGCTCCTTTGGTGAGAGGGGAAGTGGGAGCAGGAGAATCCAGTTTATGGCCCACATACACAGTGGCAAAGGGCAGCAACGAAGAAGCCCCTGTTCTGGTTGATAAAAAGTGAGGACTGATACCTGGGGTTGTCCTCTGACCTCCACACCTGCTCCATGACCCATGCACACCCACACTCACACAGAGAAACAGAGGCTCAAAACGGAGAGGGTCCCTCAATGAGTGTACTTCTGTGGAATGCCTGCTTGTATCCTTTACTCCTTTTCCTAATTTTTTATTTGTAGATAATGTTTGCATATTAAATCCCTTTGTAACATGATTAGTGTTGAATTTACTTAACATTTTGTTAGGTGTGGTGATATATTGTGCACCTTAATAAAATTTGCCTGAAGATCAGAGAACAGAAGAAGCCACTAGATTAAACATAGAGGCCAAGCAGTGGTGGCACACACTTTTAATCACAGTATTTGGAAGTCAACACGCCTTTAATCCCAGCATTAGGAAGGTTGAGACAGGAAGTGATGACAGGGTGGAGAAAGATATATAAGGTGTGAGGAGATAGGAACTGAAGTCTTTTCAGGCTGACGAGCCCTAGAGGTAAGACGTGGTGGTGGCTTGTTCCTTTCTCTCTCTTGATCTTTCAGCATTTACCCCAATATCAGGCTCCAGATTTTTTATTAAAAGACTATTTTAGGGCTTGGGGATTTAGCTCAGTGGTAGAGTGCTTGCCTAGCAAGCACAAGGCCTTGGGTTCTGTCCTCAGCTCCGAGGAGAGAAAGACAAAAAAAAAAAAAGACTATTTTAGAATTCGGTGTACAGTTGGGGTCAGAGAGATGGCTCAAGCAGGTAAGGATGTTTGCCACCTGACCTGACTGGCCATCTAAGTTCAATCCCCAGAGCCTATACGGTAGAAAGAGAGTACTGACTCACACAAGTCCTCTTACCTCTGTACTCAAGCTATTGCACACATGCACACACTATATTAACAGTAAATGAATGTAAAAATAAAGATCTATTTTTTAAAACTATGTCAAGTGTGATGTGTAGCAGTTTCTTCCCAGAATGGAACATTTTGTCCAGCAGACAAGTAAACAGCTCAGTAGCTTCAGGAAGTCCCTGAAACTGACCAGATTGAATAGCCCATCTCTCCCAGGAGTAAGCAATCAAGACTGCTGGGGGTCATTCTCAGAAAAGCCAAGCTACAAAGATTCTCAGAGACCAGCTGCCTGAAGAGGATGAGGCCTACTGAGGCACCTGGGAAGGACAGTCTCCAACCTGTTGAGATGCCTGCTGGCTGTGTAGTGTGCTCCAGGTTGCCACTTTTCAGGAGCCGTCTACCCGTGCTGGTGTGGACACTTGGTGATGTGTCTGTTTTTATGTCATTTCTGATGTAAGTAACCCCTGTTACCCCCAATAAAACTCATTGGTTCAACAATCAGGCTTTGGAGCAACTGATACTTTGATCTATGGAGGGCTCCCTTTCTGGCATGAGTAGATGTGTGTTGTGTCTTCCCCAGAAAAAGCCTGTGTCAGCATGGCATTGGATGCCCTGGAGCTGCAGGACATGGGCGCTGGGAATCAAACTAAGGTCCTCTGTAAAAGCAGTGGGAAGTGGGCACTCTTCTAACTGCTGAGCCAGCTCTCATGCCGCCTGGAACTTCTTTTTTTTTTTTTTGAGACAGACTCACTGTATAGTCCTATAGTTCTAGGCTGGCCTAGAACCTAGTGTGTAGCCCACACTGGTCTCAAACTCAGAGTCCCATCTGCCAGGCTCCTAATAGCCAAAATCAACACTATTTCAGTAAGTTTATTTACTACTTTTAAAATTTTTTTAGCCAGTTGGTGGTGGCGCACATCTTTAACCCCAGCACTTGAGAGGCAAAGGCAGGCAGATCTCTGAGTTCCAGGACAGCCAGAGCTACACATAGAAACTACGTCTAAAGAAAGTTTTTTTAGATTATTTTATGTCTATGAGTGTTTTGCCTGCTTGTATATCTGTGCACCATGTGTGTGCCTGGAGCCCACAGAGGTCAGAAGAGGGTGTTGGATCTCCTGAAATGAGTTTCATACAGTTGCGATTAATCGTGAATGCTGGGGATTGAACCCAGGTCCTCTGCATGCAAGAACAACAGCTGAGGGCTGGAGAAATGGCTCAGCTAAGAACACTTGACTGCTCTTCTAGAGGTCCTGAGTTCAATTCCCATCAACCACATGGTGGCTCACAACCATCTGTAATGGGATCAAATTCCTTCTTGTGTGCATGAAGACAGAGCACTCATATACATAAAATACATGAATAAATCTTTTTTTTTAATTTTTTTGTTTTTGTTTTTTTGAGACAGGGTTTCTCTGCGTAGTTTTGGTGCTTGTCCTGGATCTCACTCTGTAGACCAGGCTGGCCTCGAACTAACAGAGATCTGCCTGCCTCTGCCTCCCAGGATTAAAGGTGTGCGCCACCACCGCCCAGCTACATGAATAAATTTTAAGAAAAACAAAAAAAAACAAAAAAAAAAAACAGCTGAGCCAACCCCCCCCCACACACAACATAACAATTTAGGCCCAGCAGGTTAGCACATGTCTTTAATCCCAGCTCTCATGAGAACAGGCAGGCAGATCTCTGTGAGTTCCAGACCAGGCAGGGCTGCGTAGTAAGAACCTATCTCCAAAACAAAGTAACAGCAACAGAACAGTATAATTAAGAACCAAATTATTTCCAAGAGACCATCTTGGAAGCTGGGGCAGAGGGGTGTGAAGTGCTGTCCTCTGGACATGGCAGCACCTCTGCACACAGGCCCTCCCTGCACTGACCTTGAGATGCTAGTGTACAAGGTTCTCCCCTACAAGTGCTTGGCTGCAGTCAGTCCTGTAGAGTATTTCCTTCATTAGTGATTGATTGAAGAGGGCCCAGCCCATTGTAGATGATGTACAACTCCTCCATGGTCTCTGTGTCAGCTCCTGCCTCCAGGTTCCTGCCCTGCTTGAGTTCCTGTCCTGACTTCCTCCAGTGATGAACAGTGGTGTGCAAGTGAAAGCCAAATAAACCCTTTCCTCCTCAGTTTGCTTTTGGTCATGGTGTTTCATCATAGCAATTCTAACCCTAAAACACTTTCCTGCTGCCGTCCTGCCGGGTTCATTATTTGGGACTGAAATTCCATCCTTTGGTCTCTGTATGTGCATGTGTACATGCATGTGTTTTAGGAATGCACATGCAGGGGGATAGAGAGATGGCTCAGAGGATAAGAGCACTGGCTGCTCTTCCAGAGGACCTGGGTTCAATTCCCAGCACCCACATGGCAGCTCACAACTGTCTATAACTCTAGTTCCAGGGGATCCAACACCCTCACACAGACATACATACAGGCAAAACACCCAATGTACATAAAATACAAAATTAATTTTAAAAAATGCACATGCAGGCCAAGTGGTGGTAGTGTACATCTTTAATCCCAGCACTCGAGAGACAGAGGCAAGCGGATCTCTATGAGTTCAAGGCTAGCTTGGTCTACAAAGTGAGTCCTGGTATGGCCAGGGCTACACAGAGAAACCCTGTGGGGATGGGGGCGGGGTGGGGGTGGGGCGAGCACATTCAGGGGGCTGGAGAGATGACTCAGCAATTGAGAGCACTAGCTGCTCTTCAGAGGACCCGGGTTCAATTTTGATTTCCAGTGCCCACAGATCAGTTCACAACTGTCTATAACTCCAGTTCCGGATGATCCAATGCCCTCTTCTGACCTCCTCTGGCACCAGGCTCACACAGTGCACAGACATATGCAAGCAAAACACCCATACACATAAAGGATGCACATGCAGACTGGAGAGGTGAGTGAGCAGTTAAGAGCACTGGCTGCTCCTCCAGAAGACCTGGGTTCAATTCCCTGTACCCACATGGAGGCTCACAACTGTCTGTAACTCTAGTCCCAGGGGATCTGATGACACTTTTTGGCCTCCATGGACACTAAGCATGTGCATGATGCACAGAACTATCCTCAGGCAAAACACACATAAAATAAAAAGAAGCAGCAGCCAGTTGTGGGGGCATACACCTTTAGTTCCAGCACAAAGGAGGTCGAGGCAGGCAGATCTCTATGAGATTGAGGCCAGTCTGGTCTACATAGTGAGTTCCGGGCCAGCCAGGGATACTGAGTAAGACCTTGTCTCATGACACTGCACATGTGTGAGCATTCTTACCTCTAAGAGGAATTCCAGGTGTCTAGCCCAGATGCAAGCCTTGTAGGGGAACCTGGAAGGCAAGGATAAGAACAAGATGCCCATCTGCAGAAGAGCGGCCAGCACCTAGGGACAGGGACCTGGGAAGACCTTGCCTGCCCTGGCCAGGAAGAGTGGCCTCCAAGAAACACTAACACAGGAAAAAGGAAAGTTTCACCTCCACGGTTGACATCTGGGTCACATGGGGACCTCTTGACACCTTTATTGGGGTGATTTACAGGACAGGGTCAGCCAGAGGTCTGCCTGCAACAGCCCTCACCCCCAGGCCCTGAAGACTGACAGAAAATACAGGCTGATTTGCAGGCTGATTCAGGCCTGGCTCCTTCATTGGGTCCCATGGCTGCTTCGTACCCCTCAAGGAGAGAACCCCAAGTGAGCACAGAGAGGAAGAGACCCCAGCAGCTCCTGTGCAGTTACTCCACACCCTGGGGTGCCAACAGTCAAGGGACTTGAGGCTTTGCCTCCCGGACACCCAAAGGAAGCTAGCTTTTTGTCCGTACAGCTTGGGCAGCTGTATGTCAGGAGTGCTGTCACTGCTGGCTCCTGGAATGACAAAAGCCAAGCTGTCATGTCACAACAGGGGACCACTTGCTCTGGTGCCAAGACCCCACCAGCACTGCCACTGGAGAGTCTCACCGTGTCCGAGGATCCTGTACAGCACTGCCTATGGTAGCCAGAGCCAGTCACCAAAGTGTCCAGAGCTGAGGCCACCAGCATGGGGACCACACCACCAGTTTCTGGCTTGTGCCAGTATAACTTTGGGAAGGGAGATTTCCCATCAGGCACCTCTGCCTGCCTGGTTGGTGGTCTACAGCAGAATATGAGTGCCAGGGCCAGGCCAGAGTCAGTGTCCCAGTTCCAGAGGACTTCTGCAGGGAACACCTTGATACCCTTAGGGGCTGGGGAGGCCTGAAACAGGCTCTCATGTATCCAGGGCTGGTCTTGGACTCCCTAGCTGAAGCTGGCTTTGAAATGCTGATCCTCCAGCCTCCACCTCCTGAGTCCTGGCAACAGGCCAGCACCACCAGCCACCACACCCGGATCCCCTGTTCCCTCCAGAAATGGTTCTACCAACAGCGATACAGACTTCCAAAAGAAGAGGGAGTTGGACCTAATTTGGCTGGACCCCAGAAGCAGCAATGAGAAGCCCTGGCAGGTCTAATGAGCTAGTTCAGCAAGCTGGCACCGGGCTTTTCTCCTAGTGGTGGGAAGAAACGCCAGCCATTGCTGGCTTCAGGAAGCCAGGAAAAGAGGGACTGGGAGCAGGGAGGGCTTCGTCACCACCGAATGTTACACTCTGGAGCTCGTGCGCTTAGAAAGGGGCATCTCCCCAGACACAAGCCTCTGCAACCGGGCTGGCTTTCTTTTTCTGAAAGGGTCTCCGCCCTGGACACTCAGAAAGGCTGTGGAGGTTAGTACAGCTCCATCCTCCCCCAAACCCCCGCCTGGAGAGGATGCAGGCCAAGGGCTGTCCTGGTCTGTGCACTTCCGCTTCCGGAATGGCATCCCGATTTCTCTCGGCCAAGCTGGTCTTGCCCAACTCTCCAGCAGCCGAGCCTCCCCTTGCCCACAGCTACTGAGCCAGCTGAGCACGTGACCCAATCAAGCCCGACGGGAAGCCACCTTGGGTTCCTCAGGCGGTCACTGGGTTACTCTCCTCCCAGAGTTTGCAGGAGTTTGGCCAGCACCCAGGGCCCGCCCAGGAACGCAGCACCCGGGACACAGAGTGGGGCCGTGGACAAGACAGAGGCCGAGTACCACTTTTGGAGTTCAAGACCCGATTCTGCCCCACGCTGCATGTTTTCCTGTTTAGGAGCCACGGGATTTCTTTGCTTCAGCCAAATTGCCCTGAATCGGCTGTCACTTGCCGCTCAGGCTCCCGCCCGAGGCTGTAGGAAATACACCTGGATGCCAAAAGCCAGCTCGGCAGGATCTGGCAGGTCCAGGGCTCTGCAAAGTGCCTCAGCCTCTGTCGGAGTGCAGACACCCTCTTCAGGCCTGGCGATCGAGACTTCACACAGGGAGGCCCTAACCATGAGTCTGGTGTTCAGCTCCTGCCTATGACCCATCCGTCAGGCTCCTGGATGACAGAGTAACAAAGCCACACCTTAAGTCTCACCTGTGGTTGGCACCCCTTAGTTCCTCAGAGGGGATTACAGGTTGAGTACCGAAGGCTATGAGCTCTGGCTCCCCACCCCCACTCCGGACTCCCAGGCAGGAATGCTCCGTGGCTCAGGGGTGGGCTAGGTCAAGACTAGAAACCTGACACCATCCTGCCCAGCCTTGGGGCCACAGCCAGCCTGCTGTTGCTGCAGTGCGGGCCAGGCCCACACTCCATTCTTTCTCCACCCACCCCACCCCACCCCCAAGCTCCCTACCTTTAGAAGCCTGCCGGCCAGGCATTTCTTTGCCTGCTCCCTTCGTGACTTCATAAAAATGCGATTAATTGTCAATGGATAAAAACCAGATTTCCCAGAAACCCGACTGCAAGTTGGCTTCTTTTGGAAAACCATACGGGTTGGTCGGCTAGGGCGACAGGCCCAGAGAGGCCTGTCTGAGGCAGTTGCCCTGAGTGCTGCTTCTGGCAGAGGCTCAGAGGGTCTGCTCCCGGGAACTGTACCTCCAAGCAGCTCCTTTTCTCACAAATGCCCCCAGACGGCTGATCTACCCTGTGACAAGCCGGCCTCAGACACTGCAGGGACGGGGGTTTCTGAATCTGTACTAAATTGAGCCCAGACCCCAGGGCCTTTGCTGTCTCCCACACCTTCCCCAGCCCGCCTCGCCCATTCATGTATCTCATTCTAGGGAAGCCCCGCCCATGATCCTGATCACAGCTGCTTTCTGTACAGGCCAGGGCCAGCAGCTCTGTCTGCAAAGGGCCAGACAGTCGGTATGCTAAGCCTTGTGGGCCATGTGGTTGCGGTCCCAACTGCTGAACTCTGCCCTTGTGATCCCAAAGCTGCCTTAGTCAATCCATAAACACAGGCACAGCTGGAGCCGGGCATGACAGCACACGCCTGGAATCCTAGCACTCAAGAGCCCAAGGATTATGAATTTGAGGCCAACCTGGGCTACATAGTGAGGTCTTGTCTCCAAAGGCATGGCAGTGTCCCTATAAAACTTTATTTACAAGAACAGTGCTGGGCCAGACTTGGTCCCGGAGCTCTGTCCTCCTAAACAGATGGCCACACCCTCCCCCAGCTTCCAGACAAGAGAGCACTGCATTGTGGGTCCCAGCCACAACTGCCAGAAGGGGGGTGGGGGAGAGGCTGTCTTGCCAACTGGCCTTAGGCCTGAATGTAATCTGCTCAGAGGCCCTGACCATTGTAGTCCCATGTAGTCTGACTCAGTGTGACAGGCAGGAAGCCCAGGTCAATGCCAGCATCCTCAACTCTGAAGCCCTCTCAGGCCTGGTCTGAGATCTCCAGGATCTGTCCCAAGGACCAGCAGCATCCTCCCCACAGACCCTGGATCAATCCTCAGGGGTTGAGTCCCACCCTCAAGAGCTGAAGTGCCAAATACCAGGGTCCCATGCCCCGGCTCACCAGGTACCCTAAACCAGGAAGCTTGAGAGAGGGCCAGCCCGCTGTCAGACAACTCCACTGACTCTGTGCTGGATAGTTCTCCCTCCTCACCAGAGCTCTCCTTCAGCTAGAGGGTCACAGCCTCCGAGCCTCAGTTCCCTCCTGGGCAGATGAGGGTAATACCTTCACACTTACCAAGCCTGCTTGGAGTACTGTAGTAATGTTGGAGGTGCTGCAGCCACCTTGAGACCAGGAGGACAAACACCACACACTAAAGAGAACAGAAGAGCCAGAGTATGTGTCCCTTGCTATTTCCTTAAGAAGCCCAGACAACTCCAATGGCCACCTCAGTGCTTTGTGTCGCGGGAGGAAAAACAGAACACAGCTGGTTGAACCACGTAGAGGGGTTTCTGTCCTGCCTGACTCTTCAGAGCCTGACTGTAATGCTACCAGGACTTTTGTCTGGGTGAGTCACCAAGGCCACACAGACCGCCATGGCTCAGGCACAGCACTTGACCTGGGCTGTGGGGCAAGGTCATGGAGGAGGATCTCCAGCAGTGAGAATCATCTTGGGTCTTCAAAGTGGCTCATGGGGTAAAGCGTTGGCCATGCAACCCGATGACCTGAGTTTGGTCCCTAGCACCCACAGAAGGTAGAGAGGTAAGAACTGACCCATCAAATTGTCCTTTGACCTCCACACAAGCTCTGTGTTGCACATGGGCACATCATGTGCATGCTCGAGTGCTCGCGCATACACACACACGCACGCACGCACGCACGCACGCACGCACGCACGCACGCACGCACGCACTCACTCACACACACCATGTACATGAACAAATCCCAGCTGTCAGGGAGCAGAGGCAGGAGGATCATGAGTTTAAAAGGAGCCTGAGCTACACAGAGATCCCATTCCCCAAAACTGAGGGCTGGGGGTATAGCTCAGTGGTAGAGAGCTATGCAGACGCAAAGCCCTGGGTTTTACCCCCAAAACAAAACAAACATTGAAGAGTCCAACGGGATCCAAAGCCTGACTGACCTGCTCCTTCAAGTACTCAGACTGGCTTCCAGGGAGCAGGAGGGGGGGGGGATAACCCGGGAAACAGCTCCTCAGCCACCCGCCACCCACTCCGTCTGCTCCATTGCTGTGATGGGGGCTGGTCTTTCTCTTCAGTTCTCCTAATCTAGCCAGGAGGAAAAGGCCAGAGAAGTGCTGAAGGAGCACACTGTACAGATGTTTAAACTGCAGTCCTCACAGGGGATCTCCAGTGAAGATCAGAGACACCACCAGAGGCCGGAGGAGGAGGCAAAGACCTGTTTTGTTCCTAATACAATTAACTAATGACGGACAGCGATGTGGTGTCCTGGAGGAGAGACAGGCCCAGGGAAGGCAGCAACATCCATCCACCTCCCTGAGGTGGAGCTGCTCTCACTGAGGGATCCTGGGTGATATCTCAACCGACACTCTGCCCTACAGTTAATAGGATAGTCAATGACAACCCAGGGGACACTGCGTGGCCACAGCAAAAAAGTTTCTATAATTCTAAATGTATTTAAAAAAAAAAAAAAAAAGCCAGGCGGTGGTGGCACACGCCTTTAATCCCAGCACTCGGGAGGCAGAGCCAGGCGGATCTCTGTGAGTTCGAGGCCAGCCTGGACTACCAAGTGAGTTCCAGGAAAGGCTCAAAGCTGCACAGAGAAACCCTGTCTCGAAAAACCAAAAAAAAAAAAAAAAAAAAAAAAAAAAAAAAAAAAAAAACAGGCTGGAGAGATGGCTCGGAGGGTTAGAGCATTTGCTACTCTTGCAGAGGACCCAGCTGGGCTCCCAGCACTCAGGTGGTGGCTCACGACCGTCTGTAACTCCAGGTCGAGGAGAGGCAACACCCTCTTCTCCTCAGGTACCAGGCATGCACATACTATGCATGCAAGCATACATGCAGCAACGCATTCATACACATAAAGTAAAATAAATCTTAAAAAAAAAAATAGGCGTGCTGTGCTGGCTAGTTCTACGTCCACTTGACACAAGCCAGAGTCATCTTCGAGGAGACTACCTTGATTGAGGAAACGCCTCCATAAGATCCAGCTGTACAAAAGCCTGTGGGGAATTTTGTTAACTAGTGATTGATTAGGGAGGGTTCAGCCTGTTATGAGTGGTGCCAGTCCTGGGCTGGTGGGGGTGAGGAGAAATGTCAGCTGTGGGAGGGTCAGGTAGGCTTCATCTCCCTCTGCAACGGAGGAGCTTGAGGCCTGGGCTATCTCTGGGTCATAACCACCGCTGACTGAACCAGCGGAGCTGCATCCGAATTCAGCCCCGCCTGGCTGCACCAACCTGGAGCCCAGTGGGGTTGGGATGGCCTCTCTCTAGGACCCAGAAGTCCCCTCGGCACGAAGGGGCCCCTGCCTGCCACTTAGAGACTGTGCCCAGCAGCCTTGGTTGGCACCTCTAGTCCTGGCGCTCGGGAAGTGGATGCAGGAGGATCAGGAGTTCAAAGCCATCCTTAGCTACATAATGACTTTATGGCCAGCCTGGGCTACATAGAACTGTTAAAATGCATAAACAAACAAAGAAAAAAACTAAGATAGTTCCCAACTCTGAAAAACTCTATTTTCCACTCCCCAGACTTTTCCCTCACATCAGTCCCTTCTGTCTATTTTGATATTATTTAATATTCCAAAGAGAACACACCAGTGCCATCTCCATTCAAAAGCTGAAGCTGAGAGAGCATGCTGCCAAGTGCCTGTCATCCCGGCACTCAGAGGCAGGACAAAGTTTCAAATCAGTATGAGCTGGCTACATAGTGAGTCCAAGGATAGCCCAGCCTATGCAGGAAGCCAAAACAGAGGCCCAGCTTTCAGCCACACGAGTGAACACATCAGGCCTATACTCCTGAGGGGTGCAGGGAACAGGTCAGCAACACCTGTCCAGCATGCCTGTCTACCCAGCATGCCTCAGTCTACCTACCTGACTAACTTGCCTTCAGGCCCTGTGGAGCCTGCGGGCCTGGAGGTGCCGGTGGCTGTCCCCTGAGGCTGTTGTTCGCTGGCTGGAGGCCTACACTCCTGGCACCTGACCTGAGCCCCAAGGGTGTGGGAAGGGACTGGGACATGGTGTCTGCTAGGTACACAGAGTCCAAGAGCTAGGAACTGCAACACAGACATGCTTCTAATAGGTGCGAGCAGCTTAGGAAAGCCTGGGACTACACAGCTGCTACGTGGCTGGGCTGGAATTCAAACTGGGCTCTTCTTGGGCCCTGTGTGGTGGCATGCGCCTTTAATCCCAGCACTCAGGAGGCAGAGGCAGGCAGATCTCTTTTTCAGGATCCTGGTTTACATAGCTAGTTCCAGGACAGCCGGGGCACATAAAGAGATCTTGTCTCCAAAAAGGAAAACTAAAACAAAAACAAAACAACAACAACAAAATGGGGCTCTCCTGTGCTCTGGGCCTGTCTTCCCTTCAAAGACCACACCCAGTTGTCTGGCTTGGGTCGCTGGTATCTCTGGGGGGGCCTCCAATCCTTCTAAACTCCCTGACAGCTCTAGGCAGGTCCCTTCCCATTCTGTGGGCCTCAGAGCCTGCCTGATGATACTTCTTGCCCTGCAGCCACAGGAGCAGATGAGCAGGAAGGCCACTGAGGGTTCCCAAGCATTGAGCCCAGCAGCCTGCATACACAGGTACCATCTCATCAGGCAGTTCTGGAAAGTTCCTAGATGCCCGGAAGCTCTGCAGAACACTGGATAGCGAGGTCTAGACTTCTGTGGCTTAGCAGTACGTTATTCAGCTTGGGGGTCACAACTTGTACCCCAAGTCAGGTCCAGCTACCTGTTCTCATTAAGCCAATTTAAAGAGCCAAACTTAAAAGGGGAGCAGAAGACGTTTATTCAGTGTGGCCAGGTTGAGAGGAGGGCAGAGATCCAGCAAAGGCCCCGCAGTTCACCGCTCCTGAAGTGAGGTCAAAGTTTAAAGAGGAGCCAGGGATTCCCATAGCTAAGCAGACCAGGCCGAGGTGTGTGTGGTCTTAGCAGAGGTGTGATCCCACCCACCACAGACCTGTTGGTGTCTGGTCTTCAGCCTCATCCCAAGGAACTGTGTGAAATCTCTTTCCAAGAGACAAGTCTCCCTTCTGGCTGGCACCTTTTCCTTCTCTCAGCATGGGATTCCTGGGGAAATTTCCATTTCTCTGGGGTCCTTTGTTTAGTAGTCAGATAGACTGAGAGACACAAGTCTGCCTGTGTCTGAGGGTGAGTCTTACTGGCATGCACAAGGCCCAGGCTTCTCTTCCCTTCCATCCGCCTGGGGCTAAGCCCCAGGGCCCAGCCCTGGACCCCAGTGAAAAGGTGTTCTGAGAGCGCAAAGAGGAAGAATCAAGAAAAGGGGTCCAGGGACTACCCCGAGTCCCGTGGGCTCCCCAGGCACCCAGCCCCTCCCACTGCAAGCCCTGGCTGGTCTCCACAGCTCCCTGCCTTGTCCCCAGTGAGCAGGCTGTCTATAAGCTCTTCATCAGTTAGGCTCTGACCCTCCCTCCTACCTCCAGCACTTTGGAGGTAAACAGTGATGTCATTCACCCTCTCCATGGCTAAGTGACGTGTGGGCTTACCTTACAGGAGGGCTGGGCTAGATGCCTCCAGGCCCAGCATTCCACCCTCAGATCCCCCACCTGACAACACCTGCCCCCAGCCAGACTCATGGACTCCACCTGCCAACGTCCAGCAGACTGAAATCGCCCAGCAGCTTGGGAGAATCTCCAGGGAGACCAATGAGACACAGAGCCAGTCCCAGCAGACGCCAGGCTGCGGGCTCCATTTATAGAACAGT
The DNA here is from genome assembly GCF_949786415.1 of Peromyscus eremicus. Taxonomy (NCBI): domain Eukaryota; kingdom Metazoa; phylum Chordata; class Mammalia; order Rodentia; family Cricetidae; genus Peromyscus; species Peromyscus eremicus. Next base: position 141,715,793 of record NC_081419.1, on the reverse strand, counting down.
TGGAAATGGTGACATTGTGGAAATGGGGGCTGGTGGGGGTGGCAGAGTGGAGCAAGGCGAGGGGAGTCTAGAAGCTCGTCCCAGAGCTCCCTCTGAGCATCTTGACTCCGGTGGTTAAAAAGCAAACCAAGGAGGATGGCTTGGGATCCCAGCATTGCAGAGGCGGAGGCAGGAGGATAAGGACTTCAAGGTCATTGTCAACTGCATAAGGAACCTGAGGCCAGCCTGGGCTACATGAGGCCCTGTCTCAAAGCACCCAAACCTGGTACAAACTACTGCAGATGTGAAGCAGACTGCCTGGGAGGTTGACCCATGGGTGGGGGATGGGAGGTGGGGGCAGAGGTTAGGGCCAGCGGCATTCACAAAGAAAACCAGTCAAACGGGAGACCCAGGAGACTGGCAGGTTGGATGAGCACACAGCATGAGGCTGGGCGCCCGCACAGCCTGGTGTACTGGGTCTGCTGCAGGGACCAGGTCTCGCTAGTTAGACCAAGCTGACCTAGAACCCACTACATAGCCCAGGCTAGCCTTGAACTCATGATCTTCCTGCAGCAGCCTTCCAAGAGCTGGGATTCATCCATGAGCCACTGCACCCAGGTTCCCAGGCTCCCTTCAAATTGCATGCAAATCTGAAATTTTCCACAACCATGTCCAGGCCACCTCCATGTCCCCAGCCCACCTTGCTCAAAGCTCTTTCTCTCACCTTGGACACCCAGTGTCTGCCCTTGGTGCCAGTGAGGCCCCAGCTGTCTGTCAGCACGCAGGGCAGAGACTGGCTCAGGACCCCAAGGGCAGGTCTTCACAGTTACCAAAGGCGGTTCCTTTTGCTTGCCCAGAGCCTCTGTCCCGTGACTCTTCTCAGACGCCCTCCCAGTCACCGCTCTGCCTCCCGACATACCTGTGTCCTTCCCCCAGGTGCTTGCCCCCCTCAACACAAAGCACGTGACTCTGGACTGTCAGCTGTCCTAGGAGGCCCACCCCACCCTGCACCACAGAGTCTGAAAAAAGCCTCTGGTGAATGAATGAATGAATGAATGAACGACTATCTGGGGATGAAAAGTTAAGCCTGGCCCAGGGGCCAGGGAAGGCAGGATTAAGGGAATTCAAGCATGTGGGGAGTGTGTCAGACAGGGTGGCCTGCTGGGGGTGTCTCCAGGCTCATCTCTCACTATGGATGCTCTCATTAGAAGCTGAGATGGGGAGTTGGTTGTGGAGAACATTGCTGGGGCTGCTCAGGAGCGTCAACCATCAGCCCAAACCATGCTGTGTGGCCCTCGGAACGAGGGTAGGAATGGAGACTCGGGTCGGTCTCAGAGGACTTCAGATCTGCACCTTGGCACCCACACGTGGAGCGGTTGGCAACCGTGAGTGGAGGCTCTTCACCCACCTCAGTGAACTGTGTCCCACTACCAAGACCCTCCACATAGCAGCTGACTCTGTGTGCGTGTGTGTGTGTGCGTGCGTGTGTGTGTGTGTGTGTGTGTGTGTGTGTGTGTGTGTAACAACTTCAGTCAGTTCCTTCCTTCCACCATGTGGACCCATGGGGATCAAACAGCCCCCACAGACTTGGTAACAAGCACCTTTACCCACTGAGCCCTCTCCCCGGCCCAGTGGCCCCCTTTCTAGTTGTGTGGCTTCGGCCAAGTTACCAGCCTCGGTCTCTAGTGTCAGACCCGGAAGTCGGGGCTGACGACGGGCACCTGCCTCACTGAATACCCACTCAACTGCACGGTGCTTCGAAGGCAGCGCTCGGTGAATGTTGCTGATTTCATTACTGGTACAGCCCCAGAGTTCATATTCACTTTAAACACCGTCATTAGCCAGTGAACAGAACAGGTGTATAGTTTTATGATGTTGCATTTCTAGAATTAAAATGAAGGAGAGCACTTAGACTAAATCACAGTTGTGGGGTTTGGTTCGGGCACAGCTTCAAGCTGTAATTTACAAGGTGCCTCAGAAGGAGCCGCTCTGGGACATCTCTCGGCTTTTAAGAGGCTTGGCTCCATCAGTAGGGAGGCCTGCTCACGGCAGGTGCTGGCCAGACGGTGGGAGCCCCAGCAGGCCACCTCGTCATGCCAGCAGCCTGCCAGCAGCCTCCTTCTCCCTGTGGTCTCCATTTCTCCTGAGGCACTGACTGACCACTGTCACCAGGGCTCCCCCTGAAAGTCCCCAGAATACACCCAAAGAACACTGCTCGGGCCCTCTTCAGCCGGGTGCACACTGTCGAAGAATAGTCAGATGTGAGCATGGAAGGGGCGGGGTGGAGGCTGGGGACCTTCGGTACTCAACCCAGGTCACAGTGCACACCTTGGGGTCTGGACCTGCCCTTGCTTCTCATTCCGTTCAATCTCCGGGGGCTCCCGGGTTAATTATTAGGAATTTCCAAGTTACAGGAACTTTGGCCCTGACTCTGGGCCTGGTGAAGGGACAAAGGACCTGCCAGAACAGACACCTAGAGGAACCCCTGCTAATGACAACTGGTTTATTTTCCCAGTAGAGAATTAAGCAGGAACAGGAAGAGCTCAAGCACCTCGGGAGCACCGAAGGAGCAGGCCTCTTCCAGGCCCCACCTGACCCATGTTGCATATCACTTCCCAGGGCCTGCCTGAGCCAGCAGGATCTGCCCACCCTCCCTCTGCCTGGCTGGGTCTCACGAGTGCCCCAGGAGCCTTTCTGAGCTGAGAGGCTCAAGTCAAGGCATACCTGGAAGTGGACGCATCTTTTTCCTGTCCCCTCCCTTCCTGGCAGCCGCAAAGACAGCAGCGTGTGTGTGTGTGTGTGTGTGTGTGTGTGTGTGTGTGTGTGTGTGTGTGACATTAGCTCCCACTCTGATGTCCTGGCTCCCCACAGACCTAAAGCAAGCAGACCATGAGACCATGAACTGAAATCTCTGAAACTCTGAGAAAAAGAAATCTCTCCCTTTAAGCTGATTCCTCTTGGTGTTTTGTCTGTGAGGCTAGCCTTGAGACAGGGTTTTGTGTATCCCAGGCTAGCTCTGAATTCAGTATGTGGCTGAGGATGGCCTTGAATTTCCCGATCCTCCTGCCTTCCCCTCCTGGGTGCTGGAATCATACAAGTGCACCCCCATGTCTGGGTGATGTGGTGCTGGGGTGGTCCAGGGTTTCAAGCACTCTACCACCTGATTCTGGTGGCACCAATCCTACCGCTTGACCAGAACCTTTAGTGTGTGCTGTCGATGCCTCACTATGGAGAGCAGTGCCGTGCCGTTGGTCGCCAGGGAAAGAGTTCCTGTGCCATGGAACCAGGAAGTCCTGGTGTGCCTCCACAGCAGGGTGATCAGACATAAGGGAGGCTATGTTGTGGGTTTCTCAGGAAATTTCCTCTGGGGCTGACACTGAGTCTGGGGTAGGCCTGCCTGTCCTCTCCTGTATTCTCCTCAGCACTCAATCCCAGTCATCATTCCTTACAGCTCCGATGTACCACGGCATCACCAAACACACCATGGGATCCTCTGTGGGTTCACTTACATCCTACCAAGGAGGTTAGGGCTCAGGGTGGGGCAGTGGGTGCCCATGTGCCATTCACATTGAGGACCCGCCCTGATCCGGCAACAGGGTGGGGGTGCTGGGGTTGAGAGTTGGGGGGTGGATAATCCAGCCTTACATTCTCCTTCTGTCAGCTTGGGAGGAACAGATTCCCAGAAGGCCACAGGGCAGGGAGGAAAAACCTATGTACATGTGCGCACGTGTCCGTGTGTGTACATGTGAGGCCCAGAGGTCAGCTATGGTTACTGTTAGAAATACGTTCAGGGTCACAAAGAAAGAAACACCACTCCAACTGAAGCGGTGGGACAGGCTAACTTTACTCTTTTTTTGGTTTTTCAAGACAGGGTTACTCTTTGTAGCCCTTGGCTGTTGTGGAACTTGCTCTGTAGACTGGGCTAGCCTGGAACCCACAGAGATCCGTCTGCATCTGCATCTGCCTCCGGAGTGCTGGGATTAAAGGCATGCACCAGCAGGACCTGTGTGCTCGGAAGAGCTAACACACAATGAGACAGGAAGTGCATTGGGTTTATGTTCTAACCCGGATGTTGACCGTGTCTTTTCGTCATTGGCTGGGATCTGACCTCAGTCAGACAGTCTTATTCAATTGGCTAGTCTGAAAAGGATGAGCTCACAGGACATGAAGAAGGCAGGAGAGAGAGGTCACTGCTCCAGGCCATCAAATTCGTGGACCAGAGCAGTGGGTCTTTTCTCAAACAGGGTTTTATTTGGGGGTGGGTATTAAAACATTTACATAGGGCTGGAGAGATGGCTCAGAGGTTAAGAGCACCGACTGCTCTTCCAGAGGTCCTGAGTTCAATTCCCAGCACCCACATGGTGGCTCACAACCATCTGTAATGAGATCTGGTGCCCTCTTCTGTATAAATAATAAATAAATCTAAAAAAAAAAAATTACATAAAAGGTGGGGGAAGATATGAGATTTTAATTCCTTGTCTTAAACATGAGTGTTACAGAATTTGATAGAAAAGACTTATTTGATATTTCTCACGATGTAGCCCTGGCTGGCCTGGAACTCACAGAGATCCACCTGCCTCTGCCTCCTGAGAGCTGGGATTAATGATGTGGGCCACCATGCCTGGCTCAAAAAAGAAATATATATATATATATATATATATATATATATATATATATGCCAGAATGCACAGATGGAGGCCAGAAGAGAACTCTCAAGAGTCTATTCTCTCTCTCCTATCTGAGTGTCTTTTCCCAAAGTCTGGCACTTGGACAAAAGCCAGCACCCCCTGGGGGACTTGGGAAAATAGCTTCTACCACCTAAAAGAAAGCCTTCTCCTGATCTCTGGCAAAAAGGCTCTCATTACCATATGCCTGTGCTGTCTTTTAGCATATCAAGGTCTCGCTTAAGTATGCTTTACACACTTCAAAGTCCTTCACCCCAGGTTGCTTGTTCCTCCCCTCCCAGGTACCTGTTCCCCTGAAAATCCCAGAAATCTCAGGGCTGTGGTGGTGACACACGCCTTTAATCCCAGCACTCAGGAGGCAGAGGCAGGTGGATCTCTGTGAGTTCCAGGCCAGCCTGGTCTACAGAGAGAGTTCCAGGCCAGCTAGAGCTGTTACACAGCCTCAAAAAACAAAAAACAAACAAACAAAGCTAGAAGTCCTGTGCACCCCCACCTTCTCTCTGCCTTCCTGAGAGACAGTCTTAGCAGTTTGGAATGAACTTTTCCCTTTTACCCAGGAGCATAGGTTACTTTGGTTTCTTTACTGTGCCCATTTCACTCCTCTGGTACTGAGACCCAGGACCAGTCATGTTCCTTTGATTTGTCATTTCTTTTTTTCATTCAATGTGGTTCTGGGGATCAAACTTAGTTCATCAGGCTTGGTGGCAAGTGCCTTTTACCGTCTAAGCCATCTCGACAGCCCAGTTTTTTGTTTTGTTGATACAGGGTCTCATGTACCTGGCTGATATCAAGTTCCTAATTGTCCTGCCTCCAGCTTCCGAGTGCTGGGATTCCTCATCTCAGGCCTATGTGCTCACAGTCTGTCACCGGGCTGGAGCTTACCCAGCAGGCTAGGCTGGCCAGCCAGCAAGCCCCTGGAGTAAGTATGCCTGTCTCATCTTCCCAGGCCTGGGATTACAGTAGTGACCTCACTACTGACCAGTTTGTTTGTTTGTTTGTTTTTCCCCCAAGACAGGCTTTCTCTGTATTTCTCTAGGTGTCCAGCGCACACCCTGCTTTTTAAACACAGGATCTAGGGATCAAAGTCACATTCTCATGCTTTTGAGGCAAGGGCCTTACCTACTGACCTGATTAACTGTTCGTGCGGGGAAACTGTAGTAGAATATTTTAGGGTGTGTTACTTTTGTTTATGTTGCATTTGTTTAACTCTGTGAAGCTGTGTTACTGTGCCTGTCTAAAACACAGGATGGTCTAATAAAGAACTGAATGGCTAATAGCAAGGCAGGAGAAAGGATAGGCGGGGCTGGCAGGCAGAGAGAATAAATAGAAGGAGAAATCTGGGTGAAGGGATGTAAGATCTAGGAGCCAGAGAAGGAGGAGGACTCCAGGGGCCAGCCAGCCAGCTACACAGCAAGCCACGGAGTGAGAATAAGATTTACAGAAGTGAGAGAATGGGAAAAGCCCAGAGGCGAAAGATAGACTGGTTAATATAACAATAAGAAAAGCTGGCTAGAAACTAAGCCAAGCTAAGGCCAGGCATTCATGAGTAAGAATAAGCCTCCATGTGTGATTTATTTGGGAGCTGGGTGGAGGGCCCCCAAAAAGAGCAACAACCTCCAACAACAGGAAACTACCACAGGGAGCTCAGAGGGGACAGAGATGGGTCCCTTTGGCCTTGGGCTACTATCCACAGCCATCATCCACCTGGGCAGATAACCAAGGTGGGCATCTGGCCTCCAAGGGGAGTCAGGCCATGTCTGGACACCTTTCTGGTTGCCTCTCGTGGGATGGATGCTCCTGGCATCCCAGTAGTAGGGCAGGGTACACTAGCCATGCATGCTACCACAAGAGGCCCAGACATCAGAGGACTGCACAGTTTTAGGAGAAGGGCGCTGTTGAGTGTGTCCCACCAAATAAGAAGTTGGGGGGAGCCGGGTGGCAGTGGTGCACGCCTTTAATCCCAGCACTCGGGAGGCAGAGCCAGGCGGATCTCTGTGAGTTCGAGGCCAGCCTGGTCTACAGAGCGAGATCCAGGACAGGCACCAAAACTACAAAGAGAAACCCTGTCTCGAAAACCAAAACCAAAACCAAAAAAAGTTGGGGTTACTGCTCAGCGTGTTTATACAGACAGCCCCTCAAATAAAAACTCTTTATTGTCATGAGGGGCATCCAACTCACTCTCCTCAAAGCTTTAACAAAAACACAACAACCTAGAAAGACATTCCTGGGCCAGTGAGAATGCTCGGTGGGAAGCCGACAGATGGAGTTCTACCATCCCAAGGACCGACACGGTGGAAAGATCCAGCATCCACAAATTGTTCTCCAAGCTAGACATGGTGGTGCTAACTTTTAATCCCAGAGTTTGGCAAGAAGAAGCAGGTGGATCTGTGGGTTCAAGACCAATCCCGGTCTACAAAGCAAGAGTTCCAAGCCAGTCAGGGTTACACACTGAAGCTCTGTCTCAAAAAAAAAAAAAAAAAAAAAAAAATGTACTCTGACTACCACAGGTGTGCTGTGGCATGTGCACACTCACACGCACACACGTATGCACATAAATAAATATAGTAAACCCCCAGAAGCCTACTTTTTAAAATGCCTTTGGCTCTAAGCCAGCCTGCTCCCAAAGTCCGCTCTGAGGCCACACTCCAAGCATGACTGTGTAGGAGGCTGGGTGTAGGAGGTGTGGGACTCTGGCTTCCATCCTTGCTTCACTACTAGCCTCTGTCAGGCTGCATTTTTCCTACAAGGGCTGCTGAGGGCAGGAGGAGAAGGAAGCCAGTTCAGGGCTGCCCGCCTGGAACCTCCCCTGGCTGTTTTGTTTGAGCAAGAGCCCTCTCTGCTCCAGCCCAGGCAGGCTCCTCCCCATGGCCCTCCAGGGGCCCCCGCTGGGGGAGGAGGGCCCCTGCAAAGCCTCTCTCCCGATGGCTGGGGGAGGGGAAGGGAGGGACTCTCGGCCTAGCACCCAAGGACGACTCCTACAGGCCTGTCAGGGCACGGCAGCATTGCCCACGGCGGCCATTGCTTCCCTGCCAGCTCTTTGCAGCCTGAGACGTAGGCAGACAGAGCTGGAGGGCCTGCAAGGGCCTGAGACGCCCGTCAGAAACCTCTGGCATTTATCAAGCCCCTGCTGGGTGCGCAAACCTTGTGGAGGAGCACATGCCCTCGGCAGGTACTGGAAATGTCACTGGGGGGATGGGGACTTAGGAGAGATCCTACCCAGGGTCCCATCTGGATTTCACAGCTGGGAGCAGATCCTTCCTCCCACTTCTCACCATGGGCAGGATGGAAGCCGTGGTCCACCCCAGGGCAGAATATAGGCAAGGAGAGGGACACTGAGACTCGCTGAACCTGGAGGCCCTTCCTTGTATACTGGATTCACTTGTTTCTGGAGTTATTCCAGTGAGGTCAAAATCAGGAGCCAAAGCTAAGAGCCGGGAGGTCTGAGCTGGTGTTCATGCACCCTCAGGGACACATGTCCTTTCCTCCATGCTCCTGGTCTCAGAGGCCTCAAAGGGGTAGGGTGGGAGGTAGGAGGAGCAAGAGTTCAAGGTCATCTCTCGCTAATCTGAGGATGACCTGGAATTTCTGATCCTCTTGCCTCTGAGTCTCAAATGCTAGGATTACAGGAGTGTACCACCATGCCCAATCTAAGACATGCTGGGGGTCGAGCATGTAGGCGAAACCCAATCTTCATGTAACATAAAACTCCTAAGGTTGAAGCCAATCTGATCTACATGGCAAGTCCCCGACCAGTGGGGCTACAAAGTGAGACCTTGTCACAATAAAAACAAAACAAAACAAACAAAAAAAACCTCCTGATGTCTAAACTTCCCCCCAAAAGGGAAAATCTGGCCCCATCTCCCCACCGCTTCCACGGTCTAATCCCGAGCTGCTGTGGCCAAAGCATCCTCTCTCCTATCAGTGCCTCTGACCATGTCTCCTTCTAGGCAGGTTGGGTTCTTCTGGCCTCCTGGTCTCCTCTGGCCCTGTTGGACCAAGGTGGAAGTCCAGGCTAGGCCACCATGGCCAGACTGCCTGCCATGTGGGAAGTGGGCACTGGCCCAGCTGGCTCTACCCTTAGTCCTGGAGGTCTCCTTCCCTGGAAAGCACCACTCCTGGAGAAAATTAATCAAAGTAACACCTCGTGAACAAGATGTTTTGACTTGGCAGAAAACAGACAGCGGTTTACAACAAACGAGTGAGCTTCTGAGCCTCCAGCCCCATGCACGTAAGGGCATGGCCAGGCAGGCTGCGGATATGGCCGACCCACACTGCTGTGGTCTCTCACACATCTGAGGCTGCGCAGCTACAGGCCTGGCTCCCAAGCTCCCTTCCCACCGACCAGAAGCTTCCGTGGGTGGGATCTTCATCTGCAGGTGAACTCTAGCCTAGTCCTCTACTTTGAATGCACAAGGGCCCCAAACCCCTCAAGTGGGGGGTCCAGGGAGCCCAGAGCTCAGCATGGAATGTTCCCAGGTTAGGGCACTCTCAGGAGCCAAAGTCTACCTTGGGCATCCAGCTACCCTGCTCAGCTCCAGGGTGAAAGTCTCTGCATGGTGCACCCGCTCTGAAGAGGTGTCCACTCGTGCCATGCCCAGCCTGTCTGGCAAGGGCGGGTACATTCTAAAGAGACACTCAGGGCCCTTTCTTTTTTTTTTTTTTTTTTTTTTTCCTTTTTTTTCTTTTTCGAGACAGGGTTTCTCTGTGTAGCTTTGTGCCTTTCCTGGGACTCACTTGGTAGCCCAGGCTGGCCTCGAACTCACAGAGATCCGCCTGCCTCTGCCTCCCGAGTGCTGGGATTAAAGGCGTGCGCCACCACCGCCCAGCTCAGGGCCCTTTCTTTGGCTCTCAGACTATTGAAAGAATAGACCCCAGGAAATGAAAATTTTCCCAGGATTCTCCTGTTGGGAGAATTGGCTGGACACAATGGAGGGGTTGGGGAACTGGTCAACTGAAGACAGATTAAGGGTTAATCGGATGACCTTGCATGGAAATGGGAGCTGGGAAGATGGGGTGGGGGCAGGGTCACACCTTGACTGTTGAGTTCTGCAAATCTCTTGCTTTCTATTCAAACCCCATCCTCAGGTCAGAACCCCCAAAGGACTTGGGAAGTCCCTGGATCATTTCGTCTCTTCCTGCTGTGGTCACACTAAGTGAACCTACCTCTTTCTGCTTTTCAGCATACTTACCGCTACTTTAACTGGCTTATTGAGGTCTGGTGTCCCAAACCCGGCAGGCGGTGGCCCTAAGCTTGGTAACACTGCTCTAAAGCCTTCTGTGGCTCCCCATGGTCCTTAGAGACATTCCCTGCCTCTGCCCACTGGACTCTCCCCCACCAACATTCAACACTTCTCAAGCTCCATACTCAGCTTTTGCACACACAGGCCAAGAGCAACCTCTTCTTCCGAGTCCAGACAACTCTTTACCATCCCATTCTGTGTCCCCAGCCCTTCCTAAGGCCGTCCCTGATTGGACCCCTTTAGACACAGCTGCCACTGAGTCTTAGCATCTGGCCATTCTTGGTATCCTCCCAGTAGACACAAGTTCCCTAGGTGCTGGAGACTAAGAACAGGTTTTCCAGTGCCCAACTGTGTGACCTGAGGCTAGTTACTTAACCTTTCTGTGCCTCCAATCTTTTTTTTTTTTTTTTTTTTTGTTTAATGTGCATTGTTATTTTGTCTGCATGTATGTCTGTGTGAGGGTGTCAGATCCTCTGCAACTGGAGTTGTTGACTGCTGTGAGCTGCCATGTGGGTGCTGGGAATTGAACCCACATCCTCTGGAAGGACAGTGCACTTAATGCACTGAGCCATCTCTCCAGCCCCATGGGCCTCCATTTCAAGTGGGATATACACAGCACATCCCTTGAAGAGGACTGGCCCGCTGAGAATCAGAACAAGTCTGGCTTCATCCCCTGCCACTGCCATGCCCCTCACCTACACCTAAGTGCTGAGGGCCGGGTCTGTCTTGAACCGCTGTCTCCTGCTCCGAGTTCCACCCTAAGAACATACATGGTAGGAGAGAACCAATGCCCACGGACTGTCCTCTGAACTCCACATGCACTGTGGGACACGAGTCCCCTACACACACTCTCTCTCTCTCTCTCTCTCTCTCTCTCTCTCTCTCTCTCTCTCTGTCTCACACACACACACACACACACACACACACACACACACACACACACACACATATACATGCACCCAAACAAATAAATAAATGAAATACAAAATTTAACATTAAAAATGGAGATTTGTGCCGGGCGGTGGTGGCGCACGCCTTTAATCCCAGCACTCGGGAGGCAGAGCCAGGCGGATCTCTGTGAGTTCGAGGCCAGCCTGGACTACCAAGTGAGTCCCAGAAAAGGCGCAAAGCTACACAGAGAAACCCTGTCTCGAAAAACCAAAAAAAAAAAAAAAAAATGGAGATTTGTTCGGCTGGGCAGTGGTGGTACACACCTATATTCTCAGTACTCAGGAAGCAGAGGCTGGCAGATCTCTGTGAGTTCAAGGCTAGCTTGGTCTACAGAGTGAGTTCCAGGACAGACAGGGCTGTTACACAGAGAAACCCTGTCTCAGAAAAACCAAAACTAATTTTAGATTTATTAATTCTATCTTATGTGTGTAACATTTTTGCCTCTGTGTATGTATATGTACCACGTGCATGCCTGCTCTCCATGGAGGTCAGGTGAAGGCATCAGATCTCCTGGAACTTGAGTTAGGGATAGTTGTGAACCACCATGTAGGTGTGGGAATCAAACCCAGTGTCCTGGCTGATTTTTTTTTTTTTCAACTTGATGCAGGGCAGGGTCATCTGAGAAGAGGGTACCTCAATTGAGAAAATGCCTCTGTAAGATTGGTCCGTAGGCAAGCCTGTGGGGCATTTTCTTAACTGATGATTGACGTGGGAGGGCCCAGCTCACTGGAGGTGGTGCCATCCCTGGTGGTTCTGGGGTGTGTAAGAAAGCATACAGTAAGCCGTAAGGAGCAAGCCAGTACGCAGGGTTCCTCCATGGCCTCTGCATCAGCTTCTGCCTCCAGACTCCTGCCTTGAGCCCCTACCTTGATTTCCTTTAGTGACAGAATGTGACCTGGAAGTGTAAGATGAAATAAACTTTGGTCATGTGATCCTGTTTATCTCAGCAACAGAGACCTTTAGACACCAGGGTCCTCTCTGCAAGAGCAACAAGTGCTCTTAACCGGTTAGGGTGGATTTTTCTGTTTGTCTTTGTTTTAATTATTACAAGGACCTGTCCCTCCAGCCACCCACCTGCATTTTTTCAGTTAAAAAAAAAAGTCTTTTAAAGTAGTAGTTCTCTAAACTCCCAGCCTTAGTCCTGGAGCAGGAGGAGGAGGCTGGAGTGGGTCCTGCCTCAAAGGCCTCATTCTAGACCCTGAGGGCATTGGCTTGACACTAAAAACAGTGTCCACCCAGAGCGGGCAAGTGCAGACTTGAGCCCCCATATAGCAGCTTGACTCTGGGGGAGACAGAGCTGTCCTGGAGTCCCCAGGGCAGGCTGGGGCTCAGAACATCAGTCAGCAAACAGCAGCAGCCATAGCCTGGTGACAGAGGTTCAAACCCAGTTCTATCACTGTCTCCCTGGTGAACCATTCAATTTCTCTCTGTTTCTTCATTTGTAAAAGAGAAACAGACAGGCCTGTGTCGTAGGGGGAGCGAAGGGCTGCAGCCAGCACCCTAGGAGCAGCGACAGCCTGGTAAGCAGGGCTCTCCACACACACACCTGCACACCTTCCCTAGACAAACCCTCGGGGACCAAGATCACATCAGGGCTCCTGTGACTCACCACCCTGGCAGGAGGCTTCCTGAGACAGGTCACTGCAAGCAGGCCCTCTCCAGGAATGCTGGAGTAAGGCACGGGGTGGGGTGGGGGTGGGGTGGGGGGGTGAGGAGGAAGAGGTGCAGGTCCCAGCATGAGGACCCTGTGAGCCAGTGACTAGGAGGGAAGGTGACGGCATGCTGGCCCTGCCCAGCACTGACCTCCATGTCCACGCTCAGTCTCTTCTGTGTCTGAGAACCCAGTGCTGCTGTGGGTGTGGTGGCATGGGGACAGGAGAGGTGACAGGAGGAGGACCCTGGATGCACCACTGTCAAGACATCCTTTGTCCCTTCTCTTCTAATGTGCTTCCAGAGCAGCGTCTCTCAGCCTGTGCGTCATGGCCCCCTTGGGGGTCGAACAACCCTTCCACAGGGTCACCTGAGACACACGTACACTAAATGCAATATAAATAATTAAAATTTTTAGCTGGGCGGCGGCGGCAGCACACACCTTTAATCCCAGCACTTGGGAAGCAGAGGCAGTTGGATCTCTGTGAGTTCAAGACCAGCCTGGTCTACAGGGTGAGTTCCAGGACAGCCAGAGGTGTTACAGAGAAACTCTGTCTCAAAAAAACAAAAGAAAAAAAAAACTTAACGAGGAGGTCAACACCCGGTGGCCACTGTGGCTTTGAAGGCAGACCATCGATCAGGTACACAGACGTTACCACAGTAGCTGGACACTGAAAGCGGTGAATGAGCTGCTTGGAAAACACAAAACACAACGTGCTTGTGGGGCAGGGGAGGGGATGGGGAACAGAACAGGAAGAATCCAAGGAACATGAGACCAGATTGGCCAGTGAGCCAGACGCATCGAGGCCAAGGCTCTCTCCAGCCTGTCCCTTACATGCCCTTGACAGCCATGGTCTCCTCCTGTATAAAATGGTGTGGATGGAGGGCGGGGAGCACTTTCCTAGGGACACCACAGGGGGTGGGTACCAAAGGCAGCAGCATTCCAGGTGGGTGCGATGGACCTGGCCTGAACCCAGCCTCAGTGTACAGAACAGCAGCATCTTCGGCTCTGCGGACATATGCTGGGTATAGTTCTGTCTAGGTGACCTGCACATCGTATGCATTCATGGGAATCCGGGTATCCCCACTTGATGCCTGTAGCACCCCAAGCTATTCTAACCAAAGCATCTGAGGCCACAGGGAGGTTCCCCAGGTGTCAGTCACACATCTTCCTGGTTCAGCTTCTTACCATTGAAGGGACAGGATGGTGCTTCCCTGTCTCCACGGGGAGACCCCAGGACAATAGAGATGGGGTGGCGGAGAGCTCAAAACGCTGTATACCTTTCACCCCCTGGCTCCGTCAGTTGCAGGCTGAACTGTGCTCAGGAAGGCGAACTCTGGATGTGTGACCCTTGTCCTTAGGCAACATGGACAGGCAACAGAGGGCAATGCTGTTTCTGCTTGCCATGGCAACAACACCTGGCAAACAATAGGCCCTCAATAAATGGAGGGCCAGGAGGATGGCTCCCTGGGTACAGGCGCTTACCACCTGGCAACCCGAGTTTGAGCCTCATGTGGAAGAGAACCAACTCCCGCAAGTTGTCCTCTGACCTCCACGTGTGTGCTGTGGCGCGTGCGTCCCACAACTGAAGAAGCGAATGGATGGAGGTGGGTGCTGTTTAAGCTGTCAAGAAGCAAGAAGGGCAAGCTGAGGAGATGCTTGCTGAAGAGAGGAATGGGCAAGGCTCCCAGCCACTCCTGTCTGCAGGGCAAAGCCAAAGTGACCTTCGACCATCTTCCCACTTACTTCCAGAGACTTCTCCTCTGCTAGGTCTGGAGGTGTGTGTGTGTGTGGGGGGGGTGCCTTCACTGCTGGGGCCACACTCACTACTGGTGTTACTGAAGGAGTGAAGCCCTGCAGAGGCCAACGCCCTCCACAGGACCTGTGGGAAGGTACCATGGGCCCTCTTGGCCTGCAGTACATGGGGTCTAGGAAGGGAGCATGGTGCTCAGCCATCTTGATTAAGACCTGAAGGGGCTAGAGAGGGAGATGTCACATCTGCCAGCTCCAAGCACACTTCTGCGAGCCTTTAATCACTCCTGGGGGCTCCCTCCACCCAGACCCAGACCCCCAGGGTTGTGAGGCACCCTGCTGTGACAGCAAGAGCTGCCTACCACAGTTCACACCGTGGACCCAATTGCTCCCAAAGTGAACATGTTTTCAGCCTCCATTTTCCGGAGGGCCACTGAGGCACGCCTGAGAACAGGAGGTCGATGTCAGATGGCTCAGTCCATTGCTCTCTACCTTCTTTTCTGGGTCAGAGTCTCTCAGGCTGGCTGGCCAGCAAGCCCCAGGGATGTTCCTGTCTCCACTTCTCCCCAGCAGGGGCTGTAGTTGAGTACCTACCTGCTGAAAGGTCTTTAGTTCTTGTCCTGGATAGCCACAGATCCACAGTTTAAAAGAAAAACAAAACCAAACTGTGCAGGGGCTGGAGAAATGGCTCAGTGGTTAAGAGCACGGGCTGTCCTTGCAGAGGATATAGGTCCAATTCCCACACCCACACAGTGTCTCACAACCCTCTGTGACTCCAGTCCCAGCAGATCTAATGCCCTCTTCCGGCTTCCCTGGGCACCAGGCACACAAGTGGTACACAGACATACATGTAGGCAAAACACTCATACACATAAAATAAAATGAAAAACTGTGCAGGCCCAGGAACGTTCAGCAACGTAGGTAGCTCTTGTCTTTTCACACCTTCCTTTACACTTGGCGTGTGTGCGTGTGTGTGTGCACAGCTAAGAGCACAGGGTACAGTAGCGTTGCCTCCGCCAGCCTCCCCTCAGTCCAGGTGTGCAGAGACTCAAGTAGCGGAAACAGGCTCAGCACAGGCTCGCAGGCTGGCAGGCTCACAGCTCGGTGCCAGAGCTCCTCTGGCGGCTCCCCTCTCTCCACGGAGCAGGCATGGCTCCCATGCCACTGCCCCCAGCTGCTTCTCCTGCTCAGTCCCTGACCTTCCCCCTGCATCCTCAGAAGTGCCCAGCTTCCTGCTCCCTCCACAAGCCCTCTGCCCCTGCTTCCCTTCCCCACTGTGCTCTCTGCATGCCTGGAGTGGCTTCGCTCATCCTTCAGACCTCAGAGGAGTCATTCCTTCCGTGGAGGCCCTCCCTGACCCCCAGGTCATCGGACAGACATGCTTTCTACGTCATCATGGTCTTGACACCCCTGCCCAGGTCTTCCCAGTCAGTGGGGTCTGGACACGAAGGAGCTGCTCAGTGAGGCACACAGGACAACCAACTCCTGGGCCTGTGGGAGGGTGAGTGCTAAGACACATGGTGAGTGATCTGAGGGGGCAGAGCAGCCTTGGCACAAAGACCCAGGTGAACTCAATATGGTGGAACCTGCTTTGATCTGCGCGGCTGAAAGGCTGGCTCAGCCTATTGTGTGAGTGCATACAGTGTGTGTGTGTGTGTGTGTGTGTGTGCGTGTCTGTGTGTGTGTGTGTGTGTGTGTTTGTGTGACTGAGAATGTGTATATGAGTGTGTTTGCATGTGTTGCCATTTGTGTGAGAAGTATGTTTGCAGGTGAGAGAATGTATGAGCGTGGGTGTATGTATGTATATGAGTATGTGTGCATATGTGCGGACAGCCTTCTGACGGGCCTCTACCTTGGAGCTGGGGCCTCTTGACCCACACATCTGGCAGGGATGCATAGACCAGAGTCTGCCTCCCAGCTGCAACCCATTCCGATTTTATACTCCTATTGCTGGCTGGAGGGATCTGAGGGTGGCAGACCAGAAGTGATGTAAGTATTTATGTATGAAATTGTCTGTCTGTCTGCCTCTCTCTCCATACACACACACACACACACACACACACACACACACACACACACACACACACATTTTTTTTTTTAAGAAAAGAAAATGTGCTGTAGCATGAATCTTAAAAGTTCTTATTAATAAAAACAAACCTGGAGCCAGGTATTGGGGTGAACGCTGGAAGATCAGAACAAGCCACAGCCACCTCATCTCGCCAGTTCCTCAGTTGATCCTGTTTCCTCAGACTGGAAGCTTCTGAGTCCTCATCCAGAATGAATCTCAGCTGAACTGTTGCTCAAAAGCCTAAAAGGTTAACCAGCCAGTTCCTGGTTTTCACGCCTTATATACCTTTCTGCTTTCTGCCCTCACTTCCTGGGATTAAAGGCTCACTTCCTGGTACTAAAGGCGTGAGACACCATGCCTGGCTGTTTCCAATGTGGCCTTGAACTCACAGAGATCCAGACGGATCTCTGCTTCTGGAATGCTAGGATTAAAGGTGTGAGTGCCACCATTTTCTAGCCTCTATATCTAGTGGCTGTTCTGTTCTCTGACCCCAGATAAGTTTATTAGGGTGCACAGTATTTTTGGGGACACAATATCACCACAATGTGCTTCATCAGCTGACTGAGTCAGCTGGGGCAAAGGCAGGAACTGGGAACGCTGCACTGGCCCCAGGTTCACAGAAGGGCCACGCCTTGGAAGGGCCTTGACAGCCAGCACGAGTGCGTCCACATTAGGTGAATCACTTGTGTGTCCCAGCTGCTGTGATTGGGACATGGAGAGTCATCCCCTTGGGTTGCTGAGGATCCTACATGTGAAATGCTTACAGTCCTGTATAGCTGGAGTTTTCCTGCCTGGCCCACAGTCAGGGCAAATCTCTTTCACCTGCCAGTCCCACAGCCATTCAGACCCGACCAAGTAAACACAGAGACTTATATTGGTTACAAACTGTATGGCCGTGGCAGGCTTCTTGCTAACTGTTCTTATAGATTAAATTAATCCATTTCCTTTAATCTATACCTTGCCACATGGCTCGTGGCTTACCGGCATCTTCACAAGCTGTTTCTCATCGTGGCGGCTGGCAGTGTCTCTCTGACTCAGCCTTCCACTTCCCAGCTTCATTCTCCTCCTTGCCCCGCCTATACTTCCTGCCTAGCCAACGGCCAATCAGTGTTTTATTGATTAATTAGCAACACATTTGCCATACATCCCACAGCAGTCCTGGCCAAGTCATCCCTCAACGGTGTTGGGTTTTGTGAGTTTTGTTTTTGCTTATTTTGTTTTTCGAGACAGGGTTTCTCTGTGTAGCTTTGGAGCCTGTCCTGGATCTAGCTCTGTAGACCAGGCTGGCCTCGAACTCACAGAGATCTGCCTGGCTCTGCCTCCCGAGTGCTGGGATCAAAGGTGTGTGCCACCACCGCCGCCTGGCTGGTGTTGGGTTTTTATTAACGACATCCATAAAGGTCACATGCTGGCCTGAGGTCACTCAGAATTTCTGAACTGGTAAGTTACACAGATTCTGCGGGCAGGTGGTCCTGAGCTCTGTGACAGCCAGTAACAGTGTAGTCACTTGGGCCTCTGGCCAGCAAGGCACAGTGGTGACGACAGCCCGGACTGAGCTGGCTTTCTTAGCAGGTGGACAAATGCACATTTGTCTTTGAGCTGATTGCCTGGCTCAGCTGGTAGAGTGTTTGCCAAGTATGCGCAAAGCCCCAAGTTCAAGACTCAGCATCGCATCAACCAGGCAAAACCAGGAAGCAGATATAGTATCCAGGGGACAGGAAGGAGGATGGTTCACAGGCGCGGAAAATGTTCTAGAAGGATGCTAGGACTGACTTTGAATAGTGTGATACGAATTCAGTCATCTTAGGCTGGAAGTGGCAGTACAAGCCTGTGACCCCAGCATCAGGAGGCGGAGGCAGGAAGATGATGGGTTCAAAGCCAGCCTGGGCCGCATAGCAATACCTTGTCATGAAGAGACGGAAGGGAACTTTCTCATTGCCCAGAAACTTTTGCCAGGTAGGCTAGACTCCTGGGGAGCTTCCAGGGCCAGCCAGGGCTGGACCTGTCTCCGAGGTGCTGGGTTTACAGATGTATAATGCATGCTTTTGACTTACTGTGTGGGGTCTGAGGACCCAAGCTCAAACCTGGTTGTGAGTCTAAACCATCTCCTCAGTCTTTTTTAGGGTCTCAAGTCTAGGCTGCCCTTACACCCCCTGTATAGCGGAGAATGACTCTCGCCTCCTGCCCCCACCTCCTGAGTGCTGGGCTTACACACGTGCACCATTATTCTGGGTTTATGTAGTGCTAGGGATCGAACCCAGGGTTTCATGCATGTTGGGCCAACATTCTCCCCACTGAGTCACATCCCCAGTCCGTGGCCCATATGCTGCTTGAAGCCAGCCAGGTGTTGGCAGCCTGTTACCATAGCAACAGAAAATCAACGTGGCCAAGCTTTGCTGAGAGACTTTGGGCAGGATCATGGCGGGCTGCCTTTCTCACTGTCACGGCCTCTCAATGGCATACAGTAGTTCCTCAGACCATGTCCGTGGACTGCACACTAGGAAAAACACAGGGTGTGGCAGCTGGGCCGCCCCCCAGCATGGTGAAGCCATTGGTCCCCGTTCCTTTCCCTGTTCACACATGAGCCATAAAATTCAAATGAATCAGCTATTCCAGGGGCAAAGTTTTAATTATCTTCCCTGCTCAGCTCTCTGCTGACAAGAATGCTAATTCTCCTCTAAGTCAGTATAAGCACAAGCTCACTCCCTCTGCATTCAGAGCTCAAGTCCCTCCAGCCAGTGATGGCTGGTGAGTATGAATGGGAGTCCCGTCTCCTAGTACCGGTACCCCAGAGAAGGGGCTGGTGCTGAAAGCCCTTTTCTGTTCCTCTGGGGACAGGTCTGGAGAGGGCTATCTGGGGGGAAATGACACACCGTGCTGTGTCCAGACTTGGATATGAGGATGAGATGAGTCAGTGGTGGGAAAAAAACGGTACAGAGGGGACTGAGGGAGACAGGAAAGCTGGGCGGCCATCCTCCTCCTCTCTGTTCTCTGTCCTTCTGCGAATGCTGCAGGAAGCCTTCACAGCCCAGGAGAATAGTCTTCTGCCACCACACGAATGTGACATACAGGAAAACACACTAGACTATACACTTAGTCGTACAAATCTGAAGAAGAGTAGTCAATATACAGTGACTGATGATAAAAGTATTCAAGTGCTTTAAAATGTGGCTCAGGCTGGGGAGATGGCTCAGTGGGTAGAGCCCCTGCAGTGGAAACAAAAGAACCCGGGTTCAAATTCCTGACCCCCATGTAAAGGCCAGCATGTAATCTTCTAATCCCAACATTCAAGGACAGAGACAGACCAGTCCCAGGAGCTTGCAAGACAGCTGGGTCTAGCCAATACCGTGCGTTCCGGGTTCAGTGAGAGACCCTGCCTCAAAAAAGGCGGACAATGATGAGGAAGACACTCAGGGTCTCTGGCCTTTGCTTGTGCATGGGGCTGTGCACACACACACACACACACAGACACACACACACACACACACACACACACAGAAATGAGAATTTGAGTTGACTGTGCTTCTGAATTTTCTTTTTCCTTTTAAAATTTATTTTACTTTTAATCATATGCCACGTGTGTGTCTGTGTGGGGCTGACCTAGTTAGCGTCTCTGTTGCTGTGATAAAACACTGACCAAAAGCATTGTGGGAAGGAAAGAGTCCATCTGCCTATTGTACATCCACAGCAGTCTGTCATCAAGGGAAGCCAAGGTAGGACCCTAGAGGCGGAAAGTGAAGTGGAGACCTTGAGGAACGTTGCTCACTGGCTTGTTCAGTGCTCTTATATAACCTGGGACCACCTGCCCAGGAGTAGCATTGGCCACAGTGGGCTGAGCCCTCCGCATGGACCATTAATGAAGAAAATGCCCCATAGACACGCCCACAGGCCAGTCTGATGGTGGCAATTCTTCAATGGGACTCCCTCTTCCCAGGTGACTCTTCTGTCCAGTTGACAAAACTAACGAGCATATGTGGTATGTGCAAGTGTGTGCACATGTGTGAGTGTTGTGTGCCTGGAGGATGGGTGTATACGGCTGTGTATGTCCATATACAGGGGTCAGAGAAGAATGTCAGTGTCCTGCTCAGCCTTTATCTACCCTTATCCCTTGAGACAGCGTCCCTCACTGGACCTGAGCAGGGCCAGCAGCCGGCGAGCCCTGATAGTCCTCACATTCTGCCCCCACCCCCTCACTGGGATTATAGGCAAAAGTGGCCATGCATGGCATTTTACATGGCTTCTGGGGATTTGAATTCAGGACCTTGTGTTTGCACAGCGAACATTCTTACCCACTAAGCCATCTCTCCAGCCCCAAAAATTTACAAAAGATGCTTCAAATGCATCTTTCTATGAAGGAGATCTTTCTGTCCTTTAAAACACTCTGTAGGCTGACTGACATGTCATTTGCCACCAACCAAGGCTGGCCTTGAACTTAATAACTTGCAATAATCTTAGCATTACATCATCACACCAGCATACAAGCTTGATTTAAACATGTCTGAGCCGGGTGGTGGTAGCATACACCTTTAGTCCCAGCTCTAAGAAGCCAGAGGCAGACAGATCTCAGTGAGTTCAAAGCCAGCATGGTCTACAAAGTGAGTTCCAGGACAGCCAGGACTGCTACACAGATAAATCCTGTCTCAAAAAACAAACAAACAAATAAATAAACAAAACAAAAAAAGTCTGAAAAAAAAATTTTTTTTGAGACAGGGCTTCTCTGTGTAGCCCTGGCTGTCTGAACTCACTCTATAGACCAGGCTGACCTCAAATTCACAGAGATCCACCTGCCTTTGCCTCTCAAGTGCTGGGATTAAAGGCGTGCACCACCATCACCCAGCTGAAATAAATTCTTGACCAGTCTGGGCTATACAGGGAGAGAATATGGCTAAAGAAAAAAAAAGTCAGGCCATGTGGGGGCCACACTTGTAACCCTAACCCTGGAACCTAAAAGGTGAGGGCAGGAGAATCAAGGGTTAAGGTCATTCTTGGCTACTTAATGAATTCAAGGTCATCTTGGGGCACATGAGACCCTGTCTCAAAAAACAAACAAACAAACAAATAAATAAAGCCAAAAACAGAAAAGAGAAAAAGGCCGAGGGCTGAAACTGTCGCTTTCCGGCATGCCCAAGGCATCCCCAGCACCAAGCAAACAAATGCACTGGGTAAGAGAGACAAGAACTTAAAAATTTAAGAAATCATTTTCAAAAACTCCAAATTTTTCACTAGTTAAAGGCACTTGACTTCCAGAACCCATGAAAGGTGGAAAGAGGGGTTGGGGATTTAGCTCAGTGGTAGAGTGCTTGCCTAGCAAGCGCAAGGCCCTGGGTTCGGTCCTCAGCTCTGACAAAAAAAAAAAAAAAAATAGAAAGGTGGAAAGAAAGAACACACACACACACACACACACACACACACACACACACACACACACACGTCCCCTCTGGGCTTCGACTTCTCAAGACCATCTCAGCCTGTTTTCCCACAGGACACAGGCAGACCACAGGGGCCCACAACAGCCGGGGTCCTCTGCTTGTATCTCCAGCTGCTCCACCTGGACACACATCACACATTTTTGTCACGGAGTCTTAAGCAGTGAGAAGGTTTTCCTCCAATGTCTGCGAAGTGTCGCTCCTGATCCAAAAACTAGTGTGTGAGGTGTTCTTCTGGGTCACCACATGCCTTCAACCGCCTAGGGCTCCAAGCACTCTGCTCCAGGACAGGCCCAGGAACAAGCCAGATGGCCAAGCTCAGCCTCCTCCCCTCCAGGGTCCAAACCCAGAGATCATTTATTGAACCAAGAATTTGCCATGAATGTCCGTCCCGAAGACGGCATGAGAGAGAGCACCACATCGATCATGAACCAAGAATTAATCCTTGCTCCAAACACTTGGTAACAGGAGCCCTGGATACAGACACCCGCAAATCTCTTCCCTAAGCCAGTTTGTACTGCATTGGAATTAATATTAATAAGCTCATAATTATAGCTAATATTCATTAATAATGCCAACAAAATCACATGTATCCAAGGTCTTCCCACACAAAGTACTTGAAGTATTGAATAAATACAGCCGGGGTTATCAGTGTTTCTTGGTTTTCAAAAGAAGCTTTGTCTTAGTTAGGTGTCTTAGCTAGGGTTTCTATTGCTGTGAAGGGGCACCATGACCACGGCAACTCTTATAAAGGAAAACATTTAATTGGGGTGGCTCACTTACAGTTCAGAGATCCATTATCATCATGAGCATTGTGGCATGCAGGTAGACATGGTACTGGAGTAGTTGCTGAGAGTCCTACATCTTTCAGGCAAAAGGAAATCAACTGAAAGTTACACTGAGGGAAGCTTGAGCAAAAAAGAACCCAAAGCCCGCCCCCACAGTGACACACTTCCTCTAACAAGGCCACACCTCCTAATAGTGCCACTCCCTTTGGGGGCCATTTTCTTTCAAACCACCACAAGCTTCAAATTCACTTTGTTTGGTTTGTTTTTTTCAAGACAGGGTTTCTCATGTAGCCCTGGCTGTCCTGGAACTCACTCTGTAGACCAGGCTGGCCTTGAACTCACAGAGATCCCACCTGCCTCTGCCTCCCACGTGCTCAGATTAAAGGCATCAAACACCACCACCCAGCTCAAATTCACCTTTTAATATGAAGTTTTCTTTTTTTTTTGTTTTGTTTTTTTGAGACAGGGTTTCTCTGTATAGCTCTAGCTGCCCTGGAATCCTCTCTGCATGTACCACCATGCCCTGCTGAAGATATATGCACATATATTACATATATTGTATATCTATATGTATATATTTGTGGTTGTTGAGTCAGGGCCTCACTGTCACTATGTAGCTGTGGCTGGTCTCAGATTCACAGAGGTCCACCACATCCAGTTAGTTTGGTTTTCTAAAAGTGAGGAACCAGGCTGGAATCACACACCTTCAGTCTCAGCTTTTGGGAGACAGAGACGGGTGAATCTCTGAGCATTCAAGGCCAGTCTACATAGTGAATGCTAAGTTATCCAGGGCTAGACAGTGAGACATGGAGAGAAAGAGAGGGAGAGAGAGAGAGAGAGAGAGAGGGAGAGAGAGAGAGGGGAAAGAAACTAGCTCCTGTGTCAGTTACGGTGACTCACACCTGTAATTTCAGTAAGCAGGAGACAGAGGCAGGAGGATCACACACTGGCCAACAGCCTGGGCTGCATGAGACTGTGCACACAGAGTGAACAGCTGGGCGCAGGGGCACACCTGTAGCCCACGTAGGGTGGGGATTGTAGATGCCGCTCCCAGACCCCTCCCCTCAGCACAGTTCCCTTTGGCAGCACACACTGAGTGTATGTTTGCGTGTGCAGGTGCTTGTGAGAACACATGTGCACATGGGTGTGGAGGGAGAGGACAGCCATGAAAGTCACTCCTCAGGTGCCATCTACCTTGTTCGTGTTTGGTTTCAATTTTTTGAGATAGGGTCTTACTATGTAGCCCTGGTGAGCTTGGAACTCAGGAATCCTCCTGCCTCTGTTTCCTGAGTGCTGGGATCACGTTGTTTTTGTTTTGTTTGGAGGCAGGGTGGGGAGCGGGGACTCTATGTTGCCCTGGCTGTCCTGGAACTTGCTATGTAGACCAGGCTGGCCTTGAACTCATAGGTTCTGCTAGCCTCTGCCTCCTGAGTGCTAGAATTAAAGGTGTGTGCCACCATGCCCAGCCTTCATCTGGTTTTTGAGGGAACTCGAAGATGAGGGTAGACGAGCTGACCTGTTGAGCCCCAGGAATCCTTGTCTCTGGCTCCCCAGGACTGAGGTTATAACCACACATGGCCATACAACTTTGTGTTACTGGTTCTAGGGACTGAACTCAGCTCTATGCCCAGCACTTTAGAAACTGAGTTATCGCCTCCAGCCTGGAATGTGCATTTTCGGCTAGGACTCCAAGGTAGCCAGAGGCGTGATGTTAGAAGCCGTCCCCTGAGCTTCAGCCTTCTTTTGCTTCAGGGGAGAGTGATGGCCTCACACTGGCCCTCCTGCCTTCTCCTTCGTTTGAACACTGTGAGGTGGACATGGTCAGTCCAGTGTGGACACAGGTTGGAGTGTAACTTGTTATGTATTTGTGGTCTCAACAGTCCCTTCCCCAGAGGACAGCAATGACTTGCAACAAGTGGAGAGGGCTGTCCCCCCATCTTTCCCAGTGCACCTCTTGACTTCCATGCTGCTGGCTTTGATGAAGTAAAAGGCAAGGAGGGTGTCCTCCAGCCAGCAGCAGCTGCGGACCAGAGAGCCAAGGGGTGATGCACCTTGCACACAGTGGAAGCTGATCCCATCTCAACTTGGACTTGGGATGACCCTGAGCCACAGGCCCAGCCTACCAACTTGGCCTCAGAAGCCACCTATCCACCCACCCTTGTTGGGGGAATATTATTTTAAGGTGTGTTAGTTTTGTTTATGTTACATTTGTTTAACTCTGTGAACCTGTGTTACTTGACCTATCTAAAGCACCTGATGATCTAATAAAGAGCTGAATGGCCAATAGCAAGGCAGGAGAGAGATAGGCGGGGTTGGCAGGAAGAGAGAAGAAATAGAAGGAGAAATCTGGGAGTAGGAAGGAAGGAACAAGAGAGGAAAGAGGAAGACTTTGAGGGCCAGCCACCCAGCCACCCAGCCACCCAGCCACCCAGCTACACAGCAAGCCACAGAGTAAGATTTACAGAAGTTAAAGAATAGGAAAAGCCAAAGGCAAAGGGTAGATGAGCTAATTTAAGAGAGCTGGCTAGAAACAAGCCAAGCTAAGGCCGGGCATTTATAATTAAGAATAAGCTTCCATGTGTGATTTATTTGGGAGCTGGGTGGCAGGCCCCCCAAAAGAGAAAAAACAATCAACAACACAGCCTAAGCAAGAAGGGTTGCTAGGATCACTGTTACGTTCCAAGATCATCTTTGGCTATGTAGGACGCTCTTGTGCAGCTCACCACAGCTGCTGTGAGGCAGCACCTCTCCATCTTCCAGCTCTTCTCTTCTTTCTGCTCCCTCCTGGGTGGTGTTCCCTGAGCCGTGGAGGGAGGGGGGAGTCGATGATATAGACGTCACACTCAGCAGTTAGTACTGAGCACTCGGTCCCTCATTCTCAACCCTTTGACTGGTTCAGTCTCTGTATTAGCCACCCCACCCCCCCTTACAAAAGCGGCTTCTCAGAGCATGCCCAGGACAGCACTACTTTGTGTTGGAAAGTGTAATGTCCTTTTTGTGAGAGAGTAAAAGAGTAACTCCAGCTTGTTCCCAAGTCCGTTTCCTCAGAGTTCACTCTCCATCCTTTCCCACTAAGGACCGTCTGTGGTAGATGTGCTTCTCAGAGAGACAGACAACTCCTGGTTTTGGTCTAGCCTACAAATTGTGTCTTTTGACTGGAGAAATGAGACTATTAATTTAGCCATTACTGAAAGTTGTCTATGGATCACTGCCATTTTGCTGATTTTGCTGTTTTCTTCATGCTCACTTACTCTGGTGTGGTCTAGTCTTTCCTGTGGCCTCATGGGTGGGTGTTTTTCTCTTCCGTCATCCTGGGTAGAGTTGGCTCAGAGGTCACAAATTCCCTGAGATTTTTTTTTTTTTTTCTTGGAAAGGGTGCTGGTGGCTTTTCCTCTGTTGATGACATTGGGTTTTGTGCCTTTTACGCCTTCAATTCCTGTGGATATCTTGGCTGGGTATAGTACTCAGCAGCTCTCTTTCAGACATTGAAATCCATCATTGTAAGTCCCTCAGGCTTTGAAAGTTCCACTTAAGTTATCTCATGTGATTCTGATGACCTCGCCTATAACTGTGACTTGGTATTTTTCTCTTGTCACTTTTGGTGCAGACAAGCTAGAGACAGTCAGTAGCCTGGACACTCATCTGGTTTTGGGTTATGCTCACCCTCCATTCCCAGTTCCCCTCGTTCGAGAACTATGCACCCAGAAACCCCAGGACCCATCCACACCCTGCCTGCTTCAGGCCACACAGACTCCCATCTTTGAACAATGGTGTAAATTTCCCCAGCCCCAGCAACAACCAAATGTGGACAGTTTCTATCCAGGTGGACCCCCCAGGCACCCAGCTACAAGGAATTGAAGGGTCTGTCTGACGGGAGCCATAAGCCTAAGTGACCCTTGACACACGTGCTGCCATATTTGGGCTTCTCTCCTCTTTTCCTAGATCTAGGCCTTGCTTAACTCTCCATAGCACCAGAACCTCTTCCCACAGATACCAGAACCTCTTCTCAGAAATCAGGTGACCACGCTGCAGTTAGGCAGTTAGGCAAGAATAGACAATCCCCATAGCAACATTCCCTGCTGCTGGCTGAACAACCCATGATTAAAGTCCCCTCCCTACTTGCACCCCCCCTTTGCCCCGTGCCTATATATGCCTTAAGAGGAAAATAAAACTTGGAGCTTGATCAGACATCCTGTCTTGCTCTCATTCTTTGTGTCTTTCATTCGCTGGTCCTCCCTTCAGGTCCCTGTTGAAGACCCCGCTGTCCGGGACATCTGTCTGTGGGCTAGTTTCAGGTGTATGAGCACTGAGGTAAAACGGTATTTTCTAGTCGTGTGTGTGTGTGTGTGTGTGTGTGTATGTGTGTGTGTGTGTGTGTGGTTTTTCAAGACAGGTTTAGCTATCCTGAAACTCACTCTGTAGCCCAGGCTGGCCTTGAACTCATAGAGATCCACCTGGCCCTGCCTCCCAAGTGCTGGGATTAAAGGCGTGCGCCACCACACCTGGCATCTAGTCATCTTTAAGAAGAATCCCCCATTCACCACTTTATGCCTATGCATAATTGGGTGTGCATATGATTAAAATCAGATGCATTTGTGAGAAGGGAGATTCCCAATAGAGGAAATAATTATAGAACATATAAATCAAAATAGACAACCACTCAAACTACGTCCCTTAGTAACCTGTCCCTCCCTCCTTCCCTCTTTTCTTCCCTCCCTTCTTCCTTCCTTCCTTCCTTCCTTCCTTCCTTCCTTCCATCTTTTCTTTATTTTTATGAGACACTTTTGCTGTCCTGGAACCTACTATGTAGATCAGGTTGGCCTTGCACTAACAGATCCACCTGCCTCTGCTTCCCGAGTGCAGGGGAATAAAGGGGTACCCCACTACACTTGAGCCCTCCTTCCCTTAGCCCCCCCCCAAAAAAAGAGAGACTCCAGGCCATAGCCTGGGGCCTTGGCTTTCCTCACTGGGAGCCAGCCCGCTGTCAATCTTGACAGTGTTGGCCTCTATAACCTGCACTACCAGTTAGCTGGATTCCGCTGTAAATCTGCGTGCACTCTCACTTTGTTATTTTATTTCTTTTACATGTATGGGTGTTTTGCCTGCATGTGTGTCTGTGCACTACTTCTATGTCTATTGCCCATGGGGGTCATAAGAGGGCATTGGATTCCCTGGAACTGGAGTTACGGATGATTGTGAACCACCTTGTGGGTGCTGGGAATTGAACCTGGGTCCTCTGGAAGAGCAGCCAGTGCGCTTAACCACTGAACTGCCTCTCCAGCCCCTTATTTTCAATACTTTGGATTCGAGACCCCAAACTGGGGAACACCAGGCCTCAGCCCAGAGCTCCAGTCACACTCCCAGCATCCATCCATTCCTCATTCTGTTTCAGTTATCCGAGGAGGAGGGCTCTTCTCAGGTCTGAGCCGGGTCCTAAGTGTCTCTCTACCTAGATTTTCCTAACTGGGGAGTTTTCTGTTTAAACTCTTTTGCAGATGTCATTTACACCTTTCAGATGAGAATCCTATCATAGACCAGTAATAGATGCCCACCTTGTCTTCAAGCTCAGATAGTCTTTCTTCTCCCTGGAACATTGTAGATGGATTTTTCTTTGGGCCACCAGTTCACAAATAATGACATGGAGACTTATTATTAATTATAAAAACTCAGCTGATAGCTTAGGCTTGTTCCCAACTAGTTCTTATAACTTAAATTAACCCATATATTTTCCTTTTTTTGGTTTCTCGAGACAGGGTTTGTCTGTGTAGTTTTGGTGCCTGTCCTGGAACTCACTCTGTAGCCTAGGTTGGCCTCAAACTCACAGAGATCCACCTGCCTCTGCCTCTTGAGTGCTGGGATTAAAGGTGTGCACCACCACTGCCCAGCTAACCCATATATTTTTATCCCCGTTCTTTTATGTGGCTCAGTTACCTTTACTCTGTACTCCCCATTCTGCTTCCTCTCCGCTTGGCTGGTGTCTCTGCCCTTCTTCTTCCCAGCATCCTCTCTGCCTCTGAAATCTGCCTAGCTATTGGCCAGTTAGTTTTTTTTTTTAATTAAATCAATAATAGTGACACATCTCCACAGTGTACTAGATTATTCCACAACAGAGGATGGATCTCAGGGGTTCATTTTATCCTTGAGGCTTCTCAGAGGTTTTTTGTTTTGTTTTGTTTTTGACTTCTTGTGGCTTTTATTTCCAGCATTTCAGATGGGCCTTCTTCACATTTCCATCTCTGTGTTGAATTCTCTTGTATCATCCACCCCTTCAGCTGTTTGTGTCATTGAACATAATTATCATCATTACTTTGAGTTTTTTGCCTGGGATTCATCTAACTCACTCTCCCTAGATGCCATTATTGAAGGGTTAGTAATTTTTGCAAGAATTATGTTGTCTTGGTCTCTCAAGGGGGTTTTATTGTTGTAGTCTTTTTTTGGACAGGGTTTCTCTGTGTAGCTCTGGCTGGCCTGGAACTCATAGAGCTCCACCTGCCTCTGCCTCCTGAATGTTGGGATTAAAGGGGCGTGTGACCATACCTGGTGGCTTTTCAGGTTTCTTAACATCTAATGTTATTTCTTTGCTTGGTTTAGTTTTTAATCAACTATATTCTTTCAGCTAAAGTATTTGCAGTGTTCATGTGAGCCATGGAAGTGATAGTGTGTAGTTCAGGGGCTCAGGGTGCCTGGTGTAAATTCTGTATTACCCCCCAACTACAATATTAACTGTGATAACAACTGAAGTTTCTGGGCAGCACTACACAGTCATGGTAGGAGCCAATTAATGGCACTGGCCCCTTTGACTTCAATAACTGCTTGTGGATAAACAAGCGAGATAGGGCAGAAAGATGGCTCAGTGGTTAAGAGCACTGGCTGCTCTTGCAGAGGACCTGGGTTCAATTCCCAGCACCCACATGACAGCTCACAACCATCTGTAACTCCAGTTCTGAGGGATCTGACTCCTTCTTCTGGCTTCCGTGGGCACTGCACATGGTGCACACACACACACACACACACACACACACACACACACAGGTGCACAGCTATACACATAAATAAAAGGAAGGATTTTTTTTTTTTTTTTTTTTTTTTTTTTTGGTTTTTCGAGACAGGGTTTCTCTGTGTAGCTTTGTGCCTTTCCTGGAACTCACTTGGTAGTCCAGGCTGGCCTCGAACTCACAGAGATCCGCCTGGCTCTGCCTCCCGAGTGCTGGGATTAAAGGCGTGCGCCACCACCGCCCGGCTGTAAGGAAGGATTTTTAAAAAAGCAAAGATAATATGGAGAATACTTAGATTTTTAGTTAATAAGTTAGGAATGGGAGACAAGGGGATGGGTAAGGATAAAGATGAAGTATTCTCTGCCATTGAAAAGGAAAAAGGATAAAGGTAGGGTAGTTAGGAGGGTAAGTGGGACAATGTTAGGATGCATAGATTTTAGAGACTGTTAAATTATGGAAAGTTGGCAGCAGTGGTGGCACAAGCCTTTAATCCCAGCACTCGGGAGGCAGAGGCAGGTGGATCTCTGTGAGTTTGAGGCCAGCCTGGGCTACAGAGTGAGTTCCAGGACAGCCAGGGCTACACAGAGAAACCCTGTCTTGGAAAAAAAAGAAAGAAAGAAAAAACTAAGAAGAGGAGGGATAAAGATGTGGAAGAGGAAGACTCTGAAATGATGCAGAGTATGAGGTTTGGCTGCTGAGTCTAGTGAAGAATTTGTTACAGTAAATTAAGGGGATAAACAGACACTCCTGAAACCCGACTGAGCAGTGCACACAGTAAAGCACAGCAATCCCCAGATGCCGAGTAGAGGTGAGAAATAGAAAACAGGAAATACAAACACCACTGACGGAGTGAATGGCTGCCACAGCGGTGATGGGTTAACGGGAAGGTCCCGGATCCCTCTGGCCCTGGAGGGCTCCCTGTGGTCACATGGTGCTGTCATTACTTTTTACTTGTTGCTGTGAGTGCGCGTGTAAGCGTGTGTGCATACAAAGGCCAGGGGTCACTGTTCAGTGGCTTCCTCTTTTGCCGCCCACCTTATTTTTTGAGACAGGGTCTCTCACTGTGTAGTCCTGGCTGTCCTGGAATTCACTCTGAAGACCAGGCTGGCCCAGAACCCACAGAGGTTCACCTGCCTCTGCCTCCGTGTGCTGGGGTTAAAGATGTGCGCCACACTGGGCCTCTGCCTTCCATTTTGAGACAGCGTTTCTCCCTACCTCCGGAGCTCAGTGCTTCAGCCAGGCTGCCGGGCCAGCGAGCCCCCGGGTCGTCCTCTCTCTACCTCCGCGGCGTTAGAATTCTGCACATGCAATGCTGGGCCCAGGTTTTTGTGGGTGCTGGGGGCACAGCCAGTGCTTTCCCCGCTCAGCCATCTCCCAGCCTCTACCTACCTTTTATTTTGAGGTGGCCTTGCTAGGCTGCTCAGACTGGCCTTGGATTTGTGCTCTTCCTGTCTCAGCCTCCTCAGTAGCTGAGATGACAGGCCTGTGCCAGCATGTGCTCCCTTTCCCTCCTCTTTCTACCTAAATATTGAGACTGGTTCCTAGGACGTCTGTTCTCATCAAGACTCCCAGCAGGCTGACACCAGCCCAGCGCTTGCCCGCATCTTTCTCTTTGTGGCTCTCCCGTGACACTCGCCCCCAGTGAGTTTTGTCTAACCCAGCTCCTCTGAGCGGCTGCCCATGTTCGCTGACCACCCCCACCCCCAATCCCAGTCAGAAACCACCATGTCCTGCATCTGGCTCCAAGCGCAGCCCCCACAGGGCCACATGTGCCTTGGTCCCAGAAGACAATGTACTGCTCTGGGAGGTGACAACTGGTGTCTTTCCAGACCTGCCCCCATTCTCCAGGCCAGTGCCAGAGTACTAAGGACTCAGTGTTCTCACCTGTAAAATCAGTATTTGGCCCACTGAAGAGGACGAACCGGGACTCGGTCTGGGCCTGAGCATGTCTGTGATGTCCCTTATCCAGCCACACGGGGGCTGGGGCTCTTATTTCCAACTTTGACATTCAAGTGTAACTCTGGGTAGGCATGGTGGTGCACACCTCTAATCCCAGCACTCAGGAGGCAGAGGCAGGAGGATTTCCTAGTTTGAGGCCAGCCTGGTCTACAGAGCAAGTTCCAGGACAGTCAGGGCTACGCAGAGTAACCCTATTTAGATTTAAAAAAGTGGCCGGGTGGTGGTGGCGGCGGCGGCGGCGGCGGCAGCGGCGCACGTCTTTAATCCCAGCACTCGGGAGGCAGAGGCAGGTGGATCTCTGTGAGTTCGAGGCCAGCCTGGGCTACCAAGTGAGTCCCAGGAAAGGCGCAAAGCTACACAGAGAAACCCTGTCTCGAAAAACCAAAAAAAAAAAAAAAAAAAAAGTGAGTCCACCAAGAAAAGGCGAGGTCTAGGACTGGGACAGGGGACCGACGGTCAGGGGGACCTGGAGCATGTTGTAGCAGAAGAAAATGAGAAATAAGAAAAAAAAAAAAAGAGAGAAAAGGCTGGAGGCTGTCCAGGAGGGCTGCGATGCTGAGCATGGGTAAGGCCTTGGGCTCTGTGTCCCCAAAAGGTGGCTAAACACGGGGTGATCTGAATGAGAAAATAATGTCACAGCAGATGATAAACCGAGGTATAAAATACAAAGCATGCCTTCCACACTCACTGTGCACACCTCCAGAGTGAAATGCCTCTGGGCTGGTAGGGTGGCTTAGCAGGGGCAGAATTTGCCATCAAGCCCCAGGACCTTGGTTCAGTCCCTGGGAAAAGAAGACAGACTCCCTCAGAATGTCCTCTGACTTCCCAACCTGAGCTGCGACCCCCCACACACTAAAATAACATAAAATAAAATAATAAGCGGGGCAGTGGTGCACGCCTTTAATCCCAGCACTTGGGAGGCAGAGGCAGGCAGATCTCTGTGAGTTCGAGGCCAGCCTGGTCTACAGAGTGAGTTCCAGGAAACGCACAAAACTACACAGAGAAACCCTGTCTCGAAAAACATATATATAAATTAAAGTGAAAATAGGTGAACCATTTGTGAGTCACAAACATTTGGGATAGCCTGGTACAGTGGGACACACCTGAATCTTTTTTTTTTTTGTTTTTTGAGACAGGGTTTCTCTGTGTAGCTTTGGTACCCATTCTGGATCTCGCTCTGTAGACCAGGCTGGCCTTAAACTCACAAAGATCCGCCTGCCTCTGCCTCCCGGGTGCTGGGATTAAAGGAGTGTGCCACCACCGCCCGGCCCATAATTTTTTTTAAACTTTAAAAAGAGAGTTACAGAGAGCAGGGGTGGGTGGGGAGGCAGAAAGGAAGGGAGGGAGGAAGGAAGGAAGGAAGGAAGGAAGGAAGGAAGGAAGGAAGGAAGGAAAATCCATTTTTTTTTTTTTTTTGGTTTTTTAAAACAGTATGTCATATAGCCCAGGTTACTCTTTAACACCATGT
Source organism: Peromyscus eremicus (assembly GCF_949786415.1). Lineage (NCBI taxonomy): Eukaryota > Metazoa > Chordata > Mammalia > Rodentia > Cricetidae > Peromyscus > Peromyscus eremicus. Next base: position 141,682,831 of record NC_081419.1, on the reverse strand, counting down.
AGCCAAGGTTGGTCTCAAATTCCTAATGCTTTTAACCTCCCAAGTGATGAAATTACAGACATAGGCCTTAGTGTCTGGCTTTTTTGTTTAATTGGGCAGAGTCTTGCTATGTAACCCGGCTGGCCTTTAACTGGACAGTCCTCCTTTGAACTGGGATTATATGTCCTAAACACCCACGAACTGGTTCAAGGTCACAGAGTTAGTAGGAGATGGAAAATTCCATGCGGAATGGGTCTGAGCTGTGTAGCGGGTCAGCTCTAACAGACAAGAAACGCCATGGGGCCAGGAGCTCAGACTCAGACCCCTCACTTCAAAGCGTGGGATCTTAGCTTCCACTGAGAACCTCCAAGAAGTGCCCCACAGCACTCAGCTAGAGCTGGGGACATCTGCTCTCTGGTTAACCACAGTTCCCACTGCACCCCATAGTCTCTCCAACATGGAGACCACGTTACCCAGAAAACTTTCTCACAGAGGAGTCTGGAAAAGAAAGTGACCGGTGATCTGCTGCTCCCACCCACTCTCCTTGCCTTGTGACCGGCACCTGAGTGTGCAGGAAGAATGGAGCAGACTCTGAGCCTGACAGACAGGAGACCCCTCCCCAGCCGCCCCTCCCCCTTCCCAGAGCCCAGAAGTCTGGGTGGAGGGTGCTGAGGTCATCAAAGACAGCTGGCTGGCTGTGCTGGATAACTGGGGCTCGGCCCGGGTAAGGAGAGCCAAATGCAGCCACTGGGAGGCCAGCAAGGGAGTTTTCTCCATTTGTGTCGCGAAGGAGGCGGCTGCTCTGGGCACAGGTGGGCCTGAGGCTACTGGGGCTCTAAGTGCCCCGAGGGGCTGGCCAGGTCCCAGGAAGCACCAAGCAGGAGCCTTGCAAACCCAGGTTTCACACTGCCCTCAGTGTGGCCACCACTGTGTCTGTTGTTGACACAGGGTTTCAACATAGCCCAGTCTGTCCCGGAATCTATGTGTGATGATAACCTCGAACTTCTGACCCTCTTATCTCCACCTCCCGAGTGCTGGGATGACAAAAGTGTGCTACCACACCCAGGTTACATAGCACTTGGGGTTCAACCCAGGGCTTCCTGCGTGCTAGGCAAACACTCTACCAATTGAGCTACATCCCCAGCCTGGTCTTCTGTCACGGAAGGTACCCGTGGCCATGCTGGGAGTTCCCTGGTCCTGAGTCTATGCCATCTTGCAACTCTGCCTGGCCTGGGGGCGGGCATTCCCCATGCAGCCGCCACAGGGACCCCCAGCCCTCTGCCTTGGCCCTGGTCTCCTTCTCCAGCCGCCCAGCTGAACTCTTCTCCTGCAAGTCCTAGTTTCCATCACCACCTGCCCCGCCCCACCCAGGCAGGCTTCCCCTCCCCATGCCAGAACGCTCTGCTCTGAAGTCCTTCTGTCTGTCTGTCTCTCATCCCTTCCCCCGCATCAAACTCCAGCTCCAAGATGGGGCTTTACCCACATCAGCCTCTTTTGTAGACCAGAGCCACACCCGTCTGGTCTTCCCACACACAGATCGGTCGACGGCCCTCAGTCTGTTGTCTTTCTCCCCACAGAGCCCTGGGCCCAGCTTGTTCTCTGATCCCATGGAAACAAGGATGGACAGAGACCTTCACTCCCTAGCACCTCAGGCCTGCTCAGCCTGGGTTATCCGGGCTGTCAGAACCTTCTGGGAGAACTGGCTCTCACCTGGACCCACTAATGTTTCCATTTAGTCTCTAGTTAGTTAGTAACACCCTCACAGGTCCCCCTGGCCCTCCTGAGGTCACTCCCGTGCCCAGGGAGGACACTGGAACGCCTATCTGGGGAAATCATGCTGCTTGGCACGTAACATCTGAGCCTTACATTGTTGTTACTGGTCGGGCTCTCCCAGACCCTCAGGTCACTGTCCACAGGGGCTGAACTTTCACTGCTCCCCTTTCTGGGTAAGTGTCTGGTGCTTTGGTGACAGCCACAGCCAGCCTGGCCTCAAGATGGAAGCCTCACACCAGGGTTTCCCGGTTGCCCTTCCATAAACGTGGGGCCTGCTAGGAAATTCTATGGTTGCCCTTAGGGATTCTAAGCCGGCTGGCCGCAGTCATGGTGAAGAACTTTATCTCCCAGCTTCTCCCTCATCCATCCTAGAGGATCCGATCCAGGAAACCATCGGAGTGGGTAAGGCAGAGGAAGCCCGGAGGATTGGGCACGGAACTTGACGACAAACAGGCCGAGTGCTTCTGCCCGGGCAAGAGGCCTCGCTGGGGCCTCACAGGCCTGAAGCCATTTCCTGGCGGCCTCCATGTTTGCAGGGCAAGCTTCAAGGAGCTGAGGAGAGTTAAATATAGTCTCAGGCTCCCCGCGGCTCTACCACCAGCATCCACGCTGGAGAGTGCCACCTTGTGGCCAGCTCCAGGCTCCTTGGTGGGATGGGAACCATCTCAGGGGGAATGTGCCCATCAAGATGGCTGCCCAGGAAGCTCTGGGAGGAGGAGGAGGGAGAGGAGGGGGAGGAGGAGGAGGAGGAAGGGGAGGAGGAGGGGGAGGGGGAAGAGGGGGAGGAGGGAGAGGAGGGGAAGGAGGAGGGGGAAGGGGAGGAGGGGGAGGAGGAGAGGGAGGAGGAGGAAGGGGAGGGGGAGGAGGGGGAGGGGGAGGAGGAGAGGGAGGGGGAGGAGGAGGAGGGGGAGGAGGAGGGAGAGGAGGGGAAGGAGGAGGAGGGAGAGGAGGGGGAGGAGGAGGAGGAGGAGGGAGAGGAGGGGGAGGAGGAGGAGGAGGAGCAGGAGGAGGAGGGCAGGCATGCGGTGCTCTCCTCCCTGCTGGCCACTGGCCCACTCCCACAGGCTGCCAAGTCACCTCCAACATGGCTTCCCCAGGGAACTCCAGGAAAGCCCTGGAGAGGGGCTGTGAACCCAGACCTCTGCAGCCCACCCTCCCCATGTCCGTCAGACTGCAAAACTTCCAAAGCCAGGAGCCGCCTCCACCTCCCTCGCCCGCAAAGACAACGTCCTGCCATCGGCAATGGTTTCCAGGGAGATAAACCCCTTCTTTTCTCCCGCTCTCAGCAAAGAACTAGGAAAGAGATGCCCCGCTCCTCCAGACCCCATCCTTCCCCAAAGCTCCTTAACCTTGTTGAAAATAGCGGCAGCAAGCTTGACCCCCACCCACGGGGGGCTGGTTAAGCCACCCCAGGCATCCTCCCCACACACCTTTTGGGAGAGACAGAATAAACACACACCATGAAGACATGGCAGGGCTGCCCTGGCGCTCTGCACCGCTGCTGGGCTGGCGGCTCAGAGAGGGGAGGTAACCTGCCCGAGGTCACACGCCTAAGGTTGAGGGCCGGAGTCCAAGGCAGGCCGGAGCGCACAGTCTTCAAGTCTGTGCTTATAAACACAACCAGGAGCCATGGCCCGGGCAAGCAGAGAGGAAAGCAGGTCGCGGATGTCTTTGGGGCTCGGAGACGGCTCAATGGGGGTTAGTGGCAGCTGTGCAAGCATGAGGACCTGGGTTCGAATCCCCAGTGCCCGCATAAGAAACTGGGCACTGTGCTGCACCCCTGTAACGTGCATACTGGGGGTCTAGATAAGAGGATGGGGTGGGGGGAGGCTCGCTGGCTAGATGTCTAGCCAAAACTGGTGATCACCAGGCTCAGTGAGAGATCTTGCCTTAAAAAATAAGGTAGAGAATGATGAGGAAGATGCCCAGGTGGACCTCTGGCCTCCACATGTGCCGGCATGGCTGGGGGTGTTCCGATGTAGCCCTGGCTGTCCTGGAACTTACTTTGTAGACCAGGCTGGCCTCGAACTCAGAGATCTGCCTGCCTCTATATTTTTCAAAAGTATTTTTAAAAAACAACAAAACTCTTCATAACCAAGCACAAAGATAAACACGGGCAGAAAGAGACGGCCTCCTGGGACCTGACCCTGAGGAGCTGCAGCCAGGAGCCATGCTCATGCTAATGCTGCTTGGGGAGGCTTGGAAGCCAAACCTAACTTATCTGCAATCCCTGACTTTAGGAGCTCTGTCCTGTGCAGGGCAGCACCCTGTTAGGGGCTGGGTCTGCTGAGCCCTCCTTGGGGCTGGGCGCTGGGGCTGACAGGGGACTTGAATGTCCAGAGCTGCTGCGGTGACCAAGATGAGTGAAGAAAGCCCTGAGGGTAGGGGTGTGTCTCTGTGGTACAGCACAGGCCAGGTCTGAGGGTAGGTAGGGGTGAGGTTCTGTGGTACAGACAGGCCAGGTCTGAGGGTAGGTAGGGGTGAGGTTCTGTGGTACAGCACAGGCCAGGTCTGAGGGTAGGTAGGGGTGAGGTTCTGTGGTACAGCACAGGCCAGGTCTGAGGGTAGGTAGGGGTGGGGCTCTGTGGTACAGCACAGGCCAGGTCTGAGGGTAGGTAGGGGTGAGGTTCTGTGATACAGACAGGCCAGGTCTGAGGGTAGGTAGGGGTGAGGTTCTGTGGTACAGACAGGCCAGGTCTGAGGGTAGGGGTGTGGCTCTGTGGTACAGCACAGGCCAGGTCTCAGGGTAGGGGTGGGGCTCTGAGGTACAGCACAGGCCAGGTCTGAGGGTAGGTAGGGTTGTGGCTCTGTGGTACAGCACAGGCCAGGTCTGAAGGTAGGTAGGGGTGTGGCTCTGTGGTACAGCACAGGCCAGGTCTGGAGTAGCAGGCAAGTGGCCCTGGGTTCTATTCACAGCTCCATAAATAAACCAAAACAAAAATAAATGAGAGAAGCCAGAAATTCTAACTCGGTGGGAAACACCCCAGTGATTTCCAAATATTGACTATGTGCACTTGTTTGTCTTTGAGACAGGGTCTCACTGTGTGGCCTGGCTGTCCTGAAACCCCCATGCAAACCAGGCTGGCCTCAGACTCACAGACATCCTCCTGCCTCTGCCCTCTCGGCGCCGGGATTAAAGGCACATGACATCACACCCAACCACCACACACTTTTAACCAGTCACAGGCCAAACCAAACAGGATCCTGCTTCCGAAGCCCTGTGGGCACCCAGTCCTAAGCGGTGCCCACTTGTGCAAATGTGAGTCTGGACCCTTTCTCTCAGACACGGCTCCTTTACCCCCAGACAAAGCCGGTACGGGCGGCCTGTTCATTACCGGGCACAGGGGACCAACCTTCCCAGTGTGTGAGCCCCTTTCTCCAGCTGACCCTCTCTGCGGTCTGACCCCACACCCGACGGCTCCAAGGCACCCACGTGTCCCTTCCCCAAGGAGGTCTGGATATCAAGTACAGCTGCCCCCAGCATGAGCCACCCCCACCCCACAACACAGACCAGTGCACAAACACCCTCTCTTTCCCCATGTGGTATAAATAGGATCCAGGTGTGATTCTAAGCCCTGGACCCTTAGTACAACTGGACTATTTCTGGGTTGTACCCCATAGAGTCCACAGAAAAGGTCCTCAATGAAGGGGAGGCAGGAGGCATGTTGGGAGGTAACCCCTAAAAGATCATGCTAAGAGGTCATGGATGACGGTGGCTCTGTGGGAACAGATCCTGGAAGCCACTGAAGCGGGAGAGGAGAAGCCACAGTTCCTCCATCCCAAGGAAAACTGAAGAGCAAGTGGAGGGGTTCTGGGGACCCCTGAGAGTGGTGAGCTGTCAACTCTGGCTCTGCCCCTGCCCAGGGCCACCAAGGCCCAGCCGATCCAGAGGGCCCTGTTCCCGTGAGAAACATTTTTGTTTTGCTTTTAAAGAAAGGTAGTTAGCCTGCAAGAACTCTGTCTCCCGAACCTCCCCCTCCCGCTTCACGTCAGTCACATCAGATTGTGAGGCTGAGTCACATTGACCACCGATGTCAAGGACAAAAGCTGGAAGCTGGCTGCCCTTGGTGCGCTCACTCGCCAGGTCTGGGTTCTGGTGCGTGCTTTCACAAAAAGAATTGTCTTCTTGAGCTACTTCTGTTTCCGTTGGTGTGTGCCTTTGTGGGACGAGGGACGTCGGTCTTTAGGCCAGAGGCCTGCACTCTGCCTGCTGGGCTGATCTCGGCTGACCGCTCAGGAGAGACATGCTTGCCCAGCATGCCCCGGGGAGGGAAGTGGAAGATGGGATCGAGGCAGGGAAAGAAGAATGGCGACATCACTCATCCGGGTCTGGCCTGGGTGTGAATCCTGCCTTCTCTTCTGCCAGCTGGGCAGTCTCAAGGGGCGGGCTTAGTGGCCGCCTTCTGCTGCTGCGCTAGTGATAGGAGCCACCACTGTGTTGAAACAGTTTGTCAGGCTGTCCCTCTGACTCAGTCTCGTAGCAGATCTCGGGCACACAGGGTCACGACAGGGAGGTAAGACGGGTAGTCCCTTGTAGGGGTCACCTTGTCTCGGGCAGGTGCCGTTACTGCCTCCTTTGTATGGGCCGAGGAACAGAGAGATTGCATCATTTTTGGGGGGGTCACACAGCTAATAAATACTGCAACCAGAACCTGACCATAAATTTTCTGGCCCCGGAGCTGACATCTATAGCCTTGAAGGTTTTCCACAGGAGGGACTACGTTCTTTTTGTTGGTGACTGTCAGCTCTGGTCTCTCCCCTCTGTCCACCTCTGGGACCTAGGGTGGTGCCCAGAAGCAGGGCGACACAAAGATAGGGTTACTGACTGGCCCACTAGCGGAAGAGTGATCCCAAAATATTTCCAACCCACAGGAAAGCACTCAAGGGCAGCCACCCCGCCAGGCCCGCAAATCATTCACAGGACAATTTTCTCAAGATAATCTCCTAAGTGGCCTTAGAAAGGATCCTGCAGGCCACAGCCCACGCACCTTTTCTCTGGTCCTTCTGTTCTTTGTAACTCCCTGGGCATAAATTATTCTGCTCGGAGGGGGAGGAGGCACAGTCTCACGGACAGGGGACAACCAGTCAGTCAGGCCTTCTCTTCCTTGTTGTCCTTTCTGCTAAAGTGCCATTACAAGCTTTCCGCTGGCTGGGCCAAACTTCCGGAAGGGCCGGCGGCGCTGCGTATGGACAAGGGGCAAAGGCTGCTCCACCCATGGTCCCCTCCCATCCAAAAGCCAAGACGGGTGTCCAGTTGTTCAGGTCCCAGACTTCAGCGCTTCCCAGCACCCCCTCTTCAATTTCCAGCCATCCAGCTGGGCAGCTGGTCCTCAGTTCTTCCCTCCGAAGAAGGAAGCCTCTCTCTCCATCTCTCGCCACCTCTCTGCTTCCTGCAGAGAGCACCCGAGGCCTTCTTCTGAGCTCTGTGGGCACTGGGCACATATGCAGAATGCAGACAAACGTGCAGGCGACACACCCAGATGCATAATACAAAATTTAAACTAAAAATGTAGAAATCAGGCAGGCAGGTCACAGGTCTTGCCTGCTCACCAGGGAGGGGAAACAAGCTCACACATTGAAGGTCAGTCAGGGCTACCTAGCAGTGACCTTATCTCAAAAAAAAAAAACAAAAAAAAAAAACGCAAAACCAGGGCCCTTGGGATGGCTCAGTGGGTAAAGTCACTTGCAGAGCTAGATGGACAACCTGAGTTTCATGATGGCAACAGTCCTGTCCTCTGACCTCCACGTGGATACCACGGCATGCATGCCCCTGCCACACACATCTGATAGTACATAATTAAAAGAAAAAAAATGTTGTGGTTTTTCAAGATAGGGTTTCTCTGTGTAGCCCTGGCTGTCCTGGAACTCACTCTGTGTAGACCGGGCTGGCCTGGAATTCACAGAGATCAACCTGCCTCTGCCTTGGGAGTGCTGGGATTAAAGGCGTGCACCACCACCTCCCAGCTTAAGACTTATGTTTATGTGTATAAATGGTTCATCTCTGTGTACATGTGTGCGCCCTGTGAGTGCAGTGCTCCCAGAAGCCAAAGGAAGGCATCAGATCCCCCGGAACTGGAGTTACAGACAGTGCCAGTGGAGTTACACGGTGTGGTGGTTTGGGTAAAAATGCCCCGTCATATGTTTGAATGCTTAGTCACCAGGGAGTGGCACTATTTGAGAAGGATTAGGAGGTGTGGCCTTGAGGGAGGAAGTGTGTCAGTGGGGGGTAGGCTTTGAGGTTTCAAAAGCCCATGCAAGACCTAGTCTCATGCTCTCTGCCTACAGATCAGAATGTGGAACTCTCAGCTACTTCTCAAGCACCATGTCTGCCTGTGTGTTACCAGGCTTCCTGCCATGATGATGATGGACTAAACCTCTGAACCTGTGAGCCAGCTCCCAACTGGTCATGGTGTCTCTTCACAGCAATAGAAACCCTAACTAAGACACCATGGAAACATAAATTACCCAATGATGGCATTGTACTTCAAGAAAAATAAGAGTGAGACCGTTTCTCTGTGAAACCAAGAATATCCTCCTTGTCCAACTTGCAAGCTGTGGGAGGACTGGGGTGTGTCTTGTCCTGTGACCCGCTGGCCTTGGGGCATTCCAGTTGGTTTAGGTGTTAGGTTAGAAGAATTCCAGTAGGAGCGGAGGGTGGAGACACTGTAGAAGCCAGAGGTCAAGAAGGAGCAGAGCCAAACAGTGTCCTCTGGACATAACAGGACCCTGAACTCATGACCTGACAGCAGCTGTGGCTGTCTGCACAAGACCTGCATAAGACCAAGCCGTCAGCAGGGAGCGGGGAGGGGCTCAAAGCCCCCAGCCCTAGTCGAGAGATGATTGGCAGTTGATGGCTTCTGGGGGAGGGAGAGTCAGTTTTCTTCAAAGGTGTTGACGTCTGGTAGGTCTACCGTGTTCTAGTGGGTGGTTCCGCACACACCCCTGAGTATATAGACGATACAAATTGGACTCAGTAGGTTATTTGAGCGAGGGAAAGGGAGCCATGGAGTTGTGAAGGACTGAGTGGGAAGAACATCTGGAGGGATCAGAGGGAGAAGTGAAAGGTGAATATGATTAAAGTACATGGCATAAAGTTCTCAGAGAGCTAAGAAAGTATTTTTAAGGGGTTGGAGAGATGGCTCAGCAGTTACTAGAGCTTGCTGCTCTTGTAGAGGATCAGGGCTGGATTTCTAGCACTTCTGTGTCTTAGTCACGGTTCTTTTGCTGTGAAGACACCATAACCACAGCAACTCATGTAGAAGAAAGCATTTAGTTCCAGGCCAGCCAGGGCTACACAGAGAAACCCTGTCTCAAAACAAACAAACAAACAAACGAAACATAGAAGCAGAGAGCTATGGCTGATCAGGAGTAGGAAGCAGCCGGAGCCACTGGGGATGGTGGCTGAGAGAGGACACAGCTAAGAGTTTTGCTGTGCAGCCTTGGCTGGCCTGGAACTCACTGTGCAGACCTGTAGACTAGCCTAGTCTCTGGCTTTCCGTCACACCTCCTGTGTGCTGGAATCTCAGGAGTGTGGTCACCCTTCAGCCAACTGAGTCTTTTTTTTTTTTTTTTCTGGAGCTGAGGACCGAACCCAGGGCCTTGTGCTTGCTAGGCAAGCGCTCTACCACTGAGCTAAACCCCAACCCAGCTGAGTCTTAAAATGGAGTGAGAAATGAGTGTGGTGCTTCACACCTGTAATCCCAGCACTGGGGAGGTGGAGGCAGGAGGATCAGGAGGCCAAGGGTCATCTTCAGCTACACGGTGAGCTTGAGGCCAGCCTGGGCTATACAGTGAGTTCTAGGCTAACCAAGGACTACATCAGAGACCCTGTTTCAAAAAAAAACAACAAACCAAGCCAGGCAGTGGTGATGCGCGCCCTTAATCTCAACACTTGGGAGACAGAGAAAAGTGGATCTCTGAGTTCAAGGCCAGCCTGATCTACAGAGTGAGTTCCAGGACAGCCAAGAATCCATAGAGAATCCATGTCTCGAAAAGCAAAAACAAAAAACAAAACAAAAAAAAAAAAAAAAAAAAAGAAAAGAAAAGAAAACAAAACAAAAAACCCAAAGTTTGGGTACACCAAATCTCAGCCTGGGGAACCAATAGTTTATTGGGCTTGCTTACAGAGTGTGGATGAGGGGTTAACTGGCTGGAGGGTGGGGGACTCCAAAGCAGCTACTTTGGTAGCTCACCCTACCATGGATGAAGTTAGCCCTAGCTGTGTGGATGGGCCCCTTTTCAATGACCCCCCCCCCCCCCCGACAGCCTCTATTCTATAGCACTTCCCCAGACCCTCAGTTAGAGCAGACCTGCATACGTCCAGGCATGGTGTCGCACACCTTTTTAGTCCCAGCACTCTGGAGGCGGAGGCAGGTGGATCTCTGAGTTCGAGGCTAGCCTGGTGTGTTCGAGGCTGGCCTGGTCTACAGAGCAAGTTCCAGGACAGCCAGAACTACACAGAAAAACCCTGTCTTGAAAAAAACAAACAAACAAACAACAACAAACAAATACCGCATACAAATGGCTGTGAAGAGCCTCCTGCATCTTGGTGAGGGCCCGGTGTCCCTCCTCCTGTGAGGGAGGGCCAACACTCAACAAGCTGGACATCAATGGACTCTTCCAAAGTAAGCATATCTGACGGGATGAAGATGTTGGCTGCTTCCTGTGGTGGTACTGTGTTCTCCAAAATATTATGTACCCTAATAAACTTATCTGGGGTCAGAAAACAGAAAAGCCACTAGATACTTAGGATAGATAGTGATAGCACACGCCTTTAATCCTAGCATTCCAGAGGCAGAAATCCATCTGTTCAAGGATACAGCCAGGCATGGTGACTCTCACTTTTAACCCCAGAAAGTGAGCTTTTAATCCCAGGGAGTGGTGGTAGAAAGCAGAAAGGTATATAAGGCGTGAGGACCAGAAACTAGAGGCATTTGGCTGGTTAAGCTTTCAGGCTTTCGAGCAGCACAGTTCAGCTGAGAGCCATTGGATGAGGACTCAGAAGCTTCCAGTCTGAGGAAACAAGACCAGCTGAGAAGCTGGTGAGATGAGGTGGCTGTGGCTGGTTCTGTCTCTCTGATCTTCCAGTGTTCACCCAAATAACTGGCCTCAGGTTTGGCTTTATTAATAAGACTCTTTAAGATTCCTGCTACAGCTTCACTCTGAGTACCTCAGACTACAACATGGCAAACGTATCCCTGTCCTGGCAAGAAGAATACAGAGGTCTGCACGCACCTGGTCCAGTGGGCAGGAGCTGGCGAGCCCTGGGCCACTTCCCTCGTCACACACCTGGCTCTCCCCTGCCAGCCAGCATGTGGTCTCCAGAGACCTCCCCTGAACTGCCTGTCCCCAGAAGAGGAAGCAAGAGGAGAAAATGTGGAACTAGATCACTGCCTGCCCACTCGGCTCCTCTGTCCTGGGGAAGCCGGTGCCAGGTGCCTGCAGGGCTCTTCCCCCCCCCCCCCCCCCCCCCCCGCCCCACGCCAGCTCCCACCTCAATGGCGACCCTTCTACCAGCAGGTCTCTCTCTTCTCCATCCTCAAGCTCTGCCCTAACACAGGACCTTTGCAAGGACAGATCCTTGAACCAGAAAGGTTTGGTTTTTTAATTTATTTTTAAAAGATGTGTGTGTGTGTGTGTGTGTGTGTGTGTGTACCCTCTTGTCAGTGTTTCAGGTGTGTGCAGTGCCCATGGAGGCCAGAAGGTATCATATCGGAATATCGGATCGGATCCCCTGAAGCTGGGGTTACAGGCAGTTGTAGACCACCCAGTGTGGGTGCTGGGAATGGAACCGTGACCTCAGCAAGAGTGCCCGTGCACTCAGGCACCAGCCTTCTCTCCAGCCCTCATCACATTCCTCACATTGTTGGAGATAGGAGACAGAACCCAGGGCCTGGAGTGTGCTAGGCAAGCGCTCGACCACCGAGCTTTGTTAGCCCCCTTCAAATGAACTGCTATTTCTACTGGTGTATGTGTGTGTGTGTGTGTGTGTGTGTGTGTGTGTGTGTGTGTGTGTGTGTTTGATATATTGTGTGCCCCAATAAACTTATCTGGGGTCAGAGAACAGAACAGCCACTAGATAGACATAGAAGCCAGGTATGGTGGCACACATCTTTAATCCCAGGACTTGAGATCTCACATCTTTGCTTGGGAAAGACACATGCCTTTAATCCCAGGAAGTGATGGCAGGAAGCAGAAAGGTATATAAGGCATGAGGACCAGGAACTAGAGCCTTTTTAAGCTTTTAGGTTTTCCTCAGCAGTTCAGCTGAGATCCATTCGGATGAGGATTCGGAGGCTTTCAGTCTGAGGAAACAGGATCGGCTGAGAAGTTGGCAAGGTGAGGTTGGATGTGGCTTGTTTTGCTTCTCTGATCTTTCAGAATTTACCCCAATATCTGCCTCCGGGTTTGTTTTTATTAATAAGATCTTTTAAGATTCGTGTTACATTGTGTGTGTGTGTGTGTTTTGCTGGGAACGGGACCCAGGGCCTTGTGCACAGTGGACAAGAATTCTACACCAGACCTACAACCCCAGCCCTTGATTTGCTGAGACAGGGGCTTGTTATACACAGCCCAGGCCCAATCCCTCCAAGCCCTCTACCAACTGTGCCCATCACCAGCCCCCACTCTTTATTTCAAACACTGTACCACCGTGGGGGTCTTAAAAGAGAGTGGGTGTAGAACTTGAGTGGGTAACTTCTTTCATCCACCTGGACAGACCGCGCGCCCAGGTGGAGAGCCCAGTTTGAGATCTAATTTGTTTTTATGCATTTAAAATAGAAACTACGGCCGGGACTCCTATTTTTCTTCATAGCAACCATAGCTGCCGGCGGCCTCCAGGCTTCCGGGAACCCACGCGGCCTACACACCGTTCCTGGCATCTGGCTCAGCCTGAGGAGAGCTGAGGGGGCTGAGACCCTGCAGCTGAACCCCTGCGGCTGAACCAGTTTGCCGCCTCCAGGGCCCTGTGTGGCACCGGGTGGTAACTCTGGGTGTGCTCAGCCCGGTGCACTGGAAACCTGGGGATGCTGGGGTCCCTGTGTGGAGATAAGAATCTCATAGGGATGGGTCTCAGATAAGAGTGGGTCCCAGATAGGGATGGGACCAGGTAGGGATGGGACCAGGGTGGGGGATGGTCCCAGGTAGGGATGGGACCCAGGTGGGGATGGAACCAAGGTGGGGATGGGTTCCAGATGGGCATGGGGCTAGGGGGAGGGGATATGAGCCCCGAGTGGGGAAGGGTCACTAGAGGGACGGGTAGGGATGGGACCTGGGTGGAGATGATCTTTGAGTGGTGATGGACCTGAGAGGGGATGGGCTTTGATCTGCTGCAACAGGGGGCAGGCACATCTCTGGATAGCCCCGGGCAGCCACAGCTTCGGAAAGCTGACCTCCTGTCCCTGCCCCTGTTGATGGCATGGTGAAGCTGAGGTCGCTCCCGGTTCAAGGCCCTGACCGACCGCAAGCTGGGGACCACGCTTCCCCTCCGGGCTCTTCGCCCTTACTTCTGCCCCAGGCTCCGGGTCAGGGAGAGCGCAGACTCGCGTGTCCCACCTGCTCCCATGGGTCGGCGTCCAAGTGCCACGTCAGGAGGATGGCCAGGCCCTGCGGGCCGCAGCCCCGAGGCCGCTTGGCGGAGGCGGAGCAGGTGTGGTCGCAGGACCCGGCGCCGGCCGAACGCGCAGCGCCTCCCAGTGGCAGCCGGTGCGCACTGCAGCGGCCGCAGCCCGCGAAGCTCCGGCTCTTGGCGCACACCCGGGTCTTAGGGGTCGATACCCGGGCTCTCTGCGTGCATTGTCAACAGCCTGGCTCACCGAGAGAGCTGTCCTTGTGCACCAGCTCAGGCTGCACGTCAGAAACCCACACGGAGCTTTTAAACCAGACCAGGTGTTGTGGTTCACAGCATTCCCCAGACAGAAGCAGTTAAAGGCATCCTTGGCTGCATAGGGGGTTCCAGATCAGCCTTGGCCACATGAGACCTTGTCTCAAAAAGCACCCTCCCTACCCCCCCCCCCACAAAAGACCTAATTAAGAGTACGGGAAATTAGGAAAGCCTTGGGGGTGTGGGGGTGTGGGTAGCCCTTCTCCAGGCAACTTTCATTTATTTTACAATTATATATATATAATTTTATATTTATACACACACATATATATACATATATATATGTGTGTATATATATATATATATATATATATATATATATATATATATATATATATATATATATATATATATATAAAGAGAGAGAGAGTGCACCTCCAGCTTTTAAAAAAAGTCCTGACCTCATCTCACAAAAATAAAACAGGGCAGATGAGATGGCTTAGAGAGGGAAGGTGTCTGCAGTCAAGTCTCCAGTCTAAGGGTCGGATTAGCTCCCCAGAACCCACAAGTGGAAGTAGAGAACTGACTCCTCCAACTTGTCCTCTGACCTCTACACACCCACATACACCAACACACACTAATAAAATAAATATTAAATATTTCATAAAATAAATGCTAGGCAGTGGTGGCACAAGCCTTTAATCCCAGCACTCTGAAGGCAGAAGAAGGTGGATCTCTGAGGTCGAGGACAGCCAGGGCTACACAGAGAAACCCTGTCTGGAAAAACCAAGGAGAGAGAGACAGAGACAGAGAGACAGACAGAGAGACAGACAGAGATAGAGAGAAAGAAAGGGAGGTAACATAGATATAAAAATATAACACACACTTGAAAAAGCTGAGGAAGGGATGATTCTGGTAACTCTGGTGGTGAAAGCCACCACTCCCTGGGGGCTCATTTCTATAATTCCAGCAACTGGGAAACTGAGGCAGGAAGAGTGCAGTGGCCGTGATGCCAACCTGGGCTACATAGTGAGAACCTGCCCTGCCCAGACAGAAGGGTCGCCTGGACGGAAGGTGGGACCGCCTTCCTGCAATGCAAGTGGGAAAACTCAAAAGGCGGTAGAGTCAGACCACAGTCTAGTTTTGAATTTCCAGCTGATTTAAAAAAAAAAAAATTACATTTATTTTCAAATGGGCTGGTCTTAGGGTTGAGAATAAATATCCATCACCCTTGACCCTTCTCCCGATTATATGTGAGTTTATATTTACCTGGCATCCCTAGGGAGGGGTCTAAACACACGTCATCTGGCTATTGCGTGCTCTGGGGGTGTTCACTTTTCACTTGCAGATGTGTGGCTGCTGATTTTCCACAGCCATCCAGACCCTGTGGCCTCCCGGCCAGCATCTTCTGGAAAATCCTTGGAAAAGCCTTGGCTCCCAGGTGCTTAGGGAGATAGTATTACAGGAATCCACTGAGGCCACACGTCGTCATCCATCCTAACCATGACATTCCTGGGACTGAGCTCTGGTTGCACGTTTAGCAAGCCGGCCAGGGCTGGGGACAGCGGGAAGAGCCCAGGCTGACCTTGGTTTGGCCAACAGCACTGAGTGGCACAAGCCACTGGGTGAATTACCATAAGAAATGCAAAAAACGAACAGCTGAGGCCTGGCGGGTGTTCTGCTGTCACCAGGCGGGCGCGGGCTACGTTGTGCGTGGGTTCCGCTGTGGCCTGGCCAGGACACTGTGGAAGGGTGGGGCCTGGAATTGAGACTTCATTCAGCAAGGTGGTAATTTTGGGGTGAGAGAGGAAGTGGTGGTGGGGGGGGTGTGCTCACCATTTGAATATTTATAAGGTCTGTTTCTTTGGTGAAGTTGGTTATGGTAGCCAACCTTTAGAGTGTCCTTGGAGGCAGAGGCACGGAATTAATGTTTATAAGGTCACTGCTACTTAATGAGTTTGGAGCTAGCCTGGGCTAGATGAGCTCCTGTCTCAAAACACCAGCCTGGAATCTAAGTGTAAAATGTGAGTGGCTTGGGGAGGCCTTTCTGGGGAAATTGTCCTGTCTTCAAGAGTCACATCCTGGGTGGGGTTGGGGGGCCAGCAATCACTGTGCTTCTAGAATCCCGTGCCCCACCCCACTTTTTGAAGTGGGGACGTGGGAGAAAGGGGGAGCTGGCCTGCCCATTTCCACCAGGTCAGCCATTGATTGGTGTTGATGATACACAGAGTCTGAGAGCTTCTCCCAATTCAGAGCTTCTCTGGATCCCCCCAACCCTGTGCCAGGGACCCCGCCAAGGACACAGGGAAGATTTTAAACAAAGGGCTGAATCTGCACAGGGTCTAGCCTCCAAG
The DNA here is from genome assembly GCF_949786415.1 of Peromyscus eremicus. Taxonomy (NCBI): domain Eukaryota; kingdom Metazoa; phylum Chordata; class Mammalia; order Rodentia; family Cricetidae; genus Peromyscus; species Peromyscus eremicus. The sequence continues at coordinate 141,666,904 of NC_081419.1, read as the reverse complement.
AGGGCGCGCGGCTGCGGTCCCCAGGCCCCGCTCACAGAGCTCTTGCCCAGGCTGCCCAAGCTCCCCAGCCCCTGGAAAGGTCTGGGACGTGCTGCTAGCCTGAGGCCTGGAATGAAGCCTGCAGAGGCCGCACCCTGCCCAAACCAGTTTGAACCAGCCGTGGGAAGGAGCCAGGCCAGTCCCTTGGAGCTCCCTCTGGCGCCCAAGTGGGGCTCAGAACCGCAGCGGTTTTAGAGGTCTCTGCGGGTGGGGGCGGGGCCCCCGCAAGGCCTGGGGACGGGAATGCTGATGGCGGTGGCGATAGCCCGGCCTCCGCTGGGTGTGCAGACTCCCGAGGCCCGAGCTGGGCCCCAGGTCACGCCCTTCTACTTCTGCACCTTCTGGCTTCACCTCTAGGAACACAATGGTTGTCAACCTGCTTTTCAAGATTCTCTCCGCTCAGACCTTAACACACAGGTCTAAGCCTCGTGGCGGTTGCGTGTCTGTAATGCCCCCAGTTGAGGTGGAGGCAGGAGAATCAGGAGTTTAAGGGCATTCTTGGCTACAAACCAGGTTGGGGGCCTTGATATGCACATGAGCCTACGTCAAAGAGAGAAACACACACAAGTTGTGCACTAGCCAGGCTTCCCACATCTGAGTGCACAGTGGAAACTTCTTTTTTACGTCTACGTTTGAATTTTTATTACATTATTTATTGTGTGTGGGGGTGTGCAAGTGTGGAGGTTGGGGGAAAACCTGGGGGAGTCGATTCTCGTTTTCCCACCATGTAATGCCCAGGGATTGAACTCAGGCAGTCAGGCTTGGCTACAGACCTTGTCCGGATACTCTGAATTTACTGGTGTAGGGTCTAGCTTTAGCTTTGGATGACCCGGGGTTCCTCCCTTGTACCACGTTCCGGGCTTGCTCAGCTGTGGCATTTCTAGGCCCTGCAAGTGCCATCACATCGGTGGCCCAAGTGTCACCATGTGCCACCATGTGCCAGGCACTGTTCTCGGCTCACTGGGTCCCCATCCCACGAGTGAGAAGGTCACTCTGCCATGTCCCCACTGTACGAGGAGGAAACTGAGTGGGGAGGTTGAGTCAGCCAGAGACCAGGACCCAGTCTGGGACAGTCTGTCCCCAGCAATGAAGTTCCACCACGCCCAGCAGCCACCGGCATCTTCACCAGAGCAGCTGTGACCATCCGCAGGGGGCCCTCCAATCAGGCCTGTCGCTGTTCCGTCTCCGAAGGGTCTGGGGAGGGTCGCTGGACCCTCCCCTGGGATTCCAGCTCAGTGCAGTTCTGTTCCCTCTTCCCGGGGCACATGGTCTTTAGAGTGTAGACTATGGGCAGTTCACTGAAGGGGGGGACTCCATCCACGCAGCTCTTGGGGAGTCATCATCCACGTTGGGTGTGGCATTTGAATGAGAAATATCCCCCCTAGGCTCCCGTAGTTGAACACTCGTCCTCCAGCTGGTGGTGCTGTTTGGGAGGGGGGGTTATGGAACCTTTGGGAGGTGCAGCCTTGCTGGAGGAAGTACATCAGGGCTTTGAGGGTGCTGCCCACGCCCACTTCCTGTTGGTTCTTTCTGCATCCTGTGTGCAGATGAGAGTTGTCTCTGGCCTCCCGTGGCCGTTGTGGACTCCTCCTCCGGAACAGTAAGCCAAACCGAACATTCTTCCTTAACTTGCTGTTGGTCATGGTGTTTTACCATCACAACGGAAAAGTAGCTCAGAGGCCGCTGGGGTAAGATGTTTTAGTGATTCAGCAGCTGACTTAGGACCACTTAGGTTTCTACTTGAAACCCCAGTGAACTCACTGGCTCAGCCAGCAGGCCTTAGGCAGAATGCTCGTTCTGGTTGGCCGACGGTGCCTATCTGGAGTGAATGGGAATTGACTCACTTCTTCCCAGGCAAGTTCACCCCCAGCCAGGCCCTGGATGGCTCATTCGTATGCCCGCCAGGTCTCAGCCACAGGGTGAGCTGGCGTGTGACCAGCTCATGGTCCATATCACATGGACATCATGTCCATATCACATGGACAACTTTTCTGCACAAAATATATGAATATTCACCTCTGGCGAGCTCAGGGAGGCCCCCAGAAAGAGCTGAAATCATGACTGGTGAGATCCCTCCTCAGGTAAGAGCACTTACCACCAACCCTGAGGACTTGAGTTGGATCCCCAAGACCCACATGGTGGAAGAAAAGAATTGACTCTTCCAAGTTGACCTCTGACCTCTACTCTTATGGCACGTGCAACCCCAAAATAAACAATTATTTTCTTTTTAAAAAAGAGCTGAAGTCAGATGTGGTGAAGCACGCCTTTAGTTCCAGCACTCGGGAGGCAGAGGCAGGTGGATCTTTGAGTTTGAGGCCAGCCTGGTCTACAGAGCTAGTTCCAGGTTAGCCAGGGCTACACAGAGAAACCCTATCTTAAAAAAACACAAGAAAAGAAAACAAATGTTCTCAAGCTCTGGGATGTCTCTTTTTCTGTTGCTGTTGCTTTTGGTTTTTTGTTTTGTTTTTTGTTTGGTTCTTTTTTGACACGTGGTCTCTCAAAGTAGCCCTGCTGTCTGAGTATTGGGATTAAAGATGTGCTGCCTCAACTAGCTAGTTCCTCCTGAATATGGCAGGTAGCTTTGGAGGGAAGGATTTCTAGTGGTCACCACACAGCAGGTAGACTTAACCTTTGTGGGTTCGAAAACTGCGTGCACAGCTACCCTGTGTGATCTTGGTGGAGTTGCTTAACCTCTCTGTGCCTCAGTTTCTTCATTACCTGATGGTGCACTGCAGCTTACCAGTTTGCTAAGGGGTGCTGTGTGCTCGCCATGAAAAGGGCATGTAAGAGTGTCTGACAGAGGGAAAGCCTCACTCTGTACCACACCGGGAGTGGAATGGACAAGCTAATGTTTTCAAGACAGGGCAAGGCTGGCCAGGTCACAACCTAATGGGTGAACCTGCTAGCCAGGGTCTTTGTGAGCAACCATGCATTGGGGCTTCTGAGACACCGGAGAACGTGGGTGTGCAGGTGTGTGTGTGTGTGTGTGTGTGTGTGTGTGTGTGTGTGTGTGCGCGTGTGCTGCTGTGGAGGCTGAGGAACCGATTCCCTGAAGGATGATGATGGGGAAGGATTCAATGAACTCTGTGGGGTCTCTAGAAAAGGACTCCAAGAGAACCAGAGACAACAATGCCCCACCCGATTACGCAGGCTGGCCCGTCCCTGCCGGGCTGCAGAACAGACACCTGGCGCTGTGCTGTGGGGACCAAGGATGGCGAATTCTGACTTGGTCCCGGCTATTCCTGCCCCCTGGTGGCCATATCTGGTATGGCACCCTCCCAGAGCCTGGGCGGTGGTTTGATTAGTTGCTCGGGAGTTCATCGAAGGGGTTTATCTAGGGCACACTTGATGTCATCGGGTAGGCGGGCTCTCTAAGAGAGCTGAGAACTCAGAGATGGAGAAAGGTTTAGTCAGAAGACAGCAGAGGTCCACTCCAGCGGCCAGAAAGGAAGCAGGCAGCCTCACTGACCTGCCTGGACCAGTGGCCAAGAAGTCTGTGCTGCAGACTCAATTATTCCTGCACCCTGAATACATCTGGAGGAGGCCTGAGCCTTGCCAGGCTTCACCCTCTACTCAAGACAGCTGGCACATCCTGGTCCCAGACTCCGTTCACTCTGACCCCATGACAGTTCTAGCGGAGTGGACACGTCCCTGACCCAGAGATGGAGTTTGTTCTTAGAGTAGAGTTGACGTAGGGTAGTGTAGCCAGACGTAAAAGTGACCCAGGATCCCCCGTGTTCCCAGTGAGTGAAAAACCATCTGGGGCCTCAAAAACAAAAACAAAAACGTGTATATATGTATGTGAGGAAGCACAGGCCCATGTGTGTCACAGCGTGAGTGTGAGGTCAGAGGATAGTTAGCCAGAGTTGATTCTCTTCTTCCACCATAGGGGTTCTAGGGTTCTAGGTCCTAGGTTCTAGGTTGTCGGGCTCGGCAGCAAGTGCCTTGAGCCGTTTTACCAAGTCTGCTTGGGGATTTGGACAACATGAAGCCTGAGCTGGTCAGCGTGATGACTTGATGATTGTGTTCTTCACAAAACGTTGAGTAGAAGATGGGAGAATTTTTCTTTTAGTGTGTGTGCTGTGTGTGCATGCATGTTTACATGTGTGGGTGCATGTGTGCGCACAGGTGAACCTAGCCGTGTGTATAGGCCAGAGGCTGATGCTGGAAGTCTTTCTGGATGGCTCTCTGCTTTATTCTCTGAGGCAGGGTCTCTCCCTGGAATCCAAAAGTTGCCATTTTTCTAGACTGGGATGTTTCTGCTCTCAAATGCTGGGATGATGGGAGCTGCTGTACCCAGCTGGCACTTACAGGGTGCCAGGGACTTCCAGCTGGCACTTACAGGGTGCCAGGGACTTGAATTTCCATTCTCACCCTTGTGCAGCAAGCACTTGACCAGCTGAGACCCCCACACACTCCCCAACCCTGTCTTCTTTGCGGGGCAGGATGGCAGAGCCTAGTCCCCAGGAAGCTGCTGTTTGTCCTGATCACGGGTGTGTCCACCATCTGACAGAGGGGACGGTAGCACATCTCAAAAGACTGAAGTGTGACGGTCCTTCCTTGTTCCCAGCATTACTGAGCTGTGACTCATTCCCTAGGCACCTCTCTTGTTTGAAGTGTGTGGTTCAGGATTGCCTAGTGCGCACAAGGCCCCGAGTCACGTTCCCAGCACACACAGACTGACTCACTCCTGTAATCCCAGCACTCAGGCAGTGGAGGCAGGAGGATCAGGGCTTCAACACCAGCCTCAGCCAGATAGAGACTTCAGAGTCAGCTTGGACTACACAAAACTCTGTCTAAAAAAAAGAAAAAGAAACTGAGTATGGGGCCCACACCTTTAATCCCTGCATTTGGGAGTCAGAGGTAGATCTGTGAGTTTGAGGCCAGCCAGGGTAACATAGTGAGACTGTCTAAAAAAGAGGAAAGAAAGTATCTTGGTTGTTTTTCTATTGTTGTGAAGAGACACCATGACCATGGCAACTCTTATGAAGGAAAACATTTCATTAGGGCTTGCTTACAGTTCAGAGCTTTAGTCATGGTGGGGAGAATGGCAGCATACAGTCAACGTGGTGCTGGAGAAGGAGCTGAGAGTTCTACATCTAGATCCACAGGCATCAGGAAGAGATGGCCTGGCTTGGGCTTCTGAAACCTCAAAGCCCACTCTCAGTGACACACTTCTGCCAACAAGGCCACACCTCCTAATCCTTCTCAACTGGGGACCAAACATTCAAACATATGGGCCTATGGGGGCCATTCCCATTCAAACCACTGCAGAAAGAAAGAAAAAAAAGAAAAGATAACTAGATTGCCTGAGGAAACCAGGTGCCCACAGAAGTGGTGATTTCAGAGGAAATTTGGGCAAAATAAATAAATAAATAAATAAATAACAAAAAGAAAAAGTTTGGTGGCACAAAGCTGCAATTTCTATTCTCGGGAAGCTGAGGGCCAATATTGAAAGTTTGAGGCCTAGCTATGTAACAAGACACCATCTCGAAGTCATCTCTAAATTCACAATCCAGGCTGGAGAAATGGCTCAGCATATACAGGTGCGTCCCACCAAACCTGATGGCCTGTGTTCAATCCCCAGAACCCACATGGTGGAAGGAAGGAGAGAAGCAACTCCTGCAGGTTGTCCTCTGACTACCCACCTTGAGTTGGTGTGAATAAGAATGTCCCCCATAGGTTCATATTTGAATGCTTAGACATTGGGGAGTGGCTCCACTTGGGAAGGATTAGGAGGTGTGGCCTTGTTGGAGTAGGTAGGGCCTTGTTGTAGGAAGTGTGTCACTAGGGGTGGCCTTTGAAGTTTTAAAAGCCCAAGCCAGGCCCAGTGTCTCTCTCTTCCTACTTCCTGCTGATCCAGATGTAGAACTCTCAGCTCCTTCTCCAGCACCATGTCTGCCTGCATGCTGCCATGCTCCCTGCCGTGATGATAAAGGACTGAACCTCTGAACTGTATGTGAGCCCCAATTAAACGTTTTTTTTTTGTTTTGTTTTGTTTTGTTTTGTTTTGTTTTGTTTTGTTTTTTGTTTTTTGTAAGAGTTGCCGTGGTCATGGTGTCTCTTCACAGCAATAGAAACCCTAACTAAGACAGCATGGAAACATAAATTACCCAATGATGGCATTGTACTTCAAGAAAAATAAGAGTGAGACTGTTTCTCTGTGAAACCAAGAATATCCTCCTTGTCCAACTTGCAAGCTGTGGGAGGACTGGGGTGTGTCTTGCCCTGTGACCCGCTGGCCTTGGGGCATTCCAGTTGGTTTAGGTGTTAGGTTAGAAGAATTCCAGTAGGAGCGGAGGGTGGAGACACTGTAGAAGCCAGAGGTCAAGAAGGAGCAGAGCCAAACAGTGTCCTCTGGACATAACAGGACCCTGAACTCATGACCTGACAGCAGCTGTGGCTGTCTGCACAAGACCTGCATAAGACCAAGCCGTCAGCAGGGAGCGGGGAGGGGCTCAAAGCCCCCAGCCCTAGTCGAGAGATGATTGGCAGTTGATGGCTTCTGGGGAGGGAGAGTCAGTTTTCTTCAAAGGTGTTGACGTCTGGTAGGTCTACCGTGTCCTAGTGGGTGGTTCCGCACACACCCCTGAGTGTATAGACGATACAAATTGGACTCAGTAGGTTATTTGGGGGAGGGAAAGGGGGCCATGGAGTTGTGAAGGACTGAGTGGGAGGAACATCTGGAGGGATCAGAGGGAGAAGTGAGAGGTGAATATGATTAAAGTACATGGCATAAAGTTCTCAGAGAGCTAATACCCCGGTACACGTGCATGCACACACACCATTAAATAAAAATGTAAACACAAAAAAATCAAGATATACAGATGACCGTGGGACACCAGCCTTTGGCTCATCCTTGTAGTTCCAGCCCCTGGGAGGCTAAGGCGAGACGATGATTATTAGCTGGAGGCTAGCCTGTGCTACATAGTGAGACCCCATCTCCAAAACAAATCAAATGAACCATGCAACCCAAAAAGAGGTAACTGCTCCAGCTTTCCAGCATGCACCTGCATCATGTGCGTGTTCTGACACCATCAGGAGCACAGCATGGAGGGACTGTGGGTGCTCTTTCAGGTTATCTCTGCCCCAGCAGTGCGGAGCCGCAGTGAAGACCCCTTCACTGTCTCTTCCGGAGAATTCCCAGAGGATGAATTGCCCGGTGGAAGCAGATGCTAGTTTTGGAAAGGAAAGAGAGACACTTCTCTTCCTCCCTCCCTCCTCCCTCTACCCTTCCTCCCTCCCTCCTCCCTCTAACCTCCCTCCCTCTCTCTCTCCTTCCTCACTCTCTGCTCCTTCCCTTTCTCCTTCCCTCCCTCTCTCCTTCCTCCTTCCCTCCCTCCCTCTCTCCCTCCTCCATCTCCCCTCTCTCCTCCCCTCTCCCTCCTCCCTTCCTGACAGTCTCATGCAGTCCAGTCTGGCCTTATACTTGCTGTGTAGCTGAGGATGACCTTGAATCTGACCCTCTTGCCTCTGCCTTGGAGGTGCTGGCATCACAGGTGTGTGTTACCACCCATGGCTGGTCTACTTTTCACAAGCATTGTTCAAACACAGAAACACAGTTCAGGATGTGGCCCTATAGGAAGAGAGATTGCCTTGCATGAAATCTGGGTTCCATCCCTACCACAACACAGCCTGGAGACAGTGGTATATGCTCTAGAGGTGGAGGCAGGAGGGTCAGAAGTTCAAGGTCATCCACCACTATGTGAGTTTTACACCAGCCTTGGGACACATAAGGCCCTGTTTCAAACTACATTAAATGCAAGTGTTTAAATTTTTTTGTTTTTGTTTTTGTTTTTTGTTTTGTTTTGTTTTTTGAAACAGAGTTTCTCTGTAGCTTTGGAGCCTATCCTGGACTAGCTCTGTAGACCAGGCTGGCCTCGAAATCACAGAGATCCACCTGCCTCTGCCTCCTGAGTGCTGGGATTACAGGCGTGCGCCACCACCGCCCAGCCAAGTGTTTAATTTTTAACATTTATTTTATGAATATGTGTGTGTGGGTGCACACAAGCCATGGTGCCCATGTGGAGGTCAAGGGTCAACTCGTGGGAGTCTATCCTTTTTCCACCATATTGCTCCTTGGGATTCAACTCAGGTCACAGGCTTGGCAGCAAGTGCCTTTACCCACTGGGCCAGTTCACTAGCCCACCCCCCACCCCCACCCCGTACAATTTTTCCCCCTTCCACTTTTTTTTCTTTCTTTTTTTTTTTTTTTTCCGAGTCAGGGTTTCTCTGTGTAGTCCTAGTTGTCCTGGAACTCACTCTGTAGACCAGGCTGGCCTCAAACTCAGAGATCTGCCTGCCTCTGCATTCCTAGTGTGGGGATTAAAGGCGTGTGCCACCGCCACAGGGGCTCTACCTCTGTTTTTGAAGTCCAGATAAACCCAAGGGCCAGACAGGAATCCAACAAACTGTAGTTTCTGCTTTGATTACCTGTGGATGAAATAATATTGGGCGCTGGGCTGTGATTCAGGGGTTCTGTGTCTGAGGTAGATTTCTTTCCTATGTGTGAAGCCCTGGGTTAGATGCCCAGCATGAGACAGAAACAGGGGACATGATCTTATCTACCCGTCAGCAAGAAAAATGTACAACAATTAGCAGTGGGAAGAAAAGCGGAGCTGGGCAGACGTCAAGGGCTTGAGGCAGTTGGTCGGTTGTCTGAGAAGCCCTAATGAGGGCAAGGCTGAGGCCGGAAGGGAGCATCAACGCGCCCATGAATTATGCATGGCTGCTGTTAAATATTTCATCCACTCTTAAGCATGGTTTGTCTTAGCACAGCTAAATGAGGAATGAAAAAAAAGCTGTGGTCGGAAGCCGCATCGGTCCAGTCATCTTCCTGGGCCGTGGCACTCCACCGAGATCCCAAAGACAGTGCTGCCCTGGCTCTCTGGAGCACGTGAGAGCCGGGCAGGGTGACCTTTGCCTTCAGGAAGGTGAGGGCTGGCAGAGTGGCTTCACCTCCCGCTTCCGGCAGGTCAGCCTTCCCGACCAGGGCCATAGTCTCCGGCTGGACACGCTGGCTTTAATACTGCCCGCAGGGTCCCGAAGGAGTCTGGGCTCCCCTGGGAGCCCCGCTGTAAGTGGCCAGCCCAGCAGGATGTCTGCACTTCAGCAGCGGAGGCGGGAGACGCCTGGCCCGCTGCCCCAGCCGGCTGCTGCTGGCGCTTCTCCCTTTACCACGGATTTTCTCCAGCTCCCTTGGCTCTGTGTGCCCGGCTGTTGGAGGCACACGCCAGCCCCACTGGGCACGGGCACTAGGAACACAAGCCAAGGCCTCCTGGGGAGGAGGGCACGGAGGCCAGCTCCCAGGGAACAGGCTCCTGGGATGCAGCGGAGTTGCACAGGCTTTCCTGCGGCCTTCCACAGGGCCTGGGACCACAGTGCAGAGAGCTTTGCCTGGGTCGCCGGTGTGTGCCTGTGCAGGAAGCTTAACTTGGCATTCAAGTGGATCGTGTGTGTGTGTGTGTGTGTGTGTGTGTGTGTGTGTGTGTGTGCGTGCGCGTGCGCGTGTGTGTTTTCAAAATTTACTGATCAGAAATTGGGCTGGCCGAGTGGGTAAAGGCACTGTCTGTCACGCCTTACGAGCCAAGTTCCATCCCCAGGACCTAGATAGAGGAAGAGAGGACTGACTCCCATGTTGTTCTCTGACCTCCACATGTGTGGCACAGTGGCAAATACACACACACACTCACAAATAAATGAAAAGCAATGAAGTAAAATTTAGGTCAGTGAGAAGGCTCAGTGTGTAAAGATGGATTTACGTGCCGAGTTCAGTCCCCAGATGCCACTTAAAGGCGGAAGGAGAAAGTGACGCCACCAAGTTGTCCTCTGTCCTCCATACAAACCATGGCATGCATACTCTCCCCAATTAAACAAATAAATAAATGAATACAGAAAAGTGTGTATGTGGTTTTGAGACGGGTGTCACTGACTCTCAATCCCCTGCTGTAGCTTCCTGGGTGCCGGGATTCCATGTGTGGACTCTCACCCATCCCTACGTGTGTTTGTTAGTGTACTTGTGGATAGGGTCTCATGTAGCTCAAGCTCGCCTCAACTTGTTATGTAGCTGAGGATGACCTTTGAACCCCTGACCCTCTCGCCTTTACCTCCAGAATGCTGACTACCAAAATGCTGGGTTATGCTGTGCTGGGGTGGGAGCCCAGCACCATGTGGATGCCAGGCAAGCACTCTACCAACTGAGCCATACCTCCAAGCCCCATGTGTTTTTACTTATTTTTTTCATTTATGTATGTATATGTAGGTGTGTGTATGCCATGGCATGTATTTGGAGGTCAGAGGTCAGCTTTCAGGAGTCAATTTTCTCCTTCCACTATGTGGATCTTGGGGATCAAACTCAGGCTTGGTGGCAAGCACCCTTACCTGCTGAGCCATCTTACCAGCCCCCTGTGTGTTTTGAGACGTTTCCCCTGTGACTCACCCAAAGAAATAGTCATTCTTTACGTGGTACCCTATGTGGATTGTTGAGTTGTAGCTGCGTTCTGATTCCAGTCGAGTGAAAGATTGCTCACACCTGAGAAGCCACACGGCTGGCACTTGCCCTTCTCCAGCATTGTCCTGGCATCCTTGGATGGCAGACACTCTACGCCTCGCCCTCCAGCCCTCCTTGCCCATGCTCTTCAGCTATCTGCTGAGTTAATGATTTAGTTTCTGAGTCACTAAGCACACACTTGGACAGTCAGTCAGGGCACATACCTGAGACAAGCAGCTGAGGGCTGGAAATAGCCTGATTAGTATCTCTGTCCCTCCTGGCCAGGTAGCCTGGGAACAAAAGTTATGTCCTAAAGAACTCGGTGTAGGCTGCCTGCTTGGGTTGAGAGCAGCTGGCTCAGGTCTTAGAAATGGTGGCGTGAGAGCTCTGAGCCCGTATCCTTGAGCATCCTGAGAATCTGGACGGAGAAGGCTGATATGCATCAGCGGGCTGTCCCGGGTCCAGTGCCAGCTTCTCTCCTAGCAGATGACACGGCACAGAAATGCAGCCTGAGGCTCTCGGGGGCTCATTGTCTGCATGCGTTCAGTGATTTGTGCACTGCTGTGGGGAGAGGCTGGAGCCATCAGAAATGTTTCTGAAGGGCCACATCCCTGCACCTTGGTCATCTACAGGCCGGGACTGCTTCAGATGGATTGAGTTACTGCAGTGAGAACTTCAGCCATACTGGGGCTAGCCTTGTCTACAGAGCCAGCCAATGACGCCACTGCAAATGAATTCCAGGCTCCTGGAATGGACGCTCTCTCCTTGATGCAGCACCAGAGCTGATGGGGTTGAAGACAAACCCCTTGAGGGCTTATTAAAGCTAGAAATTATACAGCGCTGAGGTGCCGGTCAGTGCCACAGTGCTGCCCAAGTTCCTGGGTTCAATCCCCAGAAGGGCAGGGGGAAAAAGTCAGGTGTGGTGGCTCATGTTTTTTAATTCTCAGGACTTGAAAGGCAGAGGCAGGAGGATTAGGAGTTCCAAGTCATCCTGCAGTATATAGTGAGTTTGAGACCAGCCGAGATTGCAGGAAACCCTGTCCTAAAGGCAAAGAACAGACAGAGGAGGCACAGTGGCTCAGACCTACAGTCCCAGCACGCAGGTCGGAGCCTCTGATCTGCACTGTACACTCCAGAACAGCCAGTGCTACGCAGTAAGACCCCATTTCAAGAAAAAAACCAAATTGGGCCAGCGAGAAGGCTCTGTGGTAAAAATGCTTGCTGAGCAATGGAAAGAGAGAATGGACTCCTGAACGTCGTCCTCTGACCTCTACAGACACTGGCTCTAAGCTCATACAGACAGCACACATAAACACATACGCTTGAAAATCCTACTCATTACTTTGAATGCCAGCTTAAAAAACTAATGGGGGTTGGAGAGATTGCTCAGTAGTTAGGAGTGCTGGCTTTTCTTGCAGAGGACCCAGGTTCAGTTCCAGCACTCCTATGGTGCTCATGATCATCTGAAACTCCACCCAGTTCCCCGGGACCCAAGGCACTTTTCTGATCTCTGTTGGCATGAGGCATGCACGTGGTGCACAGACATACGTGCAGGAAAAACACTCGTACATATGAAATAAAATTTAAGAGTAAATAAAAATTAAGGCAGCCTGAAGAGATGGCTCAGTGGTTAAGAGCACTGGCTGCTCTTGCAGAAGACCAGAATGTTTCATACGAAACTGCAGGTTTCTGGAATCCCCCAAAAGTCAGAAGTGCAGACAGCCTTGGGCCTACACATACCCAAATGATATCTCTTGAGATGCTGAACCTCTGCTTTGGGGGTCCAGGGGCCCCCATTTTTCAGCCCCATCCATCCTGTCTCAATCTAGCTCCAGGGCATTTGAACCAGCAAGAAAACTATTAGCATTATACACTCCTACCACTGCAGAGCGATGTTTGTTACATGAGATTTGTGTCCCTGAGTGAATGTCACATGTGTGTGGGTGCCCACAAAGGCTGGAAGAGGGCGCTGGACCCCTGGATCTGGAGTTACAGGCTGTTCTGAGCCACCAGGCATGGGTGCTGGGAATCCAGTCTTGAGTCCTCTGAAAGCAGTCCTTGCTTTTAACCACGGCACCACCTCTCCAGCTAGCTCTCTACTACTGACATCCCAGCCCTGTTCCCTTTTGAGACGGGGCGTAAGTTGTCCAGGTTGGCCTTAAAACTTGCCATCCTCCTGCCTCAGCCTCCCCCAGTCGCTGGAATGACAGGCCTGTGCTACTGAGTCTGCCAACCGTCCATGTTTTAAATCAGTTAACACAATGGTGGACATCTTCTCTCGGGTGCACTATCTACATTTCCTTTTTTTTTCTAAGATAGAGTCTTGCTGGGCAGCTCTGGAACCATTGTGCTCTGCCTGCCTCTGCCTCCTGAGTGCTGGGTTTAAGGGCATGTGCTACCAAAATTTTTTAAATTTTCTGGGTATAAGTGTTTCGCTTGTTTGTGTGTCTATGTGCACAATGTTCATGCCTGGTCCCTGGGGAGGTCAGAAGAGGGTGTCAGAGCCCCTGGAACTGGAGTTAGATAGTTATAACTGCTATGTGGGTGCTGGGAGTCCTCTCCAGTCTCCACTGTCTACATCTTAAACATGCAGGGTCACAGCGGCCTAGGCCACTCTACACGTAATCTGGAATAAGGAGCTATCAGATAACAGTGTCAGAAAGCCTGGCACGGGGTGGGTGAGATGGCTCTGCCATGGAGCCCCAGGGCTTCAACCCCGCACAAGTTGTCACTCCTGAGTGCACATGCATACTCACGTTAACAAATATAATTTAAAGCTGGCAGTAGTGGCGCACGTCTCTAATCTCAGCACTTGGGAGGCAGAGGCAGGCATATACATACGGAAAATTTAAAAAACAGAAACCCTAGTCTCAGCCATTCAGTTCCATAGGCCAAGAAATCTCACTGGCCTCGGGACTAACTCACCTCCAAAACAGAGCCTCTTGGTGCAGGCCCATGACTGCTCACACACAGTCCAGGGCCATAGGAAATAATCCAGGTCTAGAAACTCACCCACAAGCAGCACCCAGGAGTATTCATATGGCCTTAGCAATATTCATACCGGCTTTGGTGGTCAAAGTGCTTGCAGTTGAGACCATGGATCCTGGGAACTCATGTCGTAGGAGTGGACTTATTCCTGAGCAATCCTTTGACTCTATACACTTGCTGTGGCCCACCCACCCCTCCTCACAAAATAAAGGATACACTTACCTGCAAACCAACCCCATCTTCTTGGGAGCCTGAGACAGGACAATGCTGAGTTTGAGATCAACCTGCGCTACACAGTGAGATCACAAAAAAAAAAAAAAAAAAAAAAAAAAAAACAAGAGGCCATACGTGATGACACATGACTTTAATCCCAGCACTCAGGAAGAGGCAGGTGCGTCTCAAGGAGTTCAAGGCCCAAACCAAAAGAAAGGCTGGTGGTGCATGCCTGTCATGCCGACACCTGGGAGTGGAGGAAGGAGGGTCAAAAGCTAGATTCACGAGTTCAAGGCCAGCCTGGGGCTACAGGAAACTTTCCAAAACAACTGCCAAGATAAAAAAAACTGAAATCAAGAAACAAAAATTCAAAAGAGAAAACCAAACCGTACCTTTTGACATCTGGGCACTGGCCTCTGAGGACCCAGTGTACAGCGGGCAGAGGGAGGGGTATGAGTTTCAGGCTAACCTGGGCTACATGAGGAGCCCTTCTCTCACACGGCAGAGAGAACCAACTCCTACACGTTGTCCTCTGACCTTCACAAGCAAGCTGTGGCACACAAACAAATATACATGTGTGCTCATACACAAAATACCTTATCTAAATTACGAATGGTCTACAGTTGGATCACAGAGCTCCAACTGCCTCTGCCTCCTGAGTGCTGGGATTAAAGAAAGGCATGTCACTACACCTGGCCTGAAATTAAAAAAAAAAAAAAAGAAACTAGTAACCCCAGGGACTGGGTACAATGGCATATGCCTGTAATCCCAGCTCCGGGAGACTGAGTGCCAGGAGTCTGAGGCCAGCCTGGACTGTTGGGTGAGACCTGTCCAAAATAGAAAAACAAAACAGACGTTTGGTGTGTGGCTCAGGGTGGGGATGTGGTAACTGTGAGACCATGTGCTCAGCCCTTAGCACTGGAAAAGGAAGTCAATAAACCAGCTGTGACTCAGTCTCCCTCCTATGTACCTAATGGATGCTTGATAAATATTCTTAAGTACTCTTCATATAATTTCAAACAAGAAAGTAGCCTTTATACAAGTCCGTCTTTATTTGTAAAAAATAATATGTAACTAAAGCTAACTTGATTTTTAAAATCAAAGTTCATTTAGTGATAATGTACATTTTATAATAAAATTGTAGTAAAATACTGACATTTGATAGTTTAAACAAAGTATCATTCATGTAAAAATCATGTTATAGCATGTAAAATTTAATTAGAAAATTCATGGTTCACAACAGCACAGCATCATGTTGACATAGTTGACTGAGGACAGAACAGAATTCACAGTGAGGCTCGACGTTCAGGACAACAGAACTGCACGCTGAGCTGCCAACGCTTACACTCTTGTTGTAAGGTGCACTAAGAACAAGCCAACGGGACTGGACCCCATAACCAAGGCTCTCTGGCCTCACAGAATGTCTGCGAATCACTGACTGCACCAGTAAGACCTTGGTGCAAACACTACTGTCCTTTAAATTAAAATAAGCGCCAGCAGCCTTAATCTCCATTTTCAGACGGAAGATAAATCTGTGTTTTACAGTTAAAATTTGTACAAAAGTCAAGCCCTGAAGTATTTTCCCCAAGAGAAAACTTCTAATGTTAAAACTCTGTTTAAAAAAAAAAAAAGAGAGAGAGAGAGAGAGAGAGAAGAGAGAGAAGAGAGAGGTAGTATGTGGAAGTAGTCTGACTTACAATCTTGAGCCTGTGTGCCACTTAGCTTGTGAATACAACTGAGCCTTCCATACCTAACGGTACCTTCCCGAGAGCCACACTGCGAAAACTCCCTCACGGTGTCAAAGCTGGAACACTGTCAGCAAGTGATGCTGTGGGAGAGGAAGAACGCGGTGAATTGAACACAAAGTCACTCGGCTAGGCGTCTGCAAATAACATGGTCAGTAGCCACTGAGTCCAGCTCCCTTCACGGGATCAAGGCTTCCTCTGTCGGTTCGTACTATAGAGAAAAAAGGTCCTTCAACTCGGAGTCATTGGAGTCTTTGCTGCTGTAATAGTACACAACTGGGGTGTGCACACTTGCCCCACCACAAGGTTAAGAAATAAATAACTGTCTGCTCAGGGACTCGGGACAGTCTGAGTCCACACGTGGATCGCGGTACCTGTGCATGCGATGCAAGGCCATCGGGTGAGGGAGGACAACCACTGGTCTCCTCCTCCTGAACACAGAAGAGAATAAATAACTCACAGAATTAACACCCCTTTGGGGGGTGAACTTGACACAGGCTCCCCGAAGTGCAGACAGCGCCCTAGAATCCCCAGGAAGAAAAACTCCATTTTTTGTATTTTATGTGCACATTTGTCCTGTGTGTTAGTCTCTTAACCTGGGATCCTTTTTATTCAACATGATCCACACTGTCTGGTATACTGGAAGAGTGTGGAGCACACTAACTGTAACACACACACACATACACACACAAACACAGGAACAATTTCCAATGGACTAGGGGTGAGGAGTAGGACCGAGGCGCGTGCGCACGCGCACACACACACACACACACACACACACACACACACGCGCGCGCACACACACACACACATAGGAACAGTTTCCAATGGACTAGGGGTGAGGAGGTTGAGGAGGTTAACAGTGAAGGGCAGTCAGTAGGACTGAGGCACCCTGTAACTGTGAAGCTACAGGATGGAGACAACAGGGGGTGCTCCAGGACTGGGTAGTGGGAAGCACCCCTAAACATGGCCCGCTAGTTAAAGTCTTAGAAAATAGGAAAACAGAACAAAACTGCACATGAAAAAATAATTTGTCACGATTAACTGAGGAACTTTTAAAAGTCAGAATCCATCCATGTTGGGAATCCAAGAAGTGAGGTTCAGCGGACCAAGGAAGGAGACACCGGACTTCACAGAGGACAAACATCGCCTCTGCAGAGCAGGCGGAGGGAGACAGGGAGGAGAGCATCCAATGTGGCCGAGAGCAGCACCTCCCCTGCAGCAAAGGCCTCACACATGCACACTGCAGTCTGTCGGCAGTCACCCCCATCCAGCCACACTTTAGGCTTGCCCGTGGGACATCAAGGCCCGGAGGTCCCGTGTCAGTCTTACGCCACTTTTATAGCACTTGGCAAACACACGTGGCAGTTCACAACGTTATGATCGTTCCGTCTTCCTCTAGGAGTCTCTGGTCTGGAGCACGGGGTTCAAACTCTGTGTCCAGGCTGCTGGGCACAGGCACCGGGTCCTGTGGAGGGGAGAACCCATTCTGCCCCGACTCAAAGCTGAGTTCTATCTGCGTCAGGGACTCGAGGCTCTGGGCATCGGGGGCAGCCTTCGGGATCTGCTGCGGCTCACCACTGTCTTCAATGATGATGTCATCCTCATCGCTGTCCTGGTCCTCTGGCTCAAAGCTGGCTTCCACGTGCTGCGGGTAGCCCAGGAGGCTGTTGTCGGTGGACTGGCTGGAGCTGCCGGAAGTCCGACTGTTCCTGACCACGTTGTTCCTCTGGTTAGCTGGCCGCACAGTGATGATGAGGTTGCGGCTGTTGGCGATCATCATGTCAGTCACTTGGTCCAGGCTCTTCCCTGACACCTCTATACCATTTACTTCTAACACTTCGTCATTGACAGCTAGCAATCCTGTGCTCTGGGCCAGACCCCCGGGGACAAGCCTCGATATGAAGATCCCGGGGACTTTCTCTAAGCCGTGTGGTGTCACCCGGACGCTGGAGCCGTCACGGATGTAGAAGCCCAGGGGCTTCTCCGTGCCATACTTGTACAGACGGACCCTTCGGTGGGTCTCCGGGAGGATGTCCACATCTATGATGGATGACACCGGGCGGAAGTCCTGGGGCATGCTGATGACGATGTGGGGCTTCTTCCTATGGTTGTCAGGACGCAGTACGTTGCTCAGCACGTTCTTCTTCCTGATTAGGGTGTCTGTACCAAAGGCACTGTAGTCAGCTTCCTCTGCTCGGAGAAAACAAACACAAGACAGTTACAGAACCGCTGGAACACGTCTGACCACAGTGGACCTGGCAAAGGGTGACACCAGCCAACGTACATGCTACATCGAGATCAGAGGTTGAGTGTTAGCTTAGCCAGACCACAAGGACTGCAAGGGTGACTGCCATGCCATAGAGAAAACGCTAGAGGGCCCTCTCAGACACATCTCCAAGGTCACTCCCTACCTACTGAACACGAACTGGCCAGTGAAATTCTGACACAGCCAGGCCTGGCCTACACATCTGTCATCCCAGGGCTCAGGAGCCTACTACGGCAGGAGATAGAGGCTCTATCTCAAGTTCATGGCCAGCCTGACCTACATCACAACAAGCTTGAGGCCAGCCTGGGTTACAGCGTGAAACCCTGTCTCAAACTCTAAAAACCAAAACAACAACAAAATAAACTGTGGTTGATCTTCCAGGCTCACGTTTCCTTTTCTCAGGGAGAGAGTCTCACTGCTAGGCTGGCCTCAGCCGCCCAGGCCTGAGACACTTGACTACGGATGGTAGTATGTCACCACTCCTGGCTACAACTTCACCCCACAACTTGCCCATGGACGGGGTTTGCCTTGTACTCAAGGCAATCCTCCTGCCTCAGCCTCCTAAGAGCTGGGATTACAGGATGCGCCACAATGTTCAGCTTTGTGGGTTTTTTTTTTTTGGTTTTAGAGACAGGATTTCTCTCTGTGTAGCTCTGGCTGTCCTGGAATCTACTTTGTAAACTCACAGAGATCCTCCTGCCTCTGCTTCCTGAGTGCTGGGATTAAAGGCATATGCCATCACTGTCTGGCTTCATTTTTTTTTAAATTTTTTATGTACATTGGGGTTTTGCCTATATGTCTATCTGTGTGAAGATGCCAGATCCCCTGGAACTGGAGTTACAGACAGTTGTGCACTGCCATGAGGGTGCTGGGAACTGAATCCAGGTCTTTTGGAAGAGGGGCCACTGCTCTTAACCTCTGAGCCATCACGCCATCCCCTACAAACTCATTTTTAAAAATCAGCTTGGCCGCGCAGGATGGCTCAGTGGTAAGTTAAGTGCTGCCAAGCCTGTGACCTGAGTTGGTTCCCAGGACTCACATGGCAGAAGAAAGAATCAACTCTTGAGCTGTCCTCCGACCTCCACAAGCACAGTGTCGGCACACATGTACACTGGGCACAGTGGCTCACCCTTGCAATGGGCAGCCAGCTACATAGAGAATTCAACACCAGCCTAGACTGGCTTGGTCCTCACTGTGTGCGACAAACTGGAGCAATCCTCCTGCCTCTGCTTCTGCTGTGCTGGGATCATAGAGTTGTCCCCACATGTCCGCTTAAAACAGCCCCTTTAAATTACGTCTTCTTGGGGTTGGGGATTTAGCTCAGTGGTAGAGAGAGCGCTTGTCTAGCAAGCACAAGGCCCTGGGTTCGGTCCTCAGCTCCAGAAAAATAAATAAATAAATAAATTAATTAATTAAATAAATTATGTTTTCTTTCATTTAATTAAAACACCTCCACTTTGCACATTTATTATATCCAAAACAAGGACGGGGGAAGGTACTCATTCCAAGGAAATCAGGAGAGCGAGATGGCTAGGGTGTGGCAAGCAGGAAGGGCAACCTGCCTTGAACTGGTGAGGCCCTGGGTTCAATTTCAGCACGGGAGGCTAGAAGGATGGGAGGGAAGGACCTGACCCACGCATCAACACCAACAGCTTAATTAAGTGAAGCAAGAATGTAGCAAATACTTGGACTGGTCACCTCTCAGCAAATAAAACTCCCCTCTGCCCCATGGGCTCCGATTCTCTCACTTCCTACTCGGCAGAGTGTGACGTCAGTGCTGTGACAGACTGGGGTGGGGGTAGTAAGGACTCGGGCAAACTTGGAGCTCCTGTTCCATTTAAATCCCACTGGTCTCTCTGTTCCCGACATTCCCCACCCCCACGCCCCACGATGGAAAGAGGCTTTCAGGTAAAGCTTCATTTTTGGCTGGTGAGATGGCTCAGTGGTGAGGGTGCCTGCTGACAGACAATCCGATGACCTGAGTGTGAGCCCCACCCCCATAAAGTAGAGAGCGCCAAGTCCTGCAAGCTGTCCCCTGACCTCACTTGTGCACTGTGGCACACACACACACACACACACACACACACACTACATATAAAGAAGAAGAAGAAATGCTGATACCTACTAAGTAACAACAAAAACATGTTTACTCCTGCACCTGCAGCTGAATTAATTCCTCAAGCCAGCCGAGTCTGTCACATGCTAGAGACACCGCTGTCACAAGGTGAAGGCGGAAAACTCAGAGGAGACATCAGGATGAAGGGCAATACGGGGAAGGAAGTGAGCCAGCAGCAGGAGAGCTCAAGGCCACGTCAGGGCTGGGCTTGGTGTGCAGGCCTAGACTCCCAAGGCTGGAGAGGCTCAGAGGGAACACTGAGCCCAGGCTGGGCTGCACCAGGGACCTTATCTCAAAGAACAAAGCAAAAACCTAAACCAACCAACCGAGCAAAAGCCAAAATCAAAACTAACTGGGAACACGGTCAATCAAGAAAATATACTTCAGTAACAGGAGTACAGGGCTCGGGACACGGGCAGACTCAGGAGCCCAAGGCCATCTGTCCTCAGCTACCCAGTGAGACCACTCCGGGCTGTATTGCACTTGCTCAGAAAACCCAAACTTCTCATGAGCTCCTTCATTTCCCAAACATAACTAGTTGGAAATTCTCATTCCCTGGAGGCTAGAGACAGCCTGGGCCCTGCAGAACTCCAGCCAGCTGCCTCCTCACAGGACCTGCCCCTCAGCCAGGGACACCCCATCATTACCTTCAGTTCTCAGCCCAGGGGATTAGGAGTACAAAATAATCTTGAGACAGGGAGAACCCAGGTTTCATAGCTGGACCAGTAACTTCCAGGTTCCCACCATGAGGGTCAGGTATGGACGCCTCGGGGAGGGGGGAGTGTCTGGCTCCTCTTCTCAGGCCGTGTGAACAGGACCAGGGACGCCATGCCTTGGCACCCCCCACCCATACCCTCTCACCAGGAGTCTGTGCTGTGTCTTTAGGCAAGAAATTTGCTTTATAGTTTGGTTTGAGAAATAGATCCATTGAAGCAGGAGGTTTTGGCAAAATCTCGCTAAAAGCCGTTAGGATTAGTCTTACACTGAACTGTTTATTTCAGAACAACAACCAATAGCAGAAGCCTGCGTAACATGTCCAGGGAAATTCCAGACCACAAAACTGAGAAGGCCACCAAGCTGCCTACATGCCTGCTCATGGGAAACCCTACCAAGAAAACCCAAATCTGCATAATTTGGCACGGCCTAAGACTCCCTCTGAATGCTCGCTCTAAATTCTCAGAAGCACTGGGCCCACACAAAGGCACCTCTGTTCTCCCCCCCAGCTAATCAGTTTCCAGCCACTGGGAAAGAAACAGGCTGGCAGCAGGCCAGGGCGCAGGGTGTGAGTGTAAAGTGTAAAGGTGACCGTCCAGGAGGGCCCAGCTGGAGGCTGAGGTCACTCCCAGAGGCCATGGGAGTCCCACAGACCCGCAGCAGACCTGGCCCGGGCCATACAGGAACACCCCATGGAGAACTCTGTCCCTCAGCCAACAATCTCTGCTAACTGCCCTTGACAAAGACCCACCCAGAAGCTTCTGGGCCGCCAAATGGGATATCTTCTTCACACACAGGCTCCCAGCTTTACTAACATCGAGCCCTGCAGGGCCTCTCTCTGAGCTGAGACCTCTTTAAACATTAGTTCTGGGAGCTGGTTCCCTCATCTGAGCTCGCCGAGGGCCCAGACTCATGCACTCAGAGTGAGGGTGAGCCAGGGCCCAC
The DNA here is from genome assembly GCF_949786415.1 of Peromyscus eremicus. Classification (NCBI taxonomy): domain Eukaryota; kingdom Metazoa; phylum Chordata; class Mammalia; order Rodentia; family Cricetidae; genus Peromyscus; species Peromyscus eremicus. Next base: position 141,645,386 of record NC_081419.1, on the reverse strand, counting down.
TGTGATGATGGCAGCAGAAGAAATGTCACAGTGAACAGAAAGCAAGCTTGGCAAACAAAAGCCTCAGCATGGCTCCAAGCATTCCCGGAGAGGAGACCCCAGCAAACACAGTCCTCAGGAGGCTCAAGAGCATGTCCCACTGGAAGTTCAGAGGAAGACAGGGCAGCTGGGCCTGGTGGCATGGCCTGTGATGTCAGCTCCTCGGAGGCTGAGACAGGAGGACGGGCCCCAGGCTGGAGACCTTATGGAGAGACCTATCTCAGAATAAAACAGAAAGGGCTGGACACTGGGGAGTGGGACAAGAGGCTCAGGAGCTCCAGGCCAACCTGTTACACTGCAAGGTCAAGGCTAGCCCTGTCTCAAGGACATCAACAAAACGTCAGGGTAGGTTGAGGTTGGCACAGAGCTCATACTGTAATGGCAGGACACTGACCCAGAAGGCCTGAGGCCTGGGTTCAGTCCCTAGGACAAGAAAAGAAAAAAGGGTGCCAGTTGTGGGGATACTCAACACTCAGAGTGGAGGCACAGAGAATGGGGGGATGATGATGACACATGGGGATGGGGGACAGGACGGCCATGAGGACCACTGCTGTGAGTTAAGACCAGCCTGGGCTACACAGCAAGACCTTGTCTGGTTTCGCAGGGCACATACGTAAAGGAGTAAGTAGATATATTGCAAGAAAACAGGTTTGTGAGCCACAGGTTCACAAACCATGCATGGCTCCGTGCTCTGCAGTGCAGCCACAGGTTCACAAACCACGCATGGCTCCGTGCTCTGCAGTGCAGCCACAGGTTCACAAACCACGCATGGCTCCGTGCTCTGCAGTGCAGCCACAGGTTCACAAACCACGCATGGCTCCGTGCTCTGCAGTGCAGCCACAGGTTCACAAACCACGCATGGCTCCGTGCTCTGCAGTGCAGCCACAGGTTCACAAACCATGCATGGCTCCGTGCTCTGCAGTGCAGCCAGTGAAGAAGCAGACAGGCACCCGCTCTCACAGTGCTGCCATCCTACAGGGAGATGGCACAAAGAATGCTCAACAGTCAGCATCAGGAGTGTGAAGGGGACCCGGTGGGGCTGGCAGATCGAGGCGGGACTTCTTTGTGGAAATGAGGTGTCTCTTGAGATGGAAAAAGCAGTAACAGGTGACTGGGTAGGAGGGGAAGAAGGGTCTAAATGCAGAGAGGGGGTGTGTATGTTTGAGAGGGGGTGGTGAAGAAATCTAAAACACCGGGAAGGAACGGGGACAGACTGGAGGTGCAGACAGGGCTCCTGGGAAGGGCTGTGGTCTAAGGACTTCAGCCTTGGGCTGTGAACCCAGAGATGGTAATCTCGTCTGTTTTTTTCACAAAGTTCCCTGTGGCAGGGATAGGAGAGCATGTGGAAAATAATCAGAGCCCGCGATGGGCTTAGTGACCGAGAACAGGTTTGCTCAGAGGTGGGATCAGGCCTCTGTCAGGAGCAACTGAGATCATCGTGAGAACCACGGCTCTAGTTTCAGTAGTAAAAACTTTCTGTGGGAGTATCTATTTTTGTTTTTATTTTGAGACGGGGTCTTAGTGCTATGGAGCCTGGGCTGGCCCTGAACTGACTTCCTACCAGGATTACAGGCCTGGGCCACTACTCTGGCCTCTTGTGAAAAGTAACTACTATGTATCCCTTGGACTGTATTAAAATTAAACCCTGGTTCATTAAAATGTAACCTTAAAACACAGCTACAAAGTCATGTCCAGTTCCAGGTCAAGGTCCAGAGTTGATTTTCTGCCAGCTACAGGTGTGTGAGTCATGTCCTCAAGGAGACCTAGCAGAGCAGGAGGCTCGGTTGCACCCCTCACAAACGAGGACGTCAGCACACGCCTCGCACACAGAACATCAGCCCACGAGAAGGCAGGGTACAGAAACGATTAGACTGGGGGAGGGCCTGTGATCTAACATGTCTTGGGATCCCAGACTAAGCAGGTCTGTCTGGAAGGCTCTAGAAACACATCACCTGGACTCTGTTCCAACATTACAGGAATGACCTGGTGGGTTTATGTTGTTGAGACAGGCTCACTATGTATCCCTGGATGTCCTAAAACTCAGCCTGTAGACCAGCCTGTCCTGGAACTCAGAGATCTGCCTGCCTCTGCCTCCTGGGTGCTGGAATTACAGGTGTGTGTGCCACCATAACTAACACATTCATTGATTGTGACTGTGTACATGTGCACGTGTGTGTGTCAGGGCATGCTATATGGAGGTCAAAGGACAATTTGTGGAAGTTAGCTCTCTTCTTCCACCATGTGGGTTCCAGAAATCACACTCTGGTTGTCAGGCTTGGTAGCAAGCACCTTGACCCAGCGAGCCATGTTGCTGGCCGTAGGGAAATACTGGTGGTGGTTGGTGGTAGAGTTCCCACGCCGCTGGCCCTGACCTGGGTAGTTTTTAAAGGCAACCCAGCATCTCTAACCTGTCTAGTGCAGTCATGTGATAACCAGCGAAGGAAAGGGCTCTCCAGGCTGTCTCACGCTCGCCCAGACACAGCAGGAGAAACTCCGGCCCCCAGGAGGGAGCTGAGAGCCTTCTTTGTGAAAATAACTTGTCAGATATCAGGGTTTTGTTTTGTTTTGGCTTCCATGAAAACAATCCAAGAAACAAGAGTATGGGATTTTTCTCCTAACAGAAAATGACCACAAAACAGAACTTTCCAAAGTGTGTGACATGACTGTCTAGGCACCAGCTGTGAGTATACACACTCAAGCATAAGCTTTCACCCCAAAGAAATTTTATTCAGTAGCTTATCAGATTCTAAACTTTAAATCATTGAGGGGATGAGGGCACAGCTCAGGGTAGGCACTTGCCTAGCAGCACACAGGAGGCCTCAGGTTTGAAACCCAGGACCACCACAAAACAGGAAGGAGAGAGAAATAACAGCTGAGAAAACAGACTGAGGCCTCACTTAAACCCCAGCACACAGGAGGCAGAGGCAGACAGGTCTCTGAGTTCAAGATCAGCCTGGTCTATGTAGCAAGTTAGCAAGTTCTAGGCCAGCTAGCCTTGGAAGAAAAAGAAAACAACAAAGCAGAAAACAGACTGCAGTGGTTCTAACAGGGAGACACAACCAGCCTTAACCCAGGCTCCACTGGCTCTGCGAAGGGCCACTTCCTGCTTGGGCTGGTCTGTTTTGTTTAAAAATCATTCAATCCAAACCAGAATCACATCTCTGCCTTGGATGCTGGGACCTGGTGATCAACAGCACATGAGACCAGGTAGTCTAGGCCTAAGCAAGATATGCCCGGATCTGCAAAGCAAACTGGTCAGAGAGGTCCCAAGAGACCCTCCGGCAAAGCCAGAGCAGAAAGCAGGGAGCTCCCAGTTCACAGGACAGACGGAGGCACTGAGGCAGGCTGGGTGTGAACTCGTAGGGTGCTCATGCAGGAAGGTCAGGCTGCACTTGTTCACCCAGGACATATTGTATTCAAGATATGTATGCATATGCTACATTTGCACACACTTTAAGAATTATGTGTGTGTGAGTGTGTGCCATGGAGCTTATGTGCAGGAGGTGCTCGCCTTCTTCCAACATGTTGGGCACTGGGGATCAGACTGAGGTCATTGGTCTTAATGGTAAGCACCCTTCCCACTGAGCCATCTCACTGGCTCTCACTATGCACTTGAGGCTGACCTGGAAGTATGTAGCCCAGGGTACCCATCAACTAAGTCTCAATCCTCCTGCCTCTACCTCCTGAGTGTTGTGATTACAAAGGTCATCCACCATGTGTGACTTAAATTTATACATATATACACAAAATCAAACAAATATATATAATACATATATTTATATTACACTTATTTATTTGCTTTGTGGGTGTGCACACATGCCACAGCACACATGAGGAGGGAAGAGAGCAAACTCCAGAACTGAGTTCTCTCCTACCGGGTGTATCCTGGGGACAGAAAAACTCTGGCTGTCGGTGTTGGGGCAAGAGCCCTTATCCAGAGCCAGAGCCATCTTACTGGTCCAAAGTCTTATCTTTAAAATCTAACAATCTGCCAGGAGTGGTGGTGCAAGCCCTTAATCTCAGCACCTGGGAGGTGGAAGCAAGTGAATCTCTGTGAGTTCAAGGCCAGCCTGATCTACAGAGTGAGGTCCAGGACAGTGCCAAGGCTACACAGAGAAACCCTGTCTCAAAAAACCAAACCAAACCAAACCAAACCAAACCAAACCAAAACCAAACCAAACAGCAACAACAAAACAATATAATTATTTAAAATTCTGTATTTAGTTTTGTGTGTACCTGTGTGTGGGGGTAAGGTGGATAATGGTGCAGAAATGGAGGTCAAAGGACTTTTGTTCTCTCTTTCTACCCTGTGGTTCCTAGGGATTGTCATGCTTGGTGGCAATCACCTTTCCCCACTGAGGCATCTTGTTGGTCCCCTATATTAAATTCAAAGGGCTATTAATTTTACTGGACATTCTACTTTTATCACATAGAAAACCTTTATCTACATATAAAACTTCCAAACCTTGACATCTACAAAGTTGGCTGTGGTGGTACACACCTGTAACTCAGTACTCGGAAGACTGGGGCAGGACCAAGCCACAACTGAGGACATCTTGGGCTACAGCGTGGAATATACAATGAGTCTCAAAACAAAAAGCAAATGAAAACAAAGACAAAACCCAGTGGACAGATGTAAAATAATGAAATAATTCCAGTAACCACACCGGCAGCCAGGCTGAGACCCTAGCTACATGCTGTAGGGGATGCAGCTTAAAAAGCAATGCCAGTCAACACTGTGGGTCACAGGTAATCCCTGACCTTGGAAAGCTGGGGCAGGAGAACTGATGTAAACTTAAGGCCAGCCTGGGCTACAGAGTAAGAAAGACCCTGTCTCAAAGACAGGGAACAAGGGGAGGGAGGGGACACGATTCACCTGGTAAGGATGTTTGCTGCCAAGCCTGTCTCTCTCTGTGTCTCTGTCTCTTTGTGTTAAGTCCCAGAACTACATGGTATAAGGAAATAATTTCCTTGTTGCCTTTGACCTTCACAAGCATGCTGTGGCATGCATGTCCCTCTCCTGTCACACATCAAATGAATGTAAAACATGTACATACTTACACATATATAACTGCTAATAAGAGAAGGTTATTATCTGCTTAAAATGATGAGTCCCGCCAGGTGGTGGTGGCGCTTGCCTTTAATCCCAGCACTTGGGAGGCAGAGCCAGGCAGATCTCTGTGAGTTCGAGGCCAGCCTGGTCTCCAAAGTGAGTTCCAGGAAAGGCACAAAGCTACACAGAGAAACCCTGTCTCGAAAAACCAAAAAAAAAAAAAAAAAAAAAAAAAGATGAGTCCCATCAAACGCCCTGCCCTGCTCTGCCTGCCCGCACGCCCCACGCCACCGTCTCCTAGGTCTGGCTTCAAGGTCCACCCTGCTCTCCAGTCCGGCTGCTCTTACAGCTTTTAGTTGCTTTGTCTTTTTCAATCAGGGTCTTGTTATGGAGTCCAGGTTAGCCTCAAACTCACAGTACTCTGCCTTCCTTGGGCTGTTGTGCTGAAATTACAGGCATGAGCCACCAAATACAACTGTCACGTTTCTGGGATACAGATCCCTAGATTCCCATCCTCACCCGCCTCCTGTCATTTCTAATCTGCATAGTGTGGCCAATTCTGAAGCCTGTTGAGATAATTTGTTAAGCCTAGAGGAACTGAACTCATTATTTTCCCTGCAGTCCCACCTGTCTGCTGGGTGTCGGGCTCAACACCACAGCTGTGTTCTGCAGTACCCTCACTGTCGGCCACTCCCCATCTCACCTCTCTGCCACCTGCTCCTGCTCCTGATCTCTACACACCGATCCTTGCAAGCAGACACCGGGGTCTCGTGCAGTCAGTCTCTGCCCACACAAGCCTACTGTGGAGCCTGCCATCTACCTATGGGCACAAGGGAGCATTAACACCAACTCTCTCAGGACAGACTGCAGCCCCTCAGCAGATGGGACCGACAGACTTCAGCTTCTCCAAACTCAGAGAAGCAAAGTAGCAAGGCCGTGGCCATGTCAGAGCCCTGGGAACGATCCGATGCTCACCATCCTCCCTTTCAAGATCCTTTCTGGGTTGGCCTGAAACTGCAAGGTCTTTATCCCACACCACTCACAGCTCGTAAGTGGGCTTTTCAAATCTTTCATTTACCAAAGAGGAAGGAGCTAGTGGCCAATAGGATAGGACTGTCCATCCTTCCCGTCTGCGGTCTCTCTGTGTCTCTGCTTCCTTGCCTCACACACGGGGCAGGGTCAGTCTAAAAAAGTTGTAAGATACCGGGCGGTGGTGGCGCACGCCTTTAATCCCAGCACTCGGGAGGCAGAGCCAGGAGGATCTCTGAGTTCGAGGCCAGCTTGTCTTACAGAGGGAGATCCAGGACAGGCACCAAAACTACACAGAGAAACCCTGTCTCGAAAAAACCAAAATAAATAAATAAATAAATAAATAAATAAATAAATAAATAAACAAACAAGCAAATGAAATATTCTAAAATGGAAGGTTTTGCTGGGTGCTGCCCTTCCCTCAATTTGTCTGTGTAGGGATGCTACAGGCAGTAGAGTCACACCGTAAAGAATGAGGACCAGAGAGAGAGTGAGCAACCTGCTTCGGCTGTCTATGAGACCGTGAATGAAGCTCTTGGAGGTAGGTGAGCCTCTGCTACCAAATTCACTCTTCCCCATCAATCCAACAATGGAATGAAGACTTACTAAATGCCCAATTTGACCTGTTATTGTTTCCCCCGAGACAGGGTTTCTCTGTGTAGCCTTAGATGTCCTAGAAGAACCCAGATATCCTCTGACTCTGCCTCCCAAGTGCTGGGATTAAAGGCGTGCACCATCACCACCGAACAGCTCCTAATTTGACTTAAAAAAGCAAAACAAAACAAAACAAAACTAAGAGGGGGCTGGAGAGATGGGATCAGTGGTTAAGAGCAGTGGCTTGCTCTTTCAGAAGTCAAGAGTTCAATTCCCAGCACCCACACAGTGGCTCACATCTGCCTGTATAACTCCAGTTCCAAGGGATCTGACACCTCTGGCTTCTGAGAACACCTGTACACATGTGTGCAGAACTGTGCATGCACACAACACATGCACACAATTTAAAAACAAACATAATTTTAAAAACTCTAAGAGGAAGGGCAGTGGCAATACAGTCCAGCAGGTCAAAACACCACCTGCTGCCAAGTCTGTGGAAAAAGTGACTTCTGTAAGCTGTCCTCTGACCTCCACAGGAGTGTCTCTCTCTCTCTCTGGAGTTAATGGTTAAAAACACAGATTTTCTTCTGTACACTCAGAGAAGGCTTGGACACTAATGAAGCCCGCGATATCACCATGCTTTAGCTCCTTGCAAGATGCAGATCCGCTAGGTCAGAGGCAAAGCTGCTCACCCTTGAGGGAACGTGTGCACCCCACACAAAGGCACTCACCCTTCTTCTGTATGAAAACCCTGAGCAGCGGGTTGGCGGTGGAAACGGCTCTGTGGTAGTTATCGTCATTGTTTATGGGCAGCAGGTCCCCGTGGACGTCAGCGTAGCCCACCAGCACGTCAACATTGGGGATCTTGTGAACATGTTGCAGCAGTCCATAGAACTCCTCAAACTTTCCGGGTTTGGATCTTTCCAGTGAAAACCGACGAAACTCAGCTCCGAACTACAAATATAACCAACATATTAGAAAACAGGACATCAGCCGGGCATGATGGCACATTCTGTTAGTCCCACTTGGGAGGCAGAGGCAGGAGGATCTCTGATTTTTGAGGCCAGAGAAAACCCTGCTCTGAACCTCACTGCTAGGAGCAGAGAACAGAAAGACACAGGAATGTGGCTGCTGCTCCTCCAGGGTGCCCCTGCCAGCAGCTGCTGATTCCCAGGTCTCCCAGGACAATTCAGCTCCAACTGTGTGCCTGGAGCCCAGACCAGGGCACCAGAGACATTCACAGATCTAACTTCCCACCATTACATAGCACCCTTCATAAAAAGGGTTATCTTTTCACAGGATTATCTTTTCACAGAGTCAAATCTAAGTGTAGCAAAAGGACTTTGAGCTTCTTGGCATGAAATAAATGATGTCATCATGTAAGAAATATGTCTAAAGACAGAAAAGAAGCATCTTCCTCAAGTTAGTGTAAAAAAAAAAAAAAAAGCTTATTAACAAACACATCACCTTTAAATCCTGTTCCATCTGGCTAAGGAGCACATCTGTGCGTCTGTCCCTGTACTGGGCTCAGTGCTGGGCTGCAGGGACCAGGAGGCTGGCCTGCTTCAAAAGCTCAGCAATTAGTGGGTGAGGAGACTGATCGCCTCAGGGAGGCTAGAGATCACAGGACAGGCAGGAAGCACCCTCTGTCATTCCCCCATTTACTTTCCAGGTCCCCTAAGGCCACACATTAAAGTGTCTCCTAAATCCCTGTGCTCTTAAATGGGGAGCCTAAGAAAGGTTCTTCCACCTTCTTCAAAAAGTGCCCATCACATAATTTTAACCCTCTCTTTAGGAGTCACTGGGTATACAGCATATTAAATGCTTAGTTAAATGCCAGGGGCGGAGCTGGAGAGACGGCTCAGCAGTTGAGAGCACTGGCTGCTCTTGCAGAGGATTGGGGTTCAGTTCCTAGCACCCTCAGAGTGGCTCACAACCACCTCTAACTCCAGTTCCAGGGGATCTGATGCCTTCTGACCCCCAAGGGCACCAGACACACAAGTGGTGCATATACATACATGTAAGCAAAACACTGATAAACAATAAATGGGCAGGGGGAGAAAAGGAGGGAGGAACTTTGGCTCCTGGTGTGTGTGTTAATCCTACTGCTAACTTTTTTTAATTTGAGACTGGAGGCGTAGCTCAGTGGTAAGGTATGTACTTAGCATGTACAAGGCTCTCCATCAAGAACCACACACACACACACACACACAAATGTGTAAAGTAAACGTTCACCAAACATGTTTGACTGGCAGATTTGTTTTCTGTCTAAATTCCTAGGATATCCAGGAAACATGAATGTTCCACAGGAACAGCAGGTGCCAGGCAGAGAAAGGCCCTCATCCCAACAGGCATCCATGACCAACACTGATCCAGCACCCCCCGCCATCCAGTCTTTTCTCCACTTATGGCTGACCTTCCTCTTACAAACATTATTCACTACCCACCCGTGGTTTGACATGAAAACAAAATTCACTGCCACTTCTTACTCCTAACAAATTCAAACTTTCCAAAACACATTCCTGAGATAGAAACCCTAACATTTGTCAAGAAAACTCAGGTGACTCATACCTAAAGCTCTCAGAAAGTTAGTCACACCTACACATTTCAGAGTAAATACAACCCAGGAACACCCTTCCTATCAGTCAGTCTTATGATGTTATCAAAGGCAGTTTCTCCTCAGTATTCTGGAGGCTGGTCTCCCAGCACTGCCTCAGTCCACAGTGCAGGCTGACTCAGCCCAGGCTATCACCTCCCCTGGAGTCTGAATGGGAATACACCTAATGATTTAACCCTTTAGGTTTCCCCAAAGCTTCTGCTTGTAAGTTCTTCGCTCAGCATCTTCTTCTCTGGCTTCAATACTTATTTAAAAACAGCACGTGCCCACACCAGCCAATGTTGGCAAAGCAGGAGGTGTGGACGTAGGTTACCTCTTGCAGCAAAGTAGGATTATAAAAACTTTTTAGGACATGAAGAAAAATTAGAGATCAAATTAACCCAATCAACAATTATTCACCATGCAATTTGGGGGGGTGGGGGCTGGACCAGTTTGCCTGGAATCCAGATGTACATGGACTTGTTTCTCAGCATCTGTTGGCATATTCTAGAACTTGGTTCTTCGGAGGGAAGGGGAATGAATAAAGTTCAAGGCTTTAGCTGGCCTTGAACTTGCAGTGAGAGCTGAGATGAAGTACTTTGAGAAATACTGTTAATATTCCATTTGCCTGTGAACAGCAATTGGGAAGTTGTATATCTCACGACTGTCCCAAGGCTGTTTGGGGCAGGTGTCCTGGCTGTGATGGAGATGCAAGCAGGCCCCAGTATGCCAGTCAAGCTCCAGGGCAAAAGCTACAGCCCCCGCCCTCAGGACCAAGGTTACCTAAGGACATCACTGTGTTTACAGAGAACTTTCCCAGTTCTGGAGAAACAATCAGGAAGATAAATCAGTTACCAAAGAAATTACTCGCTTGCTGGTATCACACTTCTAACCAGACCTATATTTACACTATCCATTATTTTTTATTATCTGTACCGTGTCTCCCTTTCCAGAGTAAAGGTGATAAAGTTGACACTAGTGTTTCTTTCTTTCTTCTTTTCTTTTATTTTCTTTTCTGTTCTTTTTTCAAGACAGACAGGGTTTCTCTGTGCAGCCCTGGCTGTCCTGGAACTAGCTCTGAAGACCAGGCTCCTCTCAAACTCAGAGATCTGCCTGCCTCTGCCTGGGATTAAAGGCACGCGCCACAACTGCCAGGCTGACACTGTTGTTTCTGTGGAGAAGCCTTCTACTGCATACTATCCAGTTTTGGTTACGATCTCTTAATTGTGATATAAAACTGACATTGGACCAGCAAAATGGCTCAGCAGATAAAGGTGCTTGCCACTATGTCTGACAACCTGAATTCAACACCCAAGACACACATGGTGGTGAGAACCACTCCCGAAGTTGACCTCTGACCTCTACACTCATACTATGGTACTGGTGAATCCCCATTGACTCATGCATACCAAATAAGTGATCAAACTGTAATAATTGAATGAATTCTTACCATTCGCATAGCATAAAATGTAATTATTTTTACAAACCTGAGCTACGCTAAAACTAGTGGCACATGCCTTTACGCCCAGCAGAGGTAGGCAGACCTCTGTGAGTTCAAGGCCAGTCTGAGTTCCAGAACAACCAGAGCTATGTAGAGAGACCCTGTCTCAAAAAGCACAACAATGGCAACAAAGAAAGAGCATGAATTGCTTCTGCAGAGGACCCAGATTAGTTCCCATGTATTTCTGGTGGCTCACAAGCTCATATCAGCTCCAGGGGAACCAACACCCCCTTCTGGACTCCACAGGCACCTGCATTCACATGTACACACACATGATCTTTTTTTTCTTCCCTTTTTTAAAGGTAAAAATACAGAAGTAAATCCCAGAATTTATGAGGCAGAGGGAGTTGGATCTCTGAGTTTGAGGCCAGCCTGGTCTGCAGAGTGAGTTCCAGGGCAGCCAGGGCTATACAGAGAAACTCTGTTTTTAAAAACCAAGAAACGACAAACGTAAGGTCCACAGACCTTTGCTTTCGTTTATTGACAGGTGGGACAGTGGGACTGCATTTCACCAAGTATCTGTTCTGACTGCCTTGCTGCCCATTAGGAGAGGGCGCTCCCTAGAAGTGCAGGACGGCAGCTGAAATACACACCACATATTTTGGACAGAACTATGTAAAATATTAAAAAATCAGTAGACAGAAAAGAAAAACAAGAAGCCTGAAATCCCAGTCCCCCGGAACTCAGTTTCCTACCCCCAGAGATCCGCTCCTGCCTGATTTATCGGCACACCTAGAGTCTCCACTTGTTTTTTCCTATGATAAAAAATTCAAGACTCGCTACCAAGATGGGACCATAAAACTGAGTGTTAGCATTATGCGACATCACAAGTGGTTTTCTTTTCCGACCTCAAGTCCCACAAGCCAAACTACCAAAAAAAAAAAAAAAAAAAAAAAAAAAAAAAGCCAGGAGAAAGTTCATGTGCTGGGCCTGCATAGACAGCCTCAACACGGTTAGAGAAAGATGTACATTTCTGGAGTTACTGTCACCCTTCCATTCAGACAAGTCACCTCAGTTTGCTATTATGCCATGGAGAGCCCAGCCTAGGAGAGTATGATCCTTAAACTACCATACAGTTTTATTCTTTTTGCAGACCAGGCGGGTCTCCAACTCAGAGATCCACCTGCCTCTGCCTCCCAAGTGCTGGGACTAAAGGCATGCACCACCACGTCCAGCTCGGTTTTATTCTAAAAAACAAAATCCTAAAAAAAAAATATGTGTACATGTGTTCTTTGTGTATGTGCCATACATAGGTGCCCTGAGAAGCTAGACTATCAGATCTCCTGGACCTAGTGGTTAAAAGCATGGGCTGCTCTTCCAGAGGCTCTGGGTTTGGTTCCCAGCACTCAAAAAGTGGCTCACAGTTAAAACTCCAGATCCAGGAGATCTGACTCCTGGCTTCCTTGAGCACCAGGCATGCAGGTGGTACAGACATACATGCAGGCACTTATAAACATAAAATAGAAAAAATTTTAAAATGTACAGTTCTGGGCTGGAGAGATGGCTGCTCTTCCAAAGGACCTGGGTTTGAGTCCCAACACCCACATGGCAGCTCACAGCTGTCTGTAACTCAAGTTCCAGTGGATACAACTCCTTCACACAGACATACACACAGGCCAAGTACCAACACACGTAAAAATAAAATAATTACTTAAAAAAAATTTACAGGTGCTTTTCGCTTGACAGGGCGAGAGCTGAAGCCGGGTCTCCTGCAGGAGCAATGCACACTCTCACACTCTGCTATCTTTCTAGCACCAACAGCCCTGTTATTATTCAACAGATCTGTGTTTGAATCTGGTGCCTATTCTGGTATATAAGTCCCTCCCTCCCCTTTATTAAGACTGGATCTCACTGTACTGGCCAGGCTGGCCTGGAACTCTTCCAACTTCACTAGTGTGGCTACATTGGGAGTTCCAGATTAGTCTAAATTAAAGGAGATTTAAGAGAGAGAGAGAGAGAGAGAGAGAGAGAGAGAGAGAGAGAGAGAGAGAGAGAGATTAAAAGCAAATGTCGATCTGTGATTATTAGTTAACAGAACATCGCTCTCAAGCCCAGACACCACCACACCTCACCCAAAGGCTCACAGCAGCCTTCCTTCACTCAAACCACTCCTGGAGCCGACAGTCCCCCAGGGGTCCCTTAACCACCACCCCATGGGTGTGCACTACATCGCTCTTGCGTCTCACCTCAATTCTATCCTAAATTCTCAGGGTCAGCACCCTCTGACCACTGTTCTACAAGTTGTTCGGTAAAAAGCCATCCGGCGAGACTTGGTCCTAGAGCAGAGGGAGGGGGAAGTCACACCCTTTAGAAGCTGGTCACCATGTCATCTCGGAATTCTCAAAGAATCGGGCTGTATGATCCCAGCTCCTTCTGGCCTTTCAAAGTCAGGAGAAGCTTGCCTACATGTTCCGGTGGCTGCAGATCACCTTCAAATTCCATCTGAAAAGCCCCCTTGGGAAGAACGCATTCCCTAGCTAATCCCCAAGGCTCAGCTCACCGGGCCTTGAGACTGAGGAATTCCTCGGACACTGAAGTCACTATCAGCAGACTGGCAGACCCGCCAAGGGGGAAAGCACTCGCCATGAAGGGTCGGAACGAAAAGAGCGGCAGCGTCTCAAACTGTCAAGCGCTGCTCCAGAGAAAGGCCATAGTTAAATAGATTAAATGCATACCAAAGTTAGGGCTGGAAAAAGAGGCTCGCCTCCATTCGATGTGGCCCTGAACCCCAAGAAGGGGTGACATGAGGAGACAACAAGGTGCTCCGAGAGCCTGAGACTCACGCCCGGGGTGAAGGGCTTCCCCAAAGCTATCGCATCACCTAGCATTCGAGCGGTCCCCATCCCACCCTTAAAGCGAGGCGGGAATACGAAAGATGGAAAACAGAGGCTGTGATGCGGAACAGACGCCAGCGCTCCCCGCCGCCGCTCTCCACCAAGTTTCTCTCCTACGTGCTCCGTCCAGCAGATCGCCCTCGGCCCGCGTCCGTCCACCGAGGCAGCCCGGGTCCACCATCCCGCCGCCCCGCGTCCCCGCCGCCCCGCCCGGCCGCGCACCTTGCTCTTCACCTCCATGGTGCCCAGGCAGCCGCTGCTCACCCCGTGCCGGTGGCCGCGGTTCATGCTGAGCACCCGGCCGGCGGCCGCCTCGTCGGGGGCCGGCCCTCGGGAGCGCGGGCAGCGGGGCCGCGGACGCGCGGGCTCGGGGCTCGGAGCGCCGCACGGCGCCTCGTCACCGCACCTGCCGAGGTCCGCGCTGCGCTGGGCCGAGTGCTCCGCGGCGGCCCGAGGGTGGGACTGGCAGTGCGGCAGGCGGGGACACGGGTCCCTCCCAGGGAGGCTCGGGGGCGGCGGCGGCGGCGGCGGCCGCGGTGAGGAGAGGGCGGAGCACAGTCCCACAGCCGCCGCAGCCTGGCTTTCTCGGCTGCCTCCCCCGCGGGCACGCGCGCGGCCCGGCGCTCGTGCACGCGAGCACGGCTGCAGCCGCGGCACGTGCGCGCGCTCACCTGCAGCCTCCGAGCAGCCTCGGCCGCTCGCGCTCCGCCCACACCCAATAGGAAGCGCGCACCTGCGCCCGCGGCGCCAGCCAATCGGCACGCGGCCTGCGCGGCTCGCGCGGCGCGTGGGCGGGCCCCGTGCCCCGAGAGCCCCGCCCACACGCTCGCGATTGGTCCTGCGTTGCGAGGGAGGGGCGGGATCACCTGAAACTGTGGGGCCTCTCTGGATTGAGCAGGGGAGCACGAGGACGCATGCGCCGGCTGTGGAGTTTCCGCCCCGAGAAGGCAATCGGGGAAGGCAGGCCGGAAGCGCGAGCGCACCTGGACAGCGGCTCCGGAGGGTGTGGGTTGTTTTTTTGCGCATGCGCGGGAGCGTTCCTGACTGCTGTTTGGGGTAGGAAGCTCCGGTGCGCCCTAGTCACGGCGGAGCCCTGGGATGGGGTGTGCGCGCGGGTCCCTTGCCGCGATGATCTGAAGGGCTGCTCCGGCGCCCTGTTCGGCCTGAGCCGCCGTGCTGCGGCGTTTAGGCACCCACTGCAAGTCTTGGTCGCAAATTCAAGTTTTCCCGCCTCTGCGGCGGTCACTAGGGGAGGGTCGGAGCTCTCGGCCTGGGAAACAGAGAATGTTACGATTTGTAACAGTAGCAAAATCACGGTTATGAAGTAGCAACGGAATAATTTGATGGTCGGGGTCAGCACAGCCTGAGGAACTGTATTGAAGGGTCTCAGCATTAGGAAGGTTGAGAACCACTGATCAGATCTTTTGTGTCCCGAGGGTGCTGAGCACCGGGAGAGCTGAGGCCTGCGATGATCCCCACAGGCCCTGGCTCCCTGCCGGCCTCACCATCCGCCCTCGGGACTGACGTCTTCTCTCCATGGATCCATTTCTTGGCCCTTTACTGTTTGTACCAACGCCAGCCCCTGGGTTGTGTTCTGTTCCCCCAGTGACCAAGCTGTGTCCGGGGTAACACAACACCAAGTCCTACTCTCTGAACGCCCCGCACTGGGGCTCCCGCCTCTTCCCTGTTTTGTTTACCTGTTGGCCCTGCTGAAGCTAGGAGCAAAGTGAAGGTCAAGAGACCCTCTGTACCCACCTCCCAGAGAGGGCTCCGTCCTGGGAGCCAGGACAGGCTGAAGGTTAAAAAGTTCATCAGAGGGCTTTCCTTCTGTCCGTCCGTCCCCTCCCCTTTTACCGCAGAGCCTGACACCTGCGTCTGCCCTTTTCCTCTGTGATGGGGCCCAGTTTTCTTATTTTCCTTTGTGCATGTGAGTTTTGAGCAACTCTGTACAATAAAAGCTTTCCAAAGGCGAGGATACCCTTGCTTTGCTAAATTGAAGTCCCAGAGCCAGTCTCCTGGTGTGTTCTTAGGTATGTCTTTGGAGACAGAGGCCCAAGTGTGTGGCTTCTCCAGGCTACACTCTCTGCACCTTCAAAGATGAGAAGCCTCTTTCCCTTGAACAAATCAGCTCACCAGAGGTTGGTAGATGACTCTAAGGTTTCCCTGGCCATTTGGGGGTGGAAGCTCTGAATGGAGAGAGACTATCCCAAGCTGAATCACAAGGCTACGATCCCCACCAGTCCCTGTGTGATTGGAGCCCTGGTGGAAATGAAATCCATGGTTGTGAGGGGAACCACAAGCCTGGGATCCTGCTAACTGCATCAGCTTGGCAGTTGGAGCTCTGTGGGTCCCAAGACCCCTTTAACTAAACATGAGGAACCTCAAAGTCTGTGTGTGTCTATACGTATTTATTGTATTGGAATTAAAAACGAAACTGGTTTAAAACAATACACAATATGCATTTCAAGCAGTCAAAGATGATGTCATAATTTGTCATGTCCCTTCTGGAAGACTTCATCATTTGCTCCTGAGATGAGGAAGGTGAGAACTGACACCTTAGAATCTTGAGAACAGTCCGACGTTGGGAAACCCCCTAGCAAGGTTCCCAGGTGCCCGTGGATCTGTGGGGTGTGCTAGGAAACATGTCCACCTTTGGGGACCTCCAATCTCAGCTTTCTTCTGCCTCTGCCCTGAGCAGGGCCACGCCTTGAGAACTGTGTGGCCCGGCTCCGTGTGAATGATGACTGGGGTGGCTGCTATTACTGTTATCGGGATTGCTTTATCAGTGGCTCTGAGGAGGAAGCTCACGGGTGCCAACGCACCTGCGTGGGCCCCGCATTCCTGGAGCTGCCGTCACATCCGTCCTCCCATCCCCCCGGGTGTGGCATCCCTCTCTACCTGGACTTTCTTTTCTAGAAGGGAGGGCCAGGCCAGAGCTTCCTGGATCGCTCAGGCAGATCTGCTGTGAGCCAGGGCTGTGGAAGGAAGGAATGTAGAAAATAGTTTGGGTTTGATAAAGGTATTGTGGGGGAGGGGAACCTTGTCAGTTTTGCTTGAGAAGCCTGAAGACCAGAGAAACGGTGTGGAT
Source organism: Peromyscus eremicus (assembly GCF_949786415.1). Taxonomy (NCBI): domain Eukaryota; kingdom Metazoa; phylum Chordata; class Mammalia; order Rodentia; family Cricetidae; genus Peromyscus; species Peromyscus eremicus. Next base: position 141,628,652 of record NC_081419.1, on the reverse strand, counting down.
TAGGTCTTAACTCCTGCCTCTCCGGGTTACAGACTGATCCTAACCTCATTTCTCTTCTCTCCCTGCCCCCAAATCCTCAAGCCAGAGCTGATCCAGACTGACATGGGGCATGAGAAGCTGCGAGAATTAGTGCTCAGTGGGTTGAGAGATAAGTAAAGTGACTGACCCAGCTCCATAAATTACAGGCTCCTCAGATCATGAGTCTGGAGTGGGTCACCAGAGCTCCACACCCACACAACGCCATCCCAACCCTGAGACAGCTCAGGCGAGGGTTAGAGTTTCACTTTATCCTCTCCCAACATGGTCCTTCTTTTACGTTATAAACAGCCTGGCTTGGTGGCTCAGGCAGGTGGATTGCCTGAATCCAAGGCCAATGTGGTCTACAGATCGAGACTCTGTCTTTAAAAATAAGGGCTGGACCTGGTGAAGTGGTACATGCCTTTACTCCCAGCATCTAGGAGGCCGAGGCAGGTGAGTGTCTTGAGTTCAAGGCAAGGCCAGCATGTTCTACGTAACAAGTTCCAAGCCAGCCAGCAAGATGGCTGATGTGGTACCACAAAGTCTTGACAGCCGGAGTTCCATCCTGGAACCCACAGAAACAAACTCCCACAAGTTGTCCTCTGACCTCCACACAAATGCTGTGGCATGTGTACACCCCCACACTACACACCCACAAGATAAATGTAAATACACACACACACACACACACACACACACACACACACACAAAACCAAAAAACAGTCTAGCACGGTTTGTTTGGAAGCACAGGGAACTGTGTTCCATCCCCAGAACCAGAACTCATGTGGGAAAAAGTATATATATATATATATATATATATATATATATATATATATATATATATATATATATATATATATCTCAGGTTGTGGTGGTACATGCTCGCAATCCCAGCACTAGGGAGGCACAGGCAGGAGGATCCTTGCACCTTGCTCACTGCCCAGCCAGCCTAGCCCATTTGGCAAGTTCCAGATAAAAAAAAAAAGTGGCCAGCACTTGAGGTATGACTCCTGAAGCTGTCTGTGGCCTGTGCAGGCACATGCACCCTTGTTCACGCACGTGTGCCCCCGCACAAACCCCAACTACAAACACTGTTAAATTCTTTAGAAATCTACCTTGTGTGACGGAAGCACTTTGTAAATTTCCACAATTATTTTTTAAATTAACGTTTGGCCTAATGATCTTCTTCCTCCACCTCTTAGAGAAGGGGGAGGGGACTTGAAAAGCCGGAGGTGGCACCAAGTCACACTCTGGGCGGGTAAAATTCCTTCAAGGAATGTCTCTACCAGCTTTTTCTCGTTGGTTGCTCAAGTTGCAGTCTTGATGGAGTTGGTTAATGATTTTTTGAGAAGCAGCTGAAGTGTGTATTTATGAATCTCTGGCTACTCACCCAAGCATTTTAAGCCCTTTAGCTGAGGTGGAATTCTGTCACATGTTCTTTTTTCTGGTTAGTGGCTTATAATGCTTTAAGGGTTTGGAGGGGGCCTAGGAGCCCACGGCTAGAGAGTGAATACGTTATTCCCTGTAGCCTTTTAGAGGTTAGCTGCCGCTTTAGTTAAGAAAACTATCTTTACAGGAGGCATCTGGGCTGGGCAGCATGCCTCTGCCTTGCCCTTGTTCTGGTCCTGCTGTGGGTTTACGTTCTGGCTTTAACCCTTTCAGGGTCCCGGTTTCTCTATCTGTAAATGCGGGCCCAGGATGAGGTCATCTTTACTATCCCTCCCAACTCAACACTCTATGAATCTCAGAGAGTGATAGGTACTTCAGCATTACCAGGGTAGACTGGGATGGAAAGACTAATTCCCATCGTGGTCCATAGACACTTTTCCCAGGAGGAGCTGATGAAGATGATCATTGTATTAGCATTTATGTGAAACCTAACGGGTGCCAAGACCAGGCTTAAGTGCTTTTGCATGGGTTAACTAATTTAATCTTAAATTGCAGGCAAGAGTGTAGTGTCTGAAGGCAGTTCCTGGAAGATCTGGCTTGTTTTCTAGGCTGACAGTTCACTGAAGTCCCTTGCTCTCCTCCCCACCGGCTGGGTGGCAGCATTGATCCTGTGCACTCAAGTGCTCAGCACTCTCGTCTCTTCTGTGAAATGGGACGATAGTATTGGCAATGTGTACTGTAGCCAGAAGTTTCTCTGTCCCGCCTAGCCCCGCGGTCCAGACCAATCTCTTCCATGAGTGCTCTTACAGCTGCTTTTATAACAATCACTCAGAGGCTTATATTAATTACAAACTGTTTGGTCTATGGCTCAGGCTTCTTGCTAGCCAGCTCTTACATCTTAACTCAACCCGTTCCTATTAGTCTATGTTTTGCCACTTGGCTTCCTGGCATTACCTGTTCTCTCACATCTTGCTTCTCCTGGTGACGGCTCGGAACATCTGCCTCGCTCCAACTTTCTTCTCTATCTCTCTTGGATTTTCCCACCTGGCTCCATCCTGCCCTGCTAATGCAGCTTTATTTATTAATCAATGGGAGCCACACATATTCATAGCATACAGAAAGACATCCCCCAGCAGTGTTCTCTTAACTAGTTGTCACACTGTGCAAATGAGGAATGACACAAGACTGCTTTGCAAGCCACCGAGTTTGGGGCAGACATGCATGAGTCTTACTGGCTAATCTAATAGGCCAACAGTCAACCTGGAATGTTTCTTTTTTCATTTATTATTATTTATTTTTTAAATTTTATTTTATGTGCATTGGTGTTTTTGCCATGGGTGTCAGATCCCCTGAAACTGGAGTTATAGACAGTTGTGAGCTGCCATGTGGTTGCTGGGAATTGAACCCAGGTCCTCTGGAAAAACAGTCAGTGCTCCTAACCGCTTCCAAAATGCTGAGATTACAGGTGTAAGCTGCTATGCTCAGCTTAGAATGGTGTGCGTGTGTGTGTGCCTGCATGTGTGTATGTTATATGTGCATGTGTGCCTGTGTGTTACGTATGTGTGTATGCCTGTATACATGTGTTATACGTGCATGCACATGAAGGCCAGAGGTTGACACCCGGTGTCTTCTATCACCTCCACCTTATTTTCTGAAACAGAGTTTCTCACTGAACCTAGAGCTCATTGCTTTGCCTGGGCTGGACCACTCAGGGATGCTCCTGTCTCTGCCTCCCCCATCCCGTTCAGATGAGCCTACTTTTTATGAGAGTGCTCAGCTTCTCAACTCAGGCCCTCATGCTTTCAAAGCAAGTGCTTTATTGACTGGCCATCTCCCTAGGACTTGGAGAGTCTGAGAACATGGCTTGGGGACAGGAGGGGCAGTTCCCTGGTAGAGTACTTGCCAGCACGCGCATGGTCCGGGGTTAAAGTGCCAGTACTGCTAAAAAGCACCAGTTTGTTTGTTTGTTTGTTTGTTTGTTGTTTTAATTAGAATAGAGGAGCAAACAGCCAGGTTTCATGGCTCATGTCTACCCTTGGGAAACTGAGGCAGGAGGATTCAGGGAACTGCTTTGTTACCGTCCTATTGCCATGACCGTGTGACCATGTGACCCTGTGACCATGACCAAAAGCAATTTGGGGAGGAAAGGGTTTATTTCACTCGCACTAATATGTAACAATTCATCATCAGAAGCAGTGAGGGCAGGATCCTGGAGGCAGGAGCTGACGCAGAGGCTATGGAGGGTGCTGCTTACTGGCTTGCTCCCCATGGCTTGCTCAGCCTCCTTTCTTATAGAACCCAGGACCACCTGCTCAGGGGTGACACCACCCACAATGGGCTGGACATTCTTCCAGCAATCACTAATTAAGAAAATACCGCATAGGCTTGCCTGCTTACAACCCAGTCTTCTGGAGACATTTTCTCAATTGAGGTTTCCTCCTCTCAAATGATTCCATGTCAAGCTAGCGTGGACTGCATAGTTAGTCCTAAGCTACAGGATGAGACTGTTTAAAAAAATCAACCAGTCAATGAAACAAACAAGAACAGTCCTCAGGCTACAGGTAAGGCCTGTGTCTGCTGCATGTGGGGTGGGACCTTAGTCAAGTCCTCTGAGACTCCATTAACACAGCTGTAAAATGAAGATAATGAGAGCTAATTGTCTGATGGTCTTAATTCACACACAGCACGCTTAGACTAGATCACGGGAACAACGAGATCCATGCAGGGCCCCTCGCTCTCCCTACTGCTGTCTAATTATGTTTATTGTCCGTCATCTTAATAGGCTTCATTAGTGTAGTGGATGTCAGCATCCCCCCACCTATGCACGGAATGCTGGCGAGAAAAGGGTAGCAACCGCAGAAATGGTTGCTGGGAGCCCCTTGACCCCGGCATCGGGAAGGGGGATGATAAAAGTGGGGAATGGCAGAAAGCTCTGGGCCTGCCAGGGTTATAGAGACCTTGTCTCAAAACCAAACCCAAATTCAACAGCAAAGGTGAGCAACCTCTCACCCCCAGTCCGTCATGGTTCCTGCAAAGGGAATTCCAGGATAGCCCAGGCTACACAGAGAAACCCTGTCTCAAAAAACCAAACCAAAATCAACCAACCAAACAAAAACAAAAACCTCCGCTTTTCTGGTGCTGACATTACAGGGAGACCAAACCCGGATCAACTACTTAGGAGCTAGAAATGGCTTTGATGGATAAAGGTGCTTGAAGCCACGCCCGATGACCTGAGTTCTATCCCTGAGCCCTGAGTGATGGAAGAGAACCAACTCCTCCTCCTCCTCCTCCTCCTCCTCCTCCTCCTCCTCCTCCTCCTCTTCTTTCTCCTTTCTTCTTCTTCTTCTTTTAGTTTTCTGAGACAGGGTTTCTCTGTGTAACAGTTCTGACTGTCCTGGAACTCACTTTGTAGACCAGGCTGGCCTCAAACTCACGGGGATCCACCTGCCTCTGCCTCCCAAGTGCTGGGATTAAAGGCGTGTGCCACCACTGCCTGGCAAGAACCAACTTCTGTAAACTGTTCTCACAAGCACTAGCAACACACACACACACACACACACACACACACACACACACACACACACACGAGAATCCCTGGAGATGTAGCTCAGTAGTGGATCACTTGCCTTGCACATGGGTGTGATTCTGGATTCAATCCCAGTTCACAAGGGGAAAAGGAAAAAACAATACGATACAATATTTAAAATAAGTGAATTGATGTGGTGAGCCACAGAGAGGGTTGGCGAGGCCTGGCTTGGATTGAGGCATGCAGGAAGAAAGGAAACTTCCATCAAGGAGCTGTGGGCCACACCTGTAGTTCCAGCTGCTGGGGAGGCTGAGGCAGGGCATCACTTGAGCCTATGAGTTGGGGCCACAGAGGAAGACCCTGTGGATTAATTAATAGTGTGGCAGGGTTGCCTCTGGGGAGTTGGGCTTAAGTCTGTGAGCTGGGGGTAGGGCGGCTCACCCAGGCCAAGTGAAATAGCTGAAGGGTGCTTGCTCAGTGCGTGGCACGTTCGAGGGCTGGCAGAGAAGACCCCAGCTACTGTTTCGAGCTATTACTCAGAGCTGAGGCCAGAGAGAGGAGAGGTAGAACAGAGAGAATGACTAAGTCAGTCAGCTGGAGGGTGAAGTGGCCCGGGCAGGAATGAGTGGGAGTCTGCCGGGGCATTCCAGGGACAGAGCACTGGGGAGGGGGGCCGGGAGCTGACAGGGTGGGCTGCCCGCCAGCCTGGGGCTGGGCAGGGGCCGGAGGAGACCTCTGTAGAAAGTAGGTGGGAAGCAGATGGGAAAGCCTCAGAGGCTCCCAAGATGCTTAAATCCGGGGGTTGGAAGAATCGGATTTGTGTTTCCTTTTGGTAAGATCTACTGGGGGAGGCGGGCATGGAGGTGTGGGTAGTTAATGAGTCTGGCAGGCGAGTGTGATTAGATGGCCAGATGAGTGGGGTGGCCCAAGGGAGGAGGAACGGCATTTCTTCAGCTATTAGCTTGTGTGTGAGAGATGTGTGTGTGTGTGTGTGTGTGTGTGGTGTGTGTGTGTAGTGTTATGTGTGTGTTTGTGTGTGTGTACTTATTGAGATCTAACCGTGAACCAGGCACGGGTCGCATGCTAGGCTAGTTTGGGGAATAAAACTGTACAATGAAGACAGGCAAGCCTGGGATGTAGCTCAGTGGAAGAGTGTTTACTTAGCAAGTATGAGACCCTGTATAAGTCTCTAGCACAACCTTCCAGAAAAGGTACTTGGGGAGGGGAGCAAAGGAGACAGGTGACGGACACGTGAATTGAACTTGGTGGGCAATAGGAGAATGCCACTACTCCCAGGCTTTGTGACCCAGGCCACAAATAGTGTAGGTGCTGGGGGACTGCGGAAGGCAGAGGCTCTGGCTGTGGTGGAGGGCTCCCCTTCAGTCCTTCAGGCTGAGGGTCAGGCTGCTTCAGAGGGCAGCCTTTGTGCTGGACACACTCTGGGGAAACTCGTGATTTGTGAACATCAGGTACAAGTCAGTACCGGAGTGTGTGTGTGTGTGTGTGTGTGTGTGTGTGTGTGTGTGTGTGTGTGTGTCTATATCTATCTGTCTGTCTATCTGTCTGTCTGTCTATCTATCTATCTACGTACCTACCTATGTGTCTGTGTGTGTGTATGTATATATATACATATATATATATATATAAAGCCAGGTATGGTGGTTCACTCCTAGCACTTGAGTAGCAGAGGCAGGAGGATCTCTGTGAGTTCAAGGCCAGGCCCATCTACAGAGCAAGTTCCAGGACAGCCAGGACTACACAGAGAAAACCTGCCTCAAAAATACAAAACAAAAGAAAAATCTTTTTAGAAAAGATTAATTTTCTTTGTGTGTACGAGCATTACGCCTGCACGTGCAACACGTGTGCCCAGGGTCACATGTGTGTCTGGGGTCCAGATCTCCTAGAAGTGGAGTTACAGGCAGTCCGTTGCTAGCCACCGCAGGGTGATGCAAACCTATCCTAGATCATCTGAAAGAGCAACAAATGCCTTTAACCACTGAGCAATCTCCCCAGCCTGGCCTCTTTAAAACAATAAAAACACAGTTTGTATATACGTGTCCATGTGTGCATGCCTGAATGCCCCAGGAGGTCAGAGGGGCACTGAATCCAGTGGAGCTGGAGTTACAGGTGGTTGTGAGCCGAACCTTGGATCTGAACTGGGGTCCTCTGGAAGGGCAGTATGAGCTTTTAACCCCCTGAGCTATCTCTCCAGCCCAGAATATCTTATCAGTTGAGAGCCTGGCAAGAAATGAAGTCCAAACTTCAGAGTGTAGAAAAATGTAGCTTTCCCACCTCCCAACCCACTTAGGGACCAAGTGTTCCACCAGCCAGGTGACATCAGCCTTTCACTCTCTCGAAGGCTAGAAGCTAGATGTCTGAGATCGAGCTGGGATCAGGGTTGGTCCCTTCTAGAGGCTCTCAGGGACAGGCTGTTCCAGGCCTGTCTCCAGCCTCCCATAGCTGCCAGTTACCATGGGATTCCTGGGGCTTCCAGCTGAATCATGGCAGTCTCCCACATTGTGATCTTGGCCTTTTCCCTGTAGGTTTGCGAGTCTCCAGTCTGTTGATAAGGGAACCAAGGATTGCATTTAGGACCTACCCAAGAATCTTATCTGAAGGTGATAAGTGTCTAAAAGACCCTGGTTCCCTTTTGAAGGCCCCCATTCCCTCTCCCCTCTTCCCTTCCGTCCTTCTTCCCGCACCTCTTTTTCCCTCCCTCCCTTCCCAGAACCAGGCAAGCAGCTGCCCCACCGCTGAGCCACCTTCCCAGGCCTTCTTGTATTCTTTACTTTGAGAAGAGCCCACTCCGTGGCCTGAGCCTGCCTTGAGCACACTCGATGGTCCACTGTAGCACAACCTGCCACGAGTAGAGTGACCTGGGAAGAGGGAAGACCCGTGGAAAAGATGCCTCCAGAGACTGGCCTGACGGCAAGCCTGCTGGGCATTTTCTTGTTAATGTGGGCGAGCCCAGGCCACTGTGGGAAGTGCCACCCCTGAGCAGATAGTCCTGGGTGCTAGAAGAAAACAGGCTGATGGCTGGGTGGTGGTGGCTCATGCCTTTAATCCCAGCACTCAGGAGGCAAAGGCAGGCAGGCTTTTGTGAGTTTGAGGCCAGCCTGGTCTACAAAGCGAGTTCCAGGACAGCCAGGGGTACACAGAGAAACCTTGTTTCAAAAAAAAAAACAACCCAAAGAAGAAGAAAGAAGAAGAAGAAGAAAGAAGAAGAAGAAGAAGAAGAAGAAGAAGAAGAAGAAGAAGAAGAAGACAGGAGAAGAAGAAGACATGTTGAGCAAGCTATGAGGAGCAAGACTGAGCTGTGTTCCTCTACGGCTCCTGCTTCAGTCCCTGCCTCTAACTCCTGCTTGAGCTCCCACACGACTTCTCTCAGTGATGGAGTGAGTGTGACTCGAGAGTTGTAAAAAGAAATAAACACTTTCTTCCCCAAGTGGCCTTTGGTCATGGTGGAGTTTTTGAGACAGGATCTCATTCTGTAGCTCTGGCTGACTTGGAACTCACTATGCAGACCAGCCTGACCTTGAACTCAGATCCTCTTGCCTCTGCCTTCCAAGTGAGTGCTGGGACTAAAAGTGTGTGCCTATGCCACCATGCTCGGCTTGGTTGTGGTATTTTGTCACAGCAATAGAAACCTTGACTAGAGAGATCACAGAGCGCTCTTCTAAAGGACCTACATGTAGCTCACAGTTGTCTGTACTTTTAGTTCTAACAACATGACACTAGTATGCACATGGTACAGCCAGGTGTGGTGGTGCAGGTCTCTAATTCCAGCATCAGAAAGACAGAGGCAGGTGGATCTCTGTGAGTTCAAGTCCATCCTGGTCTACATAGTATGTTCTAGGATAGCCAGGGCCACACAGTGAGACCCTGTCTCAAAATAAATAAATAAACCTTGAAAGAAATAAAGAGAGCTGGAAGGATGGCTCAGTGGTTAAGAGCACTGGCTGCTCTTGCAGAGGACCCTGGGTTCAAATCCCAACACCCACATGGCAGCTCACAACTGTCTGTAACTCCAGTTCCAGGGAATCTGACACCCTCACATAGACATACATGTAGGCAACACACTAATGCACATAAAAAATAATAAAGAATGAAAGAAAGAAAGAAAGAAAGAAAGAGAGAAAGAAAAAAAGAAAGAAAGAAAAGAAGAGAGAAAGAAAGAAAGAAAGAAAAGAAGAAAGAAAGAAAGAAAGAAAGAGAGAGAGAGAGAGAGAGAGAGAGAGAAAGAAAGAAAGAAAGAAAGAAAGAAAGAAAGAAAGAAAGAAAAAGAAGGAAAGAAACTAATAAGGATCCCCAGACAGGCTCTGAACTTGGAACCTCCCTGCTTCCGTCTCTCCTGTAACTGGTATAATAGGACTTTTTGTTTGTTTGTTTGTTTTGGTTTTGGTTTTTTGCTTTGTTTTGTTTTTCAGTGGTCTCTTTGTGTAGCTCTGGCTGTCCTAGAACTTACTCTGTAGGCCAGGCTGGCCTTGAACTCACAGATCCACCTGCCTCTGTCCTAAGTAAGGCTATAGCATATCCTTTGTGAGGGCACAGTCTAATCTAGAGCAGGGATGTTTTGGTGTGATAACATCATCAGGGCAGCTGTGACTCTGTGGGAAGTGTTTCCCAAGCATTCCAACAAATGGCTGGTGTTAACACAAGAGACTTCTGTTCCTTGAAGGAGCCAGCAAGACTCAAAGAGGTGTAGAAGCCAGGGTCTCACTATGTAGCCAAGGCTGGCCTCAGACTCACAGGGATCCTTCCTCAGCTGCTGTGGTCTAGGATTGCAGATTTGAGCTGCTGCGAGGCCCAGCTTCCTTATTGATATGGAGGTTAATAATATACCTGCTTTGCTCCTCAGGCCTGTTGTGTGGACCTGACGCAATGCTCCTAACACGTTTGACTGGATGCCCAGTGTACAGGAAGTTCTAAAAAAAAAAACCTGCCTCGGACCTGGGAGTGCAGCTCAGTGGTAGATTGCTTGTCTAGCATGTGTGAGCCCTTGCCTTTGGACCCTAGCACTGGAAAATAAATTGTCACTATACTTCATACTATTCAACCCTTAATAGACAGAGAGTGCTTGCGAGATGGGTTGGTGGCTTTTGCCACCATCCTGATGACCTGAGTTTGATCCTGGGTGATGGAAGGGGAGAACTGTTTTCCTTTGACCTGGACTCATCTGATGCCCCGGCATCCCTATTGGCTCCTCCCCTCAGGGCGTGGCTGCTTACGGGTTTCCCTTTCTTTGTCTTGAGACTCTAACTTCCCAGCAAACCCCACACCATCTTCACAAAAATCATATACCGGCACTATTACCCTCAGCTTATATATTTAGAGGTTTGTGTTTGTAGCCCAGGCTAGCCTCAAACTTGCTATTTAGCCAAGGCTGACCTTGAATTTCAGATCCTCCGAGCCTTCACCTCCCAAGTGCTGGGATTACAAGTGTGCATCACATGACCAGCTTCCCTGGGAGCCCTATAAATTTGCAAATACAATCACAGAGGAGGTAAGTCCCTGGCCCTGCCCTGTTGGACAGTCCCTACTGTTCTCCACTGTTCTTTATAGGTCATGGGGCATATAGATGTCTGTGGTTGGCTTAAGGCCATTTTATTGTATTTTTATATTTTTATTTATTTTTTGAGAAAGGGTCTCAACATATAACTCTGGCTGGCCTGGAACTCCTGAGACCCACCGGATTCTGTGTCCCGAGGGCTCCACTATCTCCTGGCCTGAATTGTTCATTTAAGGGTAGAAAGAACAGCTGAGAGTTTTTCCCTGCTCTGAAGCAACCCACAGGTATAAGGTGAGCTGAGACTCAGGTTTCAAGGTTCATTGCCTTCCAGAACCTTCCAGAAGCCTCCGCCTCACAGCCCACTGGAGAACAGGATGGAGGGGTCAGCCACGAGAAGAGCCTGTGGCAGGAAGGAGGGGACAGGACAGTTTAGAGAACTCTTTTTTCCCTCAGACATTTAAGAGGTGAACCATTTTTTTTTTTTTTTTTTGGAAAAAAATTCAAGGAATGCCAAGCTTATGTAAAACTAAACCAACAGTGACAGAGGCTTGGGGACAACAACAAAGGCAGCCAGAAGCAGCTCCCAGGAGGGGAACCTTAGAGGAGGCCTAGGAGCACACAGGTACACCCAAGTAGGCGGGGCCGTGCCGCCCTTGGGGCCTGGATTCCCCTGACAACCCTCTGCAAGCAACAGGTGAGGAGACAGGCTTTGTGGGCTGGTTTGTTGGCTTGCTTGTTTGTTTTTTGTTTTGTTTGAGATAGGGTCTCACACTGGAGACCAAGTTATCCCAGAACTTACTGTTAGCCCAGGCTGGCCTCAAACTTACAATCCTCCTGCCTCAGCCTCCTGAGTGCTGGAATTGCAGGCATGTACCATCACTGGCCTTTTGTTTTGCTTTGATTTTAGATCAGATGGCCCTGTTAATTCCAGACATGTTTGTGTCTGGAGAGCGCCACAGGCATGCCTGGCAGTCTTTTTGACAGAGGCATTTTCCTCTCCACTTCAGACAAACATTTCAGGTAGAAGGTGTGTCCCGCCCAGCCCAAGGGCCTCTAGGCAGAACTGAAAACTGCCCTAAAGCTGAATTCTGCTCCAGCTGCATTTCACCCAGAACCATCATCTAGAGATCTGATGCGTGTGTTCACAAGCACCCACCAACAGCAGAGCTTAACACAGGACACCATGCACAAAGCCCAGGTTCCCTGCTAGGGCCTCAGGAGGCTGAGGGGAAAGTTTGCCCCTCACCACGGTCCCCATAGGATTCTGCAACCCTCAGTAGCTACTGATTCGCTTTATTAGTGGTTGGCTCTTCTCCACCCTGTCTCCCAGTTAATCAGTTCCACGTTGTGGAGGAAAAGTCTTTCCTGGTGTCACCTTCAAAGTCAAGAGTATGCTGGGGTGGTGACATACATAGGTTTGTTTTGTTTCTGTTTTGTTTTGTTGGTTTTTCAAGACAGGGTTTCTCTGTGTAGCCCTGGCTGTTCTGGAACTCGGTCTACAGACCAGGATGGCCTCGAACTCACAGAGATCCACCTGGCTCTGCCTCCCAAGTACTGGGATTAGAAGTGTGCATCAGCACAGCCTGGCTTTTCTTTGTTTGTTTTTTTGTTGTGGTGTACCACTCCCCCACCACAGATGGGTTTTTCTGTGTAGGCTTGGCTGTCCTGGAATCATCTACATACTGTGTTTGAAGCCAGCCCATGGTGCATGGAATCCTGTCTCAATCCAACCAAACAACAGCATCCTCCTCCCCATTCCCATGACTTAGATGAGTCTATGGGTTTCTTCTACAGATGAATATACTTTACCTGCATCTTCTGTAGGGGAAACCGCCCTTCCCCCTTCCTTCCGAGGCTTCCATTATATACATACCACACACAATCTCGCTAGGTACACTCTCTGCCATGTGTCATAATGATACTTCCTTTCATGTGTCCTCCTATTTCTTTTTCCTGGCTGCCTAGCTTTCCAAGGCACAGGCATATCATAATTTACTTAGGCTTCAAGGTCGCTATGACTCACTGCATTGCAGTAAGCATCCCATGGTGCTGTCCTGTGCACTCTGCATGTATCTCTAGAATAGACTTCAAGAGGTCAGAGGGTGTACACATATTAGGTGTGTCTGAGAGGGGGATGGAAAGATGGCTCGGTGGTTAAGAGCACTGACTGCTCTTCCAGAGGACCCAGGTTCAATTCCCAGCACCCACATGGCAGCACATAACTATCTGTAACTCCAGTCCCAGGGGACCCGAAACCCATGGCAAAACACTAATGCACATAGATGTGTCTGAGAAAGATGGCCTGCTGATAGACAGGATGGGGTCTCAGTTTGCTGTTGAGCTCCCCTATCGGCAGGTCAAAAGGCTAAAAGGTAGAAGCAATTGTCAAGGTATCAGTGAAAAGGACAAGCTCAGCTTTTTAGCAGCTGAGGCAGGAGGATTGCTGAGAGTTTGAGGCCAGCCTGGAGTACCATGTTGCAACCCTGTCTAAACAAACAGACAGACGAACAAACACCTCGACAGATCCCTGCACCCAGTGAGGCTGGAATTTCGTGCTGTTAGCATCTGCTTTGTTTTTCTGCACTAAATATTCAACCCAGGGCCTCCTGCGCGCCAGAGGGGCACGCCACCAGTTGAGCGTTAAGTTTATTTATTTTTACTTTATGCACATTGTTATTTTGCCTGCATGTATGTCTGTGAGAGTGTCAGATCCCTTGGAACTAGAGTTACAGACAGTTTTTGAGCTGTCCTGCAGGTGCTGGGAATTGAACCCAGGTCCTCTGGAAGAGCAGCCAGTGCCCTTAACTGCTGAGCCATCTCTCCAGTCCCCTAGCCTGTTTTCTTTTAAGTTTATTTATTTATGTATTTTATGTATATGGGCATTTTGTTTGCCTGTATGCACACCAAAGAGGGCATGAGACCCCATGAGACTAGTCATAGATGGTTGTGAGCCACCCTGTGAGTGTTGGAAATTGAACTCAGGACCTCTGGAAGAGCAGCCAATGCTCTTAACCACTGAGCCATCTCTCCAGGCCCCCATGCCTTCCTTCCTTCCTTCCTTTTGTTCCATTTGTTTTGCTTTTTGAGAGAAAGTTTCACTATGTAGACCAGGCTGACCTTGAACTATGGAGATCCACTTGCCCCTTCCTCCTGAGTTAGGGGATTAAAGTTGAAATTAAAGGCATGCAGGACTACTCTAGTCTCTCTCTCCCTGCCCTCCTCCCTCCCTCCCTCCTCCTACCCCCTTTCAATCTTTGAGACAGAGTATTGCTATATCTCTCAGGCTGACTTTGAACTTGAAGAAATCCTCCAGCCTCCTGAATGCTGGGTTTACAGGCATGTTTCACCAAGCCAGCTTCATCTTCCTCTTAAAAAGTCCTGTGGTAGCGGGTAGAAAGGAGGCTCAGTGGTTAAGAACACTTGCTGTTCTTCTAGAGAACCCTAGTTCAGTTCCCAGCACCCACATCCAGAGACTCTAGTTCCAAGGAATTCTTCTTGGACATAAGCATAAATCTTACATAAGACCAAGTCCTGTGACCAGGCTGGCCAGATAGTTTAGTTGGCAAACAGTCTCGCTTTCCAGTCTGAGGACTCCACCTCCACACCTGAATCCCTTCGGAATTCCACAGCCTGTGCTGTGCATTGCTGTGAAGGGCACAGTGATTTCTCTGGTCTCAAGGACTGTGACTTTCTTGTATCCATCCCCTTCTCTCACTTAGCTCTGTGGGTGACGGCAGGTCCTTTCCTGGTGTGCAGCAGTCCCCAGGCTAGACCTTCCCCTGCTCTGTCTGCAGCCAGATGAACTTGTGCTGTTTCTGACTGTCCCTATCCCCGGTGCTCAATGGTGACACCACTCTCCTCTTAGTGCTGCTCAGTGGCCTCCAGGCCTTGTCCCAGTCATCCTGGCTGTTGGACACCTTTACAGGCATGATGTCACCCCCTCCCACACCTTGGGACACAGGAACAATTATTATGTTGTAGTTCAGGACCAGGAAACCCAGAGTGAGTGACTCACGGCCACTTGGCCGGGAATGGGCAACACAGGGATCTGGAGTCCTGAGGGTCTTAGCTGTGTCTCAAGTACTGGTCCCCATGTCCCCTAAATTCACCCTGTGAGCTGAGTATTGTGGTGCACTCCTATAGTCCCAACACTCAGGAGGTGAATGCAAGAAGATCAGAGCTCAAGAACAGCCTTGGCTACATAGCAGATTTGAGCTAGCCTAGGTTACATGAGATCCTGTCTTAAAGAAGGTCCTGTAAAATGTCAAAAATGGAAATGGCAGTAGGGTGTGGTTGCAGGCCTTTATTTCCAGCACTCAGAGACAGAGGTAGTCTGTCTGTGAGTCCGAGGCCAGTATGGTCTACATAGAGAGTTCCAGGACAACCACAGCTATTTTTTGTCTCAAACAAAACAAAACAAATATTTAAAAAGGCAGGAGCAGGGGCGGGAGAGACAACTTAGCAGGTAAGAGCCCAGGCTGCTCTTTCAGAGGGCCTGGGTTCAATCCCCAGCACCCACATGGCAGCTCACAACTGTCTAAAACTCCAGATCCACAGAATCTGAGGCCCTCTTCTAGTCTTCTGACCTGGCACACACATGATACATAGACAAACATTCAGGCAAAAACACCACACACACACACACACACACACACACACACACACACACACACAGGCATGTGCACACACAGGCACACACACACACAGACTTATACAAACAGGAAAGGGCTAGAAAGCTGACTCTGGTTGAGAGTACTTCCTCCTCTTGCAGAAGACCCAAGTTCAGTTCCCAGCACCTGCAGCTAGGAACAATCACCAGTAGCTCCAGGGGACCCAATGATGTCTTCTGGCATCCTCAAGTATCCACACAACATAGTAGAAAACAAACATATGGATAAAAATAAATCTTAAAAATAAGACAGATTGCCAGGCATGATGGTGCACACACCTTTAATCCCAGCACTCAGAGGCAGATGGATCTCTGTGAGTTTAAGATCAACCTGGTCTACAAAGCAAGTTCCATGACAACTAAGGCTGTTACATAGAGAAACACCGTCTGGAAAAAACAAAACAAAACAAAACGAAAAGAAAAGAGAAAAGAAAAAGATAAATCTTTAAAATATTCCAAAGAAACCAATCCACAAAGTTTTAAGACATGATGTGCAAAGACCTAGCCTTTTCGTGCTCTTTTCTCTCTTGAGACAAGACTTTACTCCGGAGCCCAGGCTGACCTGGAACTCACGGCACTCCGGTCTCAGCTTCCTGCATGCTGGCATTCAGGTGCAGTGTGGCAAACAATCGTCCCTGGTTTTCAAAGATCTGAGCAGAGTCAGCTCCGCCCTCGCTCGGGTCTTGCAGGGGCTGCCTGTGCCCAGACACCACCTTCCCCATTATGGCTCAGCCTCCGATGTGGCTCAGGATCTGACCGGTTCTCACCACCTCTCCCACCCCCGATGGGCCACCATCACCTCCTGCCTGGGCCAAAGCAGGAGCTTCTTCTCTGAGCTCCTTCTACACTTGCCCTGCTGCAGTCCAGTCTGAGGAGCCAACATTCTGGTAGAATCCAGTCAGATGATGCCCATCCTCGGTAGTAGGCGCTTCTGTCTGAGTCGGTGTCAAACGTTAGGACAGCCTGACAGACAACCTTACCTTCACCCCTTAACTCACCTCATCTCCCCTCTGTCACCCACCACCAGCCCCAGTCTGCTGCTGCTGTTCAGAATTGTCACACTCTATTCCTGGACTCATGACTACCAGCTCTATCTGCTTATTGTCCCTCCCTGCCACCCCCCACCCCACTTACAGGAGCATAAACTCCCAGAAGGCAGGGACTTAGGACTTTTCTACTTCATTTCTACACATGGGAGATGGAGGCTAGAATTCAAAGCCAGCCTGGGCCCCATGAGCTCCTGACTCAAAACACCAAGAAAACAAAAAAAGCCTTGTATTTCAGCATCCAGATCCATTCTGGCCCTCAGTCCCTGCTGATGAGCGGCTGGGGGCCGTCAATCAAAGCTTGTGTGCTACATGAGGAAGTATCAGTCAACACACAGCTGAGCGATGGAGCTGAACATCCCCTCCTCCCTCCCTCCCAGGGATGAGTCCACTGTGACACCATAGCTCAGGGAGTTAGTCACTCACGTGTTTGTGTTGCTGTTGGTGTACACACCCGTGCCGCTGTGGGGTAAACACACAGCACATGTAATTAGACACAGTTGCGACACTTGGCTGTGGTGACCCGTGAGGTGACACTGTGTGGCTTCTGCGCTGTACCTGTCATTATCTTAGTGTTCTCCTATTTATAAAATCAAGTGGGCTGTCAAGGAGCCGGCTGGGGGCAGCTCATCCACCTGCGTGTGTCATTTTCCCTTCGGCTTGATCTAATCTCCACTGTTTTGCTCAAAGTGGCCCCGGAGGGACTGACCTGTTATTACATACCAGGCCTGGCTCCCTCTCTAGGATTTTTTGCAAAGAAGAAAAGAGAGAGAGAGAGAGAGAGAGAGAGAGAGAGAGAGAGAGAGAGAGAGAGAGAGAGAGAGAGAGAGAGATTTTATCTATTTATTTGTAGATAGGGTCTCACTGTGTAGCCCTGGCTGCTGGCTGTCCTGGAACTCACTACATAGACCAGATTGGCCTTGAACTCACAGAGATCCAACTGCCTCTGCCTTTTGAGTGCTGAGATTAAAAGAGCATGCCACAGCACCATTTGGTTGTTGTTGTTTGTTTTTTTGTTTTTTGAGACAGAGTTTCTCTGTGTAATAGGCCTGACTGTCCTGGAACTTGCTTTGTAGACCAGGCTGGCCTCGTACTCACAGAGATTGGCCTGCCTCTGCCTCCCTAGTGCTGGTATCAAAGGTGTGTGCCACCACACTTGGCCACAGTTTTTTTAGTTTTGTTTGGTTTTGGTTTTGCCGCAGCACCTCTGAGGCAGCGTTTGGTGCAGCTCAAGCTGGCCTTGCATTCTCTGGCTCTTTGATGCTGGTGTCACAGGTGTATGCCACAGTCCTGATGAGCCACCTCGCCAGCCCTTTTCCAGATATTTTTGAGAAGTCCGGAAACTCCTCTGTAGGCTAAGGGGGCCTCTAACTTGAAGTGATCCTCCTGCCTCAGCCTACAAGTGCTGGGACAGCAGCTTCACAATGCTGCTTGACAATGCTGGAAGCGTATAGGTAGACACCCAGTGCAGGTGCGGGGAGGTGAAGTGTTGTGGGGGGGGCACAGGGAGGGCTGGTTTACTAGGGTACCTGTGGCTGCTCCTAGTTCCTAAGCAAGTGTGGAGCGGTATTCTCTTGACTTCCCGAAGTCCCAGGAAATGCAAACTCTAGGTCCAAGCGTTCCTGGGAAATGCAGGGTCAGTGCAAA
Organism: Peromyscus eremicus; assembly: GCF_949786415.1. Lineage (NCBI taxonomy): Eukaryota > Metazoa > Chordata > Mammalia > Rodentia > Cricetidae > Peromyscus > Peromyscus eremicus. The sequence continues at coordinate 141,610,847 of NC_081419.1, read as the reverse complement.
TCACACAGAGGCCTTTCTGTACTTTTGTATATGCTTGGCATGTTCCTGTCCATGTGGGTGTGCAGGAGAAGTGCAAGCATGGGTGTGTATGGAGGGCAGAGGCTGATGTCAGTGTCTTCCTTAACCTCCCTCCTCCTTATTTTTGTGTTTTATTTTATGTGAGGCGGAGTCTCCTGTGTAGCCTTGGCTGGCCAGAAACTTTCCATGTAGACCAGGCTGGCCTTGAACTCTCAGAGATCCACCTGCCTCTGCCTCCCGAGTATTGGGGTGAAAGGAATGCGCCATCACGCCTGGCTAAATTTATTTTTATCTTTAAAAACAACATATTTATTTATTTATTTCAGTTTTTTGAGATAGGCTTTCATTATCTATTGTAGCCTTAAGTTTTTTCTGGTCCCGCCCTGCCCGAGGTCCAGCGTTCCTCCAGTCCTGCCTGGCCTGCTGGTCCCTCAGCCGCTTATAAAATAATCATTCAGAAGCTTAATATTAATTACCAATTGTATGGCCTATGTCAGACTTCTTCCTAGCTAGCTCTTATAACTTAACCCATTTCTGTTAATCTATAAGTTGCCACATGGCCGTGGCATTACCAGTCTGCTGGCATCTTGCTTCTCCTTGGGCAGCGGCTGGCATCTCCCTCTCCTCTCCTTTTTTTTTCTCTGTACAGCTGCTTGGATTTCCCACCTGCCTCTATGCTGCCTTGCCATAGGCCAATACAGCTTTATTTATCAACCAATCAAAGCAACACATATTCACAGCATACAGAAAAACATCCCACAGCACTGTATAGCCCTGGTTGTCCTAGAACTCACTCTGTAAACCAGGTTGGCCTCTAACTCACAGAGACTGCTCTGCCTCTTGAGTGCTGGGATTAAAGGTGTGCATTACCACCATCTGGTTATTTGTTTTAAGTGTGTGGACATTTTGCCTCTGCACGTATGTCTGTCTACCACGTGCATGCCTGGTGCCCTCAGAGGCAAGAATTGGGTATTGGATCCCCTGGAACTGGAGTTATGGATGGTTGTAGCCTGCCATCTGGGTGCTGGGAATTGAACTTGGGTCCTCTGCAAAAACAAAAAAGTGCTCTTAGACCGCTGAGCCATTTGCTCCTGCCCTCGTTCTTTATTTTTGTTTATGTGCATGTCTGTGTGAATTTATGCCATGTGAGTGCAGTGCCCTCAGAGGCCAGAAGAGGGCATCGGATCTCTTGGAGCTGAAGTTACAGGGTATTGTAAGATGCCTGACATGGTGCTAGGAACTGAATTTGGGTCTTCTGGAAGAACACAAAGGACTCTTTAACTGGCCAGTGCGCACGCTCTCTCTGTCTCTGTTATTGGTGAAATTATTAAGGCCACTCCACGTAGTTAAAAGGAGATTTATTTAATGGCATAACTTACAAATTAAGGGATAGGTAGGTCGCGGGGTCTGGGGAAGGTGTATCGCAGTCCAGCGGTGTTCTCTGGAGCTCTGCTTGGCCCACCTCCACCATCCAGGGTCCCGAAACAGAGAGAGAGGGCTGGCCCATCCGGATCTCGGGTCTCCAGGCACCTCCCTTAGCCCCGCCTTGTAGGCGTGACAGTTGCCGAAGTCTCAATGTGGGTTGGAACTTCCAGATCAAAGCTGGAATGGCTACTCACTACACTCTGTCTCTGTCTCTCTCTCTCTCTCTCTGTCTCTCTCTCTCTCTCTGTCTCTCTCTCTCTCTCTCTCTCTCTCTCTTATTTTTATAGGTTTTTTTGAGACAGGGTTTCTCTGTGTAACAGACCTGGTTGTCCTCGTACTTGGTTTTTAGACTAGGCTGGCCTCGAACTCACAGAGATCCGAGTGCTTCTGCCTCCGAGTGCTGGGATTAAAGGCGTGCACCACCATCCAGCTCTCTTCTAATTCGTAGGTGTTTTGCCTGTATGTATGTGTAGCACATGCATGCCAATGTTCTCTGAGGCCAGTAGGGGATGTTGGATCACCTGGGATTGGAGTTACACTTGGAAGCTGCCATGTGTGGGTGTTGAGATCGAACTTGGGGCCTCTGGAAGAGCAGCTGTGGCTCTTAACCACTGAGCCTCACTACAGCGTCCATCTTCCTCTCTTTCTTTTAAAGATTTAAATTTTTTAAATTTTAGGTGTATGTTTGCCTGCATGCATGTATATATGTGCACCATGTGTGTGAATGGTGCCTTTGGAGGCCAGGAAGGGATTGAATGCCCTGGAATTGGAATTACAGGCAGTTGTGAGCCTCCATGTGGGTGTTGGGAACTGAACCCAGATCTGCAAGAACAGCCAATGATAACCGCCGAGACACTCCAGCCCCGTGCCTGGCTTTCTTGCAGGGGTGCTGAGGACCGAAACTCAGGTCTCTTGGATTGCATGGCTAGCATTCTGCTCACTGAGCCACCTCCAAGGCCCCTCTCTCTAGGTGGAGCTCACTCCAGATGAACCTGCTTCCTTCCAGCTGAGATCCCAGAGTGGGTGGGTGAGGCAGGCCCCTTTCCTGCCTCATTTTTGAGTCAGTTCACTTAACCTGCCCCTTTAAGGGCATCGGGGCCCCGGGCGAGCCTTTCTGACTCCCCAGCCAGGTGCATTCTGCACAGCACCAGGGCGGTGGCCTCCGCCTTTAACCCCATTAGCAATTTCTCATTTTCTTCCCATGACGTTCTGAAAGTCCTTGACCCCTCACAGAGCCCAGGCAGTCTAGATTTGTGACATTCCTGTCATTCTATTTCCAACCCTTAACACAGTGCCCAGGACTCAAATACTTCTTGAATGATCAGATCAGTTGTTTTTTGTTTGTTTTTTTAATTGTCATCGAAGTGCCGGGGATAGGACCCAGGCCTTGTGCTCTCTAGGGATGCACTCTACTGCCAAGCTCTGCCCCACCTCATAAAAAAGACTCCTTCAACCTCCCACTGGTATTTCCTGTGTCACCTGAGTCCCCAGTGGACAGCTCACTCCTATCCCGAGGATGGTGGTTAATACTGAATAATGAATGGCAGCAAACTCACACTGGACATTCAGTGTCCTAGTGAGTGAGCTAAGGGCACGTTAGACATGGTCCCTGTCCCCTCTCTTCTCATCCTCTCTCCCTCCCTCCCTTTCTTTTCTTTCTTTCTTTCTTTTTTTTCTGAAGCTGGACCTCAGACCTCAGACTTACAGCACTCCCCTTGCCTCTGCCTCCCAGTGCTGGAATCACTGGCGTGAGCTATCATGCCTAGTTTATTTTTCTTAATTAATTTCCTTTTTTTTTTTTTATGTTGTTGTTTTTGTGACAGGGCTTTGCTATGTAGCCCTGGCTGGCCTGGAACTCACTACATAGACCAGGCTGGCCTCAAACTTTAAGTGATCCTTCTGCCTTTGCTTCCCAAGTATTGGAATCACTGACATGCACCACACTTGGCCATGTTTTGACGGAAAGCTTATCTGAGGTTGAGTGCGGGTGCTCATACCTATAATTTTGTAGCAATGGGGATGAGGAGGTAGAGGGCTCCATAGTCAGACCCCGTCTCAAGGAGACAAAACCAGAGCTGGGGGTGTAGTTTAGTGGAAGAACATTAGCCTAGCATGTGCAAAGCTCTGGGTTCTATCCCCTGCACCGCAAAACAGACAGCTCCTGAAGTCTGTCTGTTCCTCGGTGTCAGAACTGGAGTGCCTCCGTTTCCCCCTCGTTTTGGTGGGACTACTCATGCATGTGGGGGTTGGGAGAGTGCTGGGGAGGCAGGTAATGCATGGGGACTGAGCACTGAGCAGGCACCTCCAGTGGGGAAGAGCTGGCTCAGGACACTGGTCCAGAGGCCAAGCTGGCAGTGTGCCCACTGCATGGGCACGTGTTGGTTAGAAGGTGGCTTAACAGAAAGCAGTTTGGGGTCCCTTAATGTAACCGCACACTAGCAATGCCAGCCTGTAATGGCCTGCTCATGGCTGGCTCTCATTTCTAGCCCCATTATGAGGTATTTGTGCTTGGGATATAAATTATAAATCTAAACACAGGCAGGGTTTGTGTCCCACCCCCACCCCCCGCCCCCCAGAGCAGATTCCGAGAAGGATGAAACCAGCCAACCCAAATAAACTGTGCACTGGCCCGTTGTTTCCAGAACCACGTAAACCTTTGAAGAGGGGCCTGGGAACAAGCGCCCCACCATCAGGGTTCAATTTAGGCCGCACATATTTGAGTGGTTTACTAGAAATCTGTGGCAAAGACAGGCATGCATGGTGGTGGCGGGGACACAGCAGAAGTGTCGTATCAAATCGTGAAGGATGCAGCTGAGGGTCTCCTCACAAACTCAGAGTTCTCACAGAAGTCCTGCACGCCAGAGGCCAGCAGGATTCCTCAGCTGGTGGAGTCATCTCTGGAATGCGAGGCTCACTCTCCGTGGAATGTCAGGGAGATGACAGTCCCCACGTGGAGAAACACAGGCCCTCCAGAGAAGCCCCATGGGTGCTTGTGTGTGGAAACAGTTTACTTAACTGGATCGGTTTCTGCAAAGATTTAACCCTGGCAAGAGCTGTTGTGTGTGGGTGGGTGGTGGTGGTGGTGGTGGTATTGTGGGGCTTCTCTGGCTTTCTTTAGGGTCAGGCCTCGACCTCTGCTAATCACCTCCTGACTGATAAGGTTTCCAGATTGCAGGGCTGCTCCATTCCTCTGCTAAACTGAGGTTTCTGGTCTGTACCAGAGGTGGACCTTGTCAATCCAAAGGCTTTCTCCACTCAGCAGAGCCTGGGGGCTCCAGGATCACAGTCAGTTTGTCATGGGAGAGAGGGGTGTCAGAAGGGTCTGGAGTGAGGCTCCAGAGGGGTCAGATGAGAACACAGAGATGACAGGGGCTGATGCATTAGGACATTTATCTCCAGGGAGGACCAGATAATCCGACCTGGTCAGAGCTGAAGGTGGCAGCTGTTGATAAGGCCTCCTGGTCACTGTCTCCCAGCCCCTCCCCCACAGGGGTCCCTTTCACACTCTGATGTCACTGTCCTTTTCAGGAAAGGGATAAACTGCAAACAGCTCAGCTAGCCTGGTCACCTGGCTTCTGTCCAGCTCTCCCACATGAATTAGGCATGGAACCCCACAATGCCATGGGGCTCTTGACATTAAAGTTCTCTCCTCTCAGCTGTGGAGAGATGAGAGAAAGACAATATTAGGGGATGATAATGTTGATGTATATTTGTTAATTAATTACATTTCCTAGTTAATTTGTTATTTTTTGTTTTTAAAAAAGATTTATTTATTTATTTGTTTGTTTGTTTGCTTGTTTATTGTGTGTGTGTATGTGTGTAGACCTGACTGCATATCTGTGCATTGTGTGCGTGAAGGTGCCTTCAGAGGCCAGAAGAGGGAGTCAGATCCCCTAGAACTGAAGTTACAGGCAGTTGTGAGCTGTCATGTGAGTACTGAGAACCAAACCTGGGTCCTTCACAAGAGCAAGTGCTCTTAAACCCTTGGTCACCTCTCCAGTCCAACAGGATCTCATGTAGTCAAAGCTGGTGTCTTCATTAGGGTTCCCATTGCTGTGAAGAGACACCATGACCACAGCAACTCTTAGAAAGGAAAACATTTAATTGGGACTGGCTTACAGTTTCAGTGGTTTAGTCCATTATCGTCATGGTGGGAAGCATGGCTGCATGCAGGCAGACATGGAGCTGGAGAAGGGGCTAAGAGTTCTTATATCTTGACTCATGCAGGCAACAGGAAGTGGTCTGTCTCTGGGAGTGGCTTGATCATATATGAGCCCTCAAAGCCCCCAGAAGACCACACCCACTCCAACAAGGCCACACCTCCCATTAGTGCCTCTCCCTTTGGGGGCCATTGTCTTTCAAACCACCATAAATGCTGACTTAAAGCTTCTGATCACCCCTCTGTTGTGCCGACCTCCACCGCACGTGTGCTGGAATTACAGGCGTGTGCCCCTATGCCCCACTTCAAGTATTATTCTGACAAATTAAAAACCTGAAGGAAAATTGAAAGGATAGTACCTAAAATACCCATAGGCCCTCAGTGTACCAACTGTCAACATTCTGTCATGCTCGCTTTTTTTTTCTATTTTATCCCATAAATAAATCTATCAAAAATGGCTGTTGGCTCGCTGCTCTTCCAGAGGTCCTGAGTTTCATTCCTAGCACCCACATGGCAGCTCACAGCTGTCTGATGCCTTCTTCTGGTGTGCAGATGTGCATGCAGACAAAATACCCATATATATAGAATACACGAATAAATAAAACTTTAAAAAGTGACATAAACAAAAAATAAATAAAAAGTGTTACAGAATATTATTTTAACTATTTAAAGTGTTACGATTGTTTTTGCTGTGGAATATTACTTTAACTGTGTAACTGTGTGTTACTTTGTTTATGCTGCATTTGTTTAACTATGTAAATATGTGTTGCTGTTTTACCTTGCCTGCCTAAGACACCTGATTGGTCTAATAAAAAGCTGAATGGCCAATAGCTAGGCAGGAGAGGGACAGGCGGGGCTGGCAGGCAGAGAGATTAAATAGGAGGAGGAATCTGGGCTCAAGAAAAAGGAAGAAGAATGAGGAGGAGGAGAGAATGAGGGAGCTACCAGCCTGCAGACAGGAGAGCAGTGAATGTAACATATATAGAAGGAAAGAAAAGTAAAAAGCCCCAAGGCAAAAGGTAGATGAAGAGAAACAGGTTCATTTAAGTTAAAAGAACTAGGCAAAAATAATGAGCCTAAGCTAGGCCGAGCATTCAAAACTAATAAGTCTCTGTTTTATGATACCTGAGCTGGTTGTTGGCCTGGTACAAAAAAATAAAATAAAAAATAAAAATAAATGGCTGTTTCAGCTGGGCATGGGGTGCACAACTCTAATCCCAGCACTTGGGAGGCAGAGGTGGGTGGATCTCTGTGAGTTCAAGGGCAGCCTGGGCTACATAGTGAGTTCTAGGACTATGTAGAGAGACTGTGCTGTGGAATAATCCTTCTGTACACCATGAAAATGTGTTACTCTCATTGTTAATAAAAAGCTGGCTGGCTGATAGCTAGGCAGGATTTTCAGGGCAGAGAGAATGCTGGGATTAACAAGGGTGCAGTCTGGGGAGTCTTGAGCCAGACAGGGAAGAAGCAACATGGGAAGTTCATAGATGAGGTAAACAAGCCTCAGGGCAGCACACGGATTAATAGAAATGGGTTAAAGTTGTAAAACCTGGGTGAAGACAAGCCTAAGCTATTGGCTGAGCATTTATAATTAATATTAAGTTTCTGTGTGGTTATTTGGGAGCAGCTGGTGGGACAGAACTAACCAGCAGTTCTGACGAAAATCTCTGCCTACAACCCTGTCTCAAAAACAAAAATAAAAAATGTATGTTTCTCTCTACTGTGAGCCCATTAAAGGTATTTTGTAATGCTGGGGGAGTGGTTAATGAAAGCCCTTGTCTAACATGTGCAAGACCCTAGGTTTTATATCCAGCACTGAAAAATAAGTAAGGAAATATTTAAAACATTCTAGGGCAGGCATGATAATGTATGTCCAAAATCCCAGCACTTGAAACCTAAGGTAGGAGAATCTCCCTAAGTTTGAGGCCAGCCTGGGCTACATAGTGAATTCAAGGTCAACCTGGGTTACATATCCAGACAAAAAATAAGGGGTAGAGGGAGTTCCAAAGTTTAAATGACCATTTATTTTGTTTTGTTTGGGCCTTATTTAGCCCAGGCTGGCCTTAAACTCACTATGTAGCCCAAGCTGGCCTTGAATTCACTGTGTTCCAGAGGATGGTTTTGAACTCTTCCTGTCTCTATCTTCCAGGTACAGTGACTACCATGTCCCATGAGCTTTTTGTTTTCATTTCTAAGAATGCTGTTGTGTGTGGAGGGTTCTGCATAGATTCCTTATCGTTGCCTCATGGTCCACTCCATCACTGTGCAAGGCTTATCACAGCTAAGAGACAAATACTATCACATTGTCACTACCTAAACTCCACTTGTCCTTAGGGTTGTGTTCATTTTCCCTTGTCAGGTGGATCCATCTTTAAACTTTAAAATATTAAAAATAGGGAGCCCGCAAGATGGCTCAGTGGGTAAAGGTACTCACTACCAAGCCCAATGACCTGAGTTCAATTTCTGGGACCCACAAGAACTGACCCTGACTTCTGAATGCCCGCACACATGCACGCATGCACGCACGCACGCACGCACGTACGTGCGCACACACACACACACACACACACACACACACACACACTCCCATACAATAAGTGAACACATGTACAAAGGGGGCATCTCCGTGGTAGATATAATCTCTGGCCCACTTGATTTCTACTAGATTCTATGTGTGCAGGGACCTGTGCCTGGGGCTGCTGTTTCTACACTAACTCTCTCTTTGTTAGGAAGAGAAATTAGCCAGAGGTATGAAAGGCAGGCCTGTTCTGAAGGGAGTCTCTTCCAGGCCTATTGGGACTGAAAGAGGTTTGCCAGAGGAGAAAGCGCCTAGGAGACCCAGGGCTGCTGAGTGCTCAATCTACAGGATAACACCATGTCACATGATATCGGTATCAGCAGCCCCCCCCCCCCCCCCCCGTGGGACTCCCCCACAGGAAACACCCTGTCATCTGGTTATGCTGGGAACCAGAGGACAGAGTCAGGGCTGGGAGCATGTCCTTTGTGTTCTACAGTGACTGCCCTGAAGGGCTCCTCCATCGGCGGGTATTTGCTAAGTGCAGAACGGGACAGCACCCCCTGGAGGAGTCCCGTGGTATCGCAGAACAAGCTCAGCACGGGTCAGGAAGGAGAGGGAGACAGGGAAGGCATGCCACACCAGGCTGTCTCCAGGAACTTCCTGTGACCTCAGAACTTGCTGTTGTTCCTTCAAGTGCTCCCCATGGTTTACTTGAGAAGACGGTATTGCCGAAAGTGAGCTTTGGACCAGCACAGAACCCTGTGATTGGGGAGGTACCCAAGGACACTCAGCCACTTGGGGTGACCAGCTGCTGTCCAACCTGGAGGACTGTTGGTCTGTGGCAGCTCACTTTTGCTCAGGTTCCAGAACACCCTCTCAGTTCACAGAATTCCAAGGTGAAGTTCAAGCCCAAAGCTTGCCTTGACTTCTTTGCAAAGGTTTATTAATTTTATTTTATGTGTATGACTATTTGCCTGCGTATATGTCTGTGTACCAAGAGGAAGCACTTCAGCTTGGTTTATTCTGGTTTCATATTATTTATTTATTTATTTATTATTTATTTTTGTTTTTTCGAGACAGGGTTTCTCTGTGTAGCTTTGCGCCTTTCCTGGAACTCGCTTTGGAGACCAGGCTGGCCTCGAACTCACAGAGATCCACCTACCTCTGCCTCCCAAGTGCTGGGATTAAAGGCGTGTGCCACCACTGCCCGGCCATATATTTATTTTAATCATATTTCATTTCATTAGTGTGTTAGGGGGCATGCTACACAGTAAAGATTATATTGGCTGGGCACCAGGCCACACAATGTTGTCCTGCTTCTTGGGAGGCTCACTTGAGTCCAGGAGTTCAAAGCCAGCTTGGACAACATCTAAAGACCTTGGACTTTTCTTTATTTTCTTTTTGAGATAGGGTCTCTTGTAGCCCAGGCTGGCCTCAAACTTGCTATGTAGCTAAAGATGTCCTTGAACTTCTGTTCCCCCGGCCCCCACCTCCTAAGTGCTAGAATTAGGGATGCCTACCACCAAACCTGGCTTTTCTGTTTTAGTGACAGGGTCTCATGTAGCCCAGGCTGGCCTTGAATTCTTGGTCTTCCTGCCCTAGCTTCTTGAGTGCTGGGATTAGATGTGTGAGTTGCCTCTCCTGGCTTGAGAGTCCTGTGTTCAAAACATAAAATGAGAGTCAGGACTTGGTACTATAGTCCTGTTATTCCAGACATTTGCTACTCTGGTGCCTGAGGCAGAAGAGCAAGTTCAAGATCTGCCTGAATTACAGAGTGAACTTGAGGTTTAAGGCTCGTCTGAGCAACCAGGAGAGATCCTGTCCCCAAAAGTGCAAAGAAGACTGAGGTGTGGCTCACTGGGACAGTACTTGCCTGTCATGTGGGAGGTCCCCAGACTGCAAAAAGTGACTAAATCAATTAATTGGCTTAAACAGTTAAATCAAGCAACTTAAAAACCACCATTCTGTTCCCGTTGTGTGTGTGTCCACACTGGTGTTTACATGTGTGCACATGTGAGTGGAAGACAGAGGACAAGTGTCCTTCCTCAGGTACCATCCGTTAATTAAGTCTCTCATTGGCCTAGAACTGCAGGCTGGCCTGGCTCCCAGATAGGACTGTTGTCTTCCCTCCCAGGGCAGTATTACAGGAGGTCAATACTGTGTCTTCTGGGGATTGAACCCAAGCCTTAGTGTGCGCAAGACGAGCTCTTTCCCCACAAACCACTTCCTCAGCCCATCCTGGGGTCTTCACACCCACTAGTGTATCTTTGAGGCCTGTGATGTCGTTGTTCTGCAGGTACAGGTTTTGGTTTTGTTGTTTTTGTTCTTATGTTGCTGTTATTGCTTGAGACAGGGTCTTGCTATGTAGTCCAGGCTAGCCTCCTACTTACCACCTCCTTGCTTCGGCCTCCTGGATGCAGGGATTATAGGCACAGGCCACAGCATCCAGCTAAGGGTTGCCTGAGGCCCCGCAGTCCAACTGGCTTTCATTTTATTCAACTGGCTATTATGTAATGGCTAGGTGAGTGACTCTTCATTTTCTGTACCAACCCGTTTACAGTGTGTGTGTGTGTGTGTATGTGAGTACATTCTACTGTTTGGAAATGTTCATTCTTGCTGTTCAAAGTTCCTGCCAAGCTGGGCAAGGTAGTTGGCTTGAGTCTGTCATCCTCAGCTATACAGTGAATTTGAGGCCAGCCTGGGCTACTCAAGAGACCTCATCTCAAAAAAAAAAAAAAATTAAAAAATTAAAAATTCAAAAATCTGGAGTTGGATCCTGGACCCCACATAGTAGAAGAAGAGGGCAGTCTCCCTCAAGTGTGTCCTGGCATGTGCTCTCTCCTCACAAATGAATGAAGGAGTGAGTGAGTGAGTGAGTGAGTGAGCGTAAAAGACAAGACAAAAAACCAAATGTATCTGAGGAAGCTGGGACCCTCCCTCTGGATCCCCACCCAACAGAGAGGTGGTGCAGGGGGGAACCCCTGCTGGGAACCAGGTCAGCTCCGACTGGTCCCTAGCTAGGAGGAAAGGGGCTAGGGCCCGGAAGGAGCTAAAAGGGCCGAAGCTGGAGGGAGGGAGCCCGACCCTGCCTGTGAGTGATTAGCTGCAGCCCCGCGCAAAGCAGTAAACAGAAACTTCCAGGCGTCCCCTCCGCTCCCTCCCAGGCCAGGCAGGCATCGGACCCCCCCCCCCCCCCGCCACGTAATTAATTTGAGTCTTCGGGGGGCCACGAGCCTTGCACGGACTTGGAATCAGCCGAGATGGGAGTAGGAGGTGGCCTCCTGCAGCTACGGCAGGGGAGTGTCAGCACAGCGCGGTGACACGACGGGCCAGCGCGGCATCCGGGGGCGCAGGGCCGGGGCTGGAGGCTTCCGGGAACCCCGGTCCCTCGGCCGCTGCACCCTGACACCCGCCAGATAAGCTCTATCGCAGCGGCCAGAGCTGGGGACAGCCGGATACAGGGGCCACCTAGTGCATTCCCAGAACCAGCACTCGCGGTGGCCAGCGGGCTGCGAGGAGCTCCGCCTGCCCGCGGACAGCGACAGCCATCCGGCGCAGGACGGTGGGGCTCCGTCCGGGAGGTCCAGACCGCTCCACGGTGAGTGACAACACGGTCCCCAGGAGGCTGGCGCGTGCAGGTGGAGAGAGGAGGAGCCGCTTCCTCGCACTCACCTGGTGCACTAGGAGAGGGAGTCTGGATCGGAGCCGAGATAACAGTGCTGTGTAGCCTTGGGCAAATTCCTTTCCCTCTCTGGGCCTCCGAGTGTCCCTGTCCATCTTTAAACAGAGTGGTTATCTGGAAAATCTTTAAGGGGCTCTTGCATGACACTATGTCTCAGGCACAGTGCTGGGCACTTTTGAAGCGGGTTGGTACAGGGAATATTTAGGGAATCCCCGGGGTTCCCCCTTCCTGGTAGAGGGTACGACTCTCTCCACCCCCCACCCCACCCCCACTCCTTGTATCCAAAGGCTCAGAGAGATGGAGCGACCTGTCTAGGTCACACAACCCATCAGTGCCATTGACAAGCAATGGAGCGGCGTCTTTATTCCAGGCATGGTTGGAGTAGACTAGAGTGTTTATTGCCTTAGGAGGGGCAGAGGAGGCAGGCAGCCTCAGTTCTCCAAGCCTCCTTCAGCTGTCTAGCTGGGCCGGGCGCTCTCTGCTGGGAGGACAGTGCCCATTGCCACCGCCTCACCTAGACGGTCCCCAGGGACTTGAGAGAAAAAGGATTGCCGTCAGGGGTGGGAGAGAGCTGGGGGTGGGGAGTGTGGCTCATGCCTTGACTAGGTTTTGTTCCAATTTTATTTTGCCTTTTCAAAAATCTGTTTTAAATCATTCTGGGCCCCCGCGCGGCTCCTCTGGACAAAACAGAATTGTGAAACACACCAGCACTTTCCACACGCCTCCCCTGGGGGGAATCTCATATTAATACCATGGCAGGCTATTTGCATATCCGTCTCTGCTGCTGCTGCGGCTGGCAGTGGGCAGGGAGTGGGTTGTAGACAAAGTTAGCTTGGGCACTAGGAAGGAGGTTCAGTTACATTCCAGAGCCAGGAAGTCCTCAGCAGAATGGCAGCAGGTGGGAAGCCCCCAGGGCCAGGCGCCCAGCCAGAGGTGAAGGTCTCAACACCCAGATGTGGCCTGTCTTCCTTTGGAATGTTCCACTGGGCAGCAGCCCTGGGGTGGACCCACACCTCCTTCCCTTTCTGGGGTGGACTCAGTCCCCTGCCTTGAGGGTAAGTGGAGGCTTGAGCTGTGGTCCTAGGAGCCCTCTCAGTCCTAGGGAACCTAGGTTTTGTGACTTTCACCAATTGCTTATCTTAGCCTCAGTTTCCCCATCTGCAAGACAGTGGGTTTGTTTGATGCTATCGCTCATTTCTGTAGTCTGGATTCTGGGACTCCCGAGCAGGAGCTTTCCTAGGGCAGGGATACTGTAGGTCAGGACAAGGTGTTTGTCTAGGATGCACAAGGCCCTAGGCTGGGTCTCCTCCCAGACCTGTGAGGCCAGGATGGTAGGTGGGGTGGGGCTTGGAGAGTACTCCAGTCCATCATCCTGCTCCACAGGTATGTGGGAGAACTCCAGTCCAGTGGGAGGGGGGGTACCAGAACGCTGGTGGGCTTGGAGACATGGCTTCTGGCCTGTCAGCTGCAGGCAGGCCTGGAGTCCTCAGGGCTGAGCAGCCCAGGGGGTTGATATGGTGGACCTTGCTGGCGGGGCTCCTGCCTAGCCATTTCACCTACAGGTCTCAGAGCTTCTGCTATTTGTGGGTCCCAGAGACGGAGCTAAGGCTCCAGGCTTGTGAAGGCAAACGCCTCTACCCACCGAGTGGTCTAAACTCACCTGACAGGGGACTTTTTTGCTGTGTGGTTCCCACACAGGGGTTGGGGAGCCTTCCTGAGAAAGCCCACTGTAAGATTCTTAGGAATTGGGTGAGAACTAGTTGCTAAACCCAGAATTATATAAACTCACCATAAACTCTGTTTAAACCAGGTAACAAGTACACGGAGCTTATCTCTTCTCCTTTTCACTTGTGGTGTTGGGGATCGACTCTGGGCCTTGCACGGGGCAGTGACTGCTGAGCTGTGTGCCAGCTCTTGCTGTTTTGAGATAGTCTTACCAAGTAGCCTGGTGTCCTCAGAGACCAGAAAAGGACACTGGATCCCCTGGAACTGGAGTTACAGACAGTTGTGAGGCTCCATGTGGGTGCTGGGATTTGAACCCTGGTCCTCTGGAAGAGCAGCTGGTGCTCTTAGCCATTGAGTCATCTCTCTGGCTCCGCAGCCGGCATTTTGGAAACCATTTTCTTTGTGCTGGGAACAAAGCCAGGGCTTCAGTTGTGCCGAGGGTGTAGTATGTCTCCAAGCCATGTCCTGGCCCCACACAACTCACTGTGTCATTTCCAAGCCTCTGAGCTGCGTCCCATCACATCTGAATGGCAGGAACATGGAAGGGTGGCAGGTCACTGCACAGCTCTTCCCGATCCCACGGTCAGCGATTTCGTCTCCGCAGTTTGAAGTTGGCTTTGGTGGGAAACTGCCCAAAGATCCAACCTGGGGCTTGCTTTGTTACTTTGTCTAGTGCTGGGTTTGAGAAGTGGCCAGTGGGAAGGGTTTCATCGAAACATCACTTCCTGCCTCTGCCTTCTTGCTGCCTGCCTGTTGCCCAGGAAAGATGCTGCCTACATCTGGTGACCCAGTGGACTCCCACACTGTGTTTTGCTGCTGGCCCACTTGCTGAGGTAAAGGGATGGCACCAGTCTTCCCACAAAGCCACACTCCCTCACTCCCTGTCACATGCAAGAGTCGGGATCAAAACTGCCAAAAAGGTTCCATGCAAATGACTTGATCGTTTGAAATCTTCAGAAAAATAGTGTGTGATGCCCCTGCTTCAGCCTCCTGAGGGCTAGGACAGGAGCGGATGTCACCATGCTTGGTTATGTAAATCTTGTAGTAGTAGTATTTTATTTTTTAAATAAGCTGTTTTGTTTGAGACAAGGTTTCTCTGTGTAGCCCTGGCTGTCCTGGAACTCACTCTGTAGATCAGGCTGGCCTCGAACTCAGAGATCTGCCTACCTCTACTTCCTGAGCACTGAGACTAAAGTCATGCATTGTCACGCCTGGCTATTAAATAAATATTTCTATTTTGTGTGTCTGCATGTCTGTGTGTATGTCTGTGTACCACATGTGTGCAGTGCTCAAGGAGGCCAGGAGACGGTATTGGGAGGCTTGAGTTTTTGGAACTGGAGTTACAGACAGTTGTAAGCCACCATGTGGGGTCTGGGAATGAACCCGGGTCCTCTGGAAGATCCACCAGTGCTCTTAAACACTGAGCCATCTCTCCAGACCCTGGACATTTTATTTTTATTAGTAAAGTGTAAGATCTACATTCTTGATTGCCATATACTGCGCTCTCTCTCTCTCTCTCTCTCTCTCTCTCTCTCTCTCTCTCTCTCTCTCTCTCTCTCTGTGTGTGTGTGTGTGTGTGTGTGTGTGCATGGGTTTGTGTGAACACAGAGCCCCGGGAGCTGGTTGATAAGCCTTTGGCACTGCACCACTGGTTCCCTGATGTCCATACCACTGCCCAGGGGCTCGGAGATCTTGTCATGGACAGGTCTTCACCGTCCTGGAGTGTCAGACCCAAACCTGCGCTCTCTGGCTCCAGCCCTGGAGTGAGAACGGGGGCCTGTCTCCAGGAAGGATATCCAGGCTCCTCCAGGGCCATCGGAGTGGGGACACACGCTTTGCTCACTGCACTTCGGTCTTTGCATCTTGGCTTCTGCATCTGCGGTCCCTGCATCTTTGGTCCTGCTCTCTGTATCCAAGGAGCATCCGTCGCAGGTCCCGTCAGTGGCAGCTTCTGGTTAATTGCGTGCCATTTCACATCTTGATCTTGCCAGCCTCTATTTTCCCGAGCGTAGAATGATGGTGCTAATAGAAACAATGTCTTGGAACAATTCAAAGGAACAGCTAAGCCAGCCCTATAGATGAGTTAAGACAGCGTTCTATTTTTAGAAACCCTAGGAGCCAGGTGGGCCCTTTCCAGCCGCCCTGGAGCCGGCCAGAGCAAGGAAAATCTTTCTCATGCCCAAGTCCCGCCTCTCCTCCTGCCTGGCCAAGGAGGAGGCCCAGGTGGGGGGGTGTTAGCTAAGCTGTGTGGCTGTGGTGGGGGGGTGGGGCAGGCCCGTAGTGATTTAAAAAGAGCTAAGAGTGTGTCATGTTTTATTATTTGGTGTGGCAGAAAGAGTACAGAGGGGGTATGTGACTGTCTGGGCAAGGGGACATTCCAGATGTCCATGTGGTTTCTCACCAAAATCCTCAGGACTCCTGTGCTCTCTCTGCCTGGTAAGGCTCCTGAAGTCAGGTGTCTCTGTTCCAGACCTCCATCTCTGCCTGCAAGTCCTTCCTTCTACCTCCCAGCCCCCCTCCCTCCTTCCTTTTGGCACTTTGCAACAGCAGGCTGGGCAGGATGTAGCTCAGGGGCAGAGCTCTTGCCTAGCCTGTGTGGGCTCTGGATTCCATTCCCAGCACCACATGCTCCATTGCATGCATGAGCGCACCCTGAGCTCAGTCCACCCATGTTATTCCCACCTCTTCCTTTCGCCTGAACGTTCCAGCCTGGTCATATGGTTCAGTGGGTAAAGGCATTTGCCACCAAACCTCATGTGGTAGAAGAAGAAAACCGACGCCCACCAGTTGTCCTGTGATCTCTGCGCGCACGCACACAGCTCCACCTGTCTGCCTTCTAAGTTGGGTTTACAGGGGTTAGTTTGACAAACACTTTCTAACCGGGTTCCATACTGTTTTGACATACTTGTGCAGAGCCCAGCAGCTTCTACTTTTCAGTAAAAAAATGGAACTGTGATGGCGCTGCCCTCCAACAACGATCCAGAAATCCATGGCTTCTGGTCACCTCCACTGTCCCAGCAAAGCCACATCCTCTCTTCTCGCCCGCTTCTTCCTGGCCCAGCTCCCTGTCACTCAGAATACAGGGCCTGAAGGATCCAAACCTTTCTAACTCCAGGTCAACATACCTTCTCCACACCTGCCTCTCAGTCAGGCTGGGGACGGCTCTGCCCCAGGGCCTTTGCGTGGATTCTCCTCTCATGTTGTCCGTCTCTGGGACCTTCCAGTCCTTGAGCGATTGCCGTCTTCTCAGACTAGGCTTGGTCTTAGGTACTTGCCTTGAACGCAGAAGGGTTTGGGTTCCATCTCCTGTAAAACCAACTAACAATGCCTCCTTATTCCAGATAAAGCCAAGGCAAGCCGAGCATGGGCTCCGATTCCACAGTGGCTGCGACCGCCAGTGTGTTGTCCCCTGAGGGCCGTCTGCTATGGCTGACCACATGTCCTGGGTCTTGGTGCTGTGATTGCTCCCAGAGGGATAGGAGCCTGACAGCTAGACTGCAGGGGGACCTGTCAGGATGGGGACTTAGGACCCTATGGCACCGGCCTCTAGGGACACCATGGGAACAGGACATGTTTCTACTCTGTGATGGACACTGGGCCACATACCCCACACTCCCTGGATCGCTCCTTCCTTGGGTCACGTACCCCACACTCCCTGGATCGCTCCTTCCTTGGGTCACATACCCTACACTCCCTGGATCACTCCTTCCTTGGGTCACGTACCCCACACTCCCTGGATCGCTCCTTCCTTGGGTCACGTACCCTACACTCCCTGGATCACTCCTTCCTTGGGTCACATACCCACACTCCCTGGATCACTCCTTCCTTGGGTCACATACCCACACTCCCTGGATCACACCTTCCTTGGGTTCTGAAAACAGAGATGCCTTTACGAGTTTGTGCAGAGATGGAGACTGAGACACAGGAGTTGACAGTCATACGGCTTGTAAGTGACAGAATGGCTGTGTGTCCAGCTCCTCTGGTTCTCCCCGCCCTAAGTTCATGATGGTGCCCAACAGCTTAACATTGTTAAGTCCTCGGTCATTCACCTGGGACTCAAATCCTGAATCCCCTGCCACAGTGCTGTGTGTCTCTGAGCTGATTACTTCCCATCTCTGTTTTCTTTAAAAATTATTGTTGTTAGCTGGGCAGTGGGGCGCTCGCCTTTAATCCCAGCACTCAGGAGGCAGAGGCAGGAGGATCTCTGTGAGTTCAAGGCCAGCCTGGTTTACATAGTGAGTTCCAGGACAGCCAGGGCTACACAGAGAAACCCTGTCTCGAAAAACAAAGAAGCAAACGAAGGTCAAGGTCCTTGACTTTAAGAGACTCTGTCAGCACCGCCCCCCACAACACACACACACACACACACACACACACACACACACACACACGCACGCATGCACGCACACAAAATGTATTTTCCTCCTGCAGATCAGCCATGAAGCAGACTGCTGATGATGAGGGGGTCCCCCAGAGCCGACCACTGGTGATGAGGGGGTCTCACAGATTGTTTGGCTTTTCTAGAAGCTAGGAAGAAACCCATGGTCTTGCTGTGCTGTGTGATCCCTGCCACCCTAGGCAGAGGCCCTGGCTGCTTGTCCTAACTTCACCTGTTCCCTAGGCTGGCTGAACACAGAACAACGATGTTGAGGATTTCTATTCAGGTTCCAGAGCATTCTTGGCGGAGGACAGGAACACTTGGCAACACAGAGCAGCTGTGAGATGGTTCCAAGTGGGCACCAGACTTTAGCACCCAAGCTGTTAGCCAGCAGCCTCGCACGAGGGACTTGGCTGCTTGGTGCCTCAGTTACTGAGTATTGAAGGGCTGATTGGAGTCCCTCAGGGTGAGGAAGAAACTGAGTACCCATGGAAGGGGCAGAGGCAGAATCCTTCATCAACACTAGCTTTGGGGGTTGACAGGTTGGCTGTGCTGTGCAGCTTAACCCTGTCTTCTGTGGTGGTGGTGGTGGTGTGTGTGTGTGTGTGTGTGTGTGTGGTGTGTGTGTGGTGTGTGTGGTGGTGTGTGTGTGTGTATGGTGGTGGTGTGTGTGTGTGGTGTGTGTGGTGGTGGTGGTGTGTGTGTGTGGTGTGTGTGGTGGTGTGTGTGTGTGTGTGTGTGGTGGTGGTGTGTGTGGTGGTGTGTGTGGTGGTGATGTGTGCGGTGGTGGTGGTGGTGTGTGTGGTGGTGGTGTGTGCGGTGGTGGTGGTGGTGTGTGTGGTGGTGGTGTGTGTGTGTGTGTGTGTGTGTGTGGTGTGTGGTGGTAGTGTGTGTGTGTGGTGTGTGTGGTGGTGGTGGTGTGTGTGGTGGTGGTGGTGTGTGTGTGTGTGGTGGTATGTGTATGTGTCGTGGTGGTGTGTGTGGTGGTGGTGTGTGTAGTGGTGGGGTGTGTGTGTGTGTGTGTGTGTGTGTGTGTGGTGGTATGTGTATGTGTGGTGGTGGTGTGTGTGGTGGTAGTGGGGGTATGTGTGGTATGTGTGGTAGTGGTGTGTGTGGTGGTGGTGTGTGTGTGTGTGTGTGTGTGTGTGGTGTGTGGTGGTGTGTGTGTGTGTGGTGTGTGGTGGTGTGTGTGTGCGGTGGTGGTGGTGGTGTGTGTGGTGGTGATGGTGGTGGTGGTATGTGTATATGTGGTGGTGGTGGTGTGTGTGGTGGTGATGGTGGTGGTGGTATGTGTATATGTGGTGGTGGTGGTGTGTGTGGTGATGTGTGTGGTGGTGTGTGTGGTGATGTGTGTGGTGATGTGTGTGGTGGTTTGTGTGGTGGTGTGTGTGGTGGTGTGTGTGTGTTGTGGTGGTCGGGGGCACAGGCTCAGGTCTTTCCTGGTTGCAAACAGTGCCGGAGTCGAATGCCCATGGCTTTGTGTGCCCTGCTTAGGTGTGTGAATCCTGCAGTAACCTTAGCCCTGGACCTGCAGGACAAGGAGCCAAGAGTGCATGGCCAGCCCTGCCTGGCATGCAGACGGGCCTGTGGGGTGGGGCAGGAGACTGGCAGGAAAGATTCCTCCCGAGTCCCTTTGTGAGTGAAGTACCATTGAGCGTTTCAGAAGGGTGAGGCAGGCAGGGCCATTGAGCCCCCAGCTTCCTGGTAGGTGCCTTTGTGTGTCTGGACAGAGAAAAACAGTACCATGAGGCTCCGTTGGTCCTTCCAGGGCCTCCTTCCCCACGGCCCAGTGTCCTCTGCCTTACCTGTCACCAACTTAGACCCTCATATCTGGAGGGTAAGACCCTGAGATGTGAGGTCAAAGCTGCTGATTTCTGCTCCGAAATTCTGGTGCCTGCACCCCTAAAGCCCCAGCCTGTATGTCCTCATCCAAAAAACCTGGAAACTGTTAATCGACTCACAGGAAGGTCTATGAGCCTCAAAGACGTGAGACACGTGGAGCACGAGAAATCCAAACTAGTGCTGGGAAATGTCCTGCTTTTGGGGACGTCTGGGCCACAGGGACGTCTGGGCCACGGGGACGTCTGGGCCATGGGGACCTGCAGGCTGCAGGAAGCAGAGTGGGAAGAGATGGGTGACTCTGTGGTCTTGGCCGGATCCACTCCTAAGCGCACTTGGATACCAGGCTGCTGACAGCACAGAGCTCCGGGGTGAGTGTGAGATTAAATGAGGCAGAAAGCACAGGGCTTCGGGTCCTGACAGATGCCGTGGTGGCTTGCTGGTGTACCGATCAGGAGTGTTAACAGTTGCTGATATCTCGCTAGGCACGCAAACAATTGGCACCCAGTGAATACAAAGGGACCGACTGGCAGAGCTGAGCGTACCTGATAGAAGCCTGGACCTTGGAGCTAGATGGATTCTTTTCTGTGTTGTTCATCCTCATTGTTAATTTTTGTTGTTGTTGTTATTATTATTTGTTTTGTTTGAGACAGGATTTCTCTATGTATCCCTGGCCATCTTGGAGCTCACTTAGACCAGGCTGGCCCTGAACCCAGAGATTCGCCTGCCTCTGCCTCCCGAGTGCTGGGATTCAAGGCGTGCGCCACCACCGCCAGGCTTGTTATCGTATCTTAATTACTTATTCTTCTTATGTGCATATACATGTGTGTTCGTGCCACAGTGGACATGTGGGGTGAGAGACAACTTTTTGGAGCTGATTCTCTTTGACCTTTGTGTGGGCTCTGGAGGTCAAACTCAGGTTCCCGGGGTTGTCCTGCCAAGCGAGCATCTCACTGGCGCGGTCACTGCAGAGCTCAGCTAGCCTGGAGCTCTTGGCAATCCTCCTGCTTCACCCTCTGCCTCACCACTGCTCCTGGCTTGTTGTTGAGCCTTAAGAGAATAAAGGAGGAAGCCTGGGAGACATACGTGTGGCCTGTGAGATGACAGACAGGGCATGGCCATTCCATTTCAAAGGTGGGGGAGCCAAAACTTAAGATTGGGCTTCGCCCCACCTCCATCCCAGGGGAAGAAGCCAAGCCAAAGCCAGACCCACTCCCCAGAGGCAGCTCCTGACCCTCCACCCCTTGCAGGAAGTGGACATGGGGTGAGCTTGTGTCCTTCCATGGCAGAGCCCTTGTGCATTTCTGACATTTTTGCGTCTTGGGACGAAGGGTGAAAAAACTCAGATGAACCGGGCTGCTTCCTGGTGGAAAAACACTCTGGACCCTGATGGGGATCTTCCAGCAGCGAGGCTGGTCTTGCCTCTGTCTCCTTCTGTTCTTGCTGCTGCTCGCCGGAAAGATGATAGAAAACTCAGGGCTTGGGGAGCCAGATGTTAGGGCTCAGGGACTCAAAAGATCGAGTGTATGAGCTGGGCCGTCCATGCCAGCCCTGCCTTTGCTATCGGAAGTCCTGGAGTGAATGAGCAGACGGGTGCATTCTGCCACTGTCCCTACCTGGGTCCCATGGTCACTTCCAGCACAACCACCGAGCTGCCCAAAGGGACCTGGCAGAGGCCTTGGAGTCGGACAGACCCAGCTTTGCCCAGCCTCAAGACCTGTAGTGTAGGATGAGCTGTGACACAGTCTTATTGTGCTTCCTCATCCTCAGGATGTCAACAGAGAACCTGTCACCATGAAGTCTGCTTGAGAAAGTGGCTCCTAGCTTGGCTCACAGAGCCGGCTCTTGGAAGACCAGATAGTCTGAATACAAATTTAGTTTCAGCTCTGAGTCCCATCATCCCCCCTGCAAACTGGGCATGGGTAGTAGCCATGGCTTCCTCTTTGTATACATGTCTATCAGCATATGAATCACATAATAATAATGGGTTTTATTATGACATTTTCATTTTCACTGTGTATAATGTGTTTTGATCATAGTCATCCCTTACACCTCTCTGTCCCCTTCTGCTCTTGCTGACCCCTTCCTAACTAGCTCCCCATTTCTACTTTCATTTTTTTGTTTTTTGGGTTTTTGTTTTGTTTGGCCCAATGTGCTCATTATATATGAGCACGGTCTCCTTACCGGCGGCTACACCAGTGAAGAAAATGTCTTCTCCGTTCTCAGCAGCTGTGAACTGCCAATCATCAGGGAGGGGCCTTGTGACTCACTCCCCCTGGGTTTGTTTTATTTTTGAGACATGGTCTCCTTGTGCAGTCCTGGCTGGCCTGAGACCCCTGATTTGTTATATAGACAGGCTATTCTGAAAATCACAGAGATCTGCTTGCCTCTACCTCCAGAGTGCTGGGATCAAAGGCGTGCACTACCAAGTTTGGTAAATCTTACCCTAGTTTTGAGACCTAGTCTCATGTAGCCCAGGCTAGCTTCAAAATCACCGTGTAGCTGAGGATGACCTTGAACTTCTGATCCTCCTGCCTCCAGAGTGCTGGGATCAAAGGTATGTACCCCTACAGTGGCTGTCTTGTGTTGTTGCTTGGTGTAGGTGGGTGCACAGCATTTAGAGGACTCCTGGGCCAGCAGCCACCTCTGTCTATTTCTTGTGATGCTGAAAGGGTCCCACAGACTGTTGCTAAAAACTACTGTCTGTCTGTCTGTTTATGGCACTGCTAGGGACCGAACTCAGAACCTTGAACATTCTAGGTAGATGCACATTCTGCTGCTGAACCGCATCCCTTGGAAGTTGCATGGCCTTCCTGTGTGTCCTGCCCTTGTGTGAGGACATCGGCCACTGGATTCAGGCTGGCCCCCATGCAGGACCGCCTCCCCCTTCACCACGTACCTGTAAAGACCTATTTCCAAATCTGGTCACAGGTCTACAGTGCTTTTTACATCTCCTCCCACCCCCTGACAGACCCCACTGTTGGTGGGGTCCCCTTTCCACTGTGACCTCACCCACACTGCATGTCCAGTGTGATCCAGGTCCCTTCTGTTCCAGTGACCATCCCGTGCTGTTTACTGGCCTGTGATAGTCTCTGAGGAACAGAGAAGTTTCCTGAGGTCACAGGGCCAGCAAATGCCAACTCTGGGAGACTTCTTTCTGCCTCTGAAGCTGGCTGGGTTTTGAGACCCTCCCACGCCACCCCAAGAGCCGGAACTCCCACAGATGAGACACACTCTTTCCTGGCTTGCACCATCTTCCAGGTACACCTCCCACTGCCTCTTCCTGCCCTAGGCTGCTAAAGTCGGGGGTGGGGGTGGAGGTGGTGGTGGTGCAGGAATAAGGAGACTATCCCTATCTGCGGTTACGAGATGCTGCAGAGGGTCGGAATTACATTTCCAGAATCCATATTGGGCAGCTCTTAACTGCCTGTAACTCCAGCTCCAGGGAATCTGATGCCCTCTCCAAGGGCACCGGAGTATGTGTGTGCTGCACAAACACACACGCACACACACACACACACACACAAACAACATTTTTCTATTTTTAGACTTTCACACATGAGTACTGTATTTTACATCATTTCACTGCTTCCTCTCCCCCTCCAATCCTCCAGTGAGCCTCCCACCTCCTTTTGAATTCATAACCTCTTCTATAATTATTACCATTTTACTTTCTCTCTCTCTCTCTCTCTCTCTCTCTCTCTCTCTCTCTCTCTCTCTCTCTCTCTCAATCTCTCTCGCCTGAGTCCATTTAGTGTTGTCTGTAAGTACCTGTGTTTAGGGCTGATCCCCTTGGGATTGGATTGCCTGTCAGGGTGCTCATCCTTAGAGAAAACTGACTCTTGGAAGCCATCAGTTCATATAGGGATGGGGCCTCAAGAAATATTCCCATTTTCACCGGCATAGTGACTGGTGTGGTTATTGTGCAGATCTTGTACAGGCAACCACATTGGTGAGATTTCATGAGTGTAACAGCTGTCTGTCTGTCTTGCCTAGAAGACACTGTCTCTTGGCAGGATAAAATAACCTTAAAAAAACAAAAAAAGGAAAGAAAGACATCAGCCATGTGTTGAAGTGTTGAAGTGGGCACAGCACTCGTGAATCTAGCAACATTGGAGGAGTCTCAGTGTTGAGGCTACACACTGCAAAGTGACTCATTAAAACTGTGACTTGTGGCTGGGTGGTGGTGCACGCCTTTCATCCCAGCACTTGGGAGGCAGAGGCAGTGTATCTCTGTGAGTTTGAGGCCAGCCTGGTCTATGTAGTGAGTTGTACAAGGACAGCCAGGGCTGTATAGAAGGATCCTGTCAAAAAGGGGAAAAGGTGACTTGTTTGCTTTGATGACAAGGATCTTAAATGCTCTGAAACAGTTTCTGCTGCCAGGTCAGCAGGAGGAACCTCCTGGGCCAGGCCTGGATAAGACACTGAAAGGATGTGGCCACTGCTTTGAAGTGGAGGAGAGTGCTGAGGCCAGACAGGGCCTAACAGATACAAAGGATTGAGCCACCAGATGAGGTAGGAATTTACATTCCTGCATGCATGGATCCTTGTCTTGGATGTAGCTGCCTGGGCTGAGGTCTGCTGTTCTGAGATGGTGGATCTAGGCTGGGGGTGGAGGTGGGCAGGGTTCTAATTCTGGGGCTCTGGGGCTAGGAAATAGCTGCTGTGTCAGCAGGGAGAGCAGTGGGCAGACTGGAGGCCCCTAAGGAGATGAGGGTTTCCCAAGGACTTTGCTGGGGGCAGCTGGCAAGTGGGTCAGGAGCCAGCCACATGCCTGGGTAGGAATCCAGCCAATTGGGCCTTCAGGAAGTATGGGCTGATGGGATTCCACGAGCTGAGGGCCCCCAGTGACATCTCATTAAAGGTTCAAAGCTGTTATCTCGGTGGCAAAGGCCGGGGTGACAGTCTGAGGAAGTGCCCATGAGATGCCTCAGAGGGCATCTGGGAGCCCCTCAGTACTCAGCCCAGCAGCCCACAGGCCTCACAGGAGACCAGCTGAGGGCAGTGGACCTGTGAGGAAGCCCCCAGTGCCCTCCAAGACTGCTGCAGGCAAGCTGCCTGAGGGGTGCCAGCCACACCTGGAACTCAGGCCTGTGTCCACCTCTGTCTAGAAGAGGCGTGCCCCTAGACATTCGGACACAGGAAGGTGGGGAGACAGATGTGCACGGCTGAGGTCTGTCCCGTAGCTCATGGTCAGGAGAAGGGTGAAGTTGAGGCCTCTGATGCACAAGTAGAGAGCTTGGTGGTTTCGGCCCAGATGTGGGGGTCCTAGAGACTTTGTTCCTAGAACCCCTGCACACTTAAGAAGCCTCAGCTGCACCATGGAACCCAGACCAGTTTACTGCTGACACCTGAGGTGTTTTGAACGAGAGTGGCCCCCAAAGGCTCATGTATTTAAATCTTTGGTTCCCAGCTGGTGGACCTTTGAGGAGGTATTAGGTGTGGCCTTGCTGGAGGAGGTGTGTCATTCGGGTGGAGGCTTCAAAAGCCCACACCAGGCCCTATCTCTCTCTCTCTATCTGCACCTTGTGGGTCAGATGTGAGCTCTCAGCTACTGCCCCAGCACCATGCCTGCCTGCTGCCTCCAAACTCCCAGCCATGATGGTCATGGACTCATCCTCTGAAACTGTAAGCAAGCCCCCACCTCCCACCTAAAGGATTTCTTTTATAAGTTACCTTGGTCATGGTGTCTCCTCACAGCAGTAGAACAGTAATGAAGCTATACCCCCATGAGGGTGAGCTTTTAACTATATAATGCTGTTGGTTTGTCTCCACCAAGCCTAATACAGGCTTGTGGGAAACAGTGGCCCCAGGCCAGTCATCCAGGGAGAAGGCAGAGCCCAGGAAGGCATGGCCAAGAGCACTTGGACAGACACACCCTTTCCATGACAGTTTACAGGCCTCTGAGGTTTCTCCTGACCACAGGCAGAGCCAGCTACTGCTTCTCTGAGGCCCTAAGAGCTTGCCCAGTGGAGTGAGGATGGAGGACTTCCTGGAAGAGACACCTTCCTTTCTCTCATGGGCCTGGAGCTTACTGAATAGGCGAGGCAGGCTGGCCAGTGACCCCAGGAATCTTTCTACCTCTGATTAGAAGTGTGTCACACCTCGCTTTCATGTGGATGCTAGGAATCAAACCCACTCATGCCAATTCTTTATAGATGGAGCCATCTCCTCAGCCAGCCCTGATTTTTTTCTTTTGAGAAAAGGTCTCAGGTTGTAGCCTAGGCTGGCCTCAAACTCATAATCCTCCTGCCTCAGTCTCTTGAGTGCAGGGATGACAGAGTGATGGTGTGCCACCATGCCATTAAATGTTATTTAATGTTTACAAAAATAACATGGGATCAAGAAAATGCTTGGTCCTAGGAGTGAGCCTATAATGTGGGAAGGCGCTTCTGTCGTGCCCGGTTTAACTTTTGTTTTGGGAGGCTGGGAATGGAACCCCGGGCTTTGAGCATGCTGAGCACACATACCGAGCTACAGTCCCTGCCCAGTTTTAGAGGAGGTGACACAGTCAGAGATCAGGTAGGTAACTAGTCCAGGGGTCAAGATCTAACAAGGGTAAGAGTGTCTCCTGCTGAGTAGTAGATGACACCACAACTTGGTGGATTTGGACACACGTGTATTACCTTATGCTTTCTGAGGCACCCAGCATGGCTGCCCTGGGTGTACCACTTCAGGGGCTGTCATGGAACTGTATCCAGGGGTCAGTAGAGGCTGCTCCCCACCTCTCTTGAGGGAATATTGGGGTTCCATTTTCTGTCGCTACGATAAAAGCACCTTATGGAGGGAAGGGTCCGTTCTGGCTCACAGTTCCTGGTCCAGTCCATCATGATGGGGAAGTCCTGGTGGCAGGAGTGTGAGGCAGCTGGTCACAGTGTCACCCACAACCAGGAAGCAGGGAGAGAAGCATGCGGTCCTCAGCTCCTCGTCTCCCTTTTCAGTCGGGGCCCTGCAATGACATCCCACATTTAGGCTGGATCTGCCCACCTTCTAACCTAATTAAGATGACCACTCACAGGCACGCCAGAGGCTTGTCTCATAGGTGGCTTTAGATTTAGTCAAGTGACAATGTTAACTGTCACATGGGATTCAGCTTTCTGTAGGCTGCTGGCTGCAGGTGCCCTTAGTGTGTGGCCTTCAGGGTATCTTCAGCATGGCGGCTCGCTTTGTTCTATTGAGTAAGCCTAGGAGAAGGAGGGGAAGGATGAGGGGAGGGGGAGGGGGAGAGGGAGGGGGAGAGGGGAGAGGGAGGGGGAGGGGGAGGTGCTTATGCCATGCCGGGTTTAATTTTTGTTTTGCGGGTCTGGGAATGGAACCTAGGGCTTTGAGCATGCTGAGCATGCATGCCCCTGCTGTATCCTGAGCTATAGGTCAGCAGGGAGATTAACATCTCACGTTTTTTCTCTTTCTCTCAGTGCGAGTAGACTCGGGGCCTGGCCCTAGGCGTGTATCCTATCTCTAAGCACATCTGCGGCCTTACTTTGTAGCTCATGCTGGTCTCTAACTTGCAATCCTCCTGCCTCAGCCTCTAGTCAATGGGTTACAGGTGTGTGCCACTGCACCCTGCCTGAATGCCGCCGCCTCTTCGGACACCCCTTTGCTGTTAGGCGTACCCCCATGCACACCAGGATAGAGGCTGTCTGGCGGCTGTGCAGAAGCCTCCCACGGCCGGGCAGAGCCCAGGCTTGGCAGTGTGGTTTGTCTTCAGTGCCTGTTCTCTGTGGAAGCTGAGACTGGCTGTTCCTCTGTCTGTGGACAGACACACTGAATAGCTGCACACAGCGCTTCGCAGGACCTGCACTGGGCCTTGAGTTTACTCAACTACCCCAGGGATGTGCAGAGAAAAGTGTCTGTTAACGCCCTGGCTTCCCCTCTCTTCTTACTTTCTTCCGATCACCTGACATCTCTCAGCTACCACCAATGGACAAGGAACAGGGAGCCTGTATCCACGGTGGTCCGTTCCATCCTTTGGGCTTAGGTAGTGCTCTGTCCCAAACTCCCCTCTGCTCCTTGTAGCCCTCCCTTAGGAGGCTGTGGGTCTCAAGTGGGGAATTGGCACTTCATGCAGGTGGCAGCTGGGAGAGGGACACTCTGGCCCAGAATGCAGCTGTGAGGCTTCTCTGCCTTGGCTAACACTCCCATCGTTCCTACCGCATCTGAGCCACTGCCTAGCCGGCCACTGCCAGTTCTGCTGCGGACACGCTACTTCTCATCCTAGCGAGGCGTCCCCTACCTAAGTAGGAGCATATTGCTCCCCAGCCTGACCATGAGGGACCAGTGTAGCCAGAGAAAGTGGAACCCAGGCTTCCTTTCAATCCACAGGGCTTCCAGGTCCCACCCCCTGGCTGCTGGGGAGGTGTTGGGGGTCACGCCTGCCGGTGACTGCTCCGTTCACTGTCTGGTAGCAAAATGCAGCCCTACGGTGGCTGAGGTTCGTCCTGTCTGCACACCGCCCTCACTCTGGGGACAGTGCTCGGGTCCCCAGAAAAGCCAGAGGGAGGAGAGTAGTGTCCAAACTTACCTGTCATAGAAGCTGTCATGTGCGTAGTCTGCCACAATCCTGTTAATTATGTGTGAAGGTGGCCATCTGCCATATTCCAGGGGTCATGAGAGGTGAACCTGAGCCAGGGGCCCTCAGGAGGCCAAATGAGCAGTGAATGGCTGACGGACGAGTGTGTGTTTACGTGCCTATGGGTGCATGTATACGTATGAACACTCATGTGAGTGTTCACACGTGCACTTGTGCTCTGATGAGCATTCACCTATCTGCATGTGTTCCTGTGTACATGTGTGAACAAGTGTGTGTTTGTACTCCGGTGAGTGTGTAAAGCCTCGTTGGCTCCCAGGTTCAAGACAGTGAAACTGGAGAGCCTCCATGAAGAGCAGGAGGGATCAGATCAAAGGAGTCTTTGGCCACTCAGACTGTGAGTGTTCAGGTGTGACGTCACAGGCCTGTGACCCCAGCGTTAGAGAGGGAAGCAGAGGCAGGAGGATCTGGGCTACATGATGAGCTATTAAATGAAGAATAGTCAACAGCAAACATCAAGAATGTTCTCTTCTGCATTCCAAGAAACCAATGTCCTTTTTAAATCTGTATCCTAGGCCTCTGGGCTTGTCGGATTAAAGGGGAAATCCACAAAGCTGTGATGTCACGTCCATTAGCCAGATCCTCCCTCCGTCGTGGTCCTGGAGCCTGAATTGCTATTACAAGTTCTGAAACCCTGAATCATACTGGCTTGAGAGAGAGAGAGAGAGAGAGAGAGAGAGAGAGAGAGAGAGAGAGAGAGAGAGAAAGAGAGAGAGAGAGAGAGAGAGAGAGAGAGAGAACGAACAAAGTGGGGTCTTTTACCCTAAGAATTCTTACCTACCTATTAGAAGAAAGTTTAAGCTAGGCATACTAGCTCACTCTGAGGCAGGAGGATTGCCCTGAGTTGGAGACCAGGCTGACCTACACAGTGAGCTCTGGGCCAGTCTATGTTATAGAGCAAGACTCTCTCAAAAACAAAAAACAAAAACAACTGCCCCTTTAATTTATGGCAGGCATTACAAATGGAACACAGAACCCCATACAAACCCAGACTCAGAAGCCACCTCAGCACCACAGACCCAAAGTGACAGTCTCGC
This sequence comes from Peromyscus eremicus, assembly GCF_949786415.1. NCBI lineage: Eukaryota > Metazoa > Chordata > Mammalia > Rodentia > Cricetidae > Peromyscus > Peromyscus eremicus. Next base: position 141,581,479 of record NC_081419.1, on the reverse strand, counting down.
CTGCTGGTACAGCAACTTGATTCAGAATCTCTCTGATCCTTTGAGCCTGTGAGGGAAGGAGACTGCGGACGAGAGTTCAGGGACTTGCACAATCCCAATCCTCAGCCTGTCCCTGTTTTGAGAGTTGAGGTAACAGGAAGTCAGGGCTCCACAGCAGCTAGTGCTTTAGAACAGGCCAATGAACCTCAGAACAAGCGTTCAACTCCTGCTGAACATGGAGGACTCGGGGCACACTGATGTCCTCTTCCACTGTGAGATCAGGAACACTGGCAGTCAGCCCCGGGAGACCCCCACTCTTAAACAGAGCAGCATGGCAGCTGTTCCATCGAAGAGAAGTCAATTTTCTTGAAGGAAAAGCAAATTGCTGGTGCTCTGGGACCCCTATTCTCATGCTCAAGTATCTCCCAACCAAAGGGGGAAGGCAGGAGCCTGGAGAACAGTCCAGAAGGGGTGCCCACTCGGCAGCCCTGCGTGACGTGCGCTGAAGTGAAGGCGGTCACAGTGGGCTGCTGCTGCTGAGCTTGCTCTCTCTCAGGAGCTTAGAGTGTTGACCTAGCCAGTGTTCTCACCAGGACCCTGCGAAGAGGGAGGGGGAACCCTGTGGACAGCTGCTGACCCACAGGCCTGGGGGAAGTCTTGGTGCCTGTCCCCGCCCCTTTGTCACTGTGTTTACTGAGTGGGCGTCCGTCGCCTTGGGAGAGGAAGAGGACAGCCACAGAGAATCAGTGACAGCTGGGCTGACAGCAGCCCTGTATGAGGTGCGGAGGGTGAGGTCCAAGGGCAGATGGGGCATCCCCAGGAAAGATGGGGTGCATGGGCAGATGGAGCATCCCCAGGAAAGATGGGGTGCAAGGGCAGATGGGGCATCCCCAGGAAAGATGTGGTGTAAGGACAGATGGGACATCCCCTGGAAAGATGGGATGCAAGGGCAGATGGGGCATCCACAGAAAAGATGGGGTGTAAGGGCAGATGGGGCATCCTCTGGAAAGATGGGGTGTAAGGGCAGATGGGGCATCCTCTGGAAAGATGGGGTGTAAGGGCAGATGGGGCATCCCCTGGAAAGATGGGGTGTAAGGGCAGATGGAGCATCCCCAGGAAAGATGGGTGTAAGGGCAGATGGGGCATCCCCTGGAAAGATGGGGTGTAAGGGCAGATGGAGCATCCCCAGGAAAGATGGGTGTAAGGGCAGATGGGGCATCCCAAGGAAAGATGGGGTGTAAGGGCAGATGGGGCATCCCCAGGAAAGATGGGGTATAAGGGCAGATGGGGCATCCCCAGGAAAGATGGGGTGTAAGGGTAGATGGGGCATCCCCAGGAAAGATGGGGTGTAAGGGCAGATGGGGCATCCCCTGGAAAGATGGGGTGCACTGAGGGAGTCAACAGTGCAGAGACCAAACCACACAGAAACACCTGGCCTGCATCTGTCGCCCTCACATCTCACTGAAGCCGAAAGTCTCTTCATGACATGGGTGACAACCTTGAGGCTCAGAGAGAGGGATTAACTAGACCCAAATCACACAGCCAGGGAGCTGTGGGGGCAGGGTGAAAATTCCACCTGGGAGCTGGTGCTGCTGACCCATGAGGATACTGTGAGCAGAGGTACATCTAGGAGAAGAGCCCCGGTGAGCAGAGATCCCCCAACAGAAGCTGGAGAAACGTAAGGTGAGGGGTCTCGTTGCTGGAGGCAGCATACCCCAAGGATGGGATGATAGCCCTACCTGTGAAGCCCAGGGGTGACCGGCCTGTGACCTCGCACCTCCCGGAGCCTTGGCACACCCCTCTGAGCCATGCTATGAGCCACATGGAATTCTAGTACAGCCTGGCACCGGGCACTCACACCCTGGTTTTACTGGTGTGGCCAGTGGTGATTATTATTGATTGCACGTGGAAGTTTACTTTTCTTCTTTTTGTGCGGCTGGAGAGGGAAGCTGAGGTCCTACTGTGCTGTGTGTTTTCCGCACTGGGCCGTGGCCCCAGGTCCAGGAAGTTTACTTGCAATCTATTTGGTTTCTCTTTCTTTCCTGAGAGTTCTGTCTTTGGGGCATCTGATGACTAAAACAGCTGCTCCTGGGTTGTCTGGGACCCACCCACGCTTCCCTGGGGTCTAGAAGGAGAAAGGTCAAGTTTGTGGCTGGTCCTTTTCCGTCTGTCTCCACAGTCAGCTTCAGGAGCCGTCAGGTCTGCCGGGGCTGCTGATGGGAGAAGCAGGTGAAGAGTAAGGCAGGGACAGATGTGGCTCCGTGGAGGCCTGACAGGCAGGAGATCAGGGTCGTGTGTGGGGAAAGGGGCCATGCGGGGGTCCAGCACCAGTGTCTACCGCTGAGCCTCACTCTAGTGCAACTTGGTGCAAGCTCACTGCATTCCCTCCCTGTCGTCACCACACCCGCCGTGCCATGGACCACAGCTGTGCGGCATGAGCCCCTGGGAAGAGCAGACACACCTCTGCCTGGACACTGCCCCCCTCCCCCAATTGTCCTGTGATCTCAGGAGCACCCAGCTTCACCCTCTGTCCTGGATTTTCAGAGACAATGATAACAACAGTTCTGAGGCTGGGGAGGGTTGACAGAGGACAGTGTGTTCCTAACCTCTGTGTCTCCTTCAAGTGCCGTCAGTAGGGGGGAGGGGGCCAGGTCACTTGGGTCACACAAGAACATCTTCTGGCTTCAGTGAGGTTTGTTTGTATCCCATGAGTCAGAAATTCACCCAAACAAAATTTGCTTCCATATTGGCCACAGTGGGGCACACCTGTCAATCCCAGCACTTGGGAAGCACAGGCGGGATGATTAGGAGCTCAAGGCTGGCCTAGGTTATATGAGACCTTTTCTCCAAATAGAAAAACCAAACAAACAAAACACAGGGTCTAGAGAGATGACTCAGCAGTTAAGAGCATTGGCTGCTCTTGCAGAGGTCCCGAGTTTGGTTTTCAGCACTCACTTGGCAGCTTACAAGCATCTGTAACTTCAGTTAAAAGGCAATCTGATGCCCTTTTCTGGCCTCTGTGAGCACCTGCACGCACATGGTGTACATACACAAGCAAGCATATGCACACACACACACACACACACACACACACACACACACACACACTAAAATAAAAATAAAACTTAAAAAAAAAATCAAAAATCAAAACTAATATTCAGACTAAAAAGGGCTACGTTCATTCCATGGAGCTACAGATATTTCTTTGGGATTGAGAGAACATTGAAATCCCAAAACCTCAGCAAAGTTCATCAGAAGAACTAGTTGGTTCATGCAACTGAGAGGTCCGGGGTAGGATGGGTGTGCTGGTTAGTTTAACTGTCACCTCGACACAATCTAGAGTCATCTGGGAAGAGAGTCAAGGTGGATTATCAGGTCAGTTGGCCTGTGGGCATGTATGTGGGGGAGTGCATTGATTGTTAACTGATGTGGGAGGATCCAGCCCTAGGCAGAGAGGGTCCTAAGCATTGTGAAAGAGGAGAAAGCTACCCCAGTGCAAACCAAGTAGGTCTCTGTGGCTGTTCTCTCTCTGCTCTCCACCGTGGCTGTGATGCCCTGAGTTCCTGCAAAGCCTGGAGTTTAAACCAACTAAACCCTTTCTTCCTGTGCCGCTCACCACCAGGGTCTTTGTCACAGCAACAGAAATGAAACAGTGGTTTTGGGGGGCTCGATCAAGCCACTTGTAGCTCCCTGAAACCCAGAGTCCCACAGCACTCTCTTCTTTTCTACACATATCCCGCTGTGTGTCCCCAGACCCCAGGCCTTCGTCTCAAGAATGGACTCAGCTGGAATGCCCTTCCCTGTAACAAGTCTTTCTCTGTCCTGCCAGCTCCAAAATAACGACACAGAGACTTTTTACTAATTTTCAAAGCTCAGCTTGTAGCTTAGGTTTGTTCCTAACTAGTTCTTACAACTTAAATTAACCCATTTATATTAATCTACACTCTGCCACACGGCTCGTGGCTGTTACCTCTCCTCCTGTGCATCCTGCTTGCTTTGTGTCTCCTGGTGTCTCCATCATTCTCTTCCCAGAGTCCTCTCTGTCCCCAGAAGTCCCGTCTATACCACCTGCCTAGCTATTGGCCATTCAGCTTTTTATTATACCATCACAGCAATACATCTTCACATGGTGTACAAATATCCCACAGCACTTTCCTGACTCCAGATTCACATTTCTGAGGAAGGAGGTTGATGTCCATCCGGGCTCTTCCTTTAGGAAGATGTTTGTGACCAGTGAGTGCGTTGTCTTTACTGGGTCCAGTGACTGAGGAGTGTTCCGTCGCTGGTGGCCAGACCGGGTGGGGCATGTGCTGCTTCATAGTGGAGGCTTTGAGCAGGGGTACGGGCAGGTCAGTCCCCCAGGACTCAGCCAACGAGTTTTCAAGGACCCTGAGATGCCACCTGCCTTGTGGTCCACCAGAACAGGATTATCTTCTTCCTCGTTTGTAGGAAAAGTTTAAGCTTGGTTTGGTTAGAATGTTGATTTAGGGGCAGTGGTGGTGCACACACACCTGTAATCCCAGCACTCAGGAGGCAGAAACTGGTGGAGCTCTGAGTTCAAGGCCAGCCTGGTCTACAGAGCAAGTTCCAGGACAGCCAGGGGTTCACAAAGAAACTCTGTTTCAAAACAAAACAAACACACAGAAAGAACACTGACAGTCCTAAGGTTTCTTTTCTTTTCTTTTCACTGTTTTGAGACATCATTTCACTCTTTAGTTGAGGTTGGCCTCAAGCTCACAATGTAGCCCCATTGGCCTGGAACTTGTGGCAATCCTCCTGCCTCAGTGTTGGGATTGCAGGCGTGAGCTACCATGCCCAGTTCTCAGAGGTTTGTTTCTGGCTCACTCACAAGTGCCATTTAGACTCTGGTTCAGGAAATGTTTTAATCATTGTCCCTGAAAAGGCAGTCGATAACCACACGCCCATCATCACCCGGAGGGGCCGAGGGTCCGTGTCAGATGACGGTCAGCAGGCCAGCTTCTGCAAACAGCCGCATTCTTTTATTACTTCCACACCAGGAAAAAGGTTGATCCTGTAATAGTGCACCCGCGTCATCAATTGGGCTGGAAGAACTTGTTTGGCTAAATTTAGAACCTGCAAGGTCAGAGTGGATACATTAAGAGCCGAACTCTGAGTCTCAGAGACTCTTCCTCGTGAACTTGGCTATCAGGGACCCAGAGTCCTTGAGTGCCAGGTAGAAAAGGACCTTGCCTCCTCTGCCTGACTGCTGTGGGGACTCTGCTGGGGAGTTTGGCTCCAACCCTAGCTCTGCTACGCTTCAAAGAATGGAGAGGACAATAACATCTACTTACAGGAAGCTGCCAGATCGGCCAGACATTTACTGTGTGTGTGTGTGTGTGTGTGTGTGTGTGTGTGTCTGCATCTGCATCTGCTATGGCTCTTGTGGAAACCAGAGGACAACTTCAGAAATCAGTTCTTTCCTCCTACCATGTCATCAGGCTTGGTGACAAGTGCCTTTGCCCACTGAATCTTGCCAACCTAGACTTTTTTCTTTCTTTTTAAAGATTAATTTATTTAATTTTATGTGTCTGGGTGTTTTGTCTGCATGTATGTCTGTGCACCATGTGTGTGCAGTGCCTGTAGAGGCCAGAAGAGGGCGTCAGATTCTCTAGAACTGGAGTTATGGATGGTTGTGAACTGCCACCTGGGTGCTGAGAATTGAACCCAGGTCCCCTACAAGAACAAGAGCTCTTAACCGCTGAGCCGTCTTTCCAGTCCCACAGACCTTTCCTTTTGAGACAGGGTTTTGATAACAATGTGGTGGCCATGACTTCCCCCCATTCCCTTGCCCCAGCTCCTGAGTGCTGAATTTCACTTATTTATTATTTATTTATTTATTTATTTATTTATTTATTTAGTTAGTTAGTTTAATTTTTCAAGACAGAGTTTCTCTGTGTAGCCCTGGCTGTCCTGGAACTCACTTTGTAGTCCAGGCTGGCCTCGAACTCATAGAGATCTGTCTGCTTCTGCCTCTTGAGTGCTGGGACTAAAGGCGTGCGCCACCACACCCAGTGTGCTGGATAATAGATGTGTGAACCGGCCCTGGTTTTTACTTACTTCTCCGTGCTTGTCTGTTTTTCTCTTTTGTTTTTCCTGTTATTGTTTTTGAGATAGGGTCTTATTATGTAACCTGGAGTGGCCCCTAGACCAGGCTGGCCTCAAACTCACAGACTGGCCGAACTCTGCCTTACGAGGGCTGGGATTAAAGGCACGTGTAGCCAAGCCCAGCTCAAGCTTGGGGGCAGGAGGAAAGACCAGAAAGCGGTGTAGTAGGTCAAAATAGAGCAGGAGTAACAGTAACTGCTTCCCCTCAGGCATCTGAGGATAGCTCTGCAGGGCCGTGGCTAAGCCGCTCCGTTCGGTTCGGTTCGTAGCTCTCATTTCCTGGCTGCATGCTCTGGCTGTCCTTTAGCTGATTGCTTACTAGTGGGAGTGTGTGCTGTGGTTGAACACACACACACACACACACACACACACACACACACACACACAGCCCACGCAGACAAAGACCGGAGGCAGACAAAACCCAACCATAGCCAAAACTCTGTTAAATCGATGTGTGCTGTTACAGCCGTGGCTTTCCAAAAAGCAGAGCTCAGTGAAATAAATATTTTTCCTGTGAGAAGAGGCTGAATTCTGGGAGTTTAACAACCCAACTCGTTCCAGACTTGCTCCCAGCGGCTGGCGTCAGCGTGCCCATCTTGATGTACTTTAAGTGCCGTGGCGACCACGGCCTCTTGTTTCCTTGCTTTTTCTCTCTCTCCCATGTTTCAGGGGCACTGGGTGGGACGAGAGTTGCCCCTGGGGAATGATTTCTAAGCCCTTTATGCTCCTCTCCATTTCTTGGGGTCCTGATTATCTTGTCCTGGTAAGTCTGCACTAATATTTTTCTTTTCAAGGATAGATAGGGTCTCATGTGGTCCAGGCTGACCTCCACCTTGCTGTGTTGCCCAGGATATCCTGAACGCCTAATCCTCCTGTCTCCACTTCCTGAATGCTGGGATCACAGGTGTGGGCCACCACACTGAGTACTCAATGCCGGAGATGGAATCCAGGGCTGTGAATGCTGGACAAGTATTCTACCAACTGAGCCGCATCTCCAACCTACCTCTGCTTACTATTTAAAACAGGCTTGGCCAGGGGAGGAGACTCGGTGGGTAAAGCTGCCACCCGTGACGACCCATGTCTGATGGAATTCAATAGTAAAGGGAAGTTAAATTAGGGACACAGAGCCAGGCATGATGCACACCTGTTGTCCCCGCACTACCGGAGTTCAAGGCCAGCCAGGGCCACATAGTGAGATTCTGCCATTCTGTAAAACAAAACAAACACACTAAAAAAATTAGGAGCAGACAGCTGGGACAGGGTGGTGACATTTTTAGATAAGGGACAGGGAAGGCGTCATGAGAAAGTGGCAGTTAGGTCACAGCCTTCGAGAGAGATGGGAAGGTATTAATTATCAGTGATTCACCATTCCCTGAGTCTCTTTCCCAAGGATCTTTCAGGCCTGATTGTGCCGGTTCGAAAGTCCCTTTATGGTTACTGTGACATCAGATACCATCTCCCCTTTGACACCACAGAGGCTCTGGTGGCTGGGTGTGTGCTGGGCTGTGTGTGCCAGTCTGTGGTGTGTGCCGGTCTGTGGTGTGTGCCGGTCTGTGGTGTGTGCCGGTCTGTGGTGTGTGCCGGTCTGTGTGTGCCAGGCTGTGGTGTGTGCCGGGCTGTGGTGTGTGCCGGTCTGTGTGTGCCGGTCTGTGGTGTGTGCCAGGCTGTGGTGTGTGCCGGGCTGTGTGTCCTGAGCTCCTTACTCAGTAGTGACATGTAGCCTCCCAGGATATAATTAGCCTGGGAAAAGTGAGTTGACATGAAGGGCCATGTTGACCTTTGACACAGGTAGTGCTAGGCCCGGGACATTTGTGCAGGTTCCGTGTGAGTGACAGGTGGGGCTCCCTCAGGTAGCCACAAATGTACTGGTTGCTCAGCCTGGCTCGGGGTGAAAGGAAGGGGGTGGCCAGTACCCCTGTCAGGGTGGCTGGATGGGTAGCTGTGCCCCTGCCGTGACAGGACAAGGAGGGCTGCCTCTGGGGCTCATTTCTGCTAAGTTTGTCCTGCCACAGGCGGAAGCTCGTGCCTGGGCATGGTGGCCCCCAATAGGATTCTTGGTAATCAGAATGCTGAGGCAGGAGGATTACTGAGGGTATGAGGCTAGGCTAGGTCTACACAGTGAGACCCCATCTCAAAAGACAAAGGGGAGTGGGAAGAGAATCATGCAGCCCATTGCAGATGGAAAAGCACCATTTGCTGAGACAGGGGTAAAAGGTCAGGGGGCTCAAGGTCAAAGGTGAAAGGTAAGGAGTCAAAGTTAGGGGAACAAAGTCAGAGGGTATAAAAAAAGAGTTAAACTTTTTGTTTTGTTTCGTTCGAGACAGGATTTCTTTGTGTAGCTCCAGTTGTACTGGAACTTGCTCTGTAGACCAGGCTGGCCTTGAACTCACAGAGATCCTCCTGCCTCTACCTCCCAAGTGTTCAGATTAAAGGCATGCACCACCTGGCTTACATTAAACATTTAAAAAAGAACCCCCACCAGAAAAAAACACCTTTTTTTTTTTTTTTTTGGTTTTTCGAGACAGGGTTTCTCTGTGTAGCTTTGTGCCTTTCCTGGAACTTGCTCTGGAGACCAGGCTGGCTTTGAACTCACAGAGATCCAACTGCCTCTGCCTCCCGACTGCTGGGATTAAAGGTGTGCGCCACCACCGCCCGGCTACCTTTGTAATTCATATGACCTTTGCCCTTCTATAGCACACACCTGATTGGTTAGTACTCTCATAGAGCTGGACCACTGTCATCATCTGGTTCCAGAATGTCTTCATCACCCAGTGACACTCTCACCTCCACAACCTCTTACAGTCTCTGTCTTGTTTCTTCCTCCTTGTTTCCAGACGTCACTCACCTTTTTCTGTCCCCATGCTGGGGACCTGTCATGTAAACATGTGACCAGCTGCCTTTTGTGTGTGCTTCCAATGCTCAGGGTTCCCCCACCATTCGGGTCACAGGTTTAAATACTTGCTGCCCCAGTGGGTACAGAACCTTTGGGGGTGTTGGGCTGGGCTAGCAGAAGTGCTCCCTCAGGGCAAGGCTTGAGGGTTACAGCTTGCCCTTGTGTGACCCACCAAGATGTGAACAAGGTACACCGCAAGCTCCTGCCACCATGGACCGGACACTTCAGTCACCATGATGGACTGTATCCCCAAACGGTGGTCAGTCTCCCACTGATCCTGGTGTACTGATTCAACAAGGCTGACTGGCCAGGGCGCTCTAGGGACCCACCAGTCTCTTCCTCTCTGGTGCTGGGATCCCAGAGTGCCTTGTTGGACTCAGCTTTTTATGTAGGTGCTGGGGATCCAAGCTAGGGCACAGGAACTCCACTGACAGCCATGTCCTCCGTCAGTCCTGCTGCAGCACCTCTTGCTGTTTATTCCTTTACATGACTGAACCTTGGCCTGGAGTGTAGACAGTCTACACTGGCTTCTCCCTCTACAGCTGGAGACTATTGGTGTCCTTTTCTTTTTGGATGCTGTGGATGTTTGTTTCTCTTTGGCGTATTCCTACTGGGATTGCTGGGTCACACTGTTGCTCTGAGTTGCCTGGGCTCCAGCACTGGCCCGGCTTTTGTCTCTCCAGAGGTGTCTTGGGATTTTTTTTTTTTTCAGAGCCGAGGACCGAACCCAGGGCCTTGGCAAGCGCTCTACCACTGAGCTAAATCCCCAACCCTGTCTTCTTATGGCTCCGCATCTTCAAAGCACTGGCTATACCTTAAACATGGATGGGCCTGGTGATTGCTGGCTTCCACAGAGGGAGAAAGAGGAGTCAGAAGACCTTGGAGTGTGAAGCCTGGAAGAATTTGGGGGCGTGAAGGGCCTGAGGAGGCTGCATGCAGGAAAGAGCTGGGAGACTGGACCGCTTCACATGTCTCAGGGTAGGCTTCTCCCTCCAGGGACCTCAGATAGGCCACAGCAGTCTAAGAAGGTTTGGCTGGAAATACATTAAATTCCATTGTTCCAAGGAAAGCCAGTGCAAAGGGGCCAGAGATGGACACTGGGCTTGGGCCACACTGGATGGACCCTGAGTGGTGCTGACCTTGTGTGCTCACTCAGAACACCATGGAACACCATGACAACGTTGTCTGTTTTCCACAGGAGGGGTGCGTCCTGCTTCCCTGTTAGACTGTGGCTCCCTGTGTGGGTAGCCATGCCTGGCTCTGATACCACATGACCTTCCCAGGTGGTTTTGAAATTTTTTAAAATTTTATTTTATGTGCATGGGTGTTTTGTTTTGGTTTTGCCTGCATGTGTACCAAATACATACCTATTGCCCCTGGAGGCAAGAAGAGGGGATCAGATCCTTTGAAACTGGAGTTACAGGCGGTCGTGAGCCACTGTACAGGTGCTGGGAACCAAACCCAGATCCTCTGAAAGAACAGTGAGTGCTCTTAGCTGAGGAACCACCTAGCCAGCCCCCGAGCAGAGCTCTTAACTGAGGAATTGTCTATACTTGTTGGCTTGTAGGCTGGCCTACTATGGGGTTCACCACGCCCTAGGCAGGGGGTCCTGAAGTGTAGGAGTGGGGAAATTGAGCTGAGCACAAGCATGCATGTATCCCATGTATCCTCTGTGCTCCTAACAGGATGGGCTGGGACTAGCTGTTCCAAGTTCCTGCCTTGATGTCCCCACATTGATGGGATGTAATTTGGAATTGTAAGTCAAGCAAACCCTTTCTCCCTAAGTTGCTTTTGTCAAGGTGTCCTGCTTGTCACAGGAACAGAAATGAAACTGGCATAGCCCCCATCTCCATAGTAGTCCATCTCTGTAGTCTCCATCTCCAAAATGGTCCATCTCTGTAGTGGTCCATCTCCATAGTAGTCCATCTCTGTAGTGGTCCATCTCTGTAGTCTCCATCTCTGTAGTCTCCATCTCTGTAGTAGTCTATCTCTGTAGTCTCCATCTCTGTAGTGGTCCATCTCTGTAGTCTCCATCTCTGTAGTGGTCCATCTCTGTAGTCTCCATCTCTGTAGTGGTCCATCTCTGTAGTCTCCATCTCTGTAGTCTCCATCTCTGTAGTGGTCCATCTCTGTAGTCTCCATCTCTGTAGTCTCCATCTCTGTAGTCTCCATCTCTGTAGTCTCCATCTCTGTAGTGGTCCATCTCTGTAGTCTCCATCTCTGTAGTCTCCATCTCTGTAGTGGTCCATCTCTGTAGTGGTCCATCTCTGTAGTCTCCATCTCTGTAGTCTCCATCTCTGTAGTCTCCATCTCTGTAGTCTCCATCTCTGTAGTGGTCCATCTCTGTAGTGGTCCATCTTTGTAGTGGTCCGTCTCTGTAGTCTTCATCTCTGTAGTAGTCCATCTCTGTAGTCTCCATCTCTGTAGTAGTCTATCTCTGTAGTTTCCATCTCTGTAGTCTCCATCTCTGTAGTCTCCATCTCTGTAGTCTCCATCTCTGTAGTGGTCCATCTCTATAGTGGTCCATCTCTGTAGTGGTCCGTCTCTGTAGTCTCCATCTCTGTAGTCTCCATCTCTGTTGCAGTCCGTCTCTGTAGCGGTCCATCTCTGTAGTAGTCCATCTCTCTAGTGGTCTCCATCTCCATGGCCCTCTTCAGCTTCTGGAGGTTCCCATATCCTTGACAGGTGCCCCTGGGGCTCCAAGGTCACCTATGGGGAAGATGCCTCCCGAAGTCCTTCTCCCTGTAGCGAGGTTCAAGAGTCCCAACCTCAGCCACCAGGGAGAGGTATGGAGAGCCAGATCACAGGTGGTTTCCATGTTGTGTCTGGAAGGGAGGGTCTCAGGCACAGAACTGAGCACAGCAGTGGGGACCAGGGTGTGGTGATATTGTGTTACCCAAAATATTGTACACCCTAATAAACTTATCTGGGGTCAGAGAACAGACAGCCACTAGATATAGAGGCCAGAAAATAGTGGCACACACGCCTTTAATCCTAGCATTCCAGAGGCAGAAATCCGTCTGGATCTCTGTGAGTTCAAGGCCACAGCCAGGCATGGTGACACACGCCTTTAATCCCAGGAAGTGATAGCAGAAAGCAGAAAGGTATTTAAGGCGTGAGGACGAGGAACTAGAGCCTGGTTAAGCTTTTAGGCTTTTAGCAGCAGTTCAGCTGAGATTCATTTTGGATGAGGACACAGAGACTTCCAGTCTGAGGAAACAGGATCAGCTGAGGAATTGGCGAGGGGAGGTGGCTGTGGCTTGTTCTGCTTCTCTGATCTTCCAGCATTTACTCCAATACCTGGCTTCAGGTTTGATTTTATTAATAAGACTTGTTAAGATTCGTGCTACACCAGGGACTTCTTTTACTTGCTCAGAACTCTGCAGACTCGAGGAGCTCCACACCTGCTATACTGGAGCCCTGGTACCACTTGAGTGTCTGTGTCACCTTGAGGTTCCGGTTCATGAACAGACGTCCTCGCCTTCTAGGATGGTCACAGGGTTAGGACAGGGGCTCTTTGGAGGTGATTAGGGCTGGAGGGTGGAGTCTCCCTGAATGGAACCAGTGCCACGAAAAAAGAGGTCCCAGAGAGATGCCCCCAACCTTGCTTATTGATTGATTGATTGATTGATTGATCAGGAGGACTGCATGGATTGGTGCAGTTTCCTAGCCTCTCACACAGCCAGCGATGAGATGCACAAAGTAAGGTGACATGTTGAAAATTATTTTACTTTCCTTTTTCCATATGTTGCAAATGCTTTTTCCTTGGATTTATTCTTTCCTTAAATATTTTATTTACTTTTATTTTCGATGTCTTGAGTATTTTGGCTGCATGTATGTATGTGCTCAGGCTAGTCTGGAACTCATTATATGGCTGACGATGACTTTGAAATTCTAATCCCCCGGCCTCCACTTCCATTGTACTGGAATTCCAGGCATGAGTCTGCGTTTGGTGTGTGTATACATGTGTGTGCATATTCACGTGGAGGCCATTGGTCTTGCCTCAGCTGTCCCCTTGATTTATGAGACAGTGTATCTTTTTGGCCTGGAACTCACTGGTTGGACTAGGCTGGGTGGTCACAAGGCCCCAGTGAGCAGGTCTCTACTTCCTTAGCATCCAGATTATAAGCACACTGCCACCATGCCTGACTTTGTTTGTTTGTTTAAACATGGATTCTAGGAATCAAATTCAGATCTTTAGGAGTACTTAACCCACTGAACCATCTCTCCAAACCTTCCCCCTGTCCCCTACCATGTATCCCCTCCTGGCTGGCTTCTATCCTCCTGCTTCAGCCTCTCAAGTGCTGGGATTCCGTGCATGCACCACCACACTGGTTCCTCCGGAGAATTCTTTCATTGTCTTTCCACTGCTTGACAAGCGCTTGAGTCCAAATGCCGCTCTTTCCCTCACAGAACCCACCGTGTTGGGGTCTGGTCCATGTGTTTCCTCATGACTGTAAAACAGAAGCCTCATTGGTTCAGGATGCATCCAGCCTGGGATGCTCCAGCCTTGAGAGGCTGCAACTGAGCCTTGGCCCGTGGTGAGGAGCCGTGAGACTATGCCTCTGTCCCCAGTTCACCTTCTAGGAGCATGGCTCTGACAGGCAGCTGGAGTGGGCCACTGGGGCCCAGATCGGCAGGCTCCTGGCCAGCGCTCTTGGCACCCACAGCAGCCCCGCCTCCCATTAGAAGCCAGGCCCTCAGTGCTCTCTCTGGAAGGGAAGGATCCACCTCCTGCCAGTGGGGGGCCTTGAGGGCGCTCATCCCTGGAAACTCATCCACTGGTGGCCAGACTCCAGCTCAGCTCAGCATTTGCAGGAACTGCCACTAGGCCCAGTGGATCCACCTCCTTAGACAGGAAGAGCAACGGAGTCCAAAGTGTGGGATCAGAACAGCATGTGGTGGGAAAGACTGGTGTGTGTGTGTGTGTGTGTGTGTGTGTGGGCTTGGGTGGGTGTCGGCCTAAGCAAGGGTCTGTACTTGCCAGAGGGCACCATAGAACAGCTCAGTGATCACACATCTATGTGCAGCATGCCAGAGCTGGCATGTAGCTGTCTAGCTCCCGACTCTTCCATCCTGTGTTTTCATATTCAGCGAACTGAAACCTGCTCCCTTCAAATCCCTTTATTTGTTCCTTTATCCTTCTTTTTCTTTTCTTTTCTTTCTTTTTTTGAGACAGGGTTTCTTTGTGTAGCTTTGGAGCCTGTCCTGGAACTCGCTTTGTAGACCAGGCTGGCCTCGAACTCACAGAGACCCACCTGGCTCTGCCTCCCAGTGCTGGGGTTAAAGGCATGCGCCACCACTGCCTGGCCTTCCTTTTCTTTTAATTGGGACTTGTTGTTTGTTTTGAGACAGGTCTCATGTAGCTCAGGCTGGCCTTGAACTCACTATGTAGCTCAGGCTGGCCTTGAATTCCTGATCCCACTCTACAAGTGTGTGCCACAGGCCTGGCCACTGCCAAGTATTGAGTCTAGGGGTCTCATGCATGCTAGGCACTCTGCCACCATGGCGGTGGCACACCTTTAACCCCAGCACTCGGGAGGCAGAGGCAGGAGGATCTCTGTGAGTTCAAGGCCAGCCTGGTCTACAAAGTGATTTCCAGGACAGCCAGGGCTACACAGAGAAACCCTGTCTTGAAAAACCAAAAGAGAGAGAGAGAGAGAGAGAGAGAGAGAGAGAGAGAGAGAGAGAGAGGAGTACCGCCACCCACTTTTTAATTTTTATTCTGGGACAGGGTCTTCCTACATTTCCCACACTGTTGAACTTGGGATCCTCCTGCCTCAGCCTCTAGAGTAGCTTGGATTATAGGCTGGGCTACCAGACTCAGTTGGACTTATTAATTTGTTGTTTGAGATGTCTCATTCTATAGCTCAGCCTGGCCCCAAACTCATGAAAATCCTTCTGCCTCAGCCTTCGAAGCAATGAGATCATAGAAGTGAGTGTGTATACCCAGGACTTCATTTATTATCATTTTATTGTTATGTGTGTAGACGAGTGTATATGGTTTACTTAGTGAGTACCAGGCCAGCTGTGACTTTATAGTAAGATCTTATCTAAACACCCAAACCAAACCAAAACAAAACAAAAAAGGAAAAACCCCTGAACTCTCCTCATACCGTTCCTTTCTCCTCCTCCCCACTCAGATGCTGCCCTTTGTTTTTCCTGAAGCTTCGCTGACGCTGACGCAGGCTCTGGCTGGGAGTCATTGTGAAAGATTTTGCTGTGACCCAGGAGTCTCCTGGCAGCCCATGGTGGGTGAGGGAGTCATTAGCTGTCTTCACAGAGCCCCAAATTCTAGTTTGTTCCTAGATGTCATTTTTCTTTTTCACAGAAACTCAAAATTTAGTAACGCTGTTGAGGAGACGGCATGTTAGGTTAGCACATACAAGTGTGAGGGGGCCCGGCTTGGAGCCTTAGAATCCAAGTTGAGGCAGATATGGTAGTGTACACCGTCACCTCATACACAGCGGGGATGAGACCCTGTCTCAAACAGAGTGGGAGGCTGGAACCTGAGTTTCTCTTTGACCTCCACACTTTCTTGTACACACACACACACACACACACACACACACACACACACACACGAGTACTCTCTCTCCTGATGGCATCTACCTCTTCCAGTCGCTGGCTGCTTCTCTGCCAGCAAACCTTCATCCTCTGCTGATTCCATTCAGCTGCCATGCATTCCCAACCAAACCATCTCCCCGGAGACCCAGGCAAGAATGTTTGGCAAACAGGGAACTAATTGATAAACAGCTCATGGTCCACAGTCTAGCGTCAGCCTAGAGTGTTCTGCAATACTTTGGAAATTCCACGATTATGATTTCAGTCCAAGCTGCTCAGCCACACACATCTGTCCGGTACTTGGGACCTACTGACCTCACTGAGCGTGGGAACAGAGCCTCACCCTCCTTTGGGTGAGCGTTCATCCCTGCTCGTGAAGCAAGGATGCAATACTAAAGGTGACCAGTAGGGGTCTCCCTTGATGGAAAAGAGGTTTGTGCTCGCAGGGCTGGAGAGAGAGAGAGCTTGCCCAGCAGATGTAAGGTTCTAGACTCCAAAAACAACACCCACTCCTACACTGGGAGAGAACGCTGGGTTCTAGAAAATATTCTGTCCCTTTGGGAGGAAATCACCCTTTTGAGGAGGTGAGTTGACCATCTGGCATAATCTCTGAGAAGAGAAATGGAAGACATCTCTGTCGCTGCTTCCCAGTGCCAATGTGCTGTAGGCCAGGGCTGCTCTTGGGCTAGAATCCAGGTCCTAGACCAGCCTCTGTCCCCCCAGGAGCCAAGAGGAGAGAGAAACATCTCACTGGACTTGAAAACCAGAGGAGGCTATCTGCAGCTCTCTCGTGTTTATTGTGGAGCGACCAGATGGCTCGTCTCTGGTTGAACCCTTGACTACTTCCCAGGCTGTGAACAGTCCTAGCCAGCAAACAAGCAGGCTGGCTGGGGAGCCCTGGGCTCTGAAGTGTGGGGAAGCGGAGCATTGGGGCTGGAGAGCAAATGATGGCTGGGGCAGGGGAGTGAGGACAGAGGAACTGCCAGGCCCCGCGCCTCCATGTTGAGGTCATTGTCTATCCTGAGCCCCAGCACAAACCCACTCAGATGGTACCTCTTCAGGCTGGGTGGGGATGAGTGCCCACAGGCTGAGTCCTGCTGGCCTCACAGTGGCCTGTGTCTGCAGAAATATTGTCTTATGCCAATCTTGGTCTTACCGAGACAGGACCGGGGGTAATTTAATGTGTGAGGGTGTGCGTGCACATGCACGCGCATGCTCATATATGAGTTCAGGCATGCATACACCACAGTCCATGTGTAGAGGTCAGAAGACACCTTCAAACGTGTTGTTCCTCACCTTCCACCTTGTTTGAGACAGACTGTCTTTGTTCTTCCTTGCTGTGTGCGGCCTTGGCTTCTGAACTCCCAGGGATTCGCCCGTCTCTGCGGTCCACCTCACTAGAAGCACTGGGAGAGCGGATGCTGCTCTAGCCAGATTTATGTGGGTTCTGGGGATCCGGGCTCAGATCCCCACACTCGCACAGAGCACACCGTATGCACTGAGCCGTCTCCCCGGGCTGAGTGACTTGATTTGAGAAGCAGAAAGAGACATAGGATGGTAGGCACTAAGCCCTTGACTGTCATGTCCAGTTCCTCCATGAGTCACTGTAGAACCTGGCCTTTGGGGGACAGTGGCCAGCCCTGATTTCGAAAGCTTTCTTCTTCCTCTTCCTCTTCCTCCTCCTCTCCTCCTCCTCTTCCTCCTCCTCCTCCTCCTCCTCCTCCTCCTCCTCCTCCTCCTCCTCCTCCTTCTCCTCCTCTTCTTCTTCCTTCTTTGGTTCTTTGAAATGAGGTTCCAAGTAACCCAGGCTGATCTCAAATTTGCTGTGTATCTGAGGATGGTCTGGAAGTTCCCACCTGTCTCTGCCTCACAAGTAAAGGATCATAGGCAGGTGTGCATCACCACATCTGGCTTGCAAAATTCTTATAAAAAGAAATACCGCCGGGCGGTGGTGGCGCACACCTTTAATCCCAGCACTCGGGAGGCAGAGGCAGGCAGATCTTTGTGAGTTCAAGGTCAGCCTGGTCTACAGAGCGAGATCCAGGAAAGGCGCAAAGCTTCACAGAGAAACCCTGTCTCGAAAAACCAAAAAAAAAAAAAAAAAAAGAAAGAAAGAAAAGAAAAGAAAAACCTAATCAGTTGGGCAGTGGTGGTGCATGTCTTTGATCCCAGCACTCGGGAGGCAGAGGCAGGTGGATCTCTGTGAGTTCAATGGCAGCCTTGTATATAGAGCTAGTTCCAGGACAGCCAGGGTTACATAAAGAAACCTTGTCTTGAAAAACAAACAACAAACAAGAACAAAAAAACCTAACTAAAGGCCAAGTGTGATGCTGCAGGCCTTTGATCCCAGCACTTGGAAGGCAGGGGCAGTTGAATCCCTGTGAGTTGGATTCCAGGTGGATCTACAAAGTGAGTTCCAGAATAAGTAGGGCTATACAGAAAGACCCTGTTTCAAAAAGGAAAAAGGGGCCAGGTGGTGGTGGCACATGCCTTTAATCCCAGCACTCAGGTGGTAGACGCAGGTGGATCTTTGTTAGTTCGAGGCCAACCTGGTCTACAAAGCCCATTTCAGGACAGCTAGGGCTGTTACACAGAGAAAAAGCAAGCAACCAACCAACCAAACAAACACCCCCTTCAAAAAAAAGGGCGGGGTGAGGGGGGAAGAAAAGAAATACTTAGTCAACATACTTTATATATTAAACCAATTAATATCCCCTGCCATGAGCACTTTCTGCATAAACCCATGTTGTCCCACCTCATGCCTTGACAAAACAGGGGGTGGGGTGGGGGGAGGCGGGCGGTGATTATTTTTTTGCACAGGAAAAGACTAGGAGAATTGTATTTTTTATTTTTATTTTTATTTTTAGAAAAAACAGATGTAAAGTATCACATTCTTAGTGTCAAAATGTTCCTTGGGAATTTTTGAAAAAGCAGTGTCTTATTTACATGCAGCTACATGTCACTGTACTGAGATAACCTGAGTCCAGGGTTTAATTTTTTCCAGTTATTATTACTGCAGGGATGGCACACGTGCATGGTATGTGTGTGGAGGTCAGAGGACAGCTTCGTGGAGTCAGTTCTCCCCTTCCTTTATGTGAGTTCCGGGGTGAAATTCAGGTCTTCGGGCTTGGACAGCAAACACCTTTCCCCCTGAGCCATCTTGCCTGGCCACATTCAAGGCTTTCCTTTGTTTTTTGCTTTTTTTTTTTTTTTTAAAGATTTATTTATTTATTATGTATACAGAAGAGGGTGCCAGATCTCATTACAGATGGTTGTGAGCCACCATGTGGGTGCTGGGAATTGAACTCAGGACTTCTGGAAGAACAGTTGGTGCTTTTAACCTCTGAGCCATCTCTCCAGCCCTGTTTTTTTTTTTTTTTTTTTGATACTGGGGATGGAACCAGGAGCTGGCAGATTCCAGACAGTATGCTGAGCTGCACTCAGCCCTAGTTTGGTTAATTTTTAATCACTCTTCTGCTCCTGTTTGTGGTCCAACACTTAAAGCACAAGGGAGGGAGCCTGCCTGGTGTGGAGGCGCACACCTTCAATCCCAGCACTCCTGAGGCAGGGGCAGGCGGATCTCTGTGAGTTGGAGGCCAGCCTGGTCTACATAGCAAGCTCCAAGACAGCCAGAATTACATAGAGTGACCTTTCTCAAAAAACCCAAAACAAGCCAAGGGGTGGTGGCGCACGCCTTTATTCCCAGCACTCAGGAGGCAGAAGCAGGTGGATCTCTGTGAGTTCAAGGCCAGCCTGGGCTACAGAGTGAGTTCATTCCAGGACAGCTAGGGCTGTCTGGAAAAACCAACAAAACAAAACGAATAACATATCATGGGTGGGGGATGGGCCTGGAGAGCTGGCCCAGCCTGAAGAGCACAGGCTCTATTAGAGGATACGGGTTCCATTTCCAGCAGCCACATGGTGGCTCAGCAACTTCAGTTCCCAGGGATCTGATGTCTTCTTCTGACCTCTGTGGACACCAAGCATGAACAGTACACAGAAAAAAAATATGTAAAACACTCATACATGTAAAATAAAAATAAGTTTAAAGGGCTGGGCATGGAAAGCCGGTCTCTCTCTGCTGCTCCAGTGCGCACCTTAGAGGCGTCTCCTGGGATTTCCACCTGGGGCGATAATGCCCTGCAGTATTTACAAACACCGCCACCTTATCATGGTCACCGAGGAGGGTGTGACAGCGGTGTGCATCACAGGCTGAGGACCATCACTTGGGGAGTTACGATGATTTCCTGCTCAGACTGCCTTGGAAGCCTCTTGCCCAGCTTGGGTGGATGGTTTTATCTATATTTTCTGTTATTTTGCTTTCTATTTTATGATACTTTTTCTTGTTTGTTTTTGCGGTACTGGGACTGGAATCCAGGGCCTTTTGTATGCTTCTCAAGCACTCTGCCTCTGAGCTACATCCCCGCCATAGCAGTCTCTAAAGACGCATTGGCTACTGGATGGCCTGGAATGAGGAGGTGACATTGTCCGGGTAGAGTGGGCTGGAAGAGGTGGACACTGGTGTGTCTGAGAAGAGGGGACTTTCCGGACGTGATGTCTCGCAGGGGACAGGAAGTGGGACACCGCTGGCTGAAAAGTTGCAGGGAGATGCAGGTTTTGCCAGGGCACTGTGCCTCTGAGGGCCACTGGGGAGAAGCTTGTCCCCTCTAAAACATGGGAGGGGCCAAGGGGGAGCTTGGTCACATGTGTCTTTTTCAGGCATGTTCATGTTCACATCGCTGTGTTTGCACCTATGCTCGTGTGTGTGTGTGTGTGTGTGTGTGTGTGTGTGTGTGTGTGTGTGTGTGTTCACGCGCACACATGGGAGGCCAGAGGTTGAACTTAGTCTTCCTCAAACTGGGTGGTGGTGGCGCACACCTCTAATTCCAGCACTTGGGAGGCAGGTGGATCTCTGTGAGTTCAAGGCCAGCCTGGTCTACAAAGTGAGTTCCAGGACAGTCAAGGCTACACAGAGAAACCCGGTCTCAGCTCCCCCTCCCCCACAGAAAAAGAAGTCCTCCTCAATGTCTCTTCACTATGGCAGTGAGGACTAAATCTTCGTGTATGCAAGACAAGCAGTCTACCACAGAGCTACCACCCCACTCCATTCAACATTTTTAATCCGAACACTTCCTTCTGGGTCAGCCATCCCCTACATCATATTCCAAGGATCACATGCTTTTCCTCTTCAGGGTTGGCCTTTCCCTCTCTCCCATATTTGGCTGTGAATGGTTGTGCTCATACTCTGTAAAGTGGGCAAGGTGCTGTGGTAGACATTGGGGACCCACCTGTCCACCCACAGTATGGGCCCTTAGTGGGTCTGTGAGTTTTGAGAGTCAAGGGTCAAGAGTCACAGGCTGAGCAGGGCAGGAAGGTGTCAGGGCTGGGGACTGTGCTGGGCAGAGGGATCCCTGGTCCTCCCATGGCTACCATCCTGAAGGGCAACAGAGCCAAGGGCCAGGCTGGGACAGGACCTGTGCTCTGCTCTAGCTGAGGCCTGTGTTTAACACCTGTTAAACACAAACACACAGAGAGTCTGCTCTAAACAGAGGTTTCCTTAAAATAATCCAGCAGCCGGGTGTGGCGGCACATGCTTGCCACCTCAGCATTCAGGAGCCAGCAGCAAGTCAGAGGCCAGTAGGAGCTGCAGAGCAAGACCTCGGGTCAAAAAAATAACCCCAACAAAATCAAGCCACTGCCACCCTAAAACTCAACAAACCCACCAACGAAGCCAGGCTTCCTCTCTGGGAGCCTGCTCCCCAGAAGCTAGGCTCAGCAGCAGGCAGTGTAACCCCAATTCTGGTAAGGCAGAGACAGGAGGGTTTCTGGGGTTCACTGGCCAGTTACTTTAGTAGAATTAGCAAGCCTAGTGGCCTAGTGACAACTGTATGCCCAGGGCCTGCATTCAGTAGGTACATGTTGACTATGGAAGTTTGAATAGCTATGGTCTCCATAGACTCACGCGTTTGAATGTGTGGCCCATTGGGAGTGGCACTATTAGGAGGGATGGCCTTGTTGGAGGAAGTGTCACTGTGGGGGCAGACTCTGAGGTCTTATAAGCTCAGGTGTGCCAGTGTGACACAGTTCACTTCTTGCTGCCTGCGGATCAAGATGTAGAACTCTCAGCTCCTTCTCCAGCACCATGTCTGCCTGCATGCCGCCATGTCCTACCATGATGATAATGGACTGAACCTCTGAAACTGTAAGCCAGCCCCAATTAAATATTTTCCTTTCTAAGAGTTGCTGTGGTCATGGTGTCTCTTCACAGCAATAGAAACCCTGACTAAGACACTCACTGAGCAAGTAGATGGAAGGAGAGAGCTCAGAAATATCCTTCCATCATTCATTAAGTCACTACTAGGCCACGCCCAGAGGTGTGCACGGAACAGAAATGGTCCAGTCTGGAGCAGAAATTCTTGTGAAGGATGTAATGAGCCCTGACCTACAGATACACAAGATAGCAAGAGTCCTCAGTAGGGTTTAGGCGGAATGAGGGATGGGCTTCTTCAGTCAGGGCTTGCTCGAGGATGTCTCTGGAAAGAAGTGACCTCAGCCATGAGACCTGAAGGCTTAGAGGAGGCTTCAAGGGAAGAGCCTGGGGATGAGGGAGCTGGCAGAACCACAGCCAGCGCAAAAGCCCTGAGGCAGCCCCGGTGGAGGGTCTCGATGGAGCAGCAGAGCCGCTCAGCTGGGGAGGAGGTCAAGTCTTTTTGTGATTCCAGGCAAGTCACATGAGCATGCAGTAAAATGAGAGGTTGGCTCCCTCGGGCCCCTCTGGGTCAGACAGTCTGGTTCCAGGACGTTTGCTGGGTCATCCACTCCTCTTGTTTAGGCTCATTCC
Source organism: Peromyscus eremicus (assembly GCF_949786415.1). Taxonomy (NCBI): domain Eukaryota; kingdom Metazoa; phylum Chordata; class Mammalia; order Rodentia; family Cricetidae; genus Peromyscus; species Peromyscus eremicus. The sequence goes on along the minus strand of NC_081419.1, from coordinate 141,559,076 downwards.
CATCCGGGTCTGATTTACCAGTTCCTCTCAGGCTATACCAAGGGAGCTATTTCAGAAACTTCCAAAGGCAATTCAAGCCCTGGCCATCATTTAGGGGAGAAAAAAAGAGTCCTAAGTGAAGGACTCAGGCACAAGAGCCGCCCAGCCCCACAAGCCGGCCACGCTAAATTTAGCCACTTCACCTCGAAATGAGGTGAAATTGCAGGTTTCTGGTGGGCGGTGACGCAGGGTGGTTGTGGACAGATGAAGCTCTGCTTCCTCTGGCTGCACCTGAAGGCAGAGGCCCAGGACTGTCCCCAGGGTCCCACGGAGTCGGGGAAGTAGGTCCGTATGAAGCTGCCTTCAACTGGTCTGCAGGGTCCCAGTGGTACCGGGTGCCAACCAGAGCCAGGCAGCAAGGGGCAGGACAGAGAAGAGGCTGCCTTGTCTGCCACCAAAGGTTTGGGAACTACGGCTGTTGTGCCTGCTCCTCTGGGGTCCAGGGGTCCAGTGGGTCCTGACTGCTCCCCTTGCCCCCTGAAGACAGCTGGCTCCCTAGGGTGACTCAGAGCCACCCAAGGGTCCCTCTGCATAACCAGGGCCTCCTCTGTTCCCAACCAGCAGCTTTGGGGTTAATGCCAGCCACAGCAGAGGTCGTTCAATGGGCCAAGAGGTCTCCAGGGCTCCAGTTGCCCACGCTGCTTTTCGTTTTGAGTGCCATTGTGTGCGGTGCCCGATGCAAGCATCAGGGATGATAGAACGTTCCCCGGGGGCTTGTCAGCTTCTGCTCATGAAATCCTGAGCCGGCCTGTCTTAGTCCAGGGGAGCCCAAACCCCATCCTTCTCTCTCCCACTTGGGGGATTGGGGAATGGCTTTACCTGGCTGGCCAGGAGGGGGCGCTGCTGGCTGCACAGCTCAGTTGCTATGTGGCCAGGGTCCTTCCCAGCCCTGCCTCAGTCTGGGCTCTTCCCTCCCTGGGCTGCTATGCTAGTTCATGGCTCTTCAGTGCACCTGGGGAGGTGAGCACAGCTCGGCTCCAGTGTAAGGGCCAGTGTGCTGGGCTTGAGTCTCATTTCTGTGTTTTCCTGTCAACGACCTTGGAGGATGGATCCTCTCCCCCAGACTGTTTCTTGTTTTCTACTGTTGGTTTGAGACAGGGTCTCAGTCTGTAGCTTTGGCTTGCCTGGAAGTCATAGCAATCCTTCTGCCTCAGCTTCCCAGGTGCTAGAATGACAGCTTCAGTTTCTTTTCTTTTTAAAGACTTACTTATTTTCTGTGTATGTGTGTGTGCCCGAGTGCATGTATATACACCATGTGCATGCAGGAGCTCTCGGAGGTCAGTGAGAAGAGGGTGTCAGATGCCCTGAAACTAGGGCTACAGGTGATTGGGTGCTGTCATGTGGGTGCTGGGAACTGAACCCAGGTCCTCTGCAAGAGCAGCCCGCGCTCCTAACTGCCGAGCCATCTCTCCAGCCACGGCCTCGGTTTTGTTTGGTTTTGTTGTTTGTTTGTTTGTTTGTTTTTTGAGACAAGGTTTCTCTGTGTAGTTTTGGTGCCTGTCCTGTCTCTGTAGATGAGGCTAGCCTTGAACAGAGATCCACCTGGCTCTGCCTCCTGAGTGCTGGGATTAAAGGCATGTGCCACCACTACCGGCCAACCTCGGTTTCTTTATCTAAGAGGGATAATAAGAACATTTGTTTTGGGATAATGGACCGAGGTGGTCCAGTCTCAGGCAGGGAGCGGGCTGTGGGAGTCACAGGGGCACATCTGCAGCAGGGCCTGGGATTGTCCAGACGGCACTGGTTCTGTGACACGGGTCATTCGGTGACCGGGGATGTGGCTGTGGGTAGCACGCTTGCCCAGCATCTCTGAGGCCTGGGGCTGTGCCACCACATGGATGTGTGTGTGATACCTGTAATCTCAGGAGGTTGAGGCAAGTGGATCAGTCTTAACTACATAGCAAGTCTGAGGCCAGCCTGGGCTACATGAAACCCAGTTTTAAAAAAAGAAAGAAAGAAAGAAAGGTGCTGGGCACAGCGATACCCTTTCATTTCCATATTGCTCGAGTTCCTTTAGTTCTAAAGTGACTGAGCTGAGCAAAGGTGACAGATGTATGTGGCCTGAAAAGACAGATGTCCCATCTAGCCCTCCAGCTGCTCTTTGCTCACCTTGCCCGTTGGTCATTGTTCTAGGGGGCTGTTGGGGTAACGGAGTAGGCTGAGGCCCTCCTGTAGGTCTCAGCTGTCTGACGATGAACTGGGGTCTTCTGGACACCCCGAGCCCACAGAGCCAGTTGAGGGGCCCCTCTAGGAGGAGGGCAAACCCCACGGTCCATTTTGGTGATTGCAGGATCCAAGGGTTCTGAGGACAAAGGGTTCTGACCCCAGCCCAGACCTGGAGGCCCCAAACAGGAGGCACCCAAGAAGAGGTGGCCAGGGCCAGAGGGGTGGAACTGGCCAGGAAGCCAGTCCGTGGGACCAACTGCAGAGTTAGATGCAGATCTCTGAGCTGCTGCCCCCTCACAGTGAGATGAGTGGGGCCATAGGACTCAGAGTGCTGGCCTGTGAGGAGCCCCCTCAGGGGGACAGGGGCTCTCACTGGCCTGTGGGAAGCCCCAGCCTCCCTAGCCCTCACGGGACGGTGTCCGTCACTGTCAGAGACTAGGACTGCTCAGCATCTGGACAGAACCTGAAGGAAGGCTCTGGTGACCCCCCTCCTGACTTCCTCTTTCCCTGGCCCAGCAGGGGGAGAAGGAGGCAGCCACCCTGGACGGGACTGAGGGCCAAGCCTTGGTGGCTTGGTGACACCAGCAGAAGGAAGAACAGCCTAAGCTGGAGTACTCATAATTCCCACTGGGGCTGACTGAAGCCAGGAAGGGGATGCCAGTGGTTCAGATGCCTCCAGGAAGTGAGACAAGCCAATGGCAAACGGCAGGGGGATTCTCCTGGGGGGGGGGGGGCTGTGTCCCCAGTGACGGTACCTGGATGCCAGGTGAGACACATGCACTTCTGGGCTCCAAGCTGGCTTTGTAGCTCCCCACTGGGGTCCACAAAGGCCTTGGCTGCCTCTCCGACCTCAGTTTCCCTCATCTGTGGAACTCAGCCATCAATTGCTTCTGCTCCTTAGAAGGCAGTGTGGACTGAATAAGGGAATTTATCACAGGGCTTCATACCTCACATTGCCTCAACTTCCCCATCTGTGTGCTGGAAGCACAGTGGCCTCTGGGCAGCCAGCAGGGACCGAGCAGACCCTGACTGCATGCCCCCTTCACTAGGGCAAGAAGTTGCTCCCTTGATCCTTTCAGGACTCTGGTGCCCTCAGTCAGTTGCGTAGTGAGTCATTACACACGCGCACACACGCACACACGCACACGCACACGCACATGCACATGTACAGGAACACACTCTTGTACACAGGGAACTCCCAGTGCAACTTGTTCTTGGTTCCTCTGAGAACCTTTGAACCCATTTCATAGTTGTGACCACTAAGGCCCAGGGCCAGGCTTTGACTGGAGCTGAGGCTAGCTTTGCTTCAGATGCCTTCCTGTATACAGTGCCCCGGGCTGGTGGCGTGGGCTGGTGGCGTGGGTAGGAGGAGACAGGGAAGGTTTGCAGGACTGCACAGGCGTGCAGAGGGGCAGCATGGGCCTCTGAGCCCCTGGGAGGGACAGGCTCTAAACAGAATGCAAGAGCAACACCGGGCAGCTGTGGGAGCTGTGGAAAGAGGCTGCAGTGTGATCCAGGGTGTGGAAGGGAACAGGGCTCCAGTACAGGAGAAGGAGCCTCGGTGGGTGGAGATGTCCGTAGGTTGTGTGTGGGCAATAAAGTCCCTGGAATCCTTCGGCTGGCACCACCCTGGCTAAGAAGCAAAGTATGAAACCGCAGCAGCCGAGATTTAGGTTAGATATGAAGAAGTTTCCGACTGTCTGTGTTAGAAGATGCCAGCCTGACATGCTGTGCTCCCCAGGGATGTGGGGACATTTTTCCACCCTGGAGACGGCTTGGAAAAAAGAGAAGCCAGCCAGGGCTATGTGGGCTGGCCTCATTACAGCCTGGATCCGAGACGGGCAGTGGGCCCAGGTTCGAAACAGCCCTTGATGTCTGTCACTTGCTTCAAATCCACCATGGCTCCCAGCTACCTCTGCCCAGCTGGAAGGCCCAGATCCTCCCTAGGGGGACCTGACTCTCTGGGGACCCGTGTTCTGTGGCCCCTCCTGTTCTACCAGGGGCTGCAGCCCTGCTCTATTTCTGGGTCACAACTGGTCCCCTGGTGCCACAGGGCCTTTGCCCATGCTACTGTCTTGTTCAGTGCACTCAGTGTACCCAGTACAGAGCTTGCATACAGCAGGCGCTTAGTGCTGGCTCTGCAGCTGGGGGCTCAGCAGGAGAGGGGAGAGCAGATGGCTAGTGGTGCTGGGCTCAGGATTAAGGAGGACAGAGCCCTGGCTTTGAACCCCACAACTGCCCCTTGCCCCAGGCTGCCCCCACACTCCCCCTCCTCATGCAGCTGCAGCTGGCTCTTATGTGAGTGGCAGTGTGAGCCAGGTGCTGTTGAAGACTGTCCCATCACGCTGACCCTCCTGTCCTCTCCTCTCAGGTGACAGCCATGTCTGTGAGGTTGCGCTTCCTGTCTCCTGGGGATGCTGGGGCTGTGGGGACCGTGGGCCGCAGCGCCTCCTTCGCTGGCTTCAGCGCACAAAGCCGGAGGGTCTCGTAAGTGCCATGGGGATGGGGGGGGGTGCACGCAGCTCAGCCAGTGGCCTGGGACATCAAACTATGTGGGGTACGCCTGCTCCTGGAGGGACCTGTCATTTCCCACCGGCCTCATCCACATTGTTATCTCCTCCATCATCAACCTGCTGAACTTATCACCGCTTGGCAAATGAGAAAACAGGCTCAGAGAGGTAGCGCCACTACTCCAGGGTCACAGAGCAAAATGTCTTCCCAGTTGGCCTTAGCCTCCTAGGGGTGGGGTATGAAGGAATGCTCTTCCTGTTTAGTGGCCTGGACGATGGGGCCACCTGTCCTGGCTCTGTGATGTCACCTCTCTGAGCCCAGGTTTCCTCCCCTTTGAACAAGGGAGGGGTGTAGCTTCCTGTACGGTTGTTGTGAAGGGGAGCTGACACTGGGCAGGCCGCTGGCTCCAGCTGCCACAAGGGGACTGGGGGTGTGGCTTTCTAATGACAGCAGCTGGCTTGACTATGTGGGCTGGGCCTCGAAGACTAGGCCAAGCCTGGCACTCCATCCAGTGCTCCCTCCTGTCCTGATGAGTCCTTCTGCCTGTGGGGCCAGAGCCCGATGAGCACAGGCCCACCAGCCTAGGTCCCATGGTCTTAGCTGGACACTGAACAGGCCCCCAGGAAACCACATCTGGTTGCCTGCAAGTGCCACAGCCAAAGACACCAAACAGCACCTGAGCAGACAGGTGGGCAGGTCCCCACCAGAGGGGATGCAGAGCCTGGCTGGTCGGTCAGCTGATCAACAACCAATTTCCACAACACCACACACCCATGCTTGTGCTCAAGGACCTCAGCAGTCCCCTCAGACCCCAAGGCCATTCAGTGGCCTCATGACCAAGAGACTCTGGGTTAGCTCAGCCAGTGCGCCCGCCACTCTGGCCGCTCTCCCGGACCCTAGCACATGCTGCGTGTCCTAGCCGAATATTCCTCCCTGGCCAGTTAGTTCCTGCTGTCACGGCATGTCTAGGGAGGACTCCAGGCCCAGCCCAGCCAGGTGCCTCACATCCACCCAACAGCCACCCTGTGAGGCCGCCTGCAGGTTACCCTCTGCCCCTGGCCTGCTCCATCTGAACTCTACCTAGAGGAAAGCAGTGCCAGGGTTATGATGCTTATCTCAGTGGGGCACCTAGAGGCCCTCCTTCCTCCGCAGACGTGAGTGGGGAGAGACCCAGGCCCTGCCCTGCTTGATCTTCCATCAGGGGAGCCAAAGCAGATCAGCTCAGCCATGGCCGGTGCTATGTTGGACCTAGGACAGGGTGCAGAGGGGGGTGGCATCCTGAGAGCCTGAGGGGCAGGGCCTTCATCAGCAGAAGCTGATGGGGGTGATGGGAAGTGGGGGTGGCGAAGACAGCAAGTGCAAAGGTCCTGAGGTGGTGAAGAGAAGCAAGCAGGCTGTGAGGCCTGTGGGCTGTGGTCAGGGGGGAGGGAACACCGGGGAACACATCCTCAGTGTCAGGGACCAGTGAAGGCTTGAGCAGAAGTTCTGGATGGGAGAGAGTTTGGCAAAGACCCATGGTGATTGGTCCTAGTCACTGACTGTGGCCTTGGAGAGTGGGTACCACAGAGACACAGTAGGCGCTGTGTAAGTGCTGCTGGGAGGGTGCATGTAAACCAGAGGAAACCCGTGCTGTCTCTCAGCTTGGCCATCTCCATGCTGCCTCTGCCTGGGCCTCCTTGGACCTGACCCTGAGGTCTGTGTGTAGAGCTGGCCAAGGAACACATAGCCCGGGACCATCTAAGATGGTCTGAGGCAGGGAGGGCCATGTGGTTCAGTAGGAGAGGGGGGGCTGCTGCCCACCGTGAGGCACAGACAAAGTGCTCTTCACAGCCACCTGGTGACAATCACATGCCGTATTTCCACTCTGCTGCTGGCTTTCAGGCCTCAGAACACCATGTATCCATGGAAGTGTCCCCTTAAGCCCCATCAGAACTTCTGTCCAAAAAGTCCCAAGGGATCCCCAACTCGGCTGCTCCTGGATTCCTGGGAGACGGAGGTGACTTGGTCCTGTTTTGATACCTGGGCTCACAGCCATGTCCATGAGCGGCCTAGAGAAGTGAGCCCTGATGCTGTGAGGGCCTGGGTTCCCAGGGCTGCTTGGACCTTAGCTACCCTTGAGATCTTGAGTGGGCCCCGTCCAGTCTCAGCCTGGGCAGTCCCCTGTCTAAGATGGGAAAGGATGCCCATGGTGATAGTAAAGAGGCATAACTGGGTTTTTTGGTTGTTTTAGATTTTTTAAAAAGATTTATTTATTTATTTATTCATTATGTATACAGTATGCCTGTGTGTCAGAAGAGGGCACCAGATCTCACTATTGATGGTTGTGAGCCACCATGTGGTTGCTGGGAATTGAACTCAGGACCTCTGGAAGAGCAACCAGTGCTCTTAACCTCTGAGCCATCTCTGCAGCCCCTAGGGTTTATTTTTATTTTATGTGTATCGGTGTTTTTTTGCATGTGTGTATGTGTACTGCATGTATGCTGTGCCCATGGAGGCCAGAAGAGGGCGCTGTAACCCCTGGAACTGGAGTTACAGACACTTAAGAGCCACCATGCAGGTGCTGGAATCCAACCCAGGTTCTCTGTAAGAGCAGCCAGTGCCCTTAACTGTGGAGTGGTCTCTCTAGGCCCCGTGTGGTTGTTTTTAACTTCCTCACTCTGTCTATCTCCCCGGTGTCTGACGCCGGTTTGACCTGGATTGGACTGCCGGCCTCACCTCTGCCTCTGATTCCCAGATTTCTCAACAGGCAGAGACACAGCTGCAGCGGTGAGGGACCACACCGGGGTGGGGTGTAGCTGGAAAGCTTCTCCAGTCCTGCTGGGCCCCTCGGTCCCGTAGCCGCTTATAAAACAATCACTCAGAGGCTTGATATTTACAAACTGCGTGGTCTACGGCAGGCTTCTTGCTAGCTAGCGCTTTCATCTTAAATTAACCCATTTCTGTTAATCTGTGTTTTGCCATGTGGCTGTGGCGTTACTGATCTGCTGGCGTCTTGCTTCTCCTTGGGCGGCAGCGAGGCATCTCTCCAGACTCTGCCTTTCTCTTTCCTGTCTCTCTCCCCTTGGATTTCCCACCTGCCTCTAAGCTACCTTGCCAGAGGCCAAAGCAGCTTATTTATTAACCAGAGGGAACAACGTATACTCACAGTGTACAGAAAGACATCCCCCAGCAGTGGGTAAGGCAAAATGACCCTGGGCAGCCCAGCAGGACTCCACTCAGGGCTGGGCCCACCTCCTGCATCCCACCCTGCCCCACTACAACTCTCTGACTAGCCAGGGCTTTCTACCCCACAGATACAGAATTCATTTGGGGAAGTTATCTGATAGAATTTAGTACGAAGGTGTGAATGATTGCTATAATAAAGCCATTTCCCTTCTCCAGGCTCTGTAGGTGAGAGCTGAGTCAGGTGCCAACAGTGACCCAGTACTTCTCACCAACAGGCACAGCAGTAGCTTGGCATCCAGGGCTGTCTTCCCCAGGACTGTCGGGCAGATGCCTCTGAAGCCAAGAGTTGGGGTGGGTCATCAAACTTGGTTTTAAGTTGCTCCTGGTGACAGGCTCAAAGACCATGGAGCGAAGGTGGAACAGTGTGTCTGAAGCATGCAAAGTTGAGCCTCAGCATGGTAAGGCTGTCACTGTCCCCTGCCATGGGTCACCAGGCACAGGACCATGGCCAGCTTGGTTGATGGGCATGCAGTCAGGAGTCTATGTGGTCAGTCCAGGGACTGCCCTGCCTGGAGGCTGGGGCAGGTTCAGCACGTGAGCAGAGCCCTGTCTGCTCCAGACCCTGCCCAGGCATGGCCAGCACAAGGCTGGAGACAGTCATGACAGGCAGAGGCTGCATGATTGCCTGTGAGCACCGGGCGCCGGGCTGCACGTGCCTGGAGGCCTGTCTGGCAGGCCTGGGGCTGTTTAATATTTACGGAGTCCTCCTGGAGCTGGTGACACATCCTCCCTCGGAGGCTGCTCCCAGCCCGGTGACATCCCAGCCAGCCGTGCAGCATGCAGCCTCATTTCACCATCCAGGCTGCGCTGTGCCAGCCCTCAGAGCCGCTCCGAGGCTCAGAGACAGCGCTGGGCTTGGAACCTCCAGAGCCCGAGGGAGAGGGAAGGGGTGGGCCGAGGGGCACACCTCCGGGGACTGTGGACCCCTGAAGTGAGCAGCAGCTCCACCCAGAGCCACCTCCCGCCTGCCTCACTGTCCTCTGGCTGCCTGGACTCTCATCTGTCAGAAACCCGCTTGTACCCTTGTCTGCAGTGTGGCCCGTCCGTGCCTGAGATGGCAACATTGTGGAGGGGCCGGTCCAAGAGGTGGGTGATGCGGCCTTGGGGGAAGGGAGGGGATAGGGAGGGGGGAGAGGCTTTGGAAAGTCATTCTGCTATAGTCTGTGAATATCAGCACCAGAGACGAAGCCCTGGTGGCATACCCCCTCCAGTCACTGCTGGGGAGTCGTCCCTCCCTGCCCGCTTTCCTTTTTCCTTCTTAGCATCGGGTCCTATCGGACAGGCTTGTTCCAAACTTCTCTCGTCAACTTTGGCATACATGTGGTGCCTGCTGTTTACCAAGCACTGTTTGGAGTTCTTTGTATTTATCAGCCCACGGAGCCCTGCTGGCAATCCCGGCTCTGGACCCCATTTCACAGAGAGGCAACTGAAACCCAGAGAGTCTCTGTCACCTCCCAGGGCCACACAGCTTGGTCGTGGGAGAGCCAGATACTAACCACACCAGCTGGCCTCTATCTCTCAGGGCAGTCGTTTGTTTACCTTCGTTACTGCTCTGTCCTGTCCTAACCCCTGGGACGGTGGTCACCACAGCAGGGACTCTCTCAGCAAACGTCTGCCAAGTGACTGTCATGACAAGTCAAGACCTTATTACCTCCCCTCTACAGAGAGGAAACCGAGGCTGAGGGGGTTCAGTGCCCAGAGCTGTGGGGCCGGGGTTTGAACACAGAGGCTGAGTACAGGACAAGGTCTCCGTGGCTTGGTATGTGCTGGGTTGTCATCCTCAGGGACTCCGGGTGTGGGTTGGTCCCAAAGCAGGGTGACAAGCAGACCTGGCTGGAGTAAACTGCGTGCTTGTGTTGTGTCTCCCACATGTGGAATGCTCAGCATCTCACCCGGCCAGAACCAGCCTGGTGACTTTTCTCAGGGCTGAGGAAAGAGCACAGCCATGTCCCTGTGCCCCGCCCCCTGCCTGGCTTGCTAGCCCACAGTCCTCTGCCTCCCGCTATAGATTGTGACCCTCGGGGGACCCAGACCCCCAGGGGCTGCTCAGTGAGCTCCTATCTGGATGGACAAGCCCTGAGCTCCTGGTTTTTAAAGGTGCACTTGAGATGCTGAGGCAGGAGGACTGCTGTGAGTTTGAGGGCGGCCTGGGTGACAGAGTGAGTTCCTATCTAAACAAGAAAGGACAATGAAAAAAGGCCCAGGGACATTAGAAGGACCCCTAGAAAGGCCATGTCTTCAGTGTGTGGGTGACCCCCCCAAACCCCCAGAGCTAGTGAGCCCCGGAGGCAGAGGGCCATTATCAAGCCCTTCCAATAGATGAACCCATCTATTTATCTTACAGTTGTGCAGATGGCCTCTGGTGTGGCTGGGGCTGGCCTCGAACTCTGTGTTGCTAATGACCCCCTTGGATTCCCTAGCCTCCTGCCTCTACCTCCCCACACTGGGATTAGAGGCCTGTACCCCAGGCCTGGCTGTGCCTTTGTTAAAGCAGGATCTCACTACACTGCTCCTGTTGGCTTTGAACTCCTGAGCTCCTAGTCATTAGGGCCACAGGTGTGTACTCACATCTTCAGTGTGGCTTGGGGACCAGCAGCATAGACGGACTTGGGAATGGGGCGGACATGCAGTCTCAGGCCTCCTAAATGCCCTGTGTTGAGGAGGGGTTTGCAGTCTCGAGCTGACCAGTCTGGAGTGAGTGACCATCCTGTACGCCACGCCTTGTCCTGTGCCCCACCCCCTGCTGGGTCCTCCTGTTCCTGGAGCAGGGTTTGGGACTTGGCCCTTCTACCCACGGTTCTCTGTCCTCCAGCCCCATGGCCACAGCCTTCGCCGCTTCAGTGTGGCACCGTGAGCTGAGCATTGATTATCCAGGCTGCCAGTGCCGGAGAGCGGTGGCTGGGATGCAGTTGTTCCCACTGGCTCATATGGACAAAGCACCGACTAATGATTGGCCTTCATGTGTCAGTCACAGAGCTGGGGGCTCAGCTTCCCTGTTTTACAGATGATAAAACAGGCTTGGACACGTGCTAGCACGGGACACACACACACACACACATACACACACACACACACACACACACACACACACACACGACTGCTTTGACTAAAAAAGGCAGAAGCTTAAATAAGCTGTTACCCTTCTGCTCAGATGCCCAAGGCCATGAGTGATGGGTCTGGATGGGGACGGGGTCTTCCGCTCCAGGCTGCTCCCCTGTCCTCAGCCAATGGCCGCTCCCTGCCTCTGGTCTGAAGGCTCCTGCTTCCTGGAGTGGATGGAGCTGGTGAAACAGCCTCGTTGGCTTCCCTTTGAGAACCAGCTTTGTGTTGGTTCCAGACACAGTTGCATCAGGTGTCTTCTGAGATTAAAGCCCCAAAGCTGGAACAGTGAAAACCACCAGGAAAAGTCTGAGGAGGGCTAAAAGAGAAGCTGAAGGCTGTACACCCAGTCCTCCGGCCTCTGAGGGGCCAGTGCACGCCCAGTCCTCCGGCCTCTGAGGGGCCAGTACACGCCCAGTCCTCCGGCCTCTGAAGGGCCAGTGCACACCCAGTCCTCCGGCCTCTGAGGGGCCAGTGCACACCCAGTCCTCCGGCCTCTGAAGGGCCAGTGCACACCCAGTCCTCCGGCCTCTGAGGGGCCAGTGCACGCCCAGTCCTCCGGCCTCTGAGGGGCCAGTGCACGCCCAGTCCTCCGGCCTCTGAGGGGCCAGTGCACGCCCAGTCCTCCGGCCTCTGAGGGGCCAGTGCACGCCCAGTCCTCCGGCCTCTGAGGGGCCAGTGCACGCCCAGTCCTCCGGCCTCTGAAGGGGCCAGTGCACACGAGTGCAGACAGACACACTAGACTACTTGTCTTGGCTGTGTTTTTGTCGCTGTGATAACAAATCCTGATAAAAAAGCCACGTAGTGCAGAAATGGCTTATTCGGCTCCCAGTCCCAGGTCACAGCCCATCACCGGAGGGAAGTCAAGGCAGGAACCCGAGGCAGCTTGTCACCTCTCTTCCATAGTGAAGAGCAGAGAGACATGAATGTGTGCAAGTTGACCGCTAAGCTTTCTCTACTCTTACACAGCCTGGGGCCCCAACCCAGGGAACGGTGCCACCTGCTTTCAGGCTGGCTCTCCCCACATCAACGGAGGCCATCAACATGGCCACTGACCGACCTGATTTGGACCAGCCCTCACTGAGACTCGGTTCCCGGGTGGTTATCCATGAGAGCAGTTTGACAGTTACAACTAACCATCACTGTCCCTTCCTCCAAAGTCCACAAGTGAAGGAGCAGATCTGGGGGCTCTCCGTGGGGGGTGGGCACAGGTGGAGATGAACAGGTGCCTGCACCCCGCAGGAACCCTGGGGCTAGGATCCCCCTCCCCCGCCCCCCAATGCCGCTTGTGTGTTTGGAGCGCGTCACTCACGGAGTCCGGCTGCTCCACTGCATCCTCCCCGCAAGCTCCTTTCTTTTCTTTTCTTTTTTGAGACAGGGTTTCTCTGTGTAGCCCTGGCTTCCTGGAACTCGCTTTGTAGACCAGGCTGGCCTCGAACTCACAGAGCTCCGCCTGCCTCTGCCTCCCGAGTGCTGGGATTGAAGGCGTGCGCCACCACCGCCCGGCAGAAGCTTGTTTCTGATACTGAATTTGTAACTGCTCTTCATCCTCAAACCCAGGCCTCCCATTTTCCAGATGAGGAGACTGAGGCTCCAGGAACCCCAGTTTTCTGAAGAGCACACAGCTTGGAGGTGATGGAAGTGGAACCCAGCCAGCTGTCCTGACTCTCTGTCCCCTCCCACAGAAAGTCCATCAACAGGAACTCTGTGAGGTCTCGGCTGCCGGCCAAGTCCTCCAAGGCTTATGGAACACTGCACAAGGGCTCGCTCTGCCTGGACCCCCGGCCGCAGCAGGTGAAGAAGATCTTTGATGCTTTGAAGAGAGGCCTCAGGTGAGTGGGGAGAGACAAACGGACAGACAGACGGCAGTACTGAGAAGTATGTCAGGTGGTGTAGGTGCTGTGGAGGGAAACTGGTGAGGTAGGCAGGGGGTCAGGCATGGTTTCAAAGGGACCACTCCGGGCAGCCTCACCGCAGCGTGGTCACAGGGGAGGAAGGAAGTCCCTTGGGGATAATGGCAAGGCCAGAGGTCTCCAACCTCAGGGGCCCTAGAGCAAGAGATGCGGGGACACAGGGCGACGTCTGATGGATAACGGCACAATGCTCCAGGGCCATGTGAGCTGTGGGGGCCTTCACTATTCATCTCGGGAGAGCCGGGAGCCATGGTTCTGTGGTGAGGGGGGAGGTGATAAGCTTTCAGGCCTGGGCTTCAAGATCAGTCAGTAATGGGCTGGTAGTGGACTCCTGGCATGTGGTGGGGGCTGAGGGGGGGACAGGACTGGTTTGGAGTCACACTGGGGAGGATGTGGGGGTGCAGGCGTGGGAAGGAGAAAGAGCAGAGAGCAGGGGTAGATGTCGCTGGGCTCTAGCCCTGTGAGTGCCAAGTGTAGCCTGAAGAGGGCACTGGTGTCCCGCCTAGGAGAGCCAGACAGGCCAAGTTGGAAGGGAAATATGAACAAGCCCATCTGGGTCCTTCCTCTGGTGGGGATGTCACTGTCACTTAGTAAACTGACCTTGATAGGATAAACCCTGGGAGGGGGCAGGGAGAAAGAGAGAGAGGGTTCCACACCTTAGATGGGGCAGGAACGATCACACCTGGAGGAACACACCTTGGCCCCACAAGAGAATGGCCTCTGGAGACATTTTCCACATACAGTGGCACCTAAGTCCCCAAATGTCAGAGCAGAGAGGCACACCCCTTCTCCGCCCTCTCTGGAGACTGCTCTGACCCAAGAAGATGGAGGAGAGAAGCCACTTGAGCTCTCTCTGACTTAGATAATGTCCTCGGAGCAGGAGAGGATAAGGCTCAGAGAAGGTGCTGGAAGGCTCTGCTTGGGTGGTAGACCCCCTGGTGTGTGTGTGTCCTTGGCCTTGAGGCTGGAAGGAACCTTGGGGAAGGGCTGGCCTGGCCCAGCAGATCTGGCTCCCTGCTTCCCTATTACTCAACTGGGACATTGCACCCGTTAGGTTTGGGGGTGGAGAGTCCTGTCCTATCTGGAGTAGGGAGGAGGGGCAGAGCCCGGTCAGTATGGTTAGCCAGCCAGTAGCCCTGACTGAGACCACTGTAAGAGTGAGTCCAGCCCCGCGTTGTCACTTGAAGGGACTTTCCCTTCCCTGATGCTATTCACCCCCTCAGCTGCAGGCTCACCCCCTCAGCTGCAGGCTCACCCCCTCAGCTGCAGACTCACCCCCTCAGCTGCAGGCTCACCCCCTCAGCTGCAGGCTCACCCCCTCAGCTGCAGACTCACCCCCTCAGCTGCAGACTCACCCCCTCAGCTGCAGACTCACCCCCTTAGCTGCAGACTCACCCCCTCAGCTGCAGGCCCACACCCTCAGCTGCAGGCTCACCCCCTCAGCTGCAGACTCACCCCCTCAGCTGCAGGCTCACACCCTCAGCTGCAGGCCCACACCCTCAGCTGCAGGCTCACCCCTTCAGCTGCAGACCCACACCCTCAGCTGCAGACCCACACCCTCAGCTGCAGACTCACCCCCTCAGCTGCAGGCTCACCCCCTCAGCTGCAGGCTCACCCCCTCAGCTGCAGGCCCACACCCTCAGCTGCAGGCTCACCCCCTCAGCTGCAGGCTCACCTGTTGCTCAACATTTCTCGAGTCCCCCCTCCTTCCTGGGTTCATGGTCTCCTCCTCTCCCCTGTCAGCCTTCTCCCTGTTTTCCTGTTCTCACAGCCTCTGCCCCCACCCCACCTTCCATGCACGGTGCCCTCCTCAGCTCAGGCCTCCGCTGGCCAGTTCCTTGCTGCCTACAAGGATCTATGTGTGGCCATCTACACGTGCCTAGTAATGCTTGGACTGATCTGTGGGGTTCTTGGGGTAACAGAGGGACCCCCAGACAGTGAGCTGGCCAACCCTTATTCTGGGAGGGTACCTGGACAGCTGTCTTGTTCCTTTCAGCTCAGATCCCACCCCCTAACCCCCCACTCGCTGTCTACCTTAGGGAACACCTGTGTGAGCAGCAGGCCGAGCTGGATTACCTGTGTGGACGACACACGGACACCCAGAGGAGCTCCCGGCTGGTGAGTGTCCGGGGTGAAGACAGGAGGTGGTCTCCACCCTGGGCCTGTGGTATTTGTGGTGAACCTTCCTCTTTGGGTTCTGGGAGGAGCTGTCTGTCAGACAGGCGACCGCAGAGGTGCACGTGTGCCTGATGACCCCATCCCTCAGGCCTTGGCAATCTGACACACCAGAGCCAAGCAGTTTATGTGACTCAGGGCAAGTGGCCATTTCTGAGTGTCACGGGCCCTGCCCCTGCCCCAAATTGAGCCTGCATGTCATAGAGTCCAGGGTGATAGTTTTCTATGGATATCAAGATGTGGGGCTCAGTGTGGGGTTCACGGACTCTGAGTTTGATACGCTTGCTCAGTGTATCAAAAACCAAAACCTGGGCTGGAGAGATGGCTCAGTGGTTAAGAGCACTGGCTGCTCTTCCAGAGGTCCTGAGTTCAATTCCCAGCAACCACATGGAGGCTCACAACCATCTGTAATGAGATCTGGCGCCCTCTTCTGGCATGCAGGCAGAACACTGTATACATAATAAATAAATCTTTAAAAAAAAAACAAATCAAAACCAAAACAGCAGAAAGACGGGATCCCAGTTAAATTTGATTTCAGACAAGCAAAAAGTTTTTGCTCTAAGTCTATGACCCTGTGAGCTATGTGTACCAGAAGCTTAAGTCCCCAGCAGGCACCCTGTACTTTACCTCCAGCAAGAGACCCCTTGTCCCTGTTTCTGTGGCCCCTCTGACCCCCTCTCACTCTTCTTTAACTTAGGGGTCAGAACCTGTGTCCCAAGTCAGGTCCGGCCACCCGCCCTTACTAAGACAATTAAAAGAGCCAAATTAAAAGTGGAAAGCAGAAAAAAGAGATTTATTCACTGTGTTAAGAAGAGGAGGATCTGGGGCTGGAGAAATGGCTGAGGTTAAGAGCACTGGCTGCTCTTCCAGAGGATCCGGGTTCAATTCCGAGCAACCACATGGCAGCTCACAACTGTCTGAAACTCCAGTTCTAGTGAATCTGATACGCTCACACCAAGGCACATAAAATAAAGTGAAATAAATTATAAAAAAAAGAAGAAGAGGAAGATCCAGTAGACACCCTAAAAGTCCACTAGTCTTTTAAAGTTTAAATAGAGGAAGGGATATGCACATCTACGTCCCGTCAAGGTGTGGTCCCACCCACCTCTGTATATGGGCATCAGTCTCATCCTGTAGAACTGTGTGAAATCTCTTGAGAAGACATGTCCCCCACATTAGGCCAGAGACCTTTTCCTTCCCCAGCACGAACTTCCTGTGAAAGTCCCATTTCTCTGGTATCTGTTGTTTTAATAGTTGGATAGACAGATTGAGAGACAGACAGATTGAGAGACACACCTCAGACTGTCTCCATTTCTACAAAGCAGATTACGTCACCACCTGCTGCCTGGGGGAAGTGTCACCCAGCCTGCCTTGGTCACACACCAGGAGCAAAGCTGGCATGTCTTGTCATACACCCAGAGCTTCTCCTCACAAACTGTGTCCCCTCTTCCAAATTCAGCCTTATGTAAGGCCTTCAGTATGGGGCTGGGAGAATGGGAGGAAACAGTGGGTTGTCTGCCAGAGTATCACCCAGACCCCTCTGGTGGTCCCTCAGGTCCCAGCTCCCACGACTCGGAAGACTTGAGTGTCAGCAGAGTGGAAGGCCCCAGCCTCACGTGGGTGTCAGCCACATAGGAAGGCAGGGCCTGGCAAGCTTGGAGCTTCCCTCTGTAGGTGACTGGGTGATGGCCAGAACAGAGGAAGGGGAGAGGCACTTCTAAGACCTCACCCATTCCTGGCCCACCTCCCCCCAGGAAGAGCTGCCATCCCCACACCGTTCCCACACCGTGTCTCTTCTCTGGGGTCTAGAAGTCTCACTTGCTTGGGCAGACAATGTATAAAGGGGCCTGCTCAGCAGTCACAACGCCTGATGCTAAGTCACACTGGTGTCAGGGAAGGGTCAGGACCCCACAGTGAGGACAGGGTCCCTGGGCCCCACAGGGAGGGTTCCATGGGTTTCCAAGAAGACTGCATCAGAACACCTCTTCAAAATCACAGCTCTTTCCTAGCTCTCCATTTCATATTTTAATGTGGTACGTTTATTTATTTATTGATATGTGTATGGGGGGGGCAAAGCAGGTATGCACCACCCCAGTGCCCGTGTGGAGTCAGAGGACAACTGTGGGAATCGGTTCTCTCTTGGCACCACCTGGGGCCCAGACACGGAACTCAGGTCATCAGGCTTGGTGGCAAGCACCCTCACCCGTGAGCCATTGGGCTGGCACAGTGCTGCTTTCTTAGCTGAAGTCTGACTTTTAGGATCTAGCAATCACTCACGTGGGTACTACCTCTCTCCTAGTCGAGACAAAATGCCCGGCAAAACAATGTCAGAGAAGGAGGGTTAGCTTTGGCTCAAGGCCCGACATCAGGAGGGCCAGGCAGCACATCACATGCAGGAAGCAGAGAGAGATGGAGGTTGCTACTTAGCTGGCCCTTTCCTTCCATGTAGCCCGGGACCCCAGCCTCTGGGATGCCATCACTTCATCTAGGGTGGGTCTCCCCACCTCAATTAAGCCAATCTAGAAACTCCGTCCCATCCAGAGGTTCATCTTCAAGGTGATTCTAGACAGAGGCCGTCAAGCTGACGGGCGGTGTTGACCACTGCAGTGACCAATGCCCATTTCACATAGGAAGAAAGGGAGGCTCAGAGAGGTTGAGTTACTTGCCTGGAGCCCACAGGGAAATAGTGCCAGACCTAGAACTGGCTTGCTCACAATGCATGCATTGAATTCGTTTTTCCCCTGGGCACCCATGGCCGTGAGCAGGGCAGGCTGTGGGCATTGGTTTTTGTCAATGAGGCTCAGGTGTCCAATGACGAGGGGTCTCTGGGGCTCTGACACCCTCCCTCTCTCTGCAGGCTTTCTACTATGACCTGGACAAGGTGAGCCCATGTCCCTGTGTGGTCCCCAGGGTGGGTAAGACTGTCTGAGGTAGCCTTCCATCCCAGCTGCCCTTGGGCAGAACACTTGGACGTCCTCTCATGTTACAATCGGGGAGACTGAGGCCCAGCATGAGCCCCTTCTAAAGCAGCTTTTCTGTTTCTGGGAGAAGCAAACGCGCTTGGTGGAGAGACACATCCGGAAGGTGGAGTTCCACATCAGCAAGGTGGGTGTCTTGGGATCCCGGGGCATCATGGGGAATGTCACAGGGAGTCATGGGGGTATCTCTTGTGAGTCAAGGGGAGCCATGTGGTGTCCCTGGACATCATGTGGGTGTCACAGGCACCGTGGGGGTGTCATGAGAATGGAGCAGGTGTCAGGCTGGGTGGTCATGGGTAGCTGCAGAGGTACAGCAGATGGTTTGTGGAGCTGCGGTCACTGCCAGCAAGGTCTCAGCCCTGGGGTGGGGCTCTGTCACTGGCCAGTACAGAGGGCTTGCTGCTTGGTCTTGGAAGGCGCTAACTGTCCCTGTGTAGGCAGGCAGGTGGAGGCTCAACCCACAGGGATGTGCCCACAGTCCCCTAGCAAGTCCCTTAGGCTTGGCTTCTCCTCCTTCCTCACTCTCCTCCTTCTTCTGGAGAGAGGGTCTCACTGTGTAGCCCTGGCTGTCCTAGAACTCACAATTTAGACCAGGCTGGCCTCGAACTCACAGAGATCCTCCTGGCTCTGCCTCCCGAGTGCTGGGATTAAAGGCGTGCGCCACCACCGCCCGGCTAGGCTTTCTTCTAGTCAGGTGCAAACACGTTCATGAGCTCACCTTCCTACCCAGACCCACAGGTGGGCAGCTGTCATAGCTCACTTTCCATTCCACAGTTGGGACTCAGGCTGGCATGTGACATGGTCACTGGAGTCTACTGTGCTCTGAGTGTGTCTGAGTGATCCTAGGTGCTGGAGTGCTAGGTGGTGGCTAAGAGCCATGAGTACCGCAGGGCGAGGCCGGGCTAGGAGACGGTTCTTGAAGGAACAGATGTTGGGAAGGGACTGTCCCTTGGTGTGGCCCACAGCCTGAATGTCTGCGGCAGGTGGATGAGCTCTATGAAGGCTATTGTATCCAGTGGCGTCTGCGAGATGGCGCCTCCAACATGCAGCGTGCCTTCAGCAACAGCACCCAGAGTCGCGCGTCCCGTGAGAGCCTGCAGGAGCTGGGCCGCAGCCTCCAGGAGTGCATGGAGGTGGGCCGGCCGTCAGGCCTCTCCGCCCCAGCTCTCTCCGCCCCAGCTCCGGGGTCCTGGGTAGTGGCTGGGCTGGCAAGTGACTGACCCACTTGTGGACCTTGCAGGACATGTGTCTCATAGAGGGGGCCTTGGAAGTTCACCTGGGCGAGTTCCATGTCAGAATGAAAGGTGAGCACCAAGCTGGGCTGGGCTTGGTGTCAGCTCTTCCTAGCTGCCGGGAGAACCTGCTAAGGGTGGGCGGTGTGGGCCAGAGTCCCAGGGTCGAGAGGCCCAGCCCTGACCTTGTGACAGAGGGCTCATTCCTCTCTGAGGTACGCTATGATGCCCTCCACCCTCTTGACCATCAAAACCTCTATCAGTCCCATGTTGTCAGGCACAACCCTGTACCCTTGGGTCCCCATGGTCCCTGGGCAGGGGTGGAGAGGAGACTAGCCCATTTCTGTGTTCCAGGCTTGGTGGGCTATGCACGCCTCTGTCCCGGAGACCAGTATGAGGTACAGCCAGGAAGGTCCTGGGAGGGAGGACCCCGGGTAGGCAGTGAGGGGACTCCCCTGGGTCTGCCTCTGCACCCCTTCCTGTACCTCACTTGCAGGTGCTCATGCGCCTGGGCCGTCAGCGGTGGAGGCTAAAGGGCCGGATAGAACCAGATGACAGCCAGACCTGGGATGAGGAGGAGAAGGCCTTTGTGCCCACAGTGCATGAGAACCTTGAGATCAAGGTAGGGCAGGGCTCGGGGTGGGCCCTGGTGCCTGCGTGCTGAGCTCAGATACCACCGTCCTGTCCCTCACGCCCAGGTAACCGAGCTTCGAGGCCTGAGCTCGATGGTGGTGGGTGCTGTGACATGCGACATTGCCGACTTCTTCACAGCCCGACCGCAGCTTGTGGTGGTGGACATCACTGAGTTGGGCACCATCAAGCTGCAGCTGGAACTGCAGTGGAAGTGAGTGATTCCTGTGCCATCCCTGCCCTCACCAAGGCCACCCAGCTCCTGGTGCAGAGGAGCCCAGTGGCCCCGCCTGCTCCCCAGGGGCCTGATGCATTCCAGACCTGCTCCTGCATAGCCATCCCTGTCCTCACCCATCCTACCCCACAGCCAGGCTTGCCTGGCCCTTACAGAGGTCTGTCCCCTCCTCCCCCATGTCTCCTGTGACCTTGAATTCCACTCCCACTTCTGGACACGTCAGCACCAGCTGAACCAGGACCCTTTCTAGACATTTCTTTTTCCTAGTTCCTCAGAGGAACTCCCTTCTGCAGGCCTCCTCTTTACTGCCTCCTGTTGTTGACTGTCCCCAGTCCCTTCCAGTCCAGAGATGAACTGCCACCTTGAGGCCCTCCTCTAGGCCACAGGGTTTGGGGCTCCCTCCTGCACCTTCAGGAACCCATGGTCTCTAGAGATTTTACTGGCAGCACTTTGCATTCCTGGGGTGCCCCTTCTCTGTCTTCAGAGCGGGTGTGGCAGGGTAGGTAAGAGCTGAGAACATAGTCCACCTCAGTCACCTAGGATCCCCTCAAACGCATGCCACAACCCTAGGCCAGTCACTCTTTAAGTCCCTGACCTGCTGGCCACAGACGCCCTGAGGGGGAGATACTGCAGGCCTCTGGGCTCCAGGCCTTCCTAGTGGGTTTGGGGTACTCCTCAGATGAGGGCCATTCTGCCTCCTGGCCTCCTGGCCTCTACCCTGAGCCTCGCCCACCAGCATGAACATCACTCCTAGCTGACCTGAAGCTTTGGGATGGGAGAAAAGTCGGGTGAATTCAGTTCTGGCCCTGATTCTTGGAGGGGACATTGGTCCAAGCAAATCCCTTGTCTCAGAGCCATCAATTCATCCCATGTAAATAACCCAGCTGCTCACCAGCCTGTGGGGGTCGTGGGAAGACCAACAGAGCTCTTACCTACAAGGGTGACTTTGAAAGACGAGGCATCTGCCCGTGACTGCAGAGCACTGGGTCCCACTTGAGTCCCTGATGGTCTCTGTTCTCCTCTGTAGCCCCTTGGACTCTGAGTGCCGACTGATGTCACCCAGCCCCACTGGCAGATTCTCCATGGGCAGCAGGAAGGGCTCCCTGTACACCTGGACACCACCCAGCACCCCCAGTTTCCGGGACAAATACTACCTGGTAAGTGAGCCTGTTCCCAGTAGGATGAGTTGCTCTGGACTGGGCAGTGAGGGGCGTGGCCTGCTTGGGGTTCAGCCTTTGGGGCTGCAGGGCTGTGTGGACTGGGCAGTGAGGACTGGGCAGTGAGGGGCGTGGCCTGCTTGGGGTTCAGCCTTTGGGGCTGCAGGGCTGTGTGGCTCAATCTTCTGCTGCTTGCGGACATGGAAATTGGGCTGGGGCTGGGACCCGTTGTCTGTGTGTGTGTGTGGAGGGGTGTCCTCTGCCCAGCCATGGCCTTGGCCGCACCTTGCTGGGGAGACTTAAGGCTTCCAGGAGTGTGATCTGGAGCCGTGTACAAGAAAGCAACCTTCTCCCCATGACCTCCAGGGCCAAGGTCCCCTTGGAGGCAGGGCCACCGTCCTCTCCTTTCCTGGGGGTGGTGGTCGTGTAGGCACAGAGAGCTGTGCACACAGGCACCGTCAGAATTTTTCTTGCTGATGTCCTTGGATGGTTCCTCACTTCCGAGGACCTTTCTTAACAACCCCTGCCCCACACTGCTCCACACTAGACTGTGTTTACTCAACAGACATGGAGGTCATTTCAATGTTGTGCTGTGCCTATCCACAAGCACATGAGCGATCTTCAGTGAGAACATCTCTCCCAAGCTTGCACCCCTCCAGGGTCCCAGGCCCCAGGGCTTGTCCCCTTTTATATGTGGCCATCAGCACACAGGTGGGGAGACACATGACGTCTCCCCAATACGGAGTCTGGGCATAGAGACCAAAGCAGTTGGGAAGGGGATCACTGGAGCACTTGGGGTGTCCAGGGATGTGCTCCCAGAGCAGTAGCATCTGAATTGGGACCCTCGGTATTGACAGCACGTGTGCAGGGTGCTTCGAGGCAGAGAGCACAGTCAGCACAAAGGTCCTGAGGCAGGAGCATGGCGAACATGAAACAGTGAAGTTGAAGTTTAGGGGGAGAATTAGAGGATGCAGTTAGCTGCATCAGCAGCTCCGGATGCAGATCACCATCACCCTGAGCACCTGGGCACACAGCAGGCTCAGCCCAGTCCCTGGGGTGGCTGCTGAGGTTGCTCCTCCATCCCCTCCCAGTCTGTCCTCCGGCAGCCAACGCAGCAGGCCTTGCTGCTAGGTGGGCCCAGGGCCACCTCCATCCTCGGCTACCTGTCTGACAATGAGCTCCAGGGCCCCCGCCTGCGGAGCCAGAGCCAGGAGCTACTCGAGATGGACTCCTTCAGCTCTGAGGACCCCAGAGACACTGAGACCAGCACTTCAGCATCCACCTCAGATGTGGGGTTCCTGTCCATGCCTGTGGTACCCACAGCTTGCATAGAAGAGGGGACCAGGGAGGAGCCCCCACCCTTGGGCCTGCTGCCAGGCCTGGCTCATCCAGTCGGGGGTGTGCTTGTGGAACAGCCTGGCTGGAGGGACTTGGGAGGAGAGAGGCTGGCCCTGCAGCAAGATGACCCAGTCCACAGCCGTGTGGTGCCGCGGAGCCGGAGCCGGAAGGGCCAGGAGGAAGGAGATGGGGACGGAGTAGAGAGGCCTGTGCAGGAGGTCCTGGACCTGCTGCGGTCTGCAGACCCTGCACAGCCCCAGCTCCGGGAGCTGGAATACCAAGTCCTCGGCTTCAGGGACCGGCTGAAGGTATGCCCACCCTGCACTAGACAGCAGCACCACTCTGCTGCTGGCCTGAGGCCTGGGAGCAGGCGCAGGGACCAGCCAGCAGCCCATGTGAGCATCCCAGCCTCACCCCTATGTGACCTGGGTGGGCCGAGACTCTCCCGTCCTCAGTTTCCTCACTTTTCAAGGCCCAGGAGGAGAGTACCAAAGGGAGGCCGGAGCGCACAGTAAGTCATTTGCTCTGTGTCCGTCGAGAATCTTCTGATGTGAGTGGGTGCTTGGGGCTGTAATTTAGGGTTAAGAACTTTGGGCAGACAGAGCTGAATTCATCTCCCTGCAGCTACCTGCCATCCTCGTCTGTATGGCCGCCCAGAACCTTCCCCTCAGCAGTCACTCAGCCTGAGGATGTCCTCTGGCCACAGCAGTGGCTCTCAGAACTGCCGGCCTAGACAGATGGCTTTGTTTACATTTTTAAATACATAAAATAAAATGTGGACCACACACGCCAACTTCTTCTACAGGTGTTGAAGAGCCCACTCTTGGGTATGACACATTTTTGCTCAAAACTATCCAACACAGGCTTCTCTTCAAAAATTCTCTCTTATTGTTTTGTTTTGTTTTGTTTTATTCATTCTCAACCTGGACCTCACATCAGCACAACTGAGAGAAAGTTCCACTTCTCATCCATCCTGCCCGCCTACCCCCTTACAAAGGCCCTGCCCACCTACCCCCTCACAAAGGCCCTGCCCGCCTATCACCTCACAAAGGCCCTGCTCTAACGGTCCAGGAACAAGAATCTGAGAAAGAATGCCACCTTTGCTTTTACTTTCCCAGTGTTTATGATGGAACTATTTGAATTGGAGGTACACAGCTTCTGTCATACTCCTGTATTGTGAAAAATCACATGCATGTTGTAGGACTCTGAAATAGCACAGTCATTCAAAACACCAACGAGACACTTCTCCTTTCCGGAAGACAGCTAAGGACAATAAAAACAATGAGAGGTCCCACTTTCAGCTTGGATTCTAAAGGGGAGTCACCCACAGAGCATACTTAGACTTCTCTTCTTGAGAAATGATCTCAGTCTTGCTAAGAAGCCCAGGCTGGCCTTGAACTCCAGATCCCCCTGCTTCAGCCTCCAGAGGCTGGGACGACAGGTACGTGCCACCATGCCCGGCTAACTCACACATTTATTACTATTTATATATGTGTATATTTGCGTGTACATACATGCATGTGTCAGGTGCTCTTGAGGCCAGGTGAGGGCATCAGATCCCCCGGAGCTGGGATTACAGACGGTGGTGAGGCACCACGGGGTCCTCTGCATGAACAGCCAGTGCTTTTAACCACGGAACCATCTCTCCAGCCCCATATGCTGCTGTCATTTTTCCAGGGGAAAAAAAAAATCCCAGTTGTTGAGTGTGCGCCCTTTGGGCTGAGGCTGACTGAAGGGCTGCCTGCTCTGGCTCCCTGCAGCCGCCTCCCTTTCCCAGGCATGGTCACGTGTCCCACCACCGGTGCCGTTTGTCAGGAGTTCTGCTGGGTAAAGGGCCCCGTGTGTAGAGCTGTTTGCAGGCTCGTGGTCCGAAGCACAAGCCCCAGCACGTCTGGCGGTAACGATCAGAGAGTTAGATGAGTTTCCTTCAGGCAGGAGGTGCAGAGAGCTGACGGAGCGCAAGGGCGCTGCCACAGCGCTGTTAAACTGTCCTCAGGGCTGGGGACAGTGCAGTCGGTCAAACATGGGGACCTGAGTTCACCCCCAGGACCCACCTACAGAAAAGGCAGCCTGCCGGCCGGTGGTGCCACACGCCTTTAATCCCAGCACTCCGGAGGCAGAGGCACGCGGATCTCTGTGAGTTTGAGGCCAGCCTGAGCTACAGAGTGAGATCCAGGAAAGGCTCCAAAACTACACAGAGAAAACCCTGTCTCGAAAACAAAAACAAACAAACAAAAAAAAAAAAAAAAAAAAAAAGAAAGAAAGAAAAAAGAAAAGAAAAGGCAAGCTTCATGGCAAGCACTCCAGCACTGGGGACGTGGAGGCGGGGGCTCCCTGGGACTCGATGGCCAGCCAGTCTAGCCTAACTGGCAGACTCCAGGTACCAGTGGGAGGGACCTCAAAATCAAACAAACCAGAAAAACCACACAACAACCAATAAAACAACGTGGACAGCTCTTGAGGCATGACACCCAAGGCTGTCCTTGCATGGCCCCTCTGCCTACACAACCACACATGTACAACACGCACAACACACTCACACACACACACACACACATGCACACACACACACACATACACTGGGAAAGAAAAACAGTTTTTAAACAAAAGTGCACCTGTGGGCCTTGTACTTCCTGGCTGGGAGTTTGTAGCGTGGCCTAGGGGCCATGGCTCCACGTTTGCTGTTTTGCTGACATAACTACCTCAACTCACAAGAACCCACCGTGTCCACCCGTGTCTGTGTACATACATGCACACGTGTTTGTAGAGTTTTGCACCGATTTCAGGTTTGCGGCCTTGTTGGGCTGGGCCTGGGGTGTGGATGCTGTGGACTGAGGCCTGATGTACTGGGTGCCAGAGGGACCCAGGCCTGCAGGCCGCCCTGGATTGGAGACAGAGGTCTCTGGACGACTTGACCAGTGGTGGGTGGTGGTTCCCACAGGCCTCCCCATTCACAGCTCACCCACAGCTTCTGAATCTCCTCAGGGTGACTGTCGGCACAAGTGTAGAGCAGGTTGCTAGGGTGGCCGAGAAATGAGCCATTGAGCCGCTGGGCAGCAGTGCAGGGGCAGCTGGGACGGAGCGGCGCCCCCTTGTGGGGGAAGCCCTGCCCTGGTGTTCCACACCTGGGCCTCTCTCCCTGTGGTGTGTCCCATGGGTGCTGGGGGAAAAACAGGTGAGGACTTTCAGATCAGTCTCTCTGGTGACCTTCCCTTGTCTTAGGTCATGCTGGCGGGACACTCGAAGTGCCACATCCCAGGCTCATTCTGCTGAGCTGGCCTGTGCTGGGGTCAGTGTGTGGGCCTGGGGCTGTCCCATCCTGGATGGATGGCTGTGGGAAGGCAAGGCCGTCATCCTGGTGCTTGTCCACAGCCCCGAGGGGTGCGGCCGGAAGCTGTGTCAGTACAGAGCCTGATGGACTGTATCCTCGAGAGCTTTGCCTTTCTGAATACTGACCTTGCCAGTGACGAGCTGTCCTTGTTTGGGGGCTCCCAGGCTCCTGAGTGAGTGCACACCAAGGGGGGCACCTCTGGGCTGCTGTAGCTCCATGCTCATCTCTCGAGTCCTTGGTCCCATCACGGGTAGTTTTTCTGTGCACAGTGCCTCCTCTCCACATCACTGTCCCCACATAGCAAGCCTTTATGGCCACTGAGGAGATCTCAGGCAATAACAGCAGCACGCAGCAAAACCATGACCTTGACCTCAGTACCTGCATGATGACCAGCCTCTAGGAACTGCCTTGCCCAGGGCTCTCTCTGGATCACCATCCATCTGCCTTACCACCTGATGGCCCAGGGCCGCTTCTATCCCCAGACCTCAGCATTACAGAAAAGGACAGTCCCCATTTCTTCCTCTCATCCAGTGGTCCCACGGGGAGATTCCAAGTCTGCTACCTTCCCGAGTGTGATGAACCAGTGGGACCTCGGTGGGGTTCAGCTCTGCCCTGTGAGCCATTATATCCCCACCCTGACTCTAGGCTTCCTGCTCACTTCACAGAAGAGCAAAAACGAGGCTCTGGCCACCACCCAGAAGCGCAGCCTCAGCCCCCCCTGGGAAGCCCTGCTCTCCACACCTGTTTGATTTCCAGCCAACTTCCCCCCTCCCCTCACTGAACCCCTGGACCTGGGGCCCAACTCTCTGATCTGGAGCTCTGGGGGGTGGGGTGGGGCCAGGGAAGGGGTCCCTTCGCTAAGCCCATGGTCACTCAGTTCTTTTGTCTCCTCAGGAGGGACAGCCCCCCGCCCCCTCGGCCATCACTGAAGGTGTCATCCAGTGAGCTCACAGCTGGTGCCCCTGAGCTGGACACACTGCTCACCGTCCACCTTCAAGTCTGCAAAGCCTTGCTTCAGGTGTCTGGGTAGGGCTTGGCCAGGGTGGGGACGGGGCTCAAGGTGGCGAAAAGTCTGGGGCCAGTAAAAGGAACCCACCCTGAGAGCCAGTGCCATGGAGGTTCTGTGGCAGGAGGTGAGGAGCCATGTGGGTCTCAGGGAGCCGAGCCCTGAACCAAGTGGGTGGTTCTGATGTACACGTGTAGGTACCACACCAGTCCAAACTGGCTCACCCATAGGAAGTATCCAAGGCGGGCTTCAGGCTGCGCTACTGCCAGGGGTCCAAAGGCTGTGAAATGGGCCTGGCCCTCTTGCCACTGCTTTATGACATTTGGCTGAACTTGGGTGGGCTGACCCTGGAGGCTGGGTGCTTAGGTCATGGTCTAGAAGCCACCTTTAGGATAGGGCAGATGTGGGCAGCTGGGAGCAGAGATGTACATGCCAGGCTAACCTGAGCATCTCGGCTGATTCTAGAAACTGGCCTCCCCTAACTTGTCAACAATGGTCCAGGACTGCCTGCTGGAGGAAGCAGGGCAGCAAAGGCAGGTACTGGAAGTGCTTTCAGACCTTGACTTTGAGCAGGTCAGCAAGGCCAGGTCGGTTGAAGAGAGTAAGTAACAACCAGCCCCACACCCAAGGCCTCGCCTCCCCCCTCCCCACTGATGGGTGGATTTACATGGGCTTGCACACCTGTGCATCTCTGTATACCGGGGAGGCCACTGCTGGGTTCACCGAAGCCATTTCCACCCACATCCTGGTGCTTCCTCCAAGGAGCAATGGCTGTCACCTCAGTTCTTCGTCTGCCCCTGTGGACCTCTCTGGAGAGTCCAGCTAGTCCATCAGGGTGGCTGTGAGAGTGCCAGGCCTTATGAGCGGGCACAAGAAAGGTGCTTGGAACCAACACTGTTCCTTTGGAGAGACACGGGCCTGAGAGGGGGTCCCTGGATTGGGTCTCCCGCCCTCACTTCCAACCTTGGGTCCTGGTGAAGGGGGTTCTGGTGCCTGTGGCCACTCCTGCCCAGGCTGCTGAGCAGCTGCTCGCTCTCAGTCATCCCACAGGTTCCTCACAGGAAGGGTGGCTTGGCATTGTGGCAAGGGTGCACACAGCCTGGCGGAGTCCTGGCTTGCCCTTCCTCCACACTCCTCAGCCAGCTCAAGAAGACGTTCCTACATCGAGTCCGAGGGAAGTACCCAGGCCAGCTGGAAATAGGTAGCGTCTTCCTTGCTTGTCCTCTTCCACAGGAATCATGGTGCTACAACTGAGGTCTTCATGCTTCGGCCCTCTGTATCTCCGTGCATGTCTTCACTGCCCTGCCCCCTGGGAAAGCAGGCTGTGAATCCCTGTGCCTCCCACCAAGCCTTGAAGGGTTGTTAGAGGAGGATGTGCGGGCAAAGTGCCATCCAGGTGTCCTGAGATCAGGCTGGACCCTTCCTGAGGGCAGCTGTAGCATTTTCTTGTGGAGCACGCGAAGGGTGATGCTCCCGAGGGCGTTGCTCCTGACGGTGGCATTTGAAGTCTAGACGTTCCTCCCACTCTCTGGACTGCTTGTGTTTCCAAGGCTCTGGCTCCAGGATTCAGAGTCCACTCCGGGTTATTGGCTAACTGGTATGCCCCTCTTCTCTGTCAATGAACGAATCAAAAGTCAGGAAAACAGCAGAGCTGAGTGAAAGTGCACTTTATTGGCAAGTGCTACCAACTTCTGGGGTAGGGAAGGCTCAAGAAGCCCGAGTCTGTGGACTCTAAGGAGGCCTCCCTGGGATCCGCTTTCCCAGAGTCCCTTTCAGCTGACACAGACCTGTCGAGTGAGAGTCCAGCTGAAGCCTCAGCGCTCCTCTCATGGCCCTTCCCTCTGCCAGTGTGTCGCAGGCTCCTGGAGCAGGTGGTCGGCTGTGGCGGGCTGTTGGCCACAGCGGGGCTCCAGGAAGAGCAGATGGTCACCTGGTTCCAGTTCCATAGCTACCTGCAGAGGCAGAACGTCTCTGACCTGGAGAAACACCTCGCCCAGCTCACCAAGGAAGGTAGGGCCTGGCCACAGCAATGGCCTGGCAGCAGGTCACAGCACACCCTGGGGGCTCTGCCCCTTCTGGTTTGGGCCACAATTGAGATCACATGCAACTCCCCCTCCAGCTGTCAGGCTGAGAGGAGGTGAATAGCCCAGAGCAGCTCCAGGGAAAGGAGGTGGGAGGCTCGAAGTCTGCACTTCCGGTTTCTTTTTGAGTCAGGGTCTCACTATGTAGCTTAGACTGACTTCAAACTCACCATTCTCCTGCCCCAGTCTCCCAAGTGCTAGGATTACAGGTGTGCACTGCACCACTGAACCCAGGTTGGCCAGTGGTTCTGTTCGTTTTCAGGGTGTGTCCAGTGCATTTGTAGGAAGTGTCTGCCGGGACGCAGTGATGCCTCTCTGCCTTGGAGGTGCCCTGTGGCTGCGGCAGCTGAGCCCGCCCTGATGGTTCCTGCTCCCCTCTTTTCCAGTTACTCTCACCGAGGAGCTTCAGTGTGCAGGCCCAGCCAAGGCCTTGAGGAAGCTGCACGGGAAACGTCTGGGCCAGCTGCAGCCCCTGCCCCAGACGCTTCAGGCTTGGGCACTGCTGCAGCTGGATGGACCCCCGAGGCTCTGCAGGGCTGCCAGAGCACGTCTGGCCAGCGCGGCCAGGAATAGAAGCTTCCGGGAAAAGGTGTGGTGCATGCGCGGGCACTCTGGCTGGGCGTGCAAGAGTACAAAGTGGGTGATGGGGGCTACACTCACCAGATTTGAGATTAAGAGTGCTTTAAGAGAGTTCAGCGCGGGGCTGGAGTCACTAGGGCAGTGGTTCTCAACCTTCCTAACGCTGTGACCCTTTAATATGGTTCCTCATGTTGTGGTGACCCCCAACCATTATTTCGTTGCTACTTCATAACTGTGATTTTGCTACTGTTATGAGTTGTAAATATCTAGTATGTGACTCCCAAAGAGGTTGAGACCCACAGGTTGAGGGGTACACCCAGTACCAACCAGCTCACAGCCTGGGCTTGGTCTCTCAGACCTGTGCAGCATCTTTCTAAGAGGTGCTTTTAAATTTTTAACATTTATTTATTTGGTGTGTGTGTGTGTGTGTGTGTGTGTGTGTGTGTGTGTGTGTGACATCTTGAGCCTGGAGGTCAGAGGACAACCTGAGGGAAGTCAGTTTTCTCCCTCTACAACGTGAGTTCTAGGGTTTAAACTCCAGTGAAGCTGGGCATTATGACACATGCCTTTAATCCCAGAACTCGGGAGGCAGAGGCTGAGTTCGAGGCCAGCCTGGTCTACAGAGTGAGATCCAGGACAGGACAGCCAGGGCCACACAGAGAAACCCTGCCTCGAAAAACAAAACCAAAAAAGCTTTGTGGAGTTCACTTTCTAAGCCAGGTAGTGATCAATCTGGGGTTAGCCCAGCTCCTGACAAAACACCTGTCCCCAAATTGACAGGTCTCACCCCAAGTTCTGTTTAGAGAAGGGCTGAGTTTGGGTGACTGGAGCGTCTGCAGTGTGTTCAGCCCAGCTGGGGACCCGCCCGCCCTGACCCCTGTCCGATCCTGGTGTCTTCCCCCAGGCTCTGTTGTACTACACCAATGCCCTGAACGACAGTGACGCCAAGCTCCAGCAGGCAGCATGCACCGCCCTGCAGCAGCTTGGGGTGAGTCCCGTCTTCCCTACTGACAGGAGGCCACCAGTGGCGAGGGCTGAGGCGGCAGCAGCCGCACCTTCAAAATGCTTTCACTGGAACGGGGTGGGAGCGGCAGAGCAGCAGCAAGAGGACCCTTGACAGCCAGCCCCCCAGACTCCAACACAGAGATCCCCACTCCAAGGGACTCCCTGCCCAGCTCAACATGTGTTAACATGATAAATCTTTTTTTTTTTTTTTTTTTTTTTTGGTTTTTCAAGACAGGGTTTCTCCGTGTAGTTTTGGTGCTTGTCCTGGATCTCGATCTATAGACCAGGCTGGCCTCGAACTCACAGAGATCCGCCTGGCTCTGCCTCCCGAGTGCTGGGATTAAAGGCATGCGCTGCCGCCACCACCACCTGGCATAAATTCTTGTAAATGAGAAAAAGACAAAGCACAGACATGTGAAAACTGCCTTGTCACCCTAGCCCTCAGCAGAAGTGACTGGCCACCTCTGGTGTGTTTGCAGGGACATGAGCACCCTGAACATTTTAAACACGACTTTCCAGTGAGCAAAGGGTTGCATGCCCACAAGCACGAGGAACTGAGTGGAATCCCCAGAACTCCCTAAAAAACCCCCAAGTGATGGCATGCACTTGTCATCCAGTGCAGGGGAGGTAGAAGCGGGGGATTCCAGGGCTGGCCTGCCAACATAGCTTATTAGTGAGCTCCAGGCTAGGAGAGACCACGTCTCAAAACGTGGCGTAGATGGCACCTGCACACTCTCATTTTGTTTGCAATTGTGCGTGGAGGGGGGCACACATGGGCACTCTTCACACAGTCACAGAAAAATGTACTTTTCATGCATGGTGGGGGGAGGCAGGTGTGAGGGCTGGATACCCATGATCCAGGGCCAGCCTGGGCTTCATAGTGAGATCTTGTTTCATAAATGCTACTATGAGCATTTTTGTCAATAAGGTTTTATAAAGAGCCACACTGGGTTCCAGCTCATTTTGCTGGGCTGGATGACACAGGGTTGCTTCAGGGCCTGTGAGCCATGCCTTCCCCACGCCCCCTGCACTCCCACAGTGGAGGTGAGGGGACCTTGTTCATTTACACCCATGCTGGGAGTCTGCCCCGGATAACCTTGCTTCTCACTTGCACATGGGCGTTGGCTCAGTGCAGAGGCATTCCACTGCCTCCACTTGCTCAGGGCTGCCCCAAGAGGTCCTCGGAAGAGTGCCTGCTAAGGCTCAGGTGCTGGGCGAAGGGGTCAGAGTTCCTGTGGGAGCGCTGTCTGTGGATGTGTGGCCATCAGGCCCTGGGTCTCCAGGGAAGTGGACAGTCAGGGTTTAGCCAGTCCCAGGAGGCAGCAAGGTTTGTTAGATGGTGTCAACAGAGACTCCAAAGGTGTCGCCGAAGGGCCAGAGGTAAAGAAAGAAGCCTGGAGGCCTCTAGAGAAGGACAGACAAGGCCCCAGGAACCATGCCAGGGTTGGCACTGCAGGGGTGACCCGATGCGGTCTACCTGCTGCTTAACAAGCCCTTTCCCTCTGACCTCACAGGGCATCGAAAGCATTGACCAGATCGCCAGCCTGTGTCGGTCTGACCTGGAGGCCGTGCGAGTCACCGCTCGGGAAGCAACCCTGTCATTTGGTAAAATGCAGCCAAAGGCCCATGCAGCACAATGGGGTCCCAGAGTTCTAGTGGAGATGGGTGAGAAGAGACCACCTCAGTCAGTGCTGGGCTGCTAGGGACCCGGCTGCAGGCCACCTGTGCTCTGCGGCCCCTGCTTAGTGCAAGCTCCCATCCAGCAGGCTGACAGCCAGGGTGTAATTTTTCCCCCATTAGTCTATGGCCCTTGGCAAATGGAGAACAGGGGCAAAGCCAAGCTAGTGCCCCAGAGACCTCCGACATGGAAGGCTGTTTCAGTTGTGGATGGTTCAGACAACAGTGGGGGTAGGGAACCCCCAACCACTACTGTCCTGTCCCCTCTAAAGATACCAAGACCTGGCAAAGCAGAACACCAAGGCGGTGGGTGAAAAGCTGGTGATGGACACCTTTGTGTTCCAGGTGAGAAAGGCCGCCTAGCTTTTGAGAAGATGGACAAACTCCACTCAGAACAAGCAATCTGCCAGGAAGCAGATGTTGAAATCACAATTTTCTAAGACGCTGTGATCAATGAGCTCCAATCCAGTACCGTTCTAACTTGACGCTGTCCAGCTTCCAAAGTGCCCAAGCTTTGGACTGAGCACCTCAGGCACCCCCTCACAAGTGTGGGCTGGTCAGGATGACTACCTGAGGTTTGGGTCAGTACCTAGCCCAAGGGCACAGTGGTGTATTCACAGAGCAGGAGGAAGTGGTTTGTGGGACCTCTAAGGCTGTGGCCTCCCCAAGTGCTGTTCTCGCCCGCCTTGCCTTCCTGGGGTGCAGCGCCAGGGGCAGCTGGCACTGGCTGAGGATCAAGGGTCCAAGACAAGATGAAGCTCCAAGACAGACATGCATGGATTGTGAGCTCCCTGCACACACTGAGCGGGGGCAGAACTGGTCTGATAAACACAGGCTGAGAGCTAGCTGGTGGACAGGCCCACTTCCAGCACATGCCAACCTGAGGCCCATTAGATGAATTGCTTCAGAAGCCAGAGCTGAGGTGGTTTTCATTGAGGCTATGGGTTTCCTACTTCAGCAAATAAAACACTCAAAACGGCATCTGAGATGCTCATGAGGGGCCGAGTGGCTCTTGGGCTGACTTAGACCCCTCCCCACCCCCCATTTAATAGTTGCATGGACCATGTGTGCTGACTTATTTTGGTATTTATTTCATGCCCCCATTCATGTCCATTTTCTGAAATCTCAATTAAAAACTCTGTAGTGTATGGTTACCAAGTAGATAAGGTTATGTCTATATAGCCACACAGAAGAGCGTGGCCAGGGCCACAGGGCTCTGCAGGACCCATTGAGGACCCTCCCTACACTCTTGATTCCCAAGGCTCATGGCAGGCTGCCCTACTCTGGGGACACTTTGAGGACACCCCAGGCCTTTGCCAAGCCTTTGCCCCACTGGATCCGTCCCAGTTACACGTTCTGCTGCTGTTCTCTGTGAAGCTCAGACACTATTTTTCACACCTGAAGCTTTCAGTTGTGACAGTGGGCACTGCACTTCCATTGTTCTGTGGCTCCAGGACCACAGCAGGGACCACCTACCGCACAAACCATGGTGAAGCCTTGAGAGGCACAGGGCTGTGCTTTCTTTCTTTTTTGCATGGGGTGGTGGTGGTGGTGGTGGCATTAAGACAGGGTTTCTCTGTGTGGCCCTGGCACTCACTCTGTAGACCAGGCTGACCTCGAACTCAGAGCTCCACCTGCCTCTGCCTCCTGAGTGCTGGGATTAAAGGTGTGTGTCACTGAATAGGACTGTGCTTTCTACTACATCTGCCATCGCAAAGTCTGAGGTGACTTTGAAACAGTCCCTCGGAGGCCCTACATGCTGAGTCTTGGACATGAATGGGAGGTCACACTACTTTTTGGGTCTCATTTGTTTGTCAAGTATACATCAAATGTGGCTTTACGGATGTCCTGAGATGGGATGACCATGGTGTGTGACAGGCAGCTGGCTAAGGTGTGGTTTGCAGCCCGAAACAGGGACTCCAGCGACAACCGTGAGTCTTGTTAAAGTGCTCCAAGGCACCAGAGGGTAGGTTCTGAAAGAACAGTGTGGAGGCCCAGAGTACCCAACAAGCTCTGCAGCTAAGGCAGGTTGGCCAGGCACTGGCACCCACAACCCAGAGCACGCTAACCCTACAGGGAAGACATCTACCTCATGCTGGCAGGGACCAGATGGCTGCCCATCCTGGCTCAGGTCCATCAGGTAAAGAAATAGAAGCATCTCACATCTATGTTCTTTAAAAACATTTATTGTTGCAACTAAAATGCAGACCCATTGGTGACACGGCAAGTTGGAAAGGGTGCAGTCCGACAGTTCTGTGAGGTCACAGAAGACCCTGAGACACCCCCACCGGGGCACGCACCACCCCCACCCACCTGCAAAGGTACTATACCGGAACGCGCTTTTTGTTGTTGGTTTTTATTTTTGTAAAAATGCTTTATTCCATGGCCATTAAAAAACAAAACAAAACAAAACAAGAACGACCTGCTGAGTAAATATTGGCTTAAGGCTACAGCAGCCTGCTACCTCCAACACAGGCAATGGGTGGAGAGCGCCTGTTCTCCAGGACATCCACTAGAAGGCTACTGTACACACCCCACCACAGACACAGCCCACTGCTGACTGCTCCCAGCCCGGACCGGCTGCGCCACCTCTCCAGGCTCTGTGGGCAAGGCCACCACCATTCCCACCAGTGGCTCTGTGCTGGCTTCTCTGGGTGAAAGGCAAAATGTGAAATGCTGGCAGGAGGCAGTTTGGAGTTCCAGCTGCCTTCGCTTCCTGTTTTAAAAAAGCCACCCAATGTGGAGGTCTTAAGTTCCTCTCACAGGAAGAGTCATGAGCACCATCATCAGTGTCTACCAGGCTCAAGAGTGGCACACCTCTGGGCAAGGTGACAGGCCAGTGATGACAGCGGGCTGATTCCAAGGACTGTTACCCGGGGCTGCCCAGGAGGGTGCTTCCCACAAGCTGCCTTGCTTCCAATCCTGGCCTGCTCCAGAAGAGCGTGAACTTGGAATGGAGGGGCAGACTCCAGAGGTGGAA
This sequence comes from Peromyscus eremicus, assembly GCF_949786415.1. NCBI lineage: Eukaryota > Metazoa > Chordata > Mammalia > Rodentia > Cricetidae > Peromyscus > Peromyscus eremicus. The sequence goes on along the minus strand of NC_081419.1, from coordinate 141,523,719 downwards.
GGCCCTGCTTGCCTAAGTGTCCAGGGAATGAGATGTGACCGTGGAATGTCTGAGGTGTGGTGGGGCTTGGCGGGGCAGGCCAGGGAGCCTAAAGTATCCTGCCAGAAGTGAGGCAGTATCTGCACTAGACAGCACTGCTCCCACACAGAGTGGCCGCTGCTCAGCAACAGCCACATCTGGTCAGAGTATGCAGAGGTGGCTGGACATGGGCTGTCAGTGAGTGGGCATCTAAGTTCCCCATGTCAAGCGCATGGCACCACCAGGGCAGGAGACTTCGTGTTTTCTAGCTAACAGGGAAAGCGGAGGCTGGGAACGGGATGGACAAGGCCATGGGGAGAAAGCCCAGGCCGCGTTCTTGAACATCACATCAGTAGCCACAGGGCCTTTACACACAAGCACTGTCCCATGTTCCTGAAGACTGCTCCCACCACCCTCCAGCGCCTGCTCCTGGCCCCAGCCCTGGCTGCACGTGGCTCCTGTCAGTCTCGTAATTCTGGCTCGACTGCAGGACTGATCTGATACTGATTGATAGAGCCCTGGGTGCCAGGCTGACACCTTACATTACCAGGTGAAGAACGTGCTCATGCAGTGGGGACGGACGGACGCCTTTGGGAAAGGTGAATAAATAGAGTGGAGCACTTTCTAGGGAGGGTGTGGGGCCTCGTGCTCCCATGAGGTGCCTCTGCCACCCCCTTGCATTCCTCACGATGGTTGTGGGCTCGGTACTCCAGGGAAGGAAGTGGAAGGATGAAGAGAAGAAGAGATGCCCAACTGAAGGAGACGGTGGCTCTGTGTGAACAAGCATCCTTTGCGCTTGCTCTGCAGGCCAGTGCTTTCCCACCACGGCCACTGTGGCCTGCGGGTGAGAGGCTGGAGAGCAAGCTGGGCTGCTAGAGAGCAGCCTTAGGAAAGAAAGCATGTGCCTCCCCACAGCCTCAGCCACGGCAAGAGTTCAGTGGTGTTTCAGGAGTCCTGACTGAAAATCACCACTCAGGAAAAAGTCTTTGCAGTTTGCAAAAATCATCTGATGCCTTCCAGGAGGGGACTGAATGTTTCAGAGGTTGGAAACAGTCCTGCGAAGTAACTTCCATGACACCAAGGCTCCTTCCTTCTATCAGTCATGCTTGTACCTCAGCAGTGTGGGTTCTACCACAGTGGTGCTTACCTTCCAAATGAAATGGAAACCGCAGGATGAGCGAGCGCGGGCAGCCACCTACAGTGAACTCGACCCTGAGGCAGGGATCCCAGGGAAACCCTTTTACAGGGACGGGATGGCGAGGGCTGGGACACCAGCAAGATGGCTGTCACAGGAGGGAGGGTGCAGACGAGTCTGGAAATGCAGCAGGGACACCTGAGCGAAGCAGAGCCGGGCTTGCTCTTCAGAACCAGCCGGTGCTGCTGCTCCCCTCACAGTGGGGCGGCTCCAGGGCACCTGCCAGCTCAGGGTAACAGTGGGGGCCGCCCAAGCCAGCAGGAGCGCTACATTCCTGACCATTTGGGATCCTTCCCCTGGGAAACCAATATGTTAGGAATCTGATCGTATGCCAAAGGGCACAAGAGAATCTCACGAGTGCCTAGCGTCTTTCTTTTTTTCTTCCAGAAATAACAAAAACCTGCTTTATAAATGTTAAAAACAACAATGTGTTGTAATTCTTTTTTTTCCAAAAAAAACGAACAGAGAAAGAAGGGGGGAGGAGTGAGGTGAGAGTGAGTGAGTGAGTGAGAGTATTAGGCATTTCCTTTACTTCTCCTCAACAGCTTAAGGCCCTGAGATTAGGCTGTTTTTGGGACCATGGGGCTCCTTCGAAGCCCAGTGCACTGACGCCCCTCCTGGGGCTGGCCCTTCCAGTTCCACCGCAGGCTTGCGAGCTGCTCCCCTAACAGCGGGTCCGACGCTGCGGACCGACTCCGAACGAAGCTGGGCAGCGGCAGTGCCCACCACACTCACGCCTCACAGCAGTCCGTCAGTGAAAACACACCCGGTAGCAGAGGTATGCGCCAGTCGCCAGGACCGTGGCCATGCACACGTTGACCAGGAAGGGCTTCCAGTGAGTCGGAGAGTGTGCCTTCTGTTCCTCCTTCGTTGGGAACAGCTCTTCCTTGGTGGGAACAGACGCCTGGGCACCTTGGAGACCTCCACCCACCATCCGTTTTCTAACTTCAGTGTCTTGACTCGTGCTGGGGGGAGGGGAAGAGACAGGTCATTCCACCTTGAGAAGATGGATGGAGGAATTTTGGAGAAGCAAGCCCTCCATACCGCGTTGGGTGGGAAGGCCAGCACAGACAGCCTACTTGTCATCTAGTCCCTGGGGACCTTGGTTTCTTTCAAAGATCAAGTCAGCCCGCAGCCCACCAGTGTATGTGCTTTATCAGAATGGAAACTCCTAGCTCTCGTCAGAGATGCGCTCAGCTCCACATCCCAATTGCAGGGAAACATGGCTTCCTTAGTCCCAGTACACTGGCAGCTCTGTCCCTTCGATGACCCAGGCTGCTAGAATGAGGGCAGCCAGCCATGCCTCTACATACTGTGTTCAGAGCTCTGGGTGGGTCCTACTGAGAGTCAGACTGTGTGTGCCCACACCTCAAAACTGCCCTCTAGGAAGGAGACAGCTGCCCCAGAAGCTACCTCACTCCTACTGGGGTCACCACAGTGCCAGTTCCTGCAGGTACACACTCTCTTTATCATCCCTGCTCTACCACACAATGCTAGGAGCATGCCCCTTTCTCCAAATGGAGGGTCTGCAGCACAGATCTTGGCCACACTCTACTATTATCTCAGGACTCCACAGTTATCAGTGGGTGCTCAACAATGCTTATACCAGGGTGAGCAAGCAAGTTGCTACACCTGCCCAGTTTCAGGACGGAGCAGATCAGACAAGCACCACAAGGTGGCACTGGAACCTCATTATGTATAACCTGTCACGGCATAGGCACAGCCAGGGGCAATGGGCACTTTCTGCCATGATAAGAAGCAGTACCATTTCTCATGCATGCATAAACACCTCGTGTAGCCTCAAGGTTTTCAGTACCTACATATGTTTCTGGACAGCAAGCCATTTCCTTTTACACCCGCCGCCCCCCACACCAAGCCAGGCCCCTCCGTCACCTGCTCATGCTCTGCATGGCACTTAAGGGGTCTCTGCCTTCCTCTCTGGCCAGGCTGTCTTCATTCTCACAGGTCTCCTCGCTCACCCACTGGTGGTTGGAGAAGAGTTCCTTGCACTTCCCATTGTGAGGCTCCAGGATACGTTTGGGTGGTCGGGGAGGTGGGGGGACATGCTCGGGTGGGGGTTCCAGGTCCTCATGGGAGAGCTCCTTCCACTGATCCTGGGAAGAACAGCAACAGAAGTCCATTAGTACTCGCTCTGGGTCTCCCTGGGTGAGCAGTCCACAGCTTAGCAGCAGCTCTGGGATCCTCGGCAGGCAGAGGGAGCAGTCCCTTAGTGACTTTAGTGACGGCATACACAAAAGAGGGCTACTTCCTTTGACCTCAACAGAGCTGGACCTTTTTAAGATCAGAGCCTTGAGGAGCGTGTACAGGCTCTACGGTCTATCCCCAGCTAGGAACTGAGCCCAAACACCAACACACATGTGCTAAGCAGAACAGCACTGACCTGTACTGAGGAGTCGCCCATGATAAACTTTGCACCTTCGATCACAGCCAGATAGGAGAAGCGCAGCTGGTCGGCTGTCTGGATGAGCCCCATGCGGAACCTGCGCATCTCCAGAAGCACTTTTTTGATATCCACAGAAGAGGGGTCTTTCCTCTTGTCCATCTGCAAGCCAAGGAAACTGGGTCAGCCAGAGGAAAGCCACAGAGGGGTGGTGGAGGGCCTCAAGGAAATGGGAGAAAAATGAAGCAAACCCAGGACCCTTTGGACTGAGCTGAAAGAGCTTAGAAAAGAGCTCTGGGGATTATAGGGAGGCTGGCTCCTGTGACAACTGGGAGCACCCTGTGAACAAAGCTAGAAGGGACGGAACCACTGTCATGGGAAGGGCCACCCAAAGCATCCCCCAAGGAAAGGTTCTATGGAGAGCGTCACAGAAGTACAGCCAGCAGGGTGGTTTGAGCACGCTTCCTTTCTTCCTGGGCTTGCAAAGCCTCCTCACCAGCAAGAGGCAGGTGTCAGCCAGACAGAAGGTCCCCGACCTGCCGATGCCGGCGCTGCAGTGCACCACGATGGGGCCGTGCTCCGGGCTGAGTGAGCCTGACTCTCGGACTTTGAAAAGGAAATTGAGGAAGGAGGCAGGCGACTCGGGGACTCCAAAGTCTGGCCACGTGGTATAGTGGAAATGTAGGATCTCCCGAGCCTCCTGGGTCTGAAAGAGAAAGCCTTGCGGTTAGGCTGAGCGCATCATTTGCAGACCTCACCTGAGCATCAAGTGACTTCCTGCCCAGCCAGTGTGTACTGGCTTGATTTGGCCACAGCCTTAGGCAGTGGACAATCCTCTAATCTTCCTGTCCCTTCTACACCCATGCACATGTGGCCACAATCATTTTAGCCTAAAAGTCACCATGCCACTAGGACCCTAAATCTCAGAAAGGGTTCCTGTGAGTGTGTGGAGGTGGGGAGGAGGGGAGGCTGGCACCAGGTCTGTGTGGTGACATTTTGTTTGTGATCTAATGAATAAAGCTTGCCTGAAGATCAGCATGAGGCGCTAAGCCACTAGTTAGCCATAGAAGCAAGCAGTGGTGGCACACACCTTTAATCCCAGCACTCGGGAGGTAGAGGTAGACGGATTTCTGTGAGTTCAAGCCACCCTGGGCTACACAAGATTGATCTAGTCTAAAAGAGAAACAGCCAGGCAGTGGTGGCACACACCTTTGATCCCAGCCCTTGAGATCTCACGCCTTTAATCCCAGCACTAGGGAAGTGGAGACAGAAAGAGATATGGCTGGGCAGAGAGAGAAATATAAGGCGGGAGGAGCAGGAGCTCAAGCTCCTTTTCAGGTTGAAGATTCAGTAGAGGTAAGAAGTCTCTCTAGTTGTTGGCTCCTTTACTGATCTTTCAGCATTTACCCTGATATCTGACTTTGGGCTTTTATTATTATGACCAAATTAGAATTGTGCTACATCTGGCGTCCAACTTGTAGGGCACGAATTCACAAAAAAGCCGCTTGCCTGTGGCTTTGCAGCCATTGGCACAGGCCAGAGGTGCACGTGTCAGGACTCAGTACTCCGCTGGCTAAGTTTCTGTTGTAGCCTATCTGCAGCAAACTCCATAGGCTTTTGGGCTCCCAAAACTGCAGGAGTTAGCCGTCTTCGCACGTTCCCCTGAGCAGACGGCTGACTTCGGCTTCTTCTCTCCCAGTGGGTTGGGGGCTCTCCCTAGATCCCTCCTTGGGCTGCTACCACACTAGGTAGCTGCCTTGAAATCTGCTTATACTGTTTTACACAGAAGCAGTCAGCCTCACATCTGAATTGTCATTGATGGTGGATTTGGTGAGAGAACTGGGAATTCTTAAAGGGAGGAATTAGTTAAAAGAGAAAGTTTTTTTTTTTTCTCCACATTAAAAAATGAGAAACATTATTACAATGGAGGGAGTTTGGGCTCTAACTAGATGGTTTTAAAGTGGAACAATTAAATGAGAGGATAATTAATTTAGATGAGATTTACATAATGTCAACTATATATATTATTTGTTTGATCTTTTGTTTTATTACTAAAAAAGTTGGTTAATATGAATGCTAAGATACAAGTTTTAGAAAAACTTATTAAAATAGATCACAGAGATATTCAGACCCAGACAGAGAGAGAACCAATCTCAGCATTGCATTGTAAGGTTACAGAAGAGCAGCCTAAGGTTTTCAAACAGCCAACCTTAATTTATCCAGTAACCTTACAGGAACTGCCAAATGATAGATATCCCCAAGGCTATATAAGAGCTGAGTGGACTCCTGTGCAAATTTTAGATTTCGGAGATTCAAGGAAGTGATAGTCTCATATGGCATGCATTCTTCACCTTTTGTGGTGAAGCAGATGTTAAACTCGTGGCCAACTTGTAATAGAATTATCCCTCAAGACTGGAGAGATTTGCTTACAGCACTCTTGGAAGCTGGTCTCCAATTATAATGGAGGACCTGGTGGAAAGATGAGGCTAAAACCATTGAACAACAAAGTGGGGTGAGAGGTTTGGAAATCTCCCAAAACCAACTTTTTTTTTTTTTTTTTTTTTTTGGTTTTTCGAGACAGGGTTTCTCTGTGTAGCTTTGCGCCTTTTCCTGGAACTCACTTGGTAGCCCAGGCTGGCCTCGAACTCACAGAGATCCGCCTGGCTCTGCCTCCCGAGTGCTGGGATTAAAGGCGTGCGCCACCACCGCCCAGCTAAAACCAACTTCTTAGAGAGGGAGATTATGCTAATATAGAAAGGCAATCTCTATGATGACCACACCCTGGCTTTGTGTGTGCAGCAGCCTTGAAATGCTTGGGACAGAATTGAAGAAGTAGGAAAGAAAATTGAGTCATTTACTAAAGTTATGCTAGACTCAACAGAAACTTTCACTGATTTCTTATAAAGACTGACTTCAGCAGTAAATAGAATGATATCAATTCAGATGCTAGACAAATAATAATTGAATCTCTGGCTTTTGAAAATGCTAACGCACAATGCAAAAAGGTAATTAGGCCGTTAAAGGCAAGATCAGCACCCTTAGAGGAATGGATCTGAGATATAGCCAATATTGAATCTCATAACCATGATGATGCTTGGACAGGAGAGGTGATTTCCATAGATTTGATTTGAAGAAAAATCAAAATGTCAAGTGTTTCAATTGCAGTAAACAAGGTCACCTAAAAAGGAATTGTAAACAGGGAGTTCCTAGAAACAATGTTTTTTCTAAGAATAATCCCAACAGAATTCCCCTCCCTTCTGGAGTATGCAGAGGGTGTGGCAAAGGCAGACATTGGACTAATAAATGTAGATCACTAAGGGACAGTCAAGGTAACCCTCTGCCATTGGGAAATGCCTTGAGTGGCCTCTCGCAGGCCTCTAGTGCCAAATTCGGTTCAGTTGTTTCTTGTAATCATGGAAGAAACTCCTTCTCAGAACAATTAAAGAATCTAATGCCTATTGTAAAAAACCATACTGCTCTGGATAATAGAACACCTATAGAAGAGAGAACAAAAAAATTCAGGAGAAACCATAAAGCAAATATGATAAAGACTAGATATGAACAAGAGACAAGAGAGACCATTCAATCTAAACAAACTTTTAAGACTTAAAAATACTTTTCATTTGATCAGATATAACTTGCCAAAAGGGAACCTCCCCAAAGTTAGGGATGGGGAAAGGTTTTGATTTTGTCTTTTCAGGAGAATGAAGGTATCCAGCTAAGGAATCTGAAGACCACTGGACAAATGAGACATGTGAAGGAAAAGAACAAATCATCCACACCAAAAAAAAATGTCCCAAGAAAAAGAGCAAATTGGCCTATTGGTATATCACATCTCCAACAGGATAAAAATTTTATAAATCTTCACAAATGTTTGTTTCTGCTGTTCTCTATGCAAATGGCCTTTTTGTAGTCCCAATTTAATTGAAAATTAAAGCTGGCTTTGGAGTCAGAGTGTGGCTCTTTCCTTCTCTAAACCTAAGCACGCTTGTTAAAGTAAAATCCAAAATCTCTGTTTCATGTCAGAAGAGCCACATGATATGGGACAGAAGAAAAACCAAAATTAAGGGACTATTCTACTGCTACTAGTCTCATGATCTTTTGGCTTTATTTTGACTCCTTAAAGCTTTTCTTAAGATATGAATATTATCTCAAAATTTATAAGATCAATATATGTACACACACATTTACATACATACATACACACACACATATATATTTTAAACTTTTTATCATGATATTAATGGTCATATAGAGTACTAACTAATTCTAGAAAAAAGGTTTCATCTAGTTTCCTGTACATGATTTCAGGTTTGGGTCTCTATCAAGTAACTAGGAATTAAGGTTTTGTACTCTGGATGTACATAACAAATATTGATCCTTTAAACTCTTTGAGATCTGCTGCATATGACATTTAAAATGTTTAAGTTTTCTGCAATGAACCATGACCACACCTAACAGTGACCTTTGAAGTCTCCAAAAGGATGATGGGGCCCCACTATGATGATTCCACATGGACTATGATAATGCCACTAAGCTGACAAACACCACCTAAGATCAGCTTTGGACTATAAACTGCTCAAGACAATTTCAAGGTGGCTAGCTGAGATGATCCAGCCTCACAGACTACTCTAGCCAGGACCTGAGACAAGCTGTGCACTTACTTTCCCATTACAAAGAGACTGGACAACAAATGATAACAGTTACCTCTCCCAGTACTTGACAATTAACCCAAATTTTTCTTTTCAGGTTTCCCCCATCGCTCCCAGACAGGAGGAAGCAATTTTAAGAACACAACGCCCACATTCTCAAGAGGTGGGATGGGCAGTTTTTGGTCATTCAATGGGTTATGGATATGTGTCATTGTTTAGGGAGGTTGGTTACAAGTTGTTATTGGTAATGGTCAGGAAAAAAGCTGAACAAAGGAGATTAGATTCAGGGTTCTTGTTTCAAAAAGAAAAAAGGGGGGATATGGAAATGATAGGATGAAAGGATAGATTATTGAATCTACTTCTAAAAAGCAACTACTTGTTTTTAAAAATTTTACACTGATATGGATCTTTGTATAATGATACAAAGTTCAGATTATTTTTTAGAACGTACTGTACATACATTTCTAATCTTGTTCAATGTATTGTACCTAAACATTAGATTTAACAATGTAATGAAAATTGCTAGTCCTTGAAAGTTACTACAAACTCTTTAGGATAAGAAAGAAATGTAGGTTAGTAGTTAGTTACCTATTGTATGTTAGGTATGTTTTCAAGGTCAAACATATATTTTAGGTAGACAAGTTGTCTTCAAACACTTCAGAGATCTACAAAATATGGCATTTAAGATGTTTTTATAACGTAAGTACCCCCCCCCCCTTTTTTAATGACAATGAGACATGTTTGCTCCTGGCAGCACTAATCTACTTGAGAGAAGATGATAGGCATCGAAGAAACTCCATATGGAGTTTACTTTCTTTGTGCCAAAAGTAAGCTACTGGGCAAAAAAGTGCTCTTGCCTCGACTGCTGAGAGTATACTGTCCAAACTGGAAAAGCAGGACACAAAAGAAAATGCTGTGGAGTGTCTTTCTATTTACTGTGAGTATGTGTTGCTCTGATTGGTTGATAAATAAAGCTGTATTGGCCTATGGCAAGGCAGCTTATAGGCAGAAGGGAAATCCAGGAGAGAGACAGGAAGAGGAAGGGCAGAGTCAGGAGTCACCAGTCAGACACAGAGGAAGCAAGTTGACAAGGCAGAACTGAGAAAGGGTACCAAGCCACATGGCTAAACACAAATAAGAATTATGGGTTAATTTAAGTGTAAGAGCTAGTCAGTAATAAGCCTGAGCTAATGGCTGAGCAGTCATAATTAATATAAGCTTCTGAGTGATTATTTTATAAGTGGCTGTGGTTCCACAGGGGGCCAGGCGGGACCTGAGAAACATTCCCGCTACATTTGCCAAAACAAGGCGAGATGGTCCTTCAGGTTCCTGCTTTGCAGAGGAGACTGCCAGACATTCTGCAGGACACAGGGAGAAGCAACTGAGAGACTCTGGTCCTATAGGCTGAAGATGGATGCCCCACATTACAGAGGAACTTTGGGTGACTGTCCAGGCAGCCAACTGTGTAAGTAAATTGGTTGCAACCCTTTCCCTACAAACTGTCTCTGTCCTTCTAGATTTTTGGAAGTTGCTTACAATTCTCTTCCTGTTTACGTAGTTAATATTATATCCTTCTGAGGTCTTTGATGTAGTTGAAGACTAGATAGTTATAATTATAATTTTCATTGGTTATGATAAAAGATAAATTAGATATGAAACTTTAGACTCATAAATATAGGCTAGATAGAATATTTTCCTTAATTTTGCCAAATATAAATAGACTAGATATTGTAATTGTAATTCCTGCTTGATAACTATTCTATTATATGTAATTTTACTATATTAAAGTTAAAACCTTCCTTTTTGATTAGACAGAAAAGGGGAAGTACTGTAGGATGTCTTTCTGTATGCTGTGAATATGTGTTGCTCTGATTGGTTGATAAATAAAGCTGTATTGGCCTATGGCAAGGCAGCTTATAGGCAGGCAGGAAATACAAGCAGATATACAGGAAGAAGAAAGGAGAAGGGAAAAGACGTGAGCCAGCTGCCCAAGGAGCAACATGCAATGGGACACAGGTAAAGTCAAGGAACATGTGGCAATACATAGATTAATAGAAATGGGTTAATGTAAGATATAAGAGCTAGCTAGCAAGAGGCCTGCCATAGACTATATAGTTTGTAAATAATATAAGCCTCTGTGTGTTTACTTGGGTCTGAGCAGCTGCAGGACCAGGCAGGACACAGGAAAACTTCTGACTACAAGAAAGTGACTGCCAAACCTTGCCAAAATAAGGTGGGACAGTCCTTCAAAAATCCTGCTTCATAGAAAAGTCTGTAGACCTGAGGCCAAAGATGGACGCCCCAATATTGCAAAGGAATCTTGGGTGACTGTCCAGGCAGCCAGCTATTTCTGTCATTTCTCACTTTTTTTTCCCCGGTTTTTTGAGACAGGGTTTCTCTGTGTAGCTTTGCACCTTTCCTGGAACTTACTCTGTAGACCAGGCTGGGCTCGAAATCATGGAGATCTGCCTGGCTCTGCCTCCCAAGTTCTAGGATTAAAGGCATGCACCACCACCGCCCAGCATTTCTCACCTTTTTTGCAAGTTGTTTGCCTGCACTTCCTGCTTACTCAGGTAATATTTCCCTATGGAGTCTCTGATGGAGTTGAGGACTTTATAATTATAGTTTTCCTTGTTACCAGACTCAAAAAAAAAAAAAAAAAAAAAAAAGAAACTCACTAAAGAGATGTAAAGTGTATAAGGTTAAGAGACATCAAAAGATAAGTTTTGGGTTGGTAATGCAAGTTAGGATAGAAAGTGAATTAGGTACAAGAATTTGGACTCACCAAGATAGGATTGATAATGGAGTATTTTAGTATTTTCTCTGAATTTGTCAAATATAAATGGACTAGATATTGTTGATGTATTTATTGTCTGTATATATTTATTGTACTTATTGCATATAGTTTCTTATATTATAACCTTTTTTAAAATTTTAGACAAAAAAAGGGAAATGTGGTATTTTGTTTGTGATCTAAGAATAAAGCTTGCCTGAAGATCAGCATGAGGCGCTAAGCCACTAGTTAGCCATAGAGGCCAAGCAGTGGTGGCACACACCTTTAATCCCAGCACTCAGGAGGTAGAGGTAGACGGATTTCTGTGAGTTCAAAGCCACCCTGGGCTACACAAGATTGATCTAGTCTAAAAGAGAAACAGCCAGGCAGTGGTGGCACACATCTTTGATCCCAGCCCTTGAGATCTCACGCCTTTAATCTCAGTATTAGCAAGTGATATGGCTGAGCGGAGAGAGGAATATAAGACGGGAGGAGACAGGAGCTTAGCCCCCTTTCAGGCTGAGGATTCAGTAGAGGTAAGAAGTCTCTCTAGTTGTTGGCTCCTTTACTGATCTTTCAGCATTTACCCCGATAATTGACTCTGGGTTTTTATTATTAAGACCAATTAGAATTCGTGCTACAGGTCTGGGTGGCTCAGGGAGACCACTGGGATGGTTTAGGCAATTGTTACTTAGGGAAAAAAAACGATTAATTCAAGTCTCCAAAGACGGATTGCCAAGGCAGCTGCCATACAGGTGTAGGTAGCATCAGCTATGACTCCAGTGGCAACTGCCTGTGCATTTACCACACCCTCCCTCACCTTAAGGACCACACTCATCTGCAGAACTGTCTTATAGTGCCCTGCAGTTGGGCAAAACAATGGCCTCCAACACCTGCTTCCACTCTGCTCTTTCCTAGATCATCCGGGATTTTTATAAATATTTATTTGGGGGTGAGGGGTGCCACACATCGTGTGGACGTCTGGGGGTCAGAAGACAACTTGCAATGCTACACTGAGCTATCTCGCCTGCGCCACTGACCAGAAGTTTTTCTTTTGTCACTCGAGTCAGCACTTCTCTGTGTAGCCCTGGCTGCCCCAGAACTCACTCTGTAGACCAGGCTCTCTTTGAACTCAGAGATGTACCTGCTTCAGCCTTCCACGTGCTGGGATTAAAGGTGTGCGCCATCACCACCCAGCTACAGTCCAGTATTCTTAAAGGAGGCCACTGAAGGCAAGACCCTAGAGGGCACGGCCCCAGAACTACAGAGAGGGCCAGCAGCCTGTGAGAGGAAAGATGGAAATACAGATGTCCAGGCTAGGCCTGGTGATACCAAGGTGCCATCTGTCTGTAAAGTACGCATGAAAGACATGGCCAAGCCTCAGTGTGGCCACTGGACACAGGGTGGTGTGCACAGCTGGACAAAGGAAAGACTCTGCAGCAGCTCTGCCGCCGCCCTGCAAAAGCAAACACCACTTGTACTCGGTGAAGAGAAGGAGGAGCTTCAAATAGGTTTAAAAATTGGGGGCTGGAGAGATGGCTCAGAGGTTAAGAGCACTGACTGTTCTTCCAGAGGTCCTGAGTTCGATTCCCAGCAACCACATGGTGGCTCACAACCATCTGTAATGAGATCTAGCACCCTCTTCTGGCCTGCAGGCATACATGCTGTATATGTAATAAATAAAAATCTTTAAAAAAAAAAAAAAAAAAAAATTGGTTTAGAAGAAACATGCAAAAAGAGCCTTCTTTTTATCCCTAAAAAGAACATGGGGCTCCTCTTCTACCACCTTCTTCCTCCCTGGTCATCTCTTCAAAAGGACTCTGTGCTAGGCCCCAGAAAAGTCCTAATGTTGAAACCTTGAGCTGGCCTGTTCTGTAATCCCAGCACTCAGGAGGCAGAGGCTGGTGGACTGTAAACGTGAAGCCAGAATGGGCTGCTAGTGAGCCCTTGTCTCAATACAAGCAAACCACCCCCAAAGCAGCAACCCCAAACGAAGTCTAGGCGCTTCTGTCCTCGCTCTGCCATGAACAGACAAACTTCTGGAGTTCACTCTGAATTCTGTCTCCTTCAACAAACAGAAGTTTCCCAGAGATTATCAGAGATCACTTTTAAAGCCAGGCTTTACTGGAAATACTAATACTGGAAAGCATTAGATAGGGTCTACCGTACTCCTACCTGCCAGTGATATTCCAGAGTGTCAGTGACCTCATCCCATGCTCCAGGCTCCTCTGCTAGGCCATGACAGGGCCTCATTCTTCTCTCTACTCCAGCAACCTAAGCCAGGTTCTAGAATTGGTCTTACCACAAGCAGGAGCTCTGAGAAGTCTAAGAATATGCTTCTGTCACTTCAGCAGACCCCAACCTTTCCCTATGGCTCAACAAGCCTCACTCCGGCAATCTAGCCGTTACCCCAGCTCCCCTCTGCTCTTCAGATCCCCCGTACCTACTAACCTCTTGCCCATGACTCCTAGAACCTAGTCTGAAACTAGAAAAAGCAAAGACATGGGGAGATGTCCCTTGGCCCTACTCTAGCAGTTAGGCAAAGTGGGCCAACGGTGGCTCCACCCTGCCTGGGACTCCCATGGCTTCCTCAGTCACAGCTCTGTACTACGAGCAGAGCTTCTACTGATCCTAACTACAGGGTCTTGCCATGCCCCGGGACCTCCTCTTAGTGGCAAGTCTACCCAAGTCTCAGCTGCAGGAGACCTGGACAGTGGGATGAGCGCCCTCCTCCTTCCCACAGACCAGCCAATGGGGAGGTACAAGCTCGCTGTCATTTCCCCTGCAGACACCCCCCTCAGCCCTCCAGTCCCACAGGCAGAGCAGACCACTCAGGAAGCAGCTGCCTTTCCCTCGGAACTGTGTGAACAGGTGTCACAGGTCAGAAAGTGCTGTGGAGGCCTTGTATCCTGCCCTTCACTGGTGCCTGGGCACTGGCTCCTACAGCAGCAAGCCCTGCCTACCATGGTGGGGGGCCGTCCACACTGTGCACAGAGCTCACAATTCCTGGGGACCACTACCGCGGAACTAGCACCCAAGGACTACAGACAAAAGCAAGGCAACACTTTCTGGAAGAGTTGGCACACGCCATACTTACGGCTAGGTTTTCCAACTCCAACTGTCGCACCGTGTAATATGACTTGACATCTTCAGAAATCAGTGTCAATTTCAAATTTGTATCATCAAAGACCATCTCTTTTTCTTCTTTCTGTGGCCAATACTGGGCACATTTTAACTGGGGGAAGAACAACACTAGATTATTCTGAGCGGCTGCTACATGAGGCAGGAGGACTGGAGGGTGGTCTGCTAACTTTACGGTAACTCAGAGTCTGGGGTCTCCCAGTCAGTACAGCCCCTACCCTGGCCCCGCAGCTTTGTGGCAGAGCTCACACCTCCCACCCAGCAACAGCAGCACAGCACAGAGGGTTCTAGTCCTTGGCATGAGGTGAAACCACACACCACAGAAGCCATGCCCCTCACAGACACCTTCTGTAGCATCTCAGTGTGACCAGAGCCCCCTGAGGAAACCCACAGCAACAGGATGGAGGGTTGGAGCCTTGTCAGGCTGAGAGGCAGCAGTCAGCCGGCCGGCTAGAGGGGAAGACAGCCAAGAGGTGCAGCTCACTGGTTCGTTCAATTTGGTTCAGTCGGAAGTCCTCCTGGCTCCTCTACTCTGCCAACTTCAGAAACCACTTGATCTTGAGCCAGATGCTGATAATTACAGCTTTTGATGAACTCAAAGATTTGGTCTGGGATTTAGGAAAGAAGACGGGGCTGGAACTCCGTCTCACAGACTCGGCACAGTAAGTTCAGATGGTCCTGCGGCAGGCAGCTGTTCCGGGTCTCCAAGGCAGGACTGACAGGGTACCCAGGCAGAGGAGACCCCAGAGAACTTGATCCTCCTCAAGGAATGCAGTATGCTGCTCTTTGGTACAGAACACACAGAACTCACACATCTAAACTGTCCCAGGCTGGTCCAGTCTGCTGGGAGAGATGTTCCCTCTCTCAGGGTGGGTGCGTGGATGGGGAGAGCAAAGGAGGGGTGTGGTGGTATTGTGTTCCCCAAAATATTGTACACCCTAATAAACTTATCTGGGGTCAGAGAAAAAACAGCCACTAGATACAAAGGCTAGAAAATGGTGGCACTCACACCTTTAATCCTAGCACTCCAGAGGTAGAAATCCCTCTGGATCTCTGTGAGTTCAAGGCCACATTGGAAATGGCCAGGCATGGTGACACACGCCTTTAATCCCAGAAAGCGAGCCTTTAATCCCAGGGAGTGGTGGTAGAAAGCAGAAAGGTATATAAGGCGTGAGGACCAGAAACTAGAAGCATTTAGCTGGTTAAGCTTTCAGGCTTCCAGCAGCACAGTTCAGCTGAGAGTCATTCGGATGAGGACACAGAGGCTTCCAGTCTGAGGAAACAAGACCAGCTGAGAAGTTGGCCAGGTGAGGTTAGCTGTGGCTTGTTCTGTCTCTCTAACCATCCAGCATTTCACCCCAATACCTGGCCAGGATTTGTTTTTATTAATAAGAACTTTTAAGATTCCTGTTACATCGGGGAGACACTGCGAACACATATGACCTCAGGATTCAGAGGAGGAGGATGCTCAGGCTAGCCAAGCAAAGAAAGAGGTCAAAGAGGCACTTTGGAGAGAAGGTTCTGATGGGTGGCAGGAGAACGTCTCAGGGGAAAGCAGGGGACAAGACAAGGAAGACCAGAGCACAGTGGGGCTGGGGCAGCCCAGGGGCCTGAGACATCACCTGGGGCTGGGGCTGCCAAGGCTGAATAGAACTGCAGAGGCCTGTTGGACTTGCTCTTCTGGGGCTCAGTGTTGCCCCCCTCCTTCCAAACCAATGCAAAAGGTAGAGAAAGCAGTACAGGACCCAAGGGCCTACAATGCCAACAGGGAAGGAGCTTTCCAATCCCAGGACGGAAGCCAAGAGGGCTTTCTCAAGAGCTTGGTTTCAAGGTCTGGCCTACTCAACCCATGACCCATCCCATCTTCGAAGACCAGCTAGAGAGATGGGCCTCTCAACCAGGGCCAACCTGTCAGCATGGGAGCAGATCTTAACATCCTAACACAGAGGCCAGGTGCCAGTGAACCGAGAGACCTGAGTCACTTACTCCCACAGTCAGACCCCAGGCCACCATGCTAGGGTGGGCACTCACCATGAGTAGGGAGAATGCCAAGAGTCTGTCAGTACAGACGAGGGAGTGAGTGTCCTCACCTCAGAGGCAAGGCGGGCAGACTCTACCCTTCACTTCCACAGCAGAATCCCAGAATAAGCCTGGCAGATCTCTACTTAAGCAAAATCTATGATTTCAGAGGCATTCTGGCCCACAGCCAAACGTCCATCAACCAACATTTAATTAGGTGTCTATAGGACCACACTCTGCTCTGTCATTTCCTGTAAAAATTTCTGCTTTAAACACAAAACAAAACAGCACACTCCCTACTTCCAGTTAGCCTTGAGCGGAAGCCTGACTTTTACTGGAATGCGAGCAGGCCATCACTGGAACTGACATCAAAACCCTTTGGCCAGCCCCATACAGGAAGGTGGCAATACCAGTTTGCTGGTACCCCAAGTTTAATATCATCTCCACCATGAGGCCTGAAGCTCATCCAAGTCCTTACAAAACAAAGAGCCAGGCAGTCTGAGGAAGAAGCTGTGATGGTCAGTGCTGTCTCTCCGACAGGGTGGCTTGTTTCATCCCCAAAGGATGTTAATACTGACAAGTGAGCAGGTCCCAGAGCTAAGGATCCTGGGCTAAGTACCTGAGTACCAAGTACCTGAACCCCAACTCTGGCTCTCACAGGGTTTTACAAGAGAAAAAGGCCTCCCACTGTATAAACAACAGTCCCATGCTTACACACAGCACACATCATGTTGCCATGTCTAAGTTAAATTTCAAATTGAACTAACAAGAACTCTGGCCCCTGGGCACCCCAGTCTAATGCACACAGCCTATAGTGTGGTTGGATTCATAAGCACCAGGTCCATGTCCCAAAGGTAGAAGGCCAGCACCCACATGTCTGAGAGGAAACAGGACCCAGAGTGCACATGTAGTCCAGGGCCTCTGGAGCCCAGCTTTACTGGGCTGGGGATGGTTGGAACTAGGTGAGTGGGGCAGCAACAGGTACCCTTCTTGTACTCTACTCACCCCGGGGTTGCTGATGTGCACCTCACACAAGGCACACTGTTCCAACGGCCCTAAGAGGAGCAGAATAGTTCTAAAGGACCACTGCCATGCTGCCGTGGGAAACAGCAGCCAGCTGACCAGCTGGGCTTCCAATGGCAAACAGGAATCTTGAGGAAGGTGGTCATGGTGGATCTACTTATGATAAGCCCAGGGTGCTGAAAGCCAGACCTGGTGGCACTTATTCAACTACAAAACAGACACCATTCCTTATAATGTGATTAACAGCTGCTAATGCAAAGAGCTAACTATAAAGGGTCATCAGGACCCCTAGCAACATATTTACATGTGTAAGTATATACACAAGCATGTGTACCCTTACACACATGCACAGTAAATCCTGCCACATCTGGTGACTTAAAAAAATATTTAATATTTTATTTACGTTTTATGTGTATGTGTGTTTTGCCTGCACACCATGTGCTTGCCTGGTGCCCACTGGGGTCAGAGGAGGTTGTTGGGGACTGGAGAAATGGCTCAGTGGTTAAAAGCACTGGCTGCCCTTCCAGGGGTCCTGAGTTCTACTCCCAGCAATCACATGGTGGTTCACAACCATCTATAATAGGATCTGATGCCCTCCTATGGCATGCAGGTAGACATGTAGAGCCCTCATACACAAAATATAAATAAATAAAATTAAAAAAAAAAAAAAAGAGGTTGTTGGATCCCTTGGAACTTGAATCACAGGCAGCTGCGAGCTGCTATGTGGGTGCTGGGAATGGAACCTGGGTCCTCTGGAAGGGCAGTCGGCAGTCTGCGCTCTCTCCAGCCCCCACGTCTGAGGATTCTGTGATAACAGGCTGATTTCAAACTCCACCCCTGGTGTTGTCACCTGACCACACCGCACAACTGACCACACATCTGTTATTACTGTGCTCTACAGAAGACAGGAGGTGGGCACCAGACAACAGTATGGCAGCTAGCTGCCTCAGGAAAGCCACCACGAGTGACTGGGACCCTTGTGCTCTGTGTGGGGGGCAACCTGCTTGTGATGCCTAGTCCTCACTCCGTGCACCTGGTCCACCCTCAGTGTGACCACTGTCTCTGGAGGGGATGGAAGGGTTCTTTGGCAACCTCACATTCTTGAGAGTTTGAGGAAGCTAGAGCAACAGACAGACAGTGCCTGTGCCTGGCCAGGCCTTGGGACATCCCATTCTCTGCTCCTGGCTACTGCTGCAGTTGGTCCCAACAATTCTTAGCTCGTCTTTTCCAGGGACCTCAATCTCTGGAGCTGCAGAGTTTATCAGTGCCAACCAAGTCCAGGGAGGGAAGAGAGAGGCTGCTGGCTCTGCCCCATGCTGGCCTTGGGCAGCACTCCAAGCCAGTCTTCAGTGCCCATCACAGGAATGGGAAGAGGGAAGGGACCAAAGGACTGGTTGTTTGATGACAGATCTGAGACACAGTGTCACTATGACCCAGACCCTTGGCCCAAAGGACAGGGTAAGAAACTAACCGGAGACCTGTCTGGGCTATGGTTTGAGGAGTGAGAGTCGGGTCTAGGTAACAGGTCCAGCCACTCGGGGTCTGCAAGTCGCCTCAGTGAGTACCCTAGAGGTGAGAGTGTGGTGAGACCCAAGTGACAGAGACCACCCC
This sequence comes from Peromyscus eremicus, assembly GCF_949786415.1. Classification (NCBI taxonomy): domain Eukaryota; kingdom Metazoa; phylum Chordata; class Mammalia; order Rodentia; family Cricetidae; genus Peromyscus; species Peromyscus eremicus. The sequence goes on along the minus strand of NC_081419.1, from coordinate 141,504,886 downwards.
GCAAGTGTGAGACAGAAGGGACTGGAAGCAGCAGGCTGAGGGGGAGGGCTGCTACAGGGGCAGAGCCTCAGGGGAGCTATTTCAGGAGAGCCATGTGTCCTGAAGCCAACTCACCAGCAGAGGTCATGGTGGCACATCAAATCTGGAGCTGGGGTCCCCCAGTTCTGCAGAGGCACCTTTGCCCTCAAGAGGCACAGTCTGGGCTCGGTGAAGAGACACTCCACCGGCAGTCCCAGGGAGCAGAGCCAGGAAGGCGCGAGGCCTGCGTCGGGCTCAGCAGCGCTGCTGCTCCCTAGAGTCAGACTTGACTTGTTTGTAACCAGTGTTTGATTATGTAATGCTCACCTTCTTAAAACAAAGGAGGTGTCATGTAAAGGAGGTGTCATGTAAAGGAGCAGGAAAACAAAGACGCAGGGGACTGGGAGCTTTACAGGCTGTGTGTACGTGGACAGCAGCAGCAAGGGGCTATGGCACGAACTTACCGAGCCTTTTTCCATGATACGGTTGAGCATGACCACACCCCTGCTCTTCTGCTCCCACACCATCTCCCAGAAGTGCCCACATGTGTTTGGCAAAGGGCCCTGCAAACACACGAAATACACACTGTACAACACTGGACACAAACACAACATGCAGTCAGCCAGTGAGTGTTTGCAGGGTCGGGCAGAATGGCTGCCGAGGCTGCCTGCCCTGCGGTCAGTCACCTAGTCCCGCATCCCATCGTGTGGTGAAAGGTCACATCTGATCTCAGTGCAGACTGTTTCTTGGTCTGGGCTGGTGGCTGAGGGGCTGTACAGGGTTCCTTGCCTAAGAGCAGGTGGGTAAAGGACAAAGCTCCTGATGGGGAGAGGCAGCATGGGGCAGGGCCCCCACTGTGCTCTGGCAGTCCCAGACCCTGCTTTAAAAACCTGTCACCTTCTAACTTCAACAAGTCACTCGGCTTCTCTACGCCTGCTTCCCCACATGGCCCACTGGATTAAAAGCAACGCCTGTTCCCAGGGTGTATAAGTAACAGTAGTGCTGTAGGTGAAGGACTCAGCACAGCACCTAGAACAGAGCAAGTACCCAGCACAGAGTGGGGCTTTTTTCTCACAACTAGTACTGGGGAGCCTAAGCATGGACAGCTTTGAGAGCTGAACCAAGGAATGGGACAGATGTGGCCCACAAATGGTCTCAGAGGTGGCCCGAGGGCTCGGAAGACCTATGTATGCATGGCCAGTGTCCGCTGAGCAGCTAGCCCACCTAGTGATGGTGATAGATGACTGGTAAATGCTGCAAGTTCGCTTTAGCCCTGTGGGACACCACAGGAAAGCATCCACTCCAGGGATGGTCACATCTTTGGGCCAGAACCTCTTCTAGAATAGTCTCCGTTCTCACCTATTTTGACCCAAGCATACTTTTCTTCCCTGCACCAGCACTTGGCATCTTCTCATTCTTTCCCCGGGTGCTTCTGTCTGAAGTGTGAGGTAAGGGTTCTGACAACAGCATCACACAGGTGACTTCCCCTCAGGTAACAGAGCCAGGGTGGCAGGTGGATGTCCAGGGTACCTGATGGCCACCTAGGTCCTTCATCCTCTAAACTGCTCAAGGATCCAAACCCTCAGCCCCACCGTGGGTACAAACAACTCTGCATTCTGCAACTCACCAGGTACCATTCCCATCTTCAAGCACCACCCAGCTCTGCAGCTGCCAAGACCTAAAAGGGCACAGCCCAGACTTGGCTGTCCCTTTGTGATGGAGGTGAAGGACAGCCCTACGTCCCCTGCTCTTTCCAGCCTCTACCTTTTACAACAGGAGGTACAGACTATGTGGTTTCTAGAAGGAATAACGCTGAATGTAACAGGAAGGGTTCTTGGTTTGTGGCTTGGAAAACATTTGGGTCTCCCTGGAAGCAACACTCCTTTGGGGTCAGACTGTTTTGAGTCTGTATGAAGCCCTAGGGCTGCAGAAGTTATCCATGGCATCTTCTCGTGAGAACGCACATGGTGCTACATTGCCCAGCAGAATGTCACAGGTCTCACACAGTTGCCAGGGCCCGGGGTTGAGATAGGGGTAAAAGTAACTCTCGAGTTTCTCTTTCTACTTCCCTAAGTCTAGCCCAGGCTGGCCTTTGGAACTCCCTATGTATCTTCAAACATGTGGCAAGTCTCCTGCCTCAGCCTATCAAGTGCTGGGATCACAGGTATGAACCACAACACCTGGGTCTAATGAATGCTTTTTGTCATTAGCAGTGGGTTTTTTTTTTTTTGGAAATACTGGGGGCTAGACCCAGGGCCTTACATGTTAGGCAAGTGCTCTACCACCAGGCCCCAACCTCAGCCCCTCAGAGAAAAAATGCTAAGTGCTCATTTGACTTGGGCATCACATACCTTATAATGGGTCAACACCTATACCAAGTCTTTCTGACCTCAACTGCAGACGAATGGCTGAAGCCAAGAATGCTGACTTCTCTACATAGATTCTCAGGAAGTTACTGGTGCCTCAACCTCTCAGCAGCAGGCTCCACCTTCTTCAGGAATCTCGAGCAGCTGCCCACTCAAATACAGAGGTGCTGGGAGGACCCTCCCTGGCTGAGGCCTGGAAAGGTTGGCCTTGTATCCACAGGGCTGAAGACAGCCCACTGGTGCTACACATGCTGACTGGCCGGAGTGGGGATAGGGGGTCGGGGACAGGGAGGGCATGGGAGATGCTTCTGGTCACACAAACTGGCTTGGGACAAAGACGAGAAGAGCTGTGATGGAAGAGTGTTGGCTGTGAGCTTCTGGCTTCACTAGGATTTGATTTCCACACAGCAGACAGAGCCCGACAGCCCAGGCTATGTGATATGGAATGATAAAGGAGATTAGCAGAAACAACACATGGCCATTTAAACCAGCCTGCTGCTAACAGGCTAAGGCTGGAGAAAATTATTGAGAATAAGCTTAATCTCTTTCCAGACATTCAGTCTTCTGGTCATGCACCGTGAAGTGTGTGTTACAGATGCCCACCAAGCTTTCTCACAAGGAAGCCTGGAGCTGTGGGATTTTTAAGATGTCATATCATCTACTGAGGCCCAGAGGAACACTGAATGGTACTTGGGATAGAGGTGCCTGGCCGACCGCTAGCCTCTTAGTTGCTGTGGAAGCACTCACTGCTGAAGTCCACCCCCCCATCCCCCATGGTCTCATGGTCTAAGGTCTTCTCCTGCCCACCAGGAGACCACTGGCAGTTCAGTGTGTCACCTCACAGTGCCCAGGGAAGACGCTGTGCTCACACTGAGTCTGAGGGAGCATGCTTCCTTTTTTGCTGCTTTTTGGTTGATGAGAAGCCTGAACTTCTCAAGGACATGATGATCTTATCTGATGTGAACACAACAACACTCTTAAACTCTTCAGGTGACATGAAAAGGTAGTCCAGACCGCCTGTTACCTGGGTGAGAATATAACTCCTCTGGGCTTCCTCCATTTTTATCAAACTGGCATTGATGTAGTCATTATCTTCCTGGTGCAATTTAATGCGACTGTGGTCAACTGAAAGACAAAAGCAGAGCTGGGTAATCATGGGGTCCGAGTGCCTGGGTTCTAACGGAAGGCCTAGAGGGACCCACAGCCTGAAGACATGCGCATTGGCAGGGGCCTCACTAGTCAAGTGAAACTAGTCACATGTTGGGTGACTGGCATTCCCCGGACAGCTCTGTGTATAATAATGTCACAGTCCATTGCGACAGCCATCACTCTATACCATGCAGATCCTAGGTCCTTTCAAGGGACAAGCGTTACCCTCCCCAGTCCACAGATCACAGGCGAACATCAAAGGACCCACTTCCTGGTGCCTAACACAGGTTCCCAGGGTAAAGTCAAGGCTGTAAAAAGAAGCAATTCACCAAGAGCTGTCCCAGCACCCCGTGACATATGGAGGGGTCTCAGGTCGGGCTGACTGATGACTTGGTCTAAGTCTCAAGCACTGCAGGGCAGACAGTATCCACCCTAAGGAGCAGCAGCGAGCCATGTGCAATGAAGCGATTCAGACATTATGATCAGAGACCCTGAGAAGGGATTTAAACTGGGCAGTGGTGGTACACACCTTTAATCCCAGCACCCAGGAGTTCAAGACCAGCCTGGTCTACATAGTGAGTTCCAGGACAGTCAGAGGTGTAGAGTGAGACCCTGTCTCAAGGGAGGGGGGACATTCAATGAAGTAAGAGCCCCTCTCCCACAGTGAAAGTACACAGATGGATGTGATTCTAGGCACAGACTCACCGGGAAGTTCTGCACAGGCTCCTGACAAACAAAGCTCTGTGCTTTGTTTCTGTTTCCCTCACTACTTTGTCCCAAGAGCAGTGGCTCCTGCAGGCTGCCATTCTCTCCCTGCGGCTGTCCCAGGTGAGCACCTGTTCTTTCTGCTATAGCACAAGGGAGACTGGTCAGGATGAATGCCATCTTTCACCTGAGCCCAGAGGGAAAGGGAACAACACTGAGCCCAGTCAGTAGCCTTCGGGTTCTGTTCCGAAGACTCTCCAGCTGGACCTGCCATTTCCCACTGTGGAGGTTAGGAGAGGCCTGGGTCACTTTTAAGTGGACCAAAAAGATAAAGTAGGCAGGTAGGTGGATAGATAGATACATTGACTGACTGAGTCCACCAGGCCTGGAAACACTCACTTATAATCCCAACACTTGAGAGGAAGACAGGAGGAGGAGGGTCATGAGTTCAAGGCTGGCTTTAGTGGCACAGTACGTTTGAGTCCGGCCTGGGCTGCATGAGCCTACTTCTCAAAACACAAACAATAAAACCCTGTGTGAGTGGCACTGGTGACCTCCAGGGCTCCAACAGCACCAGCTGGCCTTGGGCAAGCTCTTCATCTTATTTATGTGCTTGTTGAGCGCAAGTTAAAAGAGGGGTGTGGGGGTGCTCGAGTCTGCTCCACAGCCACGGCACCAGCAGCACTCTAAACTGGGAAGGTCTCTTTTTACCTTAAACCACCTTACCTGCACCTATAACCTGAACAAAAAATTCCTTTTCCTACTTGAGCGTGTGGAGAAAAAGGGAGACAGGAGTAGGATTGGGGTGCAATGCTGAGGGTGACCCCATGTGCAGTTAGGGGCACTGCAGCTGCTGGCCCCCATCCAGGACAGCCGGTGGATATCCTGGGACATCCTGGCAATGGGGAAAGGACAGTCTCCTACGGTCACATCGCTGTCCTCAAACTCTAGCCAGGACTCCAGAACAGAATCAGCAAGGGTTTTCACTGTGTCGTTGTGTTTTCATAAACACATCTGGTGTCCCTCAGCCAAGGCAAGCTAAGTTTAAACAGCAAGTGCTGGGGTGAGGTTAGTCACCCTCCACCTAAGGACCTACAAACGCACTTCAAATGGCCTCTGAGAGGGCACGAGGCTTAGTGGTTTATACTGCTGCTTCACCTCCACACACTCCTGCAAGGTGAGTGTGACTCCCATGTTACTGACAACCAAAGCCATCAGCGTGGCTGGCCAAGGGGTACAGTTTGTGTTCAACCCTAGATCCTTTATGTCTCCCTGGGAACTTGATCAATGGCCATGTAGCTTTGAGTAGCCACAATCCTTGTTGAGGAACAATGACTACAGACATCAAGAGGCGTCAATAAACCTGGGTGCTAATGGGAGAGTCCGGTCCTGAGTCCAGTTCTGGCTTCTCCTGCTTTCCACACATTCTACACATTCGGTTATTTCCTCTGAAGGTTATTTCCGGACTAGGAGCCAGGCAGAAGGTGCAGGCTCAGGCCAGTGGGCACTGCCAGTCTTAAGCAATGAAAGTCAAGGGCCCGCTGGATCTACACATCTGGTGGAGTGGAGAACCTGTGAGCATCACTGCGGCTCTAACCAGGCTGACAGCCAATGGCACAGCTGCTGAGTCACCCCAAAGAGGCTGGACACTAAGCCCAAGCCACTCCACTTCAGGGGAGGAAAATGACTCACCACAACAGAGCTAAAAAGAAGGGCTCTGAACCACCAAAATTTCCAGAAACTGGAGCCCCAGTGTCTGCAACAGTGAAAGCGAGCTATGACACTGTGTCTCCTGTGCTTATAACAAGAGACAATGAGGTCACAACCTCCACCCCACCCTGGACAATGGCAGCCTGTAACTGGGAAGAGTGAGTGGGGCAGCGGGAACAGTGGGTACTTACAGGGGCTGACATCCCGGTACCTGTTCCGGTTTTTGTTCTTAGGAAGTTTCGCCACTCTGCATGGGAAGTCACTGGCTTCATGTCGAATATCCTACAAAAAAGGATAAAGAGTTCTCTTTTGGAATATGCACCAGAAATGTATCCAGTTAATGGAGCATGAGCCAGGCACTGAGGACAGAGCAGACATCAAAGAGCCTGGGCAGTGTGGGCAGGACAAGCTGATAATGCACAGGTACACACAAGGTTACAGGAGCAGAGCATGCCGAGCAGGCCCAGGCCTGGCTAGGATGCAGAGGAGGAAGGAGTGTACTACTTAGGAAGGCCTGCTAGCAGAGGCGGGGGGCTTATGTCAGAACAGTGAGTGGGCAGCAAGGAAGAAGGGCAGATGGCTGGAGGATGTGGTGGGCAAGCTAGATCTTGAAGTGCTGGAATGTCAGGGCTGGAGTTCCAACTGGAACCTTCTGGAAAGGAATGCATCAATAAACACTCCACCACCATCCAACCGCTGTCTTTGGAGGCACACACGCCCCTGCATGAACAGAAGCAGCTTCCTCCTGCTCCTCAGACTGCACAGGCCCAGCCTGCTCTTGCTGGGATGCCACCAGTCTCGGAAAGCAGCCTGGGGGCAATCTGCTCTTTCAATGGCAATGACAAGTGCATGTGTGCTGTGAATGTGCTACCACCACGAAACTGTGTGTCTATAAATGGTTTAAACTCTTGACTTCAGGGTTGGTAGACTTTACCATGAAAAGGGGACAGGAGAAGAGGCCATGGTGACAGCAGTCTACAAGCTGGAAATCAGACAGTTCAGCAGTAGGGCAGCCCCGCACTCCCCCAGAGACAATGTGCAGGGTGTGGACAGCTGTCACCTGGGAAGGAAGGGTAAGACTCCCAGTGACAGGTAGGTGAAGCTCCCTCTGAGAGGGGCTAGAAGCCACCCTACCCTACTCCGAGTTGCTGTGCCAGCTCTTACTTCTGCAGAAATCAAAGGATGAATTTCTGGAAGAGTCAACCAGGTCTCCAGAATAGCTAATGTGGCACAGTGCAAAGTGAACGACCCATCCAAGGCACATAAACACCCAAGCTCAGGCCTTGCCTTCTTTTATACCCTCACATGGGGCTGCAGCTTCACTTCCTTTCCAGGTGGGAGGTCTTCAGATGATCTGACCAGACAGCAGGAAGCACTGAAGGATGCCAGCATCTAGGTGTGCCTGTTTGCTCTATCTATCTGCATGTGGGCCTCTACTCTCTCTCACACAAATGCCACTGATGGCAGATCTAACAGGAAAACAAGGGCCAGGGAAAGAGCCCTTCAGAGACACAAACTGTGGAGTACAGAAAGACTGAGAATAAACACTACTGACACACTCACAACAATAAGATCTCATATCCAGCAACTAAGAACAGGATGCTATGACACACTAAACAAAAATGTCTTCTGTCATGTAAAACAAAGTAGCAAAAATGACAAGCTCAGTTGAAAAGATAAAGAACTCCTCCCATCCCCCTACAGCCACTCCAAAGGAAAGCCAAAGATAGCAGCCACACTCCCTTTCCCAACAGGTTTTCCACCCCACTGAGAATAAGCATAAACCAAGAAAAGAGGGGGAAGAAACAAAATGGAAAATGATGGCAAAGGAAACTTCCATGGAAACTGAAGGCTGACAGACTCTTGCCAGTATGACCAAGACAACAGTGTCAACAGCTTGCCTTCTCCAGCACACTCACTGTGACACATCAGTCTACCCGAGGAAGGAGGCCTGAATGCAGCCAACGGGATTGCAACTGAGACACAGGCAAAGGTCTTTAGCATCTGGATGGCAGCCATGCACGGCAGGCAGGCCTGCAGATGCACCTGCAGGACAGAGGCTCCTGAGAATCTGGAACTGAGAGTCTGACCTGTCACAAAGCTAGTATTAAGACCACGGTGACCGGGCCCAATTGCCAGGCATGGTGGCCGTGCACACCTGTAATCCCAGTACTCAGAGGCTGAGGCAAGACTGCTGTTGAGTTGAGATCAGCCTGAGTTATACAGGGAGATCCTGTCTCAAAGAACCCGATAGACCCCAAGTGTGCACACCTTTAATCTCAGCGCTCTGGGCGCAGAGGCAGGTGGTGAATTACTATGAATTTGAGGCCAGTCTGGTCTACATAATGACACCTTGTCTCAAAACAAAACAAACAACAAAAAATAAGCAGAACAATAGTTTTGTATTTGGAGAAGCTCATTTCCACCACTATTCAAGTATCTCTTAGATCCAATTAGTCAGAAATTCCAACTTGGCTGAACAGTTGACACGCCCTAATTTGAGATGGAAGTAAACAGGCATAAAAGCCAGTCCGACCACACAGCAACACTGGCTTTAACCCGTTCACTCTAGTCCCACACAGTGAATGTGCGCTTCTGGCTCCACGGTAGAATGTATTACTCGCTTAAAACCATCTGCCACGGGGAAAAGCAGGGAAGTCTTCCTGAAAGCAGTCAGGAATCTGTTGAGAGTAAAGCCCTCACCTCTAATCCCAGACCCGGCCCAGGGCAGGCCCTCAACATAACTTGCTGACTGACCGAAAGGATGGTGCTAATCCTGTAAGTGTGCAGCTTTTGATTCCATACCAGCACGCTTCCCGGCACAGGGTGGAAATGCCCGGAGGGAGCATGCATCCGAGAACACCCCATCAGGCCCATCTTACTGCTACGGAATGCATGCTCCCGGGGTTTGGTCTCTGCAACTGTCGCACAGCCTCCTGACAAAGAGAGTACCAGACACAGTACTAAACAGAGAAGATGGCTGTGCTGGCACACACCTGTAACCCCAGCACGTAGAAGGCTGAGGCAGGAGGATGGAGAGTTCAAAGACAGCTTGGGCTCCCCCCCCCCCAAAAAAAAAGGAAATGAGGAGGAGAGTAATTTTTTCAGTGGTGTAGCCGCTGGCAAGATGCACATTCCAGTAAGTAACCCCTACCCAGGCTCATGCAAGCAACACCAATTAAACCCAGGGAAACCCCCCCATACCCCTTTAATATATTTCTACCTTATTTACACATTCATATAATAAATATGCAGGAGGTAATGTGCTTGATGTAACCATATTTTAATATAAACAACAGTGCTTAAACAATAAAGAGTCCAAATTAGCTAATCAACACCAAGCCAGTTTTGATTTAAAAAAGAATTTAAAGATTTATTCTAGGGGTTGGGGATTTAGCTCAGTTGTAGAGCACTTGCCTAGCAAGCACAAGGCCCTGGGTTCGATCCTCAGCTCCAAAAAAAAGAAAAAAAAAAGATTTATTCTAATTGTGCGTCCCCGTGAATCCAGATGCCCACAGAGGTCAGAAGAGGATATCAGATCCCTTGGAGCTGGACTAACAGGTGATTATAGTCACCCCTAGGGTGATACAGGTGTCCTCTGGGTCCTCTGAAATTGCAGTACTCACTCAGTACCACTGAGCTATCCCTTCAGCCCCTTGATTTTAAATGACCATATTGAATAAAATAGATGTTATAAAGAAAACCTATGCCCCCAAGACTCCCAGAGCAATAATGAAGGCCAGACATGCCACACAGGGAGGGAGACACAGGCTCCAGCAAGCCCTGGACCAGGGTTAGAACAAAAGGTTGTGGAAATGACAGGGAAGGCAGGCCAAGTCGTGCTGTAGAGCTCTCCAAACAGGAACAAGGGCAGAGGAGGTAGTCAACTCATCTGGAAGGGAACCCCTGCTGGGGAGAACGGGCAATCTCACTCTTTAACACCCTCTACTCTGAGCATGAAGCACCAGCCAGTCAATTATATGTAGAAAAACCACAGATAGTCTAGGCTGAGACACAGATGGGAAATGAAAGCCCAGGCTCCCCACTTAACTGGACTGCTAAAGTCCCAGAAGAGGACCAGCTCTAGCAGATAACAGATGCTTCAGCTAGAGTACAATCTGTTCCACACAGTCCACGGTGGGTGGGCCTTATGACTAGAACTAAGGAGCCGTGGACAAAGAAGGCAGAAGTGGAGAGTCTCCAGTCAGTCGAGGCTTAGGAGGCTGAAAGTGACTACAGGGGCAGGTACCCAGGCTGCAATTGCAACCACACAGAGGAGCAGAGGAACAGCACAGAGGCGCGCCGGCTCCTGGAAGGTCTTCAGAGCTTTAATGTGGTGCTGGGTAGCACCTACTGCTGGGACAGCTGTTCAAAACCCCAAACTCTTAAAATACCAGCAGAGACCTCTCTCTCTGTGTCACTGCTGCCGACCTAAGCCTTTACAAGAACAGGCCACTGTACATAATCTCATTAACAATGATTGCTTAGTCCCTAAGGGCTGTAGTTTCAGCACAGAGAATGACGGCCTTGAGAAGCCCAACTGTGGCTGGGGACGGGAGAAGCCTGGTTCCCGGCCCTGTAGTAGGTGACTATGAATGAATGACTTAATGCAGGTAAATGAACTTGGCCGTACCCTGCAATTGGAAACAGCATTCTGAGTTCAATGCAGCCGGCCGCAGGGACTGGAGCTGCCACTTACCTTACATTAATCACATGAATAATTAGGATGAAATGCCTGCCTTAGACTCTCAAGTATCCCTGACTTTGACCCCCAATTTTTACAGCCCTTGATACAAGCATCTTTTTTAAATCACTATGTTTTCTGTTAAATGTCATGAATTTCACCTTGGGCAGAAATCAATAGGGAGAAAATGAATCAGACTTACAGTAATTGATGTCAATCAAACATATTGGAACCAGTATCTACTGAAGTGCTGAGAACCACAAAACTGTTCCCGTAAGAGAACGAGCTAAAAAAAAAAAATTGACTTTCACTTCTGTTTTGTTTACCTTCTGCTTTCCATCAGGCCAGTAAGAACTTCACCCCGGCTCCTGGCTGCTTGCCGGGGGACAGTGGGACAGTTGACTAACAAGGACTTGGCAGGCATCTGCAAGAGCAAGGTCCACAACTTTCCTGGCAGGAACCAGGCTGCCCATCATGTTTCCTCCTTTCAAGGTCCCAGGGGAGAGGCAACATAGGACACCAGTGAAATCCCTGCTTTGAAATGATACTGCTCTCCTTACACAACGGAAGGATGCTTCCCGCACACTTAGGAGCGTGAATGAGCAGAAAACAGCTCATTAAAATGAAATTGTTTTGGTTAGATTTTCTCAAGTACTTGGAAAGCTGGGGGGGAGGGGGTGTGCTAACCAGAACCAAGAGAAAGGCATCTGCACCACAATCACTGGCCAAATGATCTGCAGAGTATCTTCCAGATGCTACACACTTACTTTTCTGACTGCCATGAGAGGGATCGAGGATGAAAGAGGAACAGAGAGGGAAACATGGCAGCAGTCACAGCACCAGAAGGGATAGATCTGTGAAGCCACAAAACTAAACTCAGAAGCTCAGGCAGAGAGGCTGTGTGACTTCCCAAGGAGGCAAGGGTGAGGCTTACACAGGCATTCCTTCAGCTCATCCAGACACTGTGCCCAGACCTGGAGCAGCATCTTCAGACTTCAGCTGCTCAGCCCTGCAGAGAGGTGGAGGTGACCTTTCACTCCCAGGTAGAAAATAGGCTGGTGGTCCAGGCATGGTGTGCATGCCTGTAATCAATCCCAACATTAGAAGAAGACAGAAGGATGCCAAGTTGATGAGCTACACAGGAGGACAGTCTTAAAACCAAATCAAACCATGAAGTATGTTACTGGCTAAATTCATTATTTTCAACATTTTAACAAACCAAAGATAAAGAAGAACAGGGATATAAAATGTACAGAAATTTAAGCTGGGTATAGCCTTTAATCCCAGCACTCAAGAGGCAAAGGCTGGTGGATTTCTATGTGCTTAAGGCCAGCCTGGTCTACATAGTGAGTTCCATGACAGCCAGAGCTACAATGAGACCCTGTCCTCCGGGGTGGAGTCAGGGTGGGGAGCAAGAAAATGTAAAGACCTGGGGCTGGGGTGATGGCTTAGTGGTTAATAAAAGCACTGGTTGCTCTTGCAGAGGAACCGGTTTGGTTCCCAGCACCTATATGGTGGCTCCCAACTGTCTACTGTAAATCCAGTTCCAGGGCATCTGACTCCCTCTTCTGGCTACTGAGGGTACTATGCACACAAGTGGCACATAGGCATACATACAGGAAAAACACCCATATACATAAAAAATTTTTTAATGGAAAGAAAAAAAATTGGGAGTGTCTTGAGACAGGGTCGCACTGTGCAGCCTTGACTGGCCTGAAACTCACTATGTAGACCAGGCTGGCCAAGAACATTGGTTGCCGCTGCCTCTGCCTCTGCCTCTTGAATGCTATAGAAGTAAAGGTTCATGTTCCGATAAGATGAGAGGATTTCAAGACCTACAGCATGGTTGTCCTTGAAGTTATTCTACCCTAAACCTTGACGGAAGAATGGGCAAAGTGGTTCTGGTTCACATCCTGCCCCATATTTATCTCAATTGTATTCCTTAGGAGGCCAAGACAGGTGGATCTCCGTGAGTTCAAGGCCAGCGAGGGCTACACAGAGAAACCCTAAACAAACAAACAAACAAACAAACAAACAAAACCCCCCTCAAAGATACTAAATATGTTAAATTGCCTATCTGTGGTGGCACTCCCCTTTAATCACAGCACAGACAGGTTCCAGACCAGCCAGGTATATACAGTGAGACCTTGTCTAAAAAACAAACAAGCACATACACAAAAAAGTCAAACATTAAATTGTTCCAGTTCAAGTTCAATAAGCAAACTGAGGGTGGGGGCAGGGGTGTGGTCAGGCTGAATTAGAGCACCTGTTACACAAGTGTAAGAATCTGAGCTGGGATCCCGGCACCCACACAAAAAGTTGGGTGTGGCCATGTGCTATTTCACACTCTATCTGGGAAAAGACAGGAAGACCCTGGGGCTTGCTGACCACCAGCCTAGCTCCAGGTCGGTGACAGACCCTGCCTAACAGAAGGTGGGTGTTGATCAGATCATCAAACTGTCTGTCTCCCTGTAAGTACACATAGGGGCACTAACAGTACACACACCCCTCCCCCCACTCCGCATTTTTCCATGACAGTTGCCACTAACCTCAAGTGAAGCAAATTTTATTAATTACCTTTAATTAAAAAGCTACACTCGGGCTGGAGAGATGGCTCAGAGGTTAAGAGCATTGACTGCTCTTCCAGAGGTCCTGAGTTCAATTCCCAGCAACCACATGGTGGCTCACAACCATCTGTAGTGAGATCTGGTGCCCTTTTCTGGCCTGCTGTCATATATGCTGTATACATAATAAAAAATAAAATAAAATCTTAAAAAAAAAAAAAAAAAGCTACACTCAGGGGGCTGGAGAGATGGCTTAGCCAGCAAAGGCACTGATGACCTGAGTTGGACTCTCAGAACCCAAATGGTAGAAGGCAAGAATAGATTCCCACAGGTTGTCTTCTGACCTCTAAATTCATGCACGTACCCACACATATATACTCACTCAGACACAGACACACATACTATAAAAAATAAGACAGCTACATTCACATCCCAGCACCACGTTCAGCCTGGGCTACACAGTAAGGCCCTGCCTCAAACAAAACAAGTAACGAAAACAAATCTATTCAGAGCACGATTGCAAACAATCCCAGCACAGAGCAGCAAAGCCTCACATCTGTGCACCTTCCCACATTCTCAACTGTGAAGTAAAATGACTGACTCTTCAAAGGTCTGTTCGTCTGGCCCCTCTATAGAGTACGTACTCTAGGCCTTCTTAGAGCTGAATTCATGAAATAGATTTCCTCCAGCATGGTCTACAGAGCGAGTTCCAGGACAGTCAGAGCTACACAGAGAGACCCTGTGTTGGAGACATACACCCACCCACACACCAAATGTATACATAATAATATATATATTTATATAGTACACTATATATATGGGGACAGGCAGCAAGCCTTCACTAATGACCTGTGGTCATCTGCAGAAGCTTCTGAGAGCTGGAGGATGCCAGATTCCTTAAGGGGCTGCTCCACATCTCAATGCCACAACCCAAACTCCACAGGAACCAACACCCCCCACACACACACTGCTGGACCCCAGCCAGTCACTCCCAGCCCCCTCAGCTCCTGTGAAAATGTGCACGCCACTCTTCCTCCAAAGCGTGATGACTGTGAGACAGGTTAGCAGGAGCCAAGGACTCCTAAAGAACTCAGGAACACTAATGCCATACATACAGCCACACAAGGGCCATGACCTCCCACTGAGCTACAGGTTCTTCTGAGAAAGCCACCAATTTCTGTTCCTGTCTTCAGCTTGGGTCAAGTGTTGAAGGGACAGGTAGTTCTGTCAAGGTCCATGTTCTCAGTGAGGGGGTAGACCATCTGTGGTCACAAGCTCACTGTGCTGTGCAGAAAGCATGTCACAAGTATGTAGTATAGGAAGGGAAGGTGTCAAGGCTGGCTAGTGAAATCGAAAGTAACGTCCTTGAAAGTGGCTGCTGGGTAGCCCCCTCTAGTGCAGACTGGTGACAGGTCGCCTGTCCTTACAGACTAAGGCTGGCATCAATGGTAGGAAACCAACTAAATGCCATGTTTCAGGTGCTCAATGGAAACTTCAGGCACAGGCCCAGGGGAGCAGGGCCTGCCCTTCTCTGCAGCATGTCCAGGGACTGCACAACATCACTCGGCCCCTTGCCACAGGACACTGAGCTTTGGTCCAGTCTGGAACAGCACACACAGCTGCTAGGCTCTTTGCCTCTGCTTTCTAGACAGGGGACATACTCAGGGGAGCTAGTATTCATGGGCACAGCTCAGTTATGTGGGGACTAACGATGTCAGAGCCAAGGGGAGGGCTGTGAATTGGGATGCACAGTATGACAAGCGACAAAGAGAGAAGAACACCACTGACCAAACCCCACACCACCATTCCCCAACTGCCACAGGAGGCTCAGGCGTTAGGGCAGCAATGAGCAACTTCCAGTCCTGTCATCTGGGGAGCGGCAGGGCATGACAGAAGTTCCTCAGACCAGGCCTCTGCCCAGTGCTTCTGCTGCAGAACTGCCACCTCTGACAGGCACACTCCTGAGGACCACATTCCACACAACCAGATTCTAGGCTCCCTACAGTTTCCTGCCCAACAGAAAATAAGTGGGTCTACAGTGGGACATCAAGATTTTCCTAGGGAGCCCTGAGGCATGCTGATTAAGAGACCAGCAAGGGCACACAGCACTGGTGTCACTGAGTCACTACCTGCTGAGCTGACAGGAGGTCCCCAGCCCACACTGAATGCACCTGCAGCTGAGGCCCCGGGCATCTTCTGGTCTTAAGATTTTACCATCCTTCCTAAATCCAAGGTGGAGGTGGTCATGACCCCCTTGATTCTTAAAAAGATACTGGCTATGATGCTAGGACTCAATGCACAACTAGGAGAGGAGGGTAACATCTAACGTTGGTAACTGCTGCCTCCCTCCTGAACACTGGGATTAAAGGGGGCTCCACTTTGATGGCTGGGAGGGTACTTTTTGAGGACAGAAATTTTAGCCTATAATCCCAGAATCTGGGAAGCTGAGAAAGAGTGAGAGAGAGTTCGAGGACAGCCTGGGCTACATGGTAAGACCATTTCAAATGCATTACATATACAAATGCATTACTAATCATTAAATACACATACAGACGCGCACACACCTTGGGCCATGCTCTACCTACAAAACCATGCTGCAGCTTCACAAACATGCAGGGATGAGGAGGAAGGGTGGTAAGAGCCTGCATTATTTCACAGTTCTACAGGAATCTGCAATGACCTCACTGAAATTTCAAGAAAAAATCCGAGTGGCAGAATCCAGACCAAAACACCTCTAGTGAGGAGCTGCAGTGATGGGAGTCGAGAGGTCCCCATCACTTTTCCACAGGAAAGACGAAGTACAATGTAAGAATGTGTGTGTGTGTGTGTGTGTGTGTGTGTATTATATGTATAGATATAGGTATAGATATAGATATAGATATTAGATATCCATCCCCGAGACAAAGTTTTTCTGAGTAGCCCTGGCTGGCCTGGAACCCAGAGATCTACCTGCCTCTGCCTCCTGAGTGAGGGATTAAAGATGTGCATCACCATCTGGTAGGAACAAGGGTAAAAGGTTGCAGCAGGACTTGGGGTGTATAAGCACTGTACCCAAAACTAGGCAAAGAAAATTTTTTTTTTTTTTTTTTTTTTTTGGTTTTTTGAGACAGGGTTTCTCTGTGTAGCTTTGCGCCTTTCCTGGAACTCACTTGGTAGCCCAGGCTGGCCTCGAACTCACAGAGATCCGCCTGGCTCTGCCTCCCGAGTGCTGGGATTAAAGGCGTGCGCCACCACCGCCCGGCCGAAAAATTCTTAACACTTAAAAAGTCTGGATAGAAAGAAGCAACTTCGGGCTGGAGAGATGGCTCAGCGGTTAAGAGCACTGACTGCTCTTCCAGAGGTCCTGAGTTCAATTCCCAGCAACCACATGGTGGCTCACAACCATCCGTAATGAGATCTGGTGCCCTCTTCTGGCCTGCAGTCATACATGCAGACAGAACACTGTATACATAATAAATAAATAAAATCTTTAAAAAAAAAAAAAATTTAGAAAGGAGCAACTTCACTTTCCCAGAGTGGTGTGTCAGGAGGCAAAAGCTCAGAGATCCACTCGTCAGGTCACATACCTGCCCTTCCTCCCTGGACTCTACTTGAAGCCATTTCTAAAGAAAAGGCACAGGCCCCACTGAAGTGCTTGGAGGTCCCTCAGAGCAGCCCCGGACCCAAGCTGCTCGCCACAGCTCCGACTTTTCCTTCCAGACTCAGCTCTGCAGCTCATCCAGACTCTCTCCTGTGACCTCAGACACAGGATCCTGGTTAGCGCACTGCCCAGCCACTGCAGTCAGGAGCAGTGGGAATGACTCAGGGGCCCACCTAATGCACTTGAACTTACAGGTGATGCTCAGAATGCTGAGAGGGGAAAGGCCAACTCTGGCGCAGAGTAACTTGTCAGAAGGGTCCTTAGAACCCTGATGCTCTGACTCTTGAAACAGGTATCCCAACTCACATGCGCCACAGCTGCAGGGAGCCACAAGGTGGAAACTGTATGCAATTAATCCAGAGGACCCTCCTTAAACTAGCTACAAGCCTGAGGCCTCAAACCCCTTAGCCTATCAGAGAAAAACTGCCCCACTGAAGCCTCCTTTCCCTGGGGGACATGTTCCAGTCTGTGGCATCAGCAATTAGGTAATTAAAGGAATTTGTTTCTTTTGAAAGGGAAAGGGATGGTGTGCAATTAACACCTGAAAGCTACCTGTAGTCACAAGTCCACAGGGGACTCCAGGCCAGGCAGCAGGGGCACCAGGTGCACAGGATATAAAGCCAAAGCAAGACAACCCCAAATTCCAGTAGAGCTTGATGATAGCTACAGAGAAGAAGAAATGAAACACTGAACAGTGTAAGATGTTCTGGAGCGCTCAGCAGGGGCAGCAGAAAGCAAGAAGCCCCTTCCCACACCCACCCCCCATCAGAGCAGAGGGGCTCTTTCTGGAATTAAAACTTTCCGTGCAAAGTTAAACTGCAACTCTAGGGGAAATAAATACTGCTCAGTGCCGGTGAGGGAGGGGACCACCATAAAGGCAAGTATACGGTGCTGCCCCAGAAACTGAGACCTCTACTCAGGAGGCTTCAAGCATCTGTGTTAGGCCAGGTAAGGGAGGGGGTGTTGCACACACCTGAAATGTTTGGACAGCGACACACACACAGCTGTGACAGACTAAAGGCCAGAGATGAGAAGGGCACCAGTCAGGAGTGAAGGCAGAGGCTGAGGGATCCATTCTCTTTTGGTGTGGATGTGGAAACAGGGTCTTACTCTGTACCCTGAGTTGGCCTCATTCAAACTTGTGACAATTCTCCTGCCTCAGCCTCCTCAATGCAAGAATACAGGTATGAGCCAGCAGCCCAGTTCTGGGACATCAGTTTCAAGAAAGCTGGAAGAGAGGTACCGACTGGCAGTGAGAATACATGAAAGAGGAGATGACTTTAGGCTTCAAGTTAATACGGCCAAGGCTGGACTGAAACACCACAGGTTTCCACTGAACTTCAAACTCTTCCGGCCTCCCCAAAGCAGGACGAATAAGGATCAAGGGGACTAGACAAGAAAGGAGCCATCCCTGTTACAAAACATCCTCCAAATAAAAGGTTCAAAGCCATACTTAAAAAAGAATGCACTAGGCCCAGGCGGTGGTGGTGCATGCCTTTAATCCCAGCACTCAGGAGGCCAGAACTCTGAGTTCAAAACCAGCAAGATTACAAATTGAGTTCCAGGACAGCCAGAGCTACACAGAGAAACCCTGTCTTGAAAAACCAAATAAATCAAAAACAAAAAACTAAAAAAGAAAGAATGCACTAGAAAATGTATTGGATCTTATGGACATGTGACTTCTGATCTATTTTATGAAATGTGCTGTTTGCACAGGTTAAAGGCTGGATACGTAAGTGATCTCTTGGACTGACAGACTTTTTTCAGAGAAACTTGCCAGGACCTGGAGAAGACCCAGGCTCCGGGGAGACATCAGCCAGCAGCAGAGTGTGCTGTTCACAGCTTCCACAGCTAAAGCTGACCCTCTGAGATCACAACTATTAAGTGGGGGAAAGTCCCAGCCCCTTCCAGCACACTGTGCCAGACATCCTTAGAGCAATGTGTGTTTCCGGGAAGCTAGTCTCCTCCGGCCTCAAAGGCTTCTCCTCAGTGCAGCACTCACAGGCAAGCCTCTTCAGAAGCAGTCCATCAAACTTCCCCTTCTGGGGGGACAGAGGTGTTTCCATCCTTGGACAGGTGAAGTGGCCCATGTCAAGCCGGGGACCAAATGCCTGCATGAACTAACATTTCACCAGCTGGTGTAGAGGAGCTCCCCAAAGACACCTTGGCTAGCTGGGGTCACCAGCAGAAGCTCATACCCAGGCAGTGTCTGGTGGAGGACAAGTTGGGGAACAGGCCATTTGTGGGTGCAAGAAGGGGGTGATGAAACACTGAAGTGACAAACCAAATTGTCACAGGCTGCCTGCCAGTCCTTGTCCCAAAGCCGCAACTTCCTGCACCCAGTAAA
This sequence comes from Peromyscus eremicus, assembly GCF_949786415.1. Taxonomy (NCBI): domain Eukaryota; kingdom Metazoa; phylum Chordata; class Mammalia; order Rodentia; family Cricetidae; genus Peromyscus; species Peromyscus eremicus. The sequence continues at coordinate 141,485,703 of NC_081419.1, read as the reverse complement.
GCTCAATGGAGCCATCGGGAACTGGAGCACTGCTTCCCAGAGTCTTCTCCAGTCACAGCCTTGGCTGCACTTTGTTTGGTACAGGCTGCTCTCTCTCGAGCACTGGTGGGTAGGAAGTGCCTGTGTGGTGTCATGGCCTCTCGTGATGGGCCTTGTCTGAAAAGTGAGCTTAAACAGCGTGGAGGGCAGTGATGCTGCCTTTAAAAGCTGTATCTTGTGCAGTGATCCCCAGGGAGGAGGAGGACACCGAGTTCACGCATGTCTGTGAGGAGTCACCTGCGCGCCAGCCCTCATGGCAGCACTACTCATGAGAACCCAGCAAAGCACTTAAAATTGCACTAGGCTACTACAAAAGACCTTGTGTTTCAGAAATCGGTGACTGTAGACAGAGGCAATCCAAGAGGCCCACACCTGAGAATCCAAAAAGTGTGAAGGTCACACAGACTCTGTAGGAGCAGCCTGTCACTGTTCTCCAGCCCTAGAGACTCTAGCCTGATGGCAGTCTTTGGGGCTCCAGCCTACCTCCTGCACCCCAAATACAGCCTGTACTCTCGGATCCCTTCGCATCAAACTGATTTTAAGAAAAAAGAAAAAGAAGAAAAAAAGGCCTTCAGTGGCTTCTGCAGACACAACCCTCCAGGCAGACCTCCAGTGATGCTCATTCATAAAAACCATTGCCAAGTGAAATCACGTGATTGTAAGAGAACCCCTTGGGTATACTGCAGAGGTTACAGCTACATGCAGGGTGTGTACTGTAACCTCTACTCCCTACACTGTTTCTACAGGAAAACACAGCCAGAATGCCAACCAATCTCTGAGCTCCTGAGGCGTGACACATCTGTGGAGGACTGTCTGTACTTGCATGCATGGTTACCATTCTGACCCTGTGCCAGCTGAAAAAAGTCCATCTGAACATTGTTTTGTGAACTGATCCAAGAAAGACTGAAGGTGTTGTGCAGACAGTAATAAACATGGAGCCTCACAAGCCAGGTATCCCATGCCACTAAGACCCAGCATAGCTTTTACCAAAGCCTCTCTTAGCACAAGGACACTGAAAACGTGTTGCTGAAGGTTGCTATTATCCATGTTTCGGTGTTTACTCGCCTCTGTGGCTACAAGCTCATGCTTGCTTCTGCCATCCTCTTCAACGGGCACTGTCAGGGTACAAAGAACCCCTAAACACAGGCAGACAGAAGCCATGACAGACCAGAATGCAAATATGGCTAGCCTGCAGCCTGTGAGGCATTAATTGCGAGGTACACTCAGGGAGAATCCAGAGCTGGGTTACCATGTCCATGGCTAACGTCACATTCTTACAGAGAAGCAGCCCTAAGACCCTCCATGTCTGTAAAGGCTAGTGGTCACAGCAGGCTACGGCAATCAGGACTGTAGGTGGGGCACCAGGAGCTCAGGTACAGCACAGCCCCGCAAACTGGAACCCCCACAGGCTTCTATGTTGGTCCTGTGACAACCCTGTCTCCAAAGCTTCAGTTCTGTTCTTATCTCTTCCACCTCTGCCTTTCGGCCTGAATCCTAAGGAAGCGTTTCCGGGCTTCAAAGCTCTGTCTCTAAACAGCACTGAGGACTCAGAGGCTTGGCCCTGCTGGCTGGGCCCATCGGCAGCCAGGACAGTGTCTGCTCCCTCACACTCAGCTACTCTAAAGAAAGGAGACCCGAGGCTCCAGAGCAGCAGAGCAGCACAGAAGAGGATGCTGGCAGGGAAGAGCGCCTGCTCCTAGGCCACAGGCTTGCTCTGTGCCCTCTGACCAAGAGGCTTTCCTTCGCGTCAGGTCGTTCACAGGAGGAGTTCTGCTCATCCCAAGGGCAGACGATCACAAGTGCCTTTGTTTCAAACTCAATCACCTTCCCACAGGAATCCCCTTGTGTCACATGCACTGGGGCTCAAGCGCCCCCTACAACCCGCACTGGAGCGGCAGGCTGGCAGCTCCAGGTTAGACAGCCTACTCCCCGGCCGAGTAAGGCTGTCCAGTTTGTTGTAGGTCTCCTCTCTCCTCCATTTAAATCACACTACTCACTTCATAAGCCCCAGGGGAGGGGAAGTCTAGAATGGACAGTCACTGACTGGTCTTAGGGACTGGACAAGGATTACACTTCAAGAAAAGAGCAAAGATTTAAAACACTGATAAACGCCTCACCTGCCCAGACCTTTTGCTGGGCACTTTCTGGCAAGATCAAAATCTCAGGAAATACCAAACAAATGAAAATGCAGAGATAACACAGACAAAATGACCTAACTGCTGAGAACACATGCCTCCCTTCTCACTAGCCCTTCACGGTTAGAGGTGCCCCAGCCACAAAAATCATAAGCGAAGGGAGCTGCTTCCTGCAGGCTGACAGCCTGAGTCAGCCCCTCCACTTCCTCACAGCTCAGCCCCGCTCCCACCACTGCTGTGTCTCCCTGCGACAGCACCCTAGAACACAAAGCTAGAGTGGAGGGGCCTGTGCATGCCAGGGACGTGCACAGGAGGAACTCTGTCCCATCAAGCATCCACACGGCCTGGACGGGCCCTCTGAGGTGGAGTGCAGGTACATGCAAAGCTCTGTGAGAGTCACCAACAAGTGTAGATAGCTTTCCCTCAGAAAGGGTTTCTAGATTTGGTAGGGACTAAACTAATACACATGCACGTGAGAAAAACAAACCACACAGAACACAGTAATCCTAGGCCTCCCTGTTGGCCCAGCACATGCTTTCTATGTGCTTGCCCTATGATGGGGACTAAGAGACACAAACCACAGACACAGACTTAACAGTAAGTGACCATGATCAGTCACATCACTGGCATGGCTGCAGCCCAATCACACTGATGCTGTGGGAGGAGCCAAGGCACCCAACTTGGATCTGGGAAAGGGCAGTCAGTGGGTACCAGGAGAGATGCCTCAGGAGCACCTGTGAGGAAGAATGAGAATTCTCTCCAGGGAAGGCACACGGTTCCAGAAGAGAGAGAGAGAACATGCAAGGTTTCCCAGTGACAGAATCTCAGAACAGGAAAGAACCTCCAAAGCCACACCCAATGTGGGGAGGGTAGAATGTGTTGTATCCAGCGCTCTGAATTCAAGGCCTCCAGTATTTAAGGGTAAACATATGAGACAGAGATGAGCAGTGGTTGGGGCAACATCTGGGAGTTAAAGAACAAACAGGGACACACTCAGGATCCAGGCCCAGAGAAGTGGAGATTAAAAAAAAAAAGAGAGAGAGAGAGAGAGAGAGAGAGAGAGAGAAAGAAAGAGAAGGCTAGGGAAACCAAAGACAACATTTAAGAAGTGCTAGGGTGCTTTCTTAGTGCTGCCCAGATGCATGAGGAGTGTACTCCCCAGCCCCACAGTGCCAGTGGTCAAGAGTGCAACAGAGCAGGGCAGAACGGCGCAGGCCTTTAATCCAGGCACTTGGAGGCATAGGCAGGGGGATCTCTGTGAGTTGGAGGCCAGCCTAGTCTACAAAGCTAGTTCCAGAACAGCCAGGATTACAGAGACTTTGTTTCAAAACAAAAAATAAGAAAGAAAGGAAGGAAAGAGAAGGGAGGAAAGGAAAGGAAGGAAGGAAGGAAGGAGAGAGGGAGAAAGAGAGAAAGAAAGCAGACAGAGGTCAACCACGCTAATGGTGCTCAAATCAGGATGTGAAGTGTCACGAGCTGAGCAAAGCGGAAGCCAGCCAACTAAGAGGAGCTCCGTGTCAGACATGATGTCAGTGGCTTGGGGACATGAAGCCCAGCTTCCCTGTGCCAAGATGAACTGGAAGGTGAACAATGGGCACAGTGCTAATTTACTGCAAAGTGAGACCGAAGACAGTCTGTGCTGCGTACATAGAAAAACCCTGTTTCAAAAAACATAAGAGTGGCTGACAGTGGTCTCGGGGAATAGAGAAACAGCTGGAAATCTGGATGCAGGAGAAAGCCAGAAGGGAAGTGGATAAGTGAAGGACCATCGAAGAGGGAGCTACAAGGTCTGGACTTGAAGAATGTCAAAGGCTGGCGCAGGTGTGGCAGGAAATGTTGGATATAAAGTTACCAGGGGACAAGGCCAGGACACTGACATGGCCAGGCGTGGGGCAGCAGTCTTGGAGGGAGACAAGACAGACCCTGAGCCAGGTAAAGTGAAGAAACAGAACAATGGGAAGGACATGCTTAAAACCCAAGTAGCACAAGCAAGGCCAGGCTAAACTCCCTGCCCGGCATGGCAACTCAAAAAGAGCTCCAAACCACGTACGTGGGCAAGCGCACACACCCGCACCTCTCCAACCCCAAGGGGTTTCCCTCTCCTGGCAGAGTGTAATCAAGGAACTGAGCTGTGAGGCAGAGCTCGTGCTGTGCAAACTCATTCCCCATTGCTCTCCTAAAGGCACTTGTCTAGTGCCAGGGTTTGGCCATGGACAGCTGTGCCTCAGCAACCAGATCCACAGGCCTGGGACTACAAATGCTTTGTTGCTCCGCCACGGGCTCTACGGTGACTACTTGGACACAGATGTGATGGCACAGTCAAACCAGACGGGGACAGCTATTACAAGGCACTCTACCATGAAGACAAGCGGGCACTGCTTGTGTCGTTATCCACTAGTAGGGAAACTTCTCGGAGGTCTTCAAGCCATTAGTCATCGGCCATTTGCTTCTGTTCTGAGAATACATCTTGGTTGTAACCCAGACTGGCCTTAAACTCACAATCCTCCTGTCTCAGCCTCCCAAGTGCTGGGACTAAAGCTGTGTGTTCTCATGCCCAGCGCAAGAATTGTTTTTTAAAAACTACTTGTACTGCCAGGCGGTAGTGGCACACACCTGTAATCCCAGCACTCGGGAGGCAGAGGCAGGTGGACCTCTGTGAGTTCGAGGCCAGCCTGGTCTACAGAGCTAGTCCAGGACAGGCTCCAAAGCTACAGAGAAACCCTGTCTCGAAAAACAAAAACAAAAACAAACAAACAAAAAAAACTACTTGTACTGGCTGAGGCTACGGCTCAGTGGTAGAACCTTGGCCTGGCATGTAGAAACACGTCTGGAATTCATTCTTAGTACTGTGTGCTTGTACACACACACATACACAGTGCAATTGTGCTCTGGAGCATCTCCTACACATAAGCTTCATAACCAGAATTAAAAGAAGGAAAGAAGGGCTGGGAACACAACTCAGCAGGAGAGCACTAGCCTCGCATGTGAGGCCATGGGTTCAAATCCTAGCACCATCAACACCCCCAAAGTAACAGTCGATATTTTTACAAGGATGGTGTCTGCAGATAATTCATTTTGACTGTTTCTATGTAGTCAGAAGTTTGATGACTGTAAATAGAAAACTGGCAATAAGAAGTAAGCTATCCACAGCTACTTGAGATAATTTTTGTTTTTAAATTTACTTAACCACAAAAGTCTCACAAGCTGTGATCTGTGATCCTATGTGAAGGGCTTAAGTGCCTAAAAATGAATTATGACTCAGCCATTTCAAGTGAGAAAACAGGCAGGCCTGGAGGTGCTTGTGCCTGAATCCTGGTACTTAGAGGCTGAGGCAGAAGACCATGAGTTGCCCACTTGGGACAACATAATGAGACTCTGTATCTAAAATACGAAAGAAAGTAGGGATTGGTGAGAATGCCCAGTACAGAAGGGCACTTTGCCACTACACCTGACACTCTGAATTTGATTCTCAGGCTCCACAAGGTAGAGAGAGAGAACTAACTCCTGCAAGCTGTCCTCTGACCCTCACACACAAGAGACACAGACACACAGATACATACAGATACAGAGACACACATACCCAAATATAAAAGTAGAAAGAGGGCCACGGATATAGCTCAGGGGTGGAGTACTTGCCTAGCATGTGTGAAGCTTGAGGTCCAATCTAGAATACTGTAATAATAATAATAAAACAGTAGATGAGTATCACTGATTTTTTTTTTTTTTTCCTTGAGACAGGGTTTCTCTGTGTAGCCCTGGCTGTCCTGGAACATGCTCTGTAGACCAGACTGACTGACCTCAAACTCAAAGATCCACATGCCCTGGGATTAAAGGCATGTACCATGAACACCCTACAATTTTCACTGATCTTAAATCCTCTTACAAGGTACTATACTTGCAAGTCACTCAAAGAAAACCATGTGAATGACAAAAACTACTAATAAACAGACCATATGATGGGAGAAGCTAGCCAACATCATTAAAAATATCCCTTAAAGTCCACAAATAAACGATACCTTTATTCTCAGTGCCTGCTGCAGATCAGGGGCTGGCCATGCACCTACCTTCAGTGTATTCTTAGGAAGAGAGCTAGTATCTGGAGTCTGTTTACTTCTGTAGCAACAGGAACTTAGACGTCCCAGACTGGTCTCAAACTCACTGTGTAACCAAAGCTCCTCCTGCCTATTCCTCCCCAGCACTGGAATCCCAGGCATGTGCCACCACGCTTGGTTTATGTGGTGATGGGGATCAAACCCAGGGTTTTGTGCATGTTAGGCCAGCTCATTCTCAGGCCTTGATTCTTCCTGGGAATCTTTATTCTCTGTACAGGAGAGGCTACTTTATCACAATGGACACTGGTGCCTCTGTCTAGTAATGTACACTGACATGTGACAGATCCACTGTCCACTGTCTTTAAACGCTGGTACCTCCATTATGCCACCCTGACAGAGGGAACAGATAAAAAGAAGACAAAGGAAGTGTCTGTGAACACATGAGGAGAGACAGGAGTCACTCTCCACCTGCGTTCCTAGCTCCCCTGGGAGGAGAGCTCCTATCTGTCACCGTGCCCTGGGATTCTCTGTCACCTGATCCCCACTGCCTATCACAGAGCCCGGGGCCCAGTGGCCACTGTGCACCTGACGAATGAGCTGAGCTGCCAGCAAGGGCTGTAGGTCTAGCAGAGCACCAGTGAGAAGACCAAGAGTCCTGAAGCTGGCCCTGAGCTGAAACTGTGCCATCGGCCCAGTGTTGGGGAGTGCTCCAGTTCGGAACTGGTTTTGTCCTTCGGGGACTCAGCTTTGTGAGGGAAGCTCAGAACAAAGAGTCCAACTGTTTCATAGTGTGAAGAACTGCCAATAACTATGGTTCGTTTTTTTCTTGTCATACACACACACATCTCTATGAGTTACAGGTTTTCCAGAGAAAGCTCATCCCATAATTCGCTCGAGGGGACTGTTGTTGCTTTTAATACTCATTCTCCTTGCAAGTCTTCCAAGGCTCTCTGACTTCATCCCTTGACAGAGAGGACAGACTGGAGAAACCATTAAGCACAAGCTCAAACATTTGACACATACCACCCTGCCTAACTAAGTCACAGAGCAAGGCTTCTAGCATTTCTCAGTACAAGCAAACTTGGGCAGATTACTTTTTTCATCAGTTCCCACAGGGCCCACTGAATTTAACTGCCAGCTTGGTCATCAAACATGATTCTTGGAAGTCAGGCACGTAGCACAGGACTGTAATCCCAGCACTGGGGAGACCGAGGCATAAGGAGATGGGAGGCCCTTCTGGGATACACAGGAGACTTAAAACACAACATGCACACAGAAAAAGTTCTTGGAAATAGCTGAACACAGGACAAAAATACGATCACACTCAGTTGCCTGCGGTGGAAAAATGGTGATGACAGCTTCCAACTTCCTTTAAAGCAGCAGGGCCTAAGGATGGGGGGGAGGCAGGCAGGAAAGCAGCCACGGCAGAGGGTGGTCTTATTCTGCAGTTTGCAGTCCGGGGATCTCCCTTAGGCCACACCTTCACCCCTGTGCTCTGATTTTTGTTAGTGACAGCACACCAACCATGCTCCACCAACACCGTGTCAGTCCCAGCACTAACACTGCACTTGAAGAAACCCAACTGTCATGATTCAAGGCCCCAAAGACCAGCAACACACAGCACCCAGGAAGGACAGCATAAGCCCATGAGTCTGAGGCAAAGACCGCAGACACATCCATCCAAAGAAGCAATGACCCTTGGCTCCAGGACCAGGGACAAGGCAGTTCACACAGCAGCACCCTGGTTCTAAGGCAGATCATGCTTCCTCCATATTTATCCATAGCCACATCAAAACATAACCTCTAATAGGCTCCTCTTTTTAAAAACAGTGTACCAAGCAAATGATTCTGTAGGTGCTCAGTTAGTGACACTTAGGTAGGAGGATGCAAAGCCAGGCAAAGGTCAGCTCTACAATCCAATCCTCCTGATGACCCAGGAAGGCTGTGCACGTGGAAGCTCAGGCAGCAGCCACACCTGCAGTAACTGGGAAGATGGACTGGAGTCACTGGGGAGCTCATGAAGAACACTGAGGTTCTATGACCCAATGGCTTCCACAAACACTCCTCATTAAAGACCTGCTGCTGGGCATACCAACAGCACCCTGTGTGAAGGCATCGCATAGAACCTGGGTTCAAACGGAACTCAAGACGCTGGGTACTGTGCTGAATACAGCAGAACAAGCCTAGGGCCTGATGACAAAACCCAACAACCACAACTTCAGACGTAAGAATGTCAAAAGCAACTTCATTCACCGTGCGACATTTAGTAATTTATAAAATATACTGATTTGCAACCTCAAAGGACATTTTCTTATGTCTAAGGATCAATGGAAGGTTCTTAAGGTTCTAACTGGAGCATTGTGAAATTTTAAACTTTATGTCCCTCTTGGAGATGAGCAGAATCATGAAGCAGCCACAGTAATGCCAAACCCAGCGTAAGGACACAAAGCCTCCACTCTTCTAGAAATGCCAGACCCCTTCTAGTTCTTCAAATGCCTTGAGTTGGGGGTACCAGATGCAGGCTATGCTGTCAAGCTGGTTGTTCTCACCCTGCATGCCACAGGTTGGACCCCAAGCAACTCCTCAAAGACCCACAGCAGCCAGGTATGGATCCTGATCTCAGTGTCCCTCACCTTTGGGGAGTGCCTGTGCAGGGTGGATGGTGAAGGAGAGTCTCGCAGCCTGGGACTAAAGCTTTGACATGCAGAGTCCTGCTAAGAGCGACCAGAACCAAAGGTGAACAATGCCTATAATGCAGGAGGTGGGGGGAGCAGCTAAGACAGGCCTCTCAGTCAGCCAGCAGAGCCTCTGAGTGGCACACTGCACCCTGGCCTTTGATACCCTTGGCGAGAGCTACACACTTCAGACAAAGAGCACAGCTACTTGCTGGGACAGGAGGGTGTCACTGAGCAAAGGAGCTGATGTGGAAACAATCTCCCCAGGCTCCCACTGGCAGCTACCTCAGAGCACTGAGAAGGCAGCTTCTGAAGTGGAGCCAAGGGCAGAACACAGGCAGTGCCCTACATTCCAAGTGTGTCTTTCTAGAAAGTGAGCCTTAATGGTGAAGGACAGAAAAGGAGCCGTGAACAGGAGACTAAAATCAGCACAGACCACGAACACACTCATCATTTCCTCTGTGATCAGTCTACAACTAACACCAGCATTAAAGGCACTTGCAAAAGTAAGGTGAAGACAAGCCTGGCTCTGTCCTTTCCTCTGCCCAGAAGGACCCTGGCCCCTGGCCACTGAATGGACACTGCCAAAGGATGGCAATTGGCTGACATGAAGGTGAGCCAAGGGCAGCCATTAGAGCCTGGTTTACCCGGTAAGTAAACAGCATGTTCCACACAGTTCTTCAGCGGTTAGAGAACCGCCACCCCCTCACACTGAAGACAGGAAGTTGTGGAAGATGGCCCACACCCATCTCCAATTGCATGGCAACAGCAGCTAGGAAATGCCATGTTCCTTTACCTCCCTAGGCCTGTCTACTAAAGCCTGGCACTCCTACCTTTCAAAAGCAACATCTTCCAATAGCTTCACCAAGAAAACCATGGTGGCTGCACCAAGGGGTGGGGCAAGTTGCAAAGGAGGCCTGGTTGAAGAGCAGCCCTTTGTGAAAAGGTACTTGCCTGTCAACCTCTGGCTTCTAACGGTGATCCCCTCCATATCGTAACTGCTTTGATCGATTCTGTGATAGGTTTATTGGGGGTGGGGAGAGGTGGTTCAAGCTCACAAAGATGAAAACAAGGAAACAACCTGCTGTCTGCTCCTGGCCAGCTTCAATGCTGTCACTCAAACTGGCAAAGCATTCTCACTAGCAGGGAGAAGAGCAAACGAGGGCAGTCCCCTGCACTGTGAGCAGACTTAATAACACACTGCCCATGTTACTGACACCTCTAGGACTGACCCACAAGAAACCCAGGAAGACACAGATCTAGTGCGGGCATAACTTGGCAGCCAGCCTATCTGGCACACTGCGCTTCTAAATAAGAAGCATGGCGCACCATGCTCCTGAAGTCAGAACACTGAATTCTGAAATAGCAGGAGCTAGCCTATGGGTCAGCCTGCACTCAACACGTCTCCTTTAATGTGCTTCTTTGGCATAGAGATCCTGGTGGTATGAGTGTTCACTATCCAACCCAAGGTAATGTGCTAAAATAAACTCACAGTTGATAGGCTCATCTACAATAAAGCAGACACTGTTCCCTGAAACCATCTCTGGAGTGGCTCATCTCCTTGCTCTTTACCAACCCATGGACATTGCTGTCTTGTCTGGGGACACCCTGGTAACAATGACAATCTAGAAAGGCCTAGACATGGCACATGATTGGGACACAGAACCTCTGAAACCCAGCTTCAAGAGACAGTGGGTTCTCAAGTTCAAGAGAATTGTGGACCTGCTGGTTAGGCTAAACCACCTGCTGTAACTAGGGCTACCCCAGAGATGTGGCCTCAAGTGACTGACAGCTTCCTCCTCAGTGCCACATGGCTCCACCCACCTGCAAGGCGGCAGGAGGCTGTCAGGCATAGGAGAGCAATCACGGCAGGGCTCTCACTCAAGCTGCTGCTAAGGCACAGATCAGTGGTAACAGCCAAAGTAATAACTACACAAGAAACTCCCTCCTCACAAAAACATCAGAAGCTGGAGACAGGCTGCTCCCCCAGAAGACTGCAGTGCAGTGCCCAGCACCAAGGGCAGCTCATATCTATAACTCCAGCTGCAGGGAATCCTCCGCCCTCTTCTGGCCTATGTGGGAACCTGCACATACAGATGCACACCTGCACCCAGACATCCAGACAGAAGACAAGACACACACAAACACACACCTTGACAAAAAGCAGCAGCGGCCACCACTGGCTGTTCTTTCACAGGCTCTCCTCTCAAAGTCACACTTGACTCAGAGAGGGTCTGCTTTGCTTTTATCCTTCTAGAAGTGAAAGACCCTACTGGGATAGCCACAAGGATAGCTACCCACAAGCTACAAGGGGCAAAACCACAACACAACGAATGCTCAGCTGGTATGTGTGTCATTTACTGGCATGCACTCTGGGCACTTCTTCATTTGCTCACCTGTGCTCAGAAGTGACTCCATGTGAGACGGTCACTGATGTGCAGTACTTACTACAGGCAATTCTGCAGCAGCACACTAGCTCCTGAGTGGCCAGTCTGCTCAGAGTGAACAACAGCAAGCTGGTGGCTGGAACTGAGTCATTTTTAAGTAAGCTTCCTCCTTGGGAAGACATGTGCGGGGCAGTGAGATGGCCAAAGCTGGTGACTCAGGTTCCATCCCCAGGACCCACAAAGTGGAAAGGGAGAACCAACTTCCTCAGACTGTCCTCTGACTTGACACATGGGTAAACACACAACAAGTAAATAAATGTAGCAGTCTTTGGAAAGGAAATGGTGTGCCTGGAAGAATCACTGAAAAAGAAAGAAGGCGCAGGAAACTACTTCCAGACAGAGATGTGGCGAGGAGCCCCTCTCTCTGATCAACCAATGCATCTTCAGAATGTGACTCTGGGAACCCAGTTTTGCTGTGCTCAGCCTCTCTGCAAGCACCACCACTCAGCCACAAAAGCCACAGATATAGCCCAGGCTTCTCCCTATAAAAACCAACCAACCAACCAACCAAACAAACAAACAAACAAACAAACAAAAAAAAACCCTCCAAAACAGCAATAAAAACAAACCAAAGACACAGGTCTGTCTGAGAGAGAAGGAACTGGAGACATGAAACCATTTGGCCCCCAAGCCCCTCACCAGGTGGTTCAGTAGGAGTTTCCTGTCATGGGCCTGGATAAAACTGGATAAAAGTAAAGAACATGAACACGTGTACTTCCCAGAGAAAATCGAGACCCACCCACCACTTAGCCGACAGGCTGACACTGACTCTGAGCACACTGAAGGGTTGAGGTCTACAGCACTCCTTACCTAGTGAGTGCTGGCATCTAAGAAACTCCAGTCACAGACTGGATGGCATCCTGAGCATTTGGAATTGAACCACCACACACAAGGCTGACACCACTCCCTCACGAAGTATGATTCTGTCTACAGTGTGACCTGTGCAAAAGCCATCGGAGCCTTAGACTCTGGCTATTAGGGGAGAGGCATCCTGTGAGCTATAGTCCCTGTTGCTAGTTTTCAAACGTTCAAAAATCTACAGACTGTCAGCAAAGGCTTGGGATACATCAGAAATAATGGTACATGCCTATAGTCCCAGGAATTCAGTGACTGAGGCAGGAGAATTGTGAGTCTCGGGGTAATGTGAACTACATAGTAAAAACCTGTGTCAAAAACAAAGGGGACTGGGGGCTGGGGGGCAGCTCAGTTGGCAGAGTGCTTGCCTGGCGGCCCTGCGATTCATACTCAACCACACATAGACTGCATCAACCCAGCACAGCGGCACACGCTGTGGAAGAGGGTAGATGAAGGTCAAGGTCGTCTTTGAAATTCAGCTAACCTAGGATGCCTATGACCCTGTCTCTAAAGAAGGAGAAAAGCTGCTGCTGAGGTGTCTGTAAAGTGGCAGGGTGTCTCCACAGAGTGGACGGTGCTGTCCAGTGGTGGGGACTTAGGTACTTTCTCCTGGAGGCAGGCAGATGTGTAAGCGCTCATCTTAGTCAAATGAAGCTGAGAGCAGATGTGGGTTCTTTCTAAAATTACAACATAAGGGCAGCTGCCCCTCATGCACCCCGCTTTCGTGAACTCTCAAGAGTCAGTTCCTCTGTCTTTTACAGGAAAACCACCCAAGCACTGTCTCGAGGAGGGGCGCCCAACTGTGGCCGGCTACTCACTTTCCCACGTCACTCACTCCAGGGAGCATTCTCAGAGAGAACCTTGAATGTCCCTTGGGGATATATGTATATAGATATAGATATATCTAGATAGATAGATAGATAGATAGATAGATAGATAGATAGATAGATAGATATCTTTTATGCTGCTAGTCACACTAGCAGACCTATAAATTTTTGAGCCTAACCGTATGACCTGTGCAGACGTCTGCAGTTTTACAAGGGTTATTTCAAGAACAATAAGAACTTTTATTACTTGAGGTGAACTTAATGGTCAGTTAGTTCAGGATCATTTTACAAAAGGGAGGGAGAGAAAAGGGGAGTGAAGAGATGAGGCCGGAAGATAGGAGCCATCTGGCTCTAGCTAAGACTGTAACATACTTCCAGACACTGAGACTATCATATGAGGAGAAAGCTACACTTTTCTCTTGACACTGAGATGGTCTAATTAAAAGCTGAACGATGCTTGCCTTTACTAAATGGAGTTTGGAAAACTGGAGTTTGGAAGACTTCGTAAGGCTGCTGACTGACAGAGAACCATATCTTATTTCCCAAAATTAAAATTATTTGTGAATCATCTACACACAAACCTCTCTAGCACAGGTCAAGAGTGGCCGGATCAGAAGAGCTCAACAGGATTAGAGAAAGCTGTAGCTAGCTGCCTACTGAGCCTGTCACACAGAGGGAACACCAAGGACCTGTCACACCTCGAGCTTCTGTGAGGCAGGTAGAATGGCAAGTCGTAGAGCACAATCAGCTTCTCTGTGAAGTCACATGTAGGCAACACCGAATCATCACCTTGGCTAAGGGCTCAAAATAGAGTGGTTTCCACCAGAGGGACTCCTACTACTTGGCCGAGTGTGGGCGATCTTCCTGACCCATCATTAGCCTGGGACAAGGAACCACAGGAACCACAGCCACTATATCTTTAGGCAGCCCTGTCCATCTGACACTTGTGGGAATATTTACTTTGTGCCAGATTTAGGGGATAGGGTGCCATAGTCAGTGACCTCGGGACACATGGGCTCCAGCGCCAGACCAAAATATAAAGAGGCAGATCTAAGAAGCATACAAGTAACATCAGGTAGTGCACAGGACCCAGAGCAGAGTTCCCTGTGAGGAGGCACACATGTGAGCTGGAAGATGCAAGCTGGATGCGCATGCTAGACAAATGTGAGCAAGAGTGCAGGCAGAAGACCTCCTGGGCGCTAAGATGGAAGCCCCAGGAGAACAAAGGCAATTTGGATGCCAGCAGAGTGTGGGTCTTAACGAGTGTTAGGAGAGCATCGAAAGCGGTCACACAGAAGTGACAGGCTCAGAGCTATTGTTTCTGCTTTTTTTTGAAACAGGGTCTCGCTATGTAGCTCTGACTGTCCTGGAACTCACTATGTAGACCAGGCTGGTCTCGAACTCACAGAGATCCATCTGCCTCTGCCTCCTGGATTAAAGGCTAAAGGCATGCACCACCAGACCCAGTTTCGGAGCTATTGTTAAAACAAGTAAAGTCAGCCAGGAGGTAGTGGCACATGCCTTTAATCCCAGCATTTGGGAGGCAGAGGCAGGAGGATCTCTGTGAGTTCAAGGGCAGCCTGGTCTACAGAATGAGTTCCAGGACAGCCAGGGCTACACAGAGAGACCCTGTTTGGGGGCGCGGGTACATTAGCAATAAACTGCAGATCTATGAGGTGAAGAACCTGATAGGCCAGATTAACCATGGGCTAAGAAGATGACTCTGTGGGTAAAGTGTTTGTTATGCAAGTGTGAGAACCTGAGTTAGGATCCCCAGAACCCATATACAGCTGGACAGAGGCCTGCCTATAACCCCAGTGCCGCTTCGAGATGGGAGATGGAGAATCCTTGGCAGCTCATAAGCTAGACATCCTGGCATACACAGCAATGAAACAGACACCTTATTATAAACAAGATGGAAGAGCAAAAACTAGCACCCAAGCTTGTCCTCTGACCTCTACATGTACACTATAGCGTGCGCGCACGCGCACGCGCACACACACACACACACACACACACACACACACACACACACAGGTGCACATGCACACACAGAGACTGTACACACAAGAAAATAAAGGCAACCAGCTTGTCATCTCTGCAGTACGAAGGACACATAAGTGCTGGTTTACGGGCACTTCAGACCACCAAGGAGGGTGACAGGGTGACCAAGCAATGGAAGGTAGGGGAGGGACTCTCAGAGCTACTCAAGTCAAGCACTCCAGCCTACTCAAAACCCACTCAGGGCGCTGCAGGTGCATACATCATCCCAGAAGCAATGATTCAGATAGGACTCCAGGTTTCTAGAACATGCCCAGCCTTTCTGCCAATATTAGCTGCTACTGGGAATGAGCATTAACACTGCAGGAAAGAAGGGAAGTCATGCAAAAGACACACACGAGGAAGGATGCTAGAAGAGACTAGAAAAAGGACAATGGTGTTTGTGGTGGGGGGTTAAGTGTGGTGGCTCAGGTCTATAAGAGAGGCACAGCACAAGAACAGAGCCGGGCTGGGCCACACAGCAAGATGCATCTCATAAAACATCAAACAAACAAACAAACAAAACCCCCAAGAGTCAGAGAGGTGGCCCAAGGGTATAGTGCTTGCCTAGAGTGTCGTTTGAGCACCATCAAAAGAGAAAACAAAGAGAAAAGGCAATTATCTCAATAGATTATCATCCAAAAAGCCTCCACAGGGAACTTCTCATTCACTTCAGTCTCAAAGCTCAGTATACCAGCATTTAATTCCATTACTCAATAAATACCAGGTCCTGTGGATCCTACTAAAATGCAAAGGTAGCAGGCAGGCCAGGAGCCCAGCAGAGGGATCTGGTAGCTGAAAACCATTGGCTTTCCCCTGTTTTCCCACGACCCCCAGCTGCTGGATCAGACACTGAATGGGTTCTGCTTACACTCCAGAGAGCCCAGGTACTGTAAATATGCTGGGACGGCAAACAAGAGGTGAGTCCCTCCCGGTTCTGCTGGAACTCCCTGTTCATTTCCTACCAGGCCAGACAATTTCAAAGGTCTCACACCTCCTCAAAGTGTCCATCAGAAACCTAAATTTAGTTCATGCAAACCAGGCCAAGCAAGAACATTTAGATCTCATGGGTCACTCAAAATGATGAGAACTTCCCAATCTCCATGTCACATACCCCCACACACACCCCTCCCACATCAAAATGAATCGCAGTGTATAGGTCTTTCTTTTCTACACAAACTATAGTCGGCCCCCACCTATTTAGGTGTCTAAATAAGCATTATTGGAAGTGCATGACAGTGTCAGCTGTCTAAACCTGTAAGGAATTTTAGGGCATTACCGATATAACAGGACTTTAACTCAGTCACGCAATGGGTTGCATTTTAGTATGAAGGCAGCTATAACAATTATCAGGCGGAAGAGTGCCCCGCCATACAAAGTCTGCTTGTAAATGAGCTGTCTTGCCTTCAAGTAAGGAGCTACTGGGTTGGAAGACGCTCTTTATCTGAAACAAATCATTCACTGAAAGTGGCAGAATCAAAGACCTGACCAGCATCCTCTTCCAGCCACCGAAGGAAGGTACTGTCCCAAGTTACTCCTTCCACAGTCAAGCCAAGATCTCTTATTAGAACATTTGCAAATTCTGAATGGTAGAAAGGGATTCTTCAGGCTATTTCCATATGCAAACAACCCTGACTCTACAGGCCTAAGTGGCCGTCCACAAGGCCAATCACTTGTTAGCAGTAACGATGAGAAGCGCCCAGGCTCCCTCCAAGAAGGCTGGGTGCCTGAAGATATTTTTTTCTAGCTGCCACCTTCCCCAGCACTCAAAAGTCCACTTCACCTTTTGTTCCCTGCCCATTTGTTTCAGAGTTTGTAGATCTTTTTGGTCTAAGTAGAAAAGCAGTTAGAATAAGGAGAAATGATTCTGCTGCCTTGCCTATACAGCTGTAAGCAAAGCTGCACGCTCCTTCCTAATTATGACAAGCTCAAATAGGACCTCGGATAATGTTGCCTTCATTTTGACACACTAGCAAACATTCATTAAAACAAAACAAAATAAACAAAAATCCTTCCATTTTCTACCAATTTCTTCACTATTATTTCAACATATTTCTTTAAACTCAAAAATAATGGTTTGGGTAAGTTGGCCTTTGGGTGATTCAAATTTTGGTTAAAAAAAAAAATGGCACAGTTGAAGCAGGGTGTGGTGGCACATGTCTTTTAATCCCAGCACTCAGGAGGCAGAGGCTGGCAGGGGAATCTCTGTGAGTTCTAGGACAACCAGAACTGTTACACAGAGAACTGTCTTGAAAAAAATCAACCAAACAAACAAAAAAGGTACAATTGTAAGATAAAGAGCTACTTTTAAAATATAAAACAGGGACACACCTCCATACCCATTTTTAAAAATACAAATATTCACACCAGGAAAGCCCATGGTGTGTGTGTGGAGGGGGCAGGGGAGCACTTCAACAAGCTGTGGAGACCCTGACCTCTTACTAACTTGTTGGGGGGCTTAAGTGTGGTAGAGAAACTGGAGAGCAATGAGGGAAATGATTTCAAAGCCAGTCTACTCCGAGCCAGCAGAATTCTTAATGCAGTGTTAACAAGGCTGAGATATCCGGGCAGGCCACTCTGACCTAAAAGTGTAAAAGCCGCATTCTACCGTAATTTATTTATGATACCAATGTGTTACCAGATCAGTCTATTTCAGTATTAAAGATCCAACAACTTCCACACTTCAGAGTGACAGACATGACAAGGTCCATGTGATGTTACCCTGGGCTCCCCTTGCATTCAATCTGATATAGAAAATCTGCCCACATATCTGACTCCTTAGTGGAATCCATCCAACTAATTCAGAGGCTAGACCTGGAACGTAAATGTTGATATTGATCGCTCTACTTCCACAGATTACACTAGCTATAAATATCGGTCCAAGAGAAGCTGACACACATCACAGCCCAGGTAAAAAGAACCCTGTTAAGGAATCTGGAAATCAAGGCCACCCAAAAAAAGCCTTCTGTCAGTCCAACACACCAAAGGGCAGCCTGAGGCTTTTTCCTTTTCCGAGTGAAGCTCAAAATAGATTTCAATTCTCCAGCTGATGGGTCTCACCCGCTGCCTTCTGAATCTAGAAGCTGAAAGCAGAATAAACTGCCTGCTCCTTTACACAAGGCATAGGATCTATTTTGCACATGCTTATTTAAGATGCCGGGCGAGTGTGGTTTTGGTTAATCCTCACAACCCCCGCACTGACATTTAATCGGAAGACTTATTTTCTTTAGAGGACTTAGCTGCTTGTAAAGACATCTTTGTGTTTTCAATTCGCTGTTTCATAGATAGAGGGAAAAAACCCTACTTTCACAATATTTTATTTGTTTACCACCAGACACTCAAGTGGACCGGATCCCAGAAAACAGGACCATCTCAGCCCATGATCAAAGGATAAAAGACACTCATCAAGGAAAGAGACCATTTAGAGAGGGTTAAAACTATCTCATTTCCCTGCCTGGAAGGAAAGAGTTTGGCAGCTGGAGGAATGGGTTCTGTGTCCCCCTAGGTTAGTCGCCTAACCTCATGGCTTGCCGCTCCTTGTTCTGTTCAAAGAGCAAGCCTCCTTCTCTAACAGCCTTGCCGGAATCCCCTCTCCAAGGCAGCAGGCCCTTTGGGTACAGTCACCCCCACCTTAACATGTCTTTCTCTTCCCAACACTTGTCACCAGCTTTGAGTGTCTGTGTTACTCCAAGCCTCTCTGGGGGCAGGGTAGGTCTACCGTAGCGTTCAACACACACCATCTACAGTGCCTAGCGCCGAACGGACTCTCCAACTCACGTCCAACAAATGAATGGACAGGAAGGGGTAAGGGGGCTGTCATTCTGGGGCCTCCACGACCGCCCACCGAGGCCAGAGCAAAGGAAATGTGCGGGGGGGGTGTTTGGGGGTGTCGGCGAGCTCACCTCCCTCCCCGGGAGACAAAGGAAGAGGGCCTGAGGTGGTCCGGTCCAGACAAGGAAGCAGCGGGGGTGTGGACCAGTGGGGACAAAGGGTGGCTGGGCAAGGTTAGGGTCGAGGTGGGGGTGGGGGCTCGGGAGAGGACACAGACCGCGGGAAGATGCAAGCGGCTGTGTGTGGGGGCGAGTGCGAGCCCCGAGCGGGGTCTAGACGGCTGGGCCGCGCGACAGGGGGTCTCTTGAGCCCCGAGGGCCGGGGAGGCTGCGCGGCCTAGGGGCCCCAGCTCCGCACCTGGTAAATGGCCGCCCAGCTCCCGGCCTTGTCGATCTGTTCGAACTCCTTCTCCATCTCCATGGCGGGACGGGCCGGCTGCCCGCGTCCCCTCGGCCGTCCGCCGCGCTAGGCCGTGTCGCTCCGCGTTCCGAGGCCCGCCGCCCGCCGCCACCGCAGCCCCAGCCTCTCGAGCCGCCGCGGCTTCTGCATGTCAAGCCGGCAGCCGGAAGTACGCACCCCGCCTCGCCGCGAGCTCCGCCCTCTGTACGTAAGGACCAATCAAATAGCGAGGAGGCTTGCCGGCACTTCCGTGGGGGCGGGGCCGGGGCGGAGCTTAGTGGAGGAGGCCTGGGCCAGAAGAGCTGACCTGCTGCGCGCGCGGCTCGTGGCTTCCCGGGTTCCGCGCTCGAGTGGGCGCGCGCTCGTTGCCCAGGCGACCCCCGGCGGCGCGCCCAAGGCGCGTGGACCTAGGCAGGGTTGACGGGATCGCGAGTTCGAGGCTCAAACCTGCGGGTTGAGTCACACGGCGAAGGCGTGGCGAAGGCGTGGCGGTTGGGGCGTGGGGAGCGGCATTTCCTGTCCCGTTCTTTCTGTGTTTTTTGTTTTTTGTTTTTTCCAGGGTGTCTCTGCGTAGCCCGGGCTGTCCTGAAACTCGCTCTGTAGATTAGGCTAGCCTTGAACTCACAGAGATCCGCCTGGCTCTGCCTTCCCTTCTTTATTTTTAACTCAGGGTTGCACTATCCCAGGTTGGCCTTCTGACTTACTCTTCCAGGTCAAGGATGATCCTCCTGCCTCCACCTCCCAGGTCTTGGAATCACAGGCATGTGTTGGCGGGGTATGGAATCAGAGCTCCGTGCATGCTAGGATGCACTCTGCTCGCTGAGCCACATCCCAGCTTCTTGTTTGTTTAAAACTGAGTCACTGTAGCCCCAGCTGGCCTGGAATTCACTATGTAGCCTAGGCTGGCCTCCAGCTCACAATCCACTGGCCTTAGTCTCCCAAGTTCCCTGCATGTGCCAACACCCAACTGTCCACTTTACTCTCCTGAAACAACAGAGTTTATGAGATTTCTACCCAGGCAGAATGAGTGGATGGTGTCTGTGCTAGTTTTCTCTCTTTCCACAGTATCTAGAAAATTCTGGTCAGGCGTGGTGGTGCCTGCCTTTAAACCCAGAACTTCTGAGGTAGAGGCAAAGGGTCTCTGAGTTCGAGGCCAGCCTCGTCTACATGAGTTCCAGGACAGCCAGAGTTACACAGTGAGACCCTGTCGCAAAGCAAACAAAAAACAAACAAAAAGGAAAACCTTCCTTGGGGGTGATGGTGGCTCACAACCACCTGTAAGTCCAGTTTCTGGTGGCTCACGGCTATCTATAACTCCGGTGTCAGGCCCTCTTTTGACGTACAAGGGCACCGGGCACATGTGATACTATACATACATGCAAACAAAAAATTCATACAAATAAAATAAATCTAAAAACATTAGAAAGAAAGAGCTCTCCCGTAAGAACTCATCCAGCTGCAAGTTCTCTGGTGTGTTCAGACTGCCCAGGATGAATACTGAACGTTGGTTCTGATACCTGGGCTCCTGGAAGTATAAGAGAACGGTGAGGTTGCCTTCCTCTGGGAAGCTTGACTGGAGCTTGGAGTTGTTACCACACACTATGGGCTCAACACATGAAGGAAAAGAAAACTGCATTGGATCAGTGCCCTGTGCCCAACTCTAGCTCCTGGTGTGACGGTGACTTCCGGCTTGCTCCTGGGATGCTGTGGAAGGCACTGTGCCTGGAATGCAAAGCCCCATTTTCATTTTTTCTCCATAACTACCCTCTCGTAGAGGCATCTGGATTCCCATCTTAGGGCTGACAAAAACAGTGCACAGAGACAAGTCTCTTTTCCAAGGAGACATTGCCAAGCTGGGCTAGCAGCTGAACACGGCTGTGATCCTAACACTTGAGAAGCTGAGGCAGGAGGATCACCCAAAATTCTAGGCCAGCCTGGTCTACGTAGTGAGTTCCAGGCACAGTGAAAACCCTATCTCAAAAAGCCATAAACAAAGCAGTCTTGCAAAGGGGAAGGGAGGCTGGATTGACCTTCAGAGAATCTCTTGCTTAGGAGCCAGGCTGCAGGGGGTGGGGGGTGGGGGAGGGGCGGGGCAGCACAACACAGATGGACGCACACGACGACTCGGGTTCTAAGGTCCTATGATATAGCCTGGGGTGGATTCCTGGTAAGCTCAGCATCTTGATTTTCTCCACTGTGAAAGGGGGATCATAAGATGTGCCTACTTCAGGATGGGTGGGTGGTGGGGTGGTGCGTGCATTTAATCCCAACACTTGGGAAACAGAGGCAGGTAGATCTCTGTGAGTTCGAGGCCAGCCTGATCTACAGAGCGAGTTCCAGGACAGCTAGGGCTGTTACACAAAGAAACCCTAAAAATAAAAAAATAAAAAGAGTGCCTACCTCATAAAAGGTGGACGAGTTTATCTAATAGGCTTATTTCAAATAGTAGCAAATGGGTAGGCAGATGAATTTTTTTCATGGCACACATGCAATTTGAGGTCCAAGGACAACTTGTCAGAGTCAATAGTCTCCTTCCACTGTGTGAGACCCGGGGATCAAACTTAAGCTGTCAGACTTGGCGGCAAGCAGCTATACCCAGAGAGCCATCTAGTCAGCCCAGGGAGCCATCTAGCCAACCCATTAATTCTTGCTGGATAAAGACAGCTCACCTGCTAAACAATATTCTTAGAAATAGAGTGCTCCCTCAAGAGAAAAAGTTGATTATTCTGGTGAAAAATTTGGGACTCCACCCTTGGAGGCTGCCTAACTGAAGTCGTTGCCTATTTAAATGACTCGGAGTAGGTGGGCCCCTCCTGTCCTTAAGGTACACATTTGAGGAGTAGCTCCATGGAGTAAAGGTGCCTCTTTCACCCCTGTATACAGAGCTAAGTAGATGAACAGATCCTCGCCCCCCCCCCCACACACACCCGTCTGTTTCTTTTTTGCAGTGCTCAGGATGGAGCCCAGGACCCCCACATGCTAGGAAGTCGCTCTAATCCTGAGCTACATACCCTGCCCCTCTTCATACTTTTTATTTGACACATTTTCACTAAAGTGTCTCAGAAGAGCTTGAACTTTTGATCCTCCTGCCTCAGCCTCCTGAGTAGCTGGGACGAGAGGCCTGTGGCACCAGGCCCAGTCTTCACTGTTCACAAGGCCCCAGAGTCGGCTGGCATGGTAGACCTCCTTCTGATGCCCGAGGCCCCTTCTCTGCTTCTATCTCCAGCAGGCTGTCTTTCCTTGGCAGTATACCCTCACCCTTGCCTTATTTCCACATGGTCTCTCTGGCTCCTCCTGGCTGACAAACCTCCCTGTTTGCTTCTGTAAGAACACTTGTCATTGTGTCCCAGGCTGATGTGCTGGGTCCAGTGATCCAGATCTCCTCCCGAGGCTCCTAAGTCAATGACATGCAAAACTATTTTCCCAAATAAGGTCACACTGGTGATGTGACTTCCTAGGGGCCCCACTGAACCCACTGAAGTGGCAGAAGATGAAACCCTCTGAGAAATCCTAACCCTGGAGAAAAGGCTGAGTCCCAGCATGTCTCACATCCACTCTCCACACAGCGGCACCAGAGATGGTCATGCCTTCCTGATTAAAACACTGTGAGGCTTTCTCGTTCTACTTAGAAAAAAGGCCTGGTCCAGAGCTGGAGAGATGGTTTTGTGGTTAGGAGCACTTATTGCTCTAACAGAAGAACCCCATTCAGTTCTCAGACACCACATAGTGGCTCACAACTGCCTGTAATTCCAGTTCTGGAGGATCCGATGCCTCTTCAGACACACACACACACACACACACACACACACACACTTAAACAAATGTGTGTATATAAAAAAAGAATAGCTGGGCAGTGGTGGTGCATGCCTTTAATCCCAGCACTTGGGAGGCAGAGGCAGGCGGATCTCTGTGATTTCAAGGCCAGCTTGGTCTTCAAAGCAAGATCCAGGACAGCCAGGGCTGTTACACAGAGAAATCCTGTCTCAAAAAACCAAATATAAATGAAAATGAAAAAAGCATAATGATCCACCCCTAGCTCTGGCTTTCGTGCCCAGGTGACCGTGGTGACCTGTCCTATCTGCCTCCTTACCCTCTCTCTCCATTGCCTGCTTCCCTCCGTTCTGGGTCCCTTCCCAGTACACCTGGCAGGTTTCCACCACAGGACCTTTGTGCTATCCAGTCCTGACCAGGCCCCTCTGTGTATGTTTTCTCCCTTCAGGTCTGAAGCTGAGTGTCACCTCCCCAAGCAGGTCTCCTGACTGCAGCCACAGGCCCCTGTCCTCCTCTGCTGTACCTATTTGCTGGCTTGTCTCCTGGCAGTCCTGTTCCATCAGGGCGGAACCTCTCTGTTCCCACATCCCAGGCATCTGACATTTGCTGGAAAGAGAGACTTCAATGACCCTAAATGTCAGCTTTCCCCGAAGCCCTGTGGACAAAGCCAGCCCTGCCAACCTAATGATGATGGTGGCTGATTAGAAAGTAAACAAGGTGGCCTGTGTCACCATGGCTAATGCCCTTTCTGGTCAAGCAAGTCTGTGTTCTCACTCCAGTGTTCTCACTCAGGGTCTTGGCTTTCTCTTCGCAGATCCCACTAAGGAAAGACATCAGCACCACAAGTCAGTGACCAGTCAACTTTTTAATCATCCCGGGACTCTTGTGGGTAGAGGAGGACAGCTGTTTTTGAAGCACGGGGCTGTTGCTGACCCCTGATTGAGGTGGTCAGCAAGTGGCCTGGACAGTAGGTGGCATCGGCCTACCGGTAACGCAGTTCAGAGCTCAGGATCCGAAATAACGCTCGAGCTCTAATGCCACTTTATCTGGGGGGCCCTACTCCTCTCCCCACAGCCCCCACCCCAACCCCCACCCCTTCACTGCCTGCCGTGACTTGACGTGTTTGTCATCATCCCTTGGCCACTAACTGTAAACTTGGTGAATAAGTGGAGCTGAGTTGTGTTGTCCAATACCATCTTCCTTGAGCTGGAAGTCTGCAAGTCATTCTCCCCAAACCCACCAGTGCTTGGAAGGTTCTAGAAATCAGAATGACAAGGGCTTCTTTGCCTCTCATAGACTGAGTCCCTTGGAAGGTCAGCACAACTACCCAGTGCTGGGACCCCACAGGCAGGAAGGGTGTGGCCTGCCTCTCTGAGCCTCAGGACTGGATTTCCCAGCAGACTCGGGCACCTGGATGGCTTGGCGGGCTGGTCCCTGAGATGGAGTTTCCAGTGGGGGGATGTCAGAGTGCTGGCACTGGAAGACCTGGGCTCCAGCCTGAAGCTGCCTGGGCATCAGTGAAACTCCAAAGTCCCCTGAAGTCCTTGGAACTGTTTGACTTTCTCAGGTGCAGACAGTTGCTGCTCAGAGAGAGTCAAAGGAATAATCAGTGCACATCCCAGTGCCAACAGGTGGCCTGGATCAGGGAGCCTGTGGCTGTCACATCGGAGTTTCCAGGCCCAGAGTCTACCTCTCACAGCCTGTGTGCCCAGACCAAGTTCCTTTGTTTGTTTGGTTGGTTGGTTGTTTGTTTGGTTTGGTTTTTAGAGGCAGAGTTTCTCTGTGTAGCTTTGGAGCCTGTCCTGGAACTTACTCTGTAGCCCAGGCTGGCCTCGTACTCACAGAGATCGGCCTGCCTCTGCCTCCCGAGGGCTGGAGTTAAAGGCGTGCGCCACCGCTGCTCGGCCTGGACCAGGTTTCTTAACCTCTTGGTGTTGGCCTAGATAATTTCCTATGAGAAAACCCAAGCAAAAGTGGCTTTTGCAAAATGGGAAGTTTTTGGTTCATGAAAATGGGAAGTCTAAAAGCTGCTTGCTTCAGGCACAGTGTGATCTTGGGCCTCAGATAACGTCATTCTGACTCTGTATCCTCAGCCCCTGTCTCTGCTTGCCCTGTGCTGGCTTTGGTCCTGGGTCAGCTGTCCTGGGATGGCCTGGGATGGCCCAGCAGCCCTCTCTCCCAGCACATATCCTAGTCTATAGTCCCCCAAGTCCCACAGAGGGAGGGACATGTGTCACCTCCAAAGCCAATCTCTGTCCAGAGGAGAATTTGGCAGATGTAAGAGCCCAGGCTCACAGGGGCCAATGACTTAACCGAGGCTGTGCAGCCAGCAAGGCTAAAGCAGGCTTTGAGCGTGGACCTCTAACCTCAGAGTCCGTGCCCTCCTCCAGGATGTTGTACAATCTCCCCAGGAATTCCCATGAGCTCTAAAAATAGCACAAGTGGCCCTGAGAATGCCAGTCATTGTGACATCTACTACTTTAAAGACCAGGCATGGTGGCCTACGCCTGTAATCCTAGCGCTAGGGGGTGGAGGCGGAAGGTCCAGAGGATCAATGTCATCCTTGGCCATACAGAGGGTTCAAGTCCAGTCTGAGCTACATGAGACCCTGTCTCAAAAAAAAAAAAAAATTTAAAACTTAACACTATGAAAGTCGATACTATTAGGAATCCCATTTGAAGTGAAGCACAGAGGAGTTAGGCAACTAGCCCACAGTTGCACAGGACTTGAACTTCTGGTTCTGAAGTTCTGTTCTTTTGAGTTCGGCACCATTTCAGGAAGGGAGGCGGCCCCACCCGAAGCTCCGCCCCACTCACATCCTCACTGGGCTCTTCAAAGCCTTAAAGAGACTCTCCCACCTCTCTGCCCCCGGAAAACATTTCAGACTTGATTCCAAGCCATTATAAATAAACACAAATATAATCCCAAGCAGGCCGTCTCGTAAGAAGAGACGGGAGGAGGAGGCATTTAGGGGAACTGGGGGAGTCACGTGTATGCTGAGAAAGCCTGCAGAGCGGCATGGGGGCGTGGTTCGAGGAGGGAAGTGGAACCCAGAGATGGAAATGAGGTTTGGCCTCCCGCTTTCAGCAAAGGTGGAGTCTGGGAGGGTTGCTAGAGGCCAGGGCACTTCTCCACCCTCCCTGACAGGGTCAGGGCACTGTTGTTGCAGACGGTGGTTCTGGGTTTGGATCATGAAACCTGGAGGGAGGCCTTGGGCAAGCATGCTCTTGGGCAAGCCAGTTCCTCATCTCTCTGACCCTCAATTTTCTCTTACGTAAGGCAGGGAGGCATTCGTTAAGTGAACCGGAGCGTCGAGTGCTCCACTCTCTCAGGTTAGCAGCAAGGTCTTCGTAAATTCGGTTCTTATGATATCACAAGTGCAGGTTACCAGCTAACTCTAGAAACTGCCTAATGTGTGCTGTCACTTACATCTCTGGAGCTTCATCCCGCTGCTGAGAGCAAGTGTGGCTGGCTCGGTGAGTGGACGCACAGCTGGGACAACGGCACAGCCCCGCCCCCCGCCCCCCGCCCCCCAGCCTTGGTTGGTTGTACCTTTGCTATCTTGAAATTATAATCGCTTTCTTGTTTTTTTTTTTTTCAGTGTTGGGGGATTGAACCCAGAGCCTTGTGCATATTAGACAAGAGCTGTATCACTGAGCTATCTCCCCAGCCCTCTTCAAATATCTGGTCTTATAGGGGTGATCTAAATGGTCATGTTCTTTTGTCTCTGACCAAAGACCTGGCAGAAGCAATTGAAGGGACAAGAGGAGTTTCGTTGTTGTTTACTTGTTTTTTGTTTCTGTTCTTGTTTTTTTTTTTCAGCACTCGATTCCAAGGAAGAAAACAATACAGCCCATCATAATGGGAAAGGCAGCGTCCCCTGGCCAGTGGGTGCCTGGATGCAGCTTCTCACATCCTGGCAGGTCAGGAAGCAGAGACAGGACCCAAAACAGGGTCAGGCTATAACCCACAGGGCTCATTCCAAGAGATCTGATGTTCACCAGCCAGACCATACCTCCCAAAGGTCCCACAAGACCCAAATAATGCCACCAGCTGGGAACCAAGTATCTCAACACACGAGGCTCCGGGCGGGGGGGCGGGGGGGCATTTTATTATTGTTAGAGCAGTTTCTTTGAAGATGGTATATAGTCTTGTCCTGTCATTCTGGGAGAGACCAACGACGGCCTGTCCTAAAACAGGGCAACTTGCAGGAGTCAGTTCTCTCCTGCCATGTGGGTCCTGGGAATCGAACTTGGGTCATCAAGCTTGGCAGCAAGTGCCTTTACCCACGGAGCCATCTTGTCGGCCCAGTAATAGGGATTGTTAACGGAACTGCTACATGCACTGGGTATAAACCTCCAGCCAGCTTCAGGGCCAAGTGTGCATCTCTCCGGATCTCTGCAGTGACCTGGGGGGAGGAAACTGAGGCCAGGGGTGACTTGTCTTCGGTTGCACATTGGTGAGGGGATGGCCTGGCCTGGTCCTTGTTCTTGTGTGTGTGTGTGTGTGCATGTGCAGGTGTGTGCACGTGTTGGGTGTCATTCCTCAGATGCTGTTGACCTTGTTTTGGAGTCAGGGCTTCTCACTGATCTGGAACTCACCAAGGTGTCAGGGCTGGCTGGTGAGCAAGGCCCAGGGATTGCCTGACTTGGTATCCCCAGCATTGGAATCACAGATGCTTGCCACTCAGCCTTGATCCCTCCCTCACTCTGAGTTCTGGGGATCAAACTCAAGTCTCATGCTGAGTTATCAGAGAGACAGTGTCTCCCCTGGAGCTCAGGCTGACCTTGAACTCCTGTTGATCCTTCCTCCTTCAGTCTCTTTGGTGCTGGATCACAGGTGGGTGTCACCATGCCCAGATTCACGTTCTACAATTGGAAAGGGAAATGGCCTCTGAGATTCCCACCGACTAGAACTTGGATTCCTTTGCAATGGGAAGAGGCCACAGAGAGGACTCCCGTTTGGGATAGGTAAAGGTGGAGGGACCCAGACTTCAGCTATCCAGATGGCCTCACCCAGACTGCGGGGAAGCTTTGTGCCAAGGGCTTTGGCTGTCCCTGCTGCCCTGGCCTGGGGTAGGCCAGGAAGCCAGACTCTTTTTAAAAAAAAAAAAAAAATACTTTATTTATTTGTATTTTATGTTTTGCCCACATGTATGTCTGTGTGAGGGAGTCAGATCCCTTGGAACTGGAGTTACAGACAGTTGTTAGCTGCCGTATGGGTGCTGGGATTTGAACCTGGGTCCTCTGGAAGAACAGTCAGTGCCCTTAACCCCTGAGCCTTAGTGAGCGGGGTAGGAACTTTTGTTTAATCAGGGTGAGGGGTGGCAGAGAGGGAGAGGGGGCTTAGAGCAGCCTCCATTCGGGGACACAGGCTAGCTGCCACAGATAAGCAGCTTACCATCAGAATGTGAGGCCAGCGGAGGGTGTGCAGGAAACACTTAACATGGCACTACAAGTGGCTTGTGGCCTTGTGGATGAAACTGTGGACAGTTTTATTGTGTGGCCCCTTTCTACCTCGAGTGTCCCGTCTGTTACCCTGACAGCTGCGAACAGTTGTATTTGTAGCCGTGGGTTCGTCTGAGCTGTTGGGTCAGATCCTAATTGGATCCAATATCAATTCTCTTTTTTCGTACAAATGGGTTTGAAGCTAGACACTAGCCCATCCAGTGAAGGACTACATTCCTAGCATCCTTTGAAAGTAAATATGCTACTTCCGTACAAAGGCTATGAGTGGACTTCATGTGATCTGCTTTTAAATCCTCACCTTAAAGGTGAGTGGGCATGGTGTGGGGGACACTTGATCTTTTGTTTGTTTGTTTTTGATACAGAGTTTCTTTGTGTAGCCCTGGCTGTCCTGGAACTCACTCTGTAGACCAGGCTGGCCTCAAACTCACAGAGATCCGCCTGCCTCTGCCTCCCGAGTGCTGGCATTAAAAGTGCGCTCCACCACCACTGGGCTCCAGGATCTTTTCTTTACCTTTTCTCCATTTTACTGCTTGGAATGGAATATACTGGGCATGAGTTTGAACTGTGCAGACAAGAGCTAAGTGGAAGGATGGAAGAGAACAAGATAGAAGGACCTGCCTTGGTCTCACAGCTGGTTATGTAAGAGAGACGACCAAAAGACCCCTATGCAGCCACTGTACCTAGTTCCTCTCACCCCATGGCTTCCAGGCACATCCTCATTGTTACAGTGAACTCTACTGCAGCCAGAGAGCTGGCTCGGTGGTCAAGAACACTGGCTGCTCTTGCCAAGAACCTGGGTTCCATTCTGCACACCCCCGTGGTGGCTCACAGGAGTATGTAACTCCAGTTCCAGGGGATCTGATGCCCTCTTCTGGCCTCCATGGGCACCAGACACACACATACATAGTGTACAGACATACATGTCAACAAAACACTCATAAACAGAAGAAACAGACAGTGAACTGTGCTTAGGGTCTGTCAGTCGGGACCCTAGTCGGTAACGAAACCCGCGCGATTCTCTCACTCCAGTCACGTTGCATGGAAAGGGCTAGGTCCCACTTCCAGAGCCCGGTGGCCTGCTCCATGTGGTACTGGGGATGGGATCAGCACCCTGGGAAGGTCGCAATGCTGTAGGAGACAAAAGGCAGAGGGGACTTAGGAACAATGGTGCACAGTGCTTGTCAAACAACCAATA
This sequence comes from Peromyscus eremicus, assembly GCF_949786415.1. Lineage (NCBI taxonomy): Eukaryota > Metazoa > Chordata > Mammalia > Rodentia > Cricetidae > Peromyscus > Peromyscus eremicus. The sequence goes on along the minus strand of NC_081419.1, from coordinate 141,455,969 downwards.
AAAACATCTATCCTCCCCCGAGATTCTGAGCATCTTGGGAAAGACCCTAACTGCAGCTGGGGGGCAGCTGGGCTTGGAACAGGCTCCCCCTGCCTCCCGCCATGGGCTCCCTCCATCCTCACAGCTCCCTTCCCCCTTCTCGCCCAGTGTGTTGAAGAAGGGAGGTGGACTCCTTCCAGGGCTTCTTGGCTTCAGGGCCTGGACGTGTTGGGCAATGCTGGTGTGGGGGTGGGAGGCACAGTCTGCTGAGGGCTTTCTTGGGAACGCTGCCCCTCTTGTAAAAGAGACATACAGGAGGAACGGGCGTGCCACCAGCTGCCGTGAAAGGGAGAGGAAGCCCCTGTAGGCTTGACGAGACCTGTTGGCAGAGACCACAACCCCTTCCCACGTCTGCAGCATGGGGCTGGCTCTTTGGTTACTTGTGGCTGGTAACATGATAGTGACCTGTGACTTTTTTCTTTTCTTTTTTTTGAGGAAGGGTCCCAGGTAGCCAAGGATGGCCTCGAACTTCTGAGTGTCCTGCCTCCACTACCTGAGTCCTTGGGATTGCAGGTGTGTACCACCACAGTTTATGTGGTGATCAAGCACTCGATCAACTGAGGCCCCACACCAGTTGCCTGTGACGTCTGTCTTTGGTTTCTGCCTCCCTCCAGGCCTTCCATCTTACCCTAGCACCCCTAGCTCTGGAAGTTAAGAACACTCATTTGGAAAGAACCCAAGGCACCCTGTCCCCACACAATTCTAAGTCAGAATCTCCCTAGTCACTCCTGACTTCTTCATTTCAGGAGACCTGGGTACAGAGGCCTAAAAACAGAACTCCAGCCTTCATGGGAACCTCGGTTGTTCCCATGGCCCTTCTCTTGGAAGTGAGACTCAGCCTTGTTGGAAGGCATTGACCCTGTGGGCACAGTTCTCAAGGCCTCAGGTAGGATCTGGGTGAGAGGAGGTGTCTTCCAAGTGCTTGTTGAATGAATATAAGAAATGAATCATCTAAATCCAGTTGAATGAGTCCCTGAACACAGCGGGTCTCCTCCCCTACCACCCTCCTGTGTCATCCAGGACAAGATAGTTCCTGCCCAGGGAAATGAGGTCAACTCCATTCCCAGTTTCCAATCATTTTGGAATCCCCCTTCCCCTGCCCTCCTTAGCCCAGATCCCTCTCTGACCCGGGGCATCTTGGGAAAAGGAAGCAAGGAGGTTGGAAGGAGGCTCGAGAACCATGGATAAGCGTCCAGCCTTTGAGGCTGGACTTTTGAAATCTTAATTTCTTCCTGATTGCTGTGTGACACATGTCTCTCTCATGGCAACAGCTTGAAGCACCTGATGTATTCTCCACTGCTGATGGGCCACGCTGCTAGCTTGGTGAGCATATACTGACACAGGGTCTCCCATGAAACCAGAGCAGCCTTGAACTTGAGGCAATCCTCCTGCCTCAGATTCCCAAGTGCTGAGATGACAGGCATTTGCCCCCATCACCTTGTCCACCGTTTTCCTGGCCCCCTGTTTCCTCATCTGTCCTGAGTGCCTCTCCAACCCTGTGATTATTCCCTTTGTGGGATCATCTACCGTTCTCCAGCTCTCTCCCTCTCTGTGTCAGACATCAGAGGTTGGTCCCCTCTCTCCTCACCAGCCACGCTGTGTGGTCCAATCCCCATCTTTGGACAGGACTGAAGAACAAGTCCTCCCCCCACAGGCATTTCTGAGAAGTCTGGACGTGTTGTCCCTGAGTTCTGCTCGTCACTTGTCTGTTCTTGCTCTGAGCTGTGGCTGATTCACTCCCAGCTTCCCTCTACCCTTCTCAGGAATGCTTTGGGGCCTGAGGATGTGGCGTGGTTGGCAGAGGTCTTGTCTAGCATGTGGGAAAGCACTGAGCCCAGCCCCCAGCACCACGTGAGTCAGGCCCGTTGGGGCATGCCTGTAATCCAGGCCTGCCGGAGGTAGGCTCAAGATCAGAAACTCAGGGTCATCCTTGGCTACATATTGAGCTGGAGGCCAGCCTGGACTATGTGAGACCTGGTCTTTAGAAAATAATGACAGAGACTTTTGGCTACGTCGGGTTGACAGCAGCTCCCACAACTTGGGGCTTAGCTTCCCTGCAGAATGAGCCGTGACCCTGTGGTAACCTTCCCCCACCCCCACCCTCTCACCCCCACCCCCTAATCTCCCAGGAGCTCTGTGTCTGGGCACTTGCTCAGGTCCCTGAGTGGACTCTGTTCCTTCCCCCAGGGCCCTGTCAGGAGAGCAGGGCTCAGCCTTCAGGAGCACCCCATAGAGAGCATGACATGGAGGGCATGTCACCAGCTCACTAACCTGCTTCAAAGGCAGACAGATGACCAGGGCGGTCTCCTAGTGGCACCGATTCATTTGACCAATGGGAGGCTACTTAGGATGGCCCCCTGTTGCCTCAGTATCTCCCACCACCACTGGGGCCTCTGGCAGGGCGCTCCCATCCAATCCTGTTTCAGAGGATGCAGCTCCAGAGACCTCAGTAGAAGACAGGGACTACAGTTTCACTTTTCCCAACTCAGTCATCCAATGAAACGTCTTCTTTCGAACTCAGCACCCGAACACTCTTGGCACCTCTGAAGTAGCGACATCTAGTCCTGGACCTAAACAAAGTTTGGATTCCTATCCTGGATTCTGTGACCCCTGGTTTGGGCTAGGTCCTTTACGAAGCAGTGAGATGGAGTTAAGCGTCCCTGGAGTTACCCAGGCTAAGCTCAAAGGTTGCCAGGGCCAGCCACCTCCCTGCAGGCCCCATGGAGAAGCCATTAAGCAGAATGTCAGCCTCCTCCCTCTCCTGTGGCTCCACATAAGTGAGGAGAGAGTGTATGCGCCCTCCACTCCCGGAAGTGCAGCTGCACTGGAGAAGAGGGACCTGGACATCATGCAGACAGACTCAGAACCAGAATCTGAGACTAGAGTTCTTTTCAATTAAAAAAAAAATGTGAAATATGATGATCAGGTGCAAATGATTTTATTTTCTCTCTTGACACAGGGTCTGGTCCTATAGCTGAGGCAGGCCTGGACATCCAAGGCAGCCCAAGATGGCTTCAAACTTGAAATCCTCCTGCCTGTGTAGGTGTGTGATGTGTGAGTATGTATGTATGTGTGATGAGTATGTATGTATGCATGTATGTATGTATGTATGTATGTGTGAATGGGAATGGTCAGAGGACAACCTTCAAGCGTCAGTCCCTGCCTGTCACCTTTGACACAGAGTCTCTATGCCTTTGTATCGGCTGGGCTAGCTGGCTCACAAGCGCCAGGAGATCCTTCTGTTTCTGCTTCCCTCTTTCTTATAGAAACACTGGGATTCTAGGTGCGTGCTTTTATGTGAGAGGCAGACACTAAGCAATATCCCCAGTCCTGGAAATTCTTTCTTGAATTAAAGAACATACACAGAAAAGTGTCTATACACACACAATGATAGAAAAACATCACACACGTATTAATAAATATACAATTTGGAGAGTTTCTACAAACTGAACATGTTAATATAAACAATATGTGTGGTTTAAATGGCGTGTGTGTGTGTGTGTGTGTGTGTGTGTGTGTGTGTGCCTACAGAAGCCAGAAGAAGGCATCGGATGCCCTGGAGCTGGAGTTACAGGTGGTTGGGAGTCGGCCAATGTGGGTGCTGGGAACCGAAGTCAGGTCCTCTAGAACACATCACTCTAAACCACTGAGCCATCTCTCTCTCTCTCTCTTAAATACGAAACGCTTCATGAATTTGTGTGTCATCCTTGCACAGGGGCCGTGCTAATCTCTGTATCGTTCCAATTTTAGTATACGTGCTGCCGGAGTGAGCGCTGACTGAGCCATCTCTCCAGCCCCCCTTCCAAAGTTTAAAAACTTGACATTTGAGTTTGGAGAACCTGGCAGGTTGTGGAATCTGAGGGAGGTGGACGGAAGCTCATTCCTTCAAGGTTTCTTGTCTTGGGTTCCAGCTTGTCTTGGGGCACAGTCTGTCTTGGGGCACAGTGTCTTGGGGCACAGTCTGTCTTGGGGCACAGTGTCTTGGGGCACAGTCTGTCTTGGGGCGCAGTCTGTCTTGGGGCGCAGTCTGTCTTGGGGCACAGTCTGTCTTGGGGCGCAGTCTGTCTTGGGGCGCAGTCTGTTTGGGGCGCAGTCTGTCTTGGGGCGCAGTCTGTCTTGGGGCACAGTCTGTCTTGGGGCACAGTCTGTCTTGGGGCACAGTGTCTTGGGGCACAGTCTGTCTTGGGGCGCAGTCTGTCTTGGGGCACGTTCACGAACTCCAGACAGATATTGAATCTTTCCTCCTGAGATCATGGAGGACCCCGTGAGTGCAGAAGGGCTGTGCGAAGCTGGCTGTCCCCTCCACGCCTGCGTCTGCCACCTCAACTCTTACTATTTTTACTTCTGCCCAGAGGGAAAGCAGAGGTTTCAACAGAGAATATTGGGTGCCAATTACTATAAAAATAAAATTATCTCATGGGTCCACCTCAACAGGTTGAAACACATTACCGGTCCAAATGTGTCATCACCGCTCAAGTTCGTGTCCTCTCTGAGAAGCTGACGTGATCCTCCTTTGAAAGATGAGGTGGTTGAGGCTCAGAGGGAGATGTGGCTTCTAAGGGGCTACAGGGGATGGCGGCAGTCAGGAATCCAGTGACCCCGACAGCACTAGGCTGTTTTTGCCCATTAGCTAATTCTCATCTCCCAGTGGGTCTTGTGGTTCTTGGGGGTGATATGGGCAGTGCCATGTAGCTGCCTAAAGCACAATCCCTTTGTGGGGTGCTGCTTAGGAACTTAGAAGAATCTGCGGCCAGGGTTGGGGTGCAGTCGGCAGAGTGCTTGCCAAGCATGCGTGAAGGCCACGGTTCAATCTCCAACTCTGCATAAAGCCAAAGTGGCGGTGCACATCTGTAATCCCAGCACCAGGGATGTGGAGGCAGGAGGATCAGAAGTTCCTAGTCATCCTTGCTACATAGTGAGTTCAAAGCCAGCCTGAGATAAAAGAGACCCTGTGACACACACACACACACACACACACACACACACACACACACACACACACACACACACGATCTTAGAATATGTTCCGAGTTGATCTGCTCCCCGGCCTGTTCCCAATGGTCTTTCCCGTGGGCCTTGGCGGCAGCACCAGGTAATTCACAGCTGACACAGCCGGGCACAGCAAACAGGTGTCACTGCAGCTTGTGGTGGAGACACAGCTAGGATGACTGGCGTCCGCTGCTGGAGCAGCCACGGGGGACCAGAATTCTCTGGTGCTTTAGTACTTCTCTGTGGATGGATAACAAGAACTGAAAAGGAACTTTTTAGAATGATAAGATTGTTTTCAGAATGAACTTTGTGCACATGGAGAATGTTCTAGAACCAAGCTTGCAAAGAACTAGAAAGAGCCAGGCAGTGGTGGCGCATGCCTTTAATCCCAGCACTCGGGAGGCCGAGCCAGGCGGATCTCTGTGAGTTTGAGGCCAGCCTGGGCTACAGAGTGAGTCCCAGGAAAGGCACAAAGCTACACAGAGAAACCCTGTCTCGAAAAAATAAAAAGAATTAGAAAGATCCCTGTGATGAGATCCCCAGGGAATCAATCTCCCTCCTTCCCTCCCTTTCTTTTTCTCGTTTTTTGAGACAGGGTTTCTCTGCGTGTAGCTTGGCTGTCCTGGATCTCGCTCTGACGACCACACTGGCCTTGAACTCACAGAGATCCACCTGCCTCTACCTCTCGAGTGCTGGGATTAAAGGCGTGTGCCATCACCGTCCGATGCCCTGGGGGATCTTGATTCTATCCCCCAAGTAGAGTTCTCTGAGGTTGGTTTCCTGGGATATACCAGAGTGTGCACAGGAAAACAGCCCAGGCTGGTTTTGGCTGCAGAGTTAACTGGAAGGCCAGGACCAAGGCTGGTGGGTCTAGAAGTTTGAAAAAGCAGTTGGGAAACCAAGGTCTCTCTCCATCCCCACTCTACCATCCACTGTGGCTTTACCCAGAAGCCACTTCCTGTGGCTCCTGGTACTGTGATTGTGAAATTTAAATTTAACATATTGTCATTTGTTAAAATGTCCAGTGGAGAGTGCAAGGGCACTCTGCTGCCAGAAGTCCCCAGAATCTGTGCAGGTCTCACTGGTCCCAGACTGCCTTAAGCTAGTGTACCCCAAACCCTTATCCAAAAGACACCAAGGTGGGTGACAAACATAGGAAGACATTTCTTAATTAAAACCTATTTTAAATTGATATGTGACAATATTAAAGTTGTAAGTATTGGTTGAGCTGTGTGATGTTTCCATACATGTCTACATTGTGCGATTTTAAATCTACTTGAATCCATCAGTCTCCTTAGACAACACCTCTTTATTCTCACTTATTTCTTTTATGTGTGCATTCTATGCATGTGTGTGTGTGTGTGTGGTATGTGTATGTATGTGCATACAGTGTGGTGTGTGTGGTATGTGTATGTGTGGTATGTATGTGTGGTGTGTGTGTGTGTATGTGCATACAGTGTGGTGTGTGTGGTATGTGTATGTGGTATGTGTTTGTGTGATATGTATGTGTGTGTAGTGTGTGGTGTGTGTGTGATATATATGTAAGCATATGTGTGGTGTATGTGTATGTATGTGTGTGGTGTCTGTATGTATGTGAGTGTGTGGTTATGCGTGTGTATGTATATGTGTACAATGTGAATGTGGTAGATGTATGTGGTATGTGTGTGGTGTATATGTGGTGTGTATGTGGTATGTGTGTTTATGTATGTGTGCACTATGTGATATGTGTGGTATGTGTATGTAGTGTATGTGTGTGTGTATGTGGTGTGCTTGTGTGGTGTATATGTATGTGTATGTGGTGTGTGGTATGTGTGTGAGTAGTATGTGTGTATGTGGTGTGTGTATATATACATACATGCAGCGTGGTGTATGGTATGTGTATGTAGTGTGTATATGTATGTATGGTGTACGTATATGTGTGTGTGGTGTGTATGCATGTGTATTTGGTATATTGTATGTATGCATGTATGTGTTGTGTGTGTATGTATGTGTGTACAGTGTGGTGTGTGTGGTATGTGTATGTGGGGTGCATATGTGTGTTGAGCCCTGGCTCCCCTGTTTTGGGTAGCTGTTGCCCCGCTTGCTGACTTTGACCAGATGTCCTCCATATGCTGATACCCTGCCGGTTTCCTTCCTCCTGAATGCTCACTGGAGGTTCTTTGTTTGTGTATCCTGCATTTGGTGTAAACAGCTAGTATGCAAGAATGTAAAACATGCGTAGCAAACTTCTGCCCTCTAGGGTTCTCCCATTGTGCTGTAAGCCTGTATTTAAGGCCTCCTCCCTCCTTCAATAAATGGCATTTGGCATTCTGCTGAGACAAATGACCTGCTGTTCTTGTCTCTTGTTTTTGATCCTCAGCCCCTCACTCTGACATGGTGAACGGGTGGTGGTAGCGTGGGCATTACTGCTACATATCTCTGTGTGTGTAAATGTCCTCCCAGATTCCTGTCATCAATGTGCCATTACAAAGATCTTTTGCTTCCTCTGAGTCTTGCTTAGTTTTTGTTGTCAATTTGATACAACCAAGAGTCACCTGGAAGAGGGAGCCTGAATTCAAGAATGCCTCCATCAGGTTGGACTGTGTTCATGTCTGTGAGGAATTGTCTTGACTGACTGATGTAGGAGGGTCCAGTCCACTGTGGGTGGCACCATTTCTAGAAAGTGGGCCTGAGATGTCTAAGAAAGCTGAGATGTGAGAGCCAGCCAGTAAACAGCATTCCTCCATGGTCTGTGCTCCACTTCCTGTCTCCAGGTTCCTGCTGTGCTTCTTTTCCTGTCTCCAGGTTCTTGCTGTGCTTCAGTTCCTGTCTCCAGGTTCTTGCTGTGCTTCAGTTCCTGTCTGTCTCCAGGTTCTTACTGTGCTTCAGTTCCTGTCTGTCTCCAGGTTCTTGCTGTGCTTCAGTTCCTGTCTGTCTCCAGGTTCTTGCTGTGCTTCAGTTCCTGTCTCCAGGTTCCTGCTGTGCTTCAGTTCCTGTCTCCAGGTTCCTGCTGTGCTTCAGTTCCTGTCTCCAGGTTCTTGCTGTGCTTCAGTTCCTGTCTGTCTCCAGGTTCTTGCTGTGCTTCAGTTCCTGTCTCCAGGTTCTTACTGTGCTTCAGTTCCTGTCTCCAGGTTCCTGCTGTGCTTCAGTTCCTGTCTCCAGGTTCCTGCTGTGCTTCAGTTCCTGTCTCCAGGTTCCTGCTGTGCTTCAGTTCCTGTCTCCAGGTTCCTGCTGTGCTTCAGTTCCTGTCTGTCTCCAGGTTCCTGCTGTGCTCCAGTTCCTGTCTCCAGGTTCCTGCTGTGCTTCACTTCCTGTCTCTAGGTTCCTGTTGTGGCTTCCTTTGATAATGGGCTGTTCTCTAAACAACCCCTTTCCTCCCGTGAGTTGCTTTTGGTCAGTGTTGTGGGATATTTTGATGGCACTCTGACAATCCTGAGACTGACAATAAGGTTAAACCTTGAATCAGAAGGTACAGTCAACATTCAGTTGTCCAGAATTAACCATGGAGTTTTTGGCATACCCAGATTAGGACAGAGAGAAACAGGAAGAAATAGGGAGGAGCTTAGAAAAATTCATGGGCCTTTTCGATCTGGAAGTGTGGAGAGGTGATCATTCCTCCATCCCTCTTTGGATCATCAAGTTTTAACCCCAATATTTGACTCCTGAGCTTTATTTAATAATAGAACAATATGCCAGGCAGTGGTAGCACACACCTTTAATCCTAGCACTCAGGAGGCAGAGCCAGGCGGATCTCTGAGTTAGAGGCCAGCCTCATCCATAGAGCGAGATCCAGGACAGGCACCAAAACTACACAGAGAAACCCTGTCTTGAAAAAAAAAACAAATAATAATAATAATAATTTATTTCTTTTACTATAATATAATTATTATATTATTATAATAAAATAATAATATTTTATTAATAGAACAATATAAGTAACTGCTTCATCGGTTGTCCAATATGTGGTGAAATCAGGCGGTGGTTTCTAAAGTCACCACTTCTCTACACCGCTGTGGAACACTGGCTTCTCCTACCAGGGGCTTTTCCATTGTGGCTTTCCTGCAACAGCCACACCCTAGGCTACAAACACTGGCCCAAAATGCTGCATTTGCAGCCATGCACTGTCTCTGCAGCCACCAAAGCCAGCAGCGACCACTGGCTCTGTCGTTCAGGTGGCTGGTGCCCTCCCACACCGCATCCTAGCCACTCGGGCTTCTCCTACCTTTCTTCCTACATTCACTTTTCAGGTGGCTCAGATCTGGCGAGACACCTGGGAATTCTTAAGGGGGGAATTAGGTTTTATTTTAAAAAAGGTCTTTCCCATGTTAAGAATGGGGAACAATATTAAGATGCAGGGAGTTAGGACTCTATGATTTCACAATAGATGGTTTGAAAATGGAAAAATTATTATTATTTTATTTATTTATTTATTTATTTATTTATTTATTTATTTATTTATTTTTTTCCGAGACAGGGTTTCTCTGTGTAGCTTTGTGCCTTGCCTGGAACTCACTTGGTAGCCCAGGCTGGCCTCGAACTCACAGAGATCCGCCTGGCTCTGCCTCCCGAGTGCTGGGATTAAAGGCGTGTGCCACCACCACCCGGCAAAAATGGAAAAATTAAATGAAGGGGTAATCAACTTAGCTGGGATTGACATAATGTTGATTATAATTATCAGTTTGGTAATTCATGTTTTATCCTTAAAGAAGTGGTTTGATATTGGTACCAAATATGAAAAGTTGACTGATAAGATACAATCCTTAGAAAGACTTAATGAAATTAAAAAAATATTCATGCACAGAGCCGTTTAGAGCAGAACCTACCACACCATCACATTATGAAACTGAAGAGGAGAAGGCTAAAGTTATTAGAAAACTGACTTTATTTTATCCAGTTACCATACAAGAATGACCACCAGATGATAGGCACCCCCAAGGCTATGCAGAAGTTAACTGGAATTGTGTAGAAATGTTAGATTTGAAGAGATTTAAGGAAGCAGTCATTTCCTATGCATTCACTTACCTTTGGTGAAAGAGATGTTAAGTTCATGGGCAACTCGGTGTTGGGGACCAATTCCGGACAGCTGTGTCTTGAACTTTGTGTGACCTTCCTTGCTTTATCAAACCTTACAAAAGCAGGAAGTTCCTGGCCTAGCCTCGGGCTGTACAACTTCCTGGAGTACATGCTAATCAGCCAGCTGCAGGGGCCTGGGACCAAAGCGACCTCACCCTCCCTTAGGAATTTTCCATCCTTGCTTCCCCTCCCTGCCTGAAGCCCTGCTTATAAGCCTCAATACCCAGTCAATAAACAGAGACCTCGACGCAACTCAGAATGTCTCTGTCTTCCTTTACGCGCCTGGTCTCCTTTCTCTCTCGCCCCCATTGATCTTTCAGGAGGTGCCTCCTCGGGTCTCATCAAATAACCTGGCCCGCGGGACCGGGCAACTCGGAACAGAATTATTTCACAAGTCTGGATAGATTTAGCTACAGCAATATTGGAAGCTGGTCCTCAGCTACAATGGAGAACATGGTGAAGAGAGGAAGTAAGGGTCATAGAACAACAAAATAGGGCAAGAGGTATGAATATTTCCCAAGACCAGCTTCTCAGTGAAGGCCAGTATGCTGATTTGCAAAGACAGTTTAGATTTGATGATCACACCTTGGCACTATGTCGTATAGCAGGGTTCAAGAATAGGAAAGAGAGGCTGGAGAGATGGCTCAGAAGTTAAGAGTACCGGCTGCTCTTCCAGAGGTCCTGAGTTCATTTCCCAGTAACCACATGGTAGCTCACAACCATCTACAATGAGATTTGATTCCCTCTTCTGGCCTACAGGCATACATGCAGGCAGAATACTGTATACATAATAAATAAATAAATCTTAAAAAAAAAAGAATCAGGAAAGAGGGCTGAGTCATTTACTAAAATTATACAAGGCCCAAAAGAATCCTTCACTGATTTTTTTTTACAAAGATTGACTTCAGCTATAAATAGTATGCTATCAGATCTGGAAGTTAGACAAATATTAATTGAATCTTTGGGCTTTTGAAAATGCTAATTCAGAAGCAAAAGGGTGATTAGGCTTTTAAAGAAAAGATCAGCATTCATAGATGAATGGATTCTAAATACAGCTGATATTGGATCTCACATTTATTATGATACTTGGATAGAAGTTTTCTAAAACTTTTAAGAAAAATCAAAAGGTTAGATGTTTTAATCATGGTAAACAAGGTCATCTGAAAAGGGACTGTAGGCAAGGTGTTCCTAGAAACAATGTTTTTTTTAGAGATAATCCAAACAGAAGGCCTCAGCCTTCTGGAATATGCAGAAGGTGTGGCAAAGGCTGACATTGGACTAATGAATGCAGATCAACAAGGGACAGGCAAGGTAACCCTTTGCCATCACAAAATGCCTTAGGAGGCCTCTCACAGGTCCCAAGGTCAAAATTGCTTCAGTCTTCCCTGTCAGCATTGGGGAAACTCCTCAACAGAGCAATTAAAAGATTTAATACCTGTTATTAAAAAACATACTGCTCTGGATGATAGAACACCTTCAGTAGCTAAAACAAAAATTTAAGGAAAGACCATACAACAAGTATTATTGGCAATCTTCTATAAGTGACCAAAGACCAAAGCTAAAAATATGAATAAATGACATTGTAATTGTAGGTTTACTAGACACAGACATGGATGTAACAATAATTTCACCAAAACTTTGGCATCCAGATTGGCCTTTTCAGGAGATAAATATTCAATTGCTGGAGATTGGGACTTTATCTCAGGTAAAATAAACTACATGGTGGATAGAATATATAGGGTCAGAGGGACCAGTAGGGAGAATAAAACCATATGTGGCTAATATAAAAATGAATTTATGGGGTCATGATTTTTACAGCAATGAAAAACAAAGATTAACTTTCTTCCAATCTCAGAAACAAACCATAAAATAAAGAATGCTTCTGAGAGAAATATTAAAAGGTATTATCAAGAATAGTCAACAACCATTCACGTTGTACATAAGTAGAGCACAGCAGCTGTTGATCTTTCAAACAGCCCTACCTTTAAAATGGTTAACTGACAAACCTGTCTGGGTGGAACAATGGCCTTTGACATCAGAAAATAACAGGCATTAGAACAGCTGGCACAGGAGCATATAAATGCTCAACATATTGAAAAATTGACCAGTCCTTGGAATTCTCCTATTTGCCATTAATAAGAAATCTGGAAAATGGAGAATGGTAACTGATTTGAGAGCTATTAATAAGGTAATCCAGTCAATGGGCTCTTTATAGCCTGGAATTAGCCTACTTTCTTCATTACCTAAAGGATGGTCTATTATACTGATTGATTTAAAAGACTGCTTTTTCACTATACCTTTACAAGAACAGGATAGAGAAAAATTTGCCTTCACAGTGCCCACTGCTAATAATTCTCAGCCTGTTAAAAAGTATCAGTGGAAAGTTCTCCCACACGGGGAATGTTAAACAGCCTTACATTGTGTCAATATTTTGTAAAACAGCCATTAAAAATAATTCATGAACAGTTTCCTCAATCTATAATTTACTATTATATAGATGATATCTTACTAGCCGATTCAGACACAAAGAGCTTAGAAAAAATGTTTGATGAAGTAAAGAGAATTTTGCTTTGTTGGGGTTTATAAATTGTTCCTGAAAAAAAATGCAAAGAGGAGATTCTATTAATTGTCTAGGATACTGGATATGTTTACAAAAAATTCAACCACAGAAAGTACAAATCAGAAGAGATCAATTACAAACTCTAAATGATTTTCAAAAATTACTGGGAGGTATTACTAGCTACAGCCCACAATTAGATTAACTACTCAAGAACTAAGTAACTTATTTCAAACTTTACAAGGTGATAAGGATTTGAAATAGTCCAAGAAAAGTATCAGCTGAGGCTGAAAGAGAACTGACTTTGGTAGAAGGGAAATTACAGGATGCACATGTGGATCGCTTGGATCCAGGGCTTGATTGTATCCTAGTCACCCTAACTTCTATGCAGTCTCTCACTGTAATTCTTATGCAGGGACAAGATAATATCTAAGAATGGATAAACAAAGTAGTATATTAAAAACTTATGCAGAAAATATTTCTGAATTGATTATGGAAGGAAAATTATACAAGAATAGTCTCAACAGAAATTGTGGTACCTTTTACTAATGCTGAAATTTCCTCATGGTCAGAAAATGAACAGTAGGAAAGAGCTTGTGGTAATTTCTTGAGAGAGATTAACAACAAATATCCCAAAAGGAAGAGATTTCAATTTCTAAAAAGAACTAATTGGATCCTTCCTCACATTGTACAGGGAACACCAATATCTGGAGCCCCTACATTCTATACTGATGCAAACAAATCAGGAAAGGCAGATTATAAATCAGGAAAAATAAGTAAAGTGGCTGAAAGCCCTTATGATTCCATTCAAAAGTCAGAAGTATGTGCTATTCTCATGGTATTATTAGATTTTCCAGAACCTCTTAATATAGTTACTGACTCTCGATATGCAGAAAGGGTTGTTTTACATGTTGAAACCACTGTGCTTATTTGAGATGATTCATAACTAACTGCTATTTATTCAGTTACAAGAAATAATCAGGGGGCTGGAGAGATGACTCAGCGGTTAAGAACACTGACTGCTTTTCCAGAGGATCTGGGTTTGATTCCCAGCACCCACATGGCAGCTCGCAACTGTCTGTGACTCCAGTTCCAGGAAATCTGACACCCTCACAGGACATATATGAAGACAAAAACACTGATGCATATAAAATAAAAACAAATAATGTTTTTTAAAAAAAGAAATTATCTCTTATATATAACACATATCCGATCCCATATGAGTCTACCAGGCCCTCTAGCACACGGTAATGATGAAATTGATCAACCAATGGTAGGAAATGTGCTAGAAGCCTCAGAATTTTGTAAGAAATACCATGTTAATAGCAAAGGTTTGAAGACAGATTTTTTCCATTACTTGGCAACAAGCCAAGGAAATTATAAGGAAATGTCCTACTTGTTCTTTGTATAATCAAACTCTACTACCTACAGGAAGTAACCCATAGAGTACTCAAAGAAACAAAATTCAACAAATAAATGTGTTTCATTTTGCAGAGTTTGGAAAACTAAAGTACATGCACTATACCATAGATACATATTCAGGATTTCAATTGGCAACTACTTTGAGTTCTGAAAAGGATGATTCTGTAATTATGAATTTATTAAAAGTTAATGGTCATCATGGGAATACCCGTACAAATTAAGACTATGCTCTAACACATGTCTCTAGTAAAATGAAATAGATTTTTGCATACTAGAGTTATACCACACAATCATACAGGACAAGCAGTTTTAGAAAGATCTAATCACACTTTAAAAGATATGCTGGCAGAACACTGTATGGATAATAAATAAATAAATCTTTTTAAAAAAGATATGCTTAATAAACAGAAAGGGATAATAAAGACCCCCAGAGATAGATTACACAATGATTTATTAATTTTGAATTTTTTAAATGCTAATGAGAAAGGAATGACAGTTGCTGAGAGATATTGTATAGTAGAAAAACTGCTGAATTAAATTACTCTGTATACTTTAAAGATGTGTTGACCTTGTGGCGCATGCCTTTAGTCCCAGCACTCGGGAGGCAGAGCCAGGCCGATCTCTGTGAGTTCGAGGCCAGCCTGGGCTACCAAGTGAGTTCCAGGCAAGGCGCAAAGCTACACAGAGAAACCCTGTCTCGAAAAACCAAAAAAAAAAAAAAAAAAAAAAAAAAAAAAAAGATGTGTTGACCTCAGAATGGAACAGGGATATATATTATGTTGGGGAAGAGGTTTTGCTTTTATTTCCACAGAAAAGAAGCTATGGATAGTATCAAGATTGATAAAGATTAGATTCAAACAAGAGAGACCTCTTGATAAGGAGAGGCAATAGTTCATCAAATAGTGTGGCCATTCCATCTAAACTAACTTAAAAAACTAACAAATGCCTTTCATTTGATTGAATATAACCTGCCAAAAGGGAAAACTCCTCAAAGTTAAGGTTGGGGCAGAGTTTTGTTTTTGTCTTTCCAGGAGAATAAAAGCATCCAAGTAAGGAATCTGACCACTGGACAAATGAGACATCTGAAGAAAAAGGACAAATCATCCAAAGAAAATATCACAAGAAAAAAATGTAAATTAACCTAATGGTATAGCACATTTCCATAAGGATAAAATTTTGTAAATCTTCCCAAATGTTTGTTTCTGCTGTTCTCTACAAACATATAAGGCAAATGGGTTTTTAAAGTCCCAATTCAATAAAAAATTAAAGCTCATTTTGGAATTGGAGCATGGCTCTTTCCTTCTCTAAACCCAAGAATGCTTGTTAAAGGAAAATTCAAAATTTCTGTCTCATGTCAGAAGAGGCACCTGGTATGGGACAGAAGAAAACCAAAATTAAGGGACTACTCTATTGTCACTAATCTCATAATCCTTTGGTTTTATTTTGACTCTTTAAAAACTTTTTTAAGGTATAAATATTATCTCAAAATGTATATGATTATTATATACAAGTAAACTTTTTGTCATGATATAAAGGGTCATATAGAGTACTAACTAATTCTAGAAATAGGCTTCATCTAGCTCCCTGTATGTGATTTCAGGCTTGAGTCTGAAGCAGGTAACTAGGAGTTAAGCTTGTGTACCCTGAATGTATTTAATAGATTGTGGTCCTTTAACTTCTCAAGATCTGCTACATACATATGACATTTAAAATGTTTAAGTTTTCTGCAGTAAACCATGACATTCCTAAGAGCTACCTTTAAAGTCTTCAAAAGGATGATGGGGACTCATAATGACAATTCTACCTGGAGTGTGGTAATGCCACCTGAATGTGGGGCGTTTACCCAACCACCCCCACAGTTCCCCAGAGTTTTCTTGAGTGCGAGCAGCAGGAAATATTAGATAGAAGGATTTATTGCAGAGAATATCGCGGAGATAAACAGATAGAAAATAAAGGATAGCCTCAAGAGGGCCTGGAACTTATTCCAACGGGCCCCAACTGTCTCTGCCCCAGGGTTTTTATAGAGACGCCAAGGGGTGGAGCAAAAGACCTCCTCCCCCAGCACAGCCAAGTGCAGACCATCCCAGACACCTGCACTTAGGCCCGTGGTCTAATCATCCTCTATGCCGACCTGCTGGGTAAAGCCACGAGGAACCCGAGAACGGGCTCCCACAAGTCCCCCTTTCTTAATATATACATCAATCTCCATAGCTGTTACACCTCCCAGTATGGGAGTAGAGGATGATAAAGATGGCATTTCTCTTTTGAATTAGGTCCAAGGTGACTACAGCAGTCTTAGGTGCCTCAAGCCCTTTCTAAGCCAAAAACTCTTAAGGTGACTACAAACTTAAAGAATCCCTTAGCTTCATCATTACCATTAACAAGTTAACATAAATATTGTTATACATAGTCACAGTTCTCTCAGTCTTACAACTCAAAGCAAACTCTTAACAGAACCATTTGAATTACCATATATGGTGCTATATATAGTTAACAATTTTCTCCGTCTTACAACTTTAACTCAATCATTTGAATTTTCTTGCTAACAGAACATAGAGAAAAACAATGTATTCACATCAAACTTAAATATTTCCTTAACTCCACAAAACCAGGGTGCATTAATATCAATAGGTTTCTGCAAACATAATTCAATCTCATAACTCCTCCTTTTCTTTATAATTTTTTAAACAAAATCTCAAACCTAGTTAGAAGAAACTCATACAATTCCTACAAACCCATATTGAAAAGCAGTCTTCTCAATCTAACCATTAACACTTTGAAAACTTAGCAAAACATCCAAAAGCAGTTTCTTAATAAAACTCTTTATACTTTAAAAGTAGTCTCAATATACCCCATTTGCATTTCTTACTAACAAAAACATGACATTAATCCACTCAAACAACTTTTGAAATTAGACTAAGGAATATTAACTCTCCCCCTTTTCTTTATAATTTAAGCAAACTCTCAAGCCTAGTTAGAAAACCCAAACTTCTGTTTAAACAGTTCCGTTTGTAACACAAACCAGTTCCATAAGTAATTCCATTTTACATAAACAGTTCCACAAAATAATTCACGAATCACCAGTTAATAAAGCATATATGCATACACAAAACTGCATCTTGATTCTAGGTAGAAATAATAAATTTCTTCATTCAAAAAGTTCCATTTTTAACCCAATTCCAGAAAACAGTTCCTAGGTCATTACTATAAGTAAACTCAAAATTGTCCCATTGCAATGAAATCTCTACTGTTCATTTCATTTCTTAAGTCCCAAAATTCAAATGATAAATTCTGGTACGAGTCTTCCAAATATGAAGAAATCCATAACCAAAATCTTTTTGTAGTTTTATCTCATTTTAAGTTCAAAAAGTTCAAACAAGAAATAAATTCTGGTATCAGGCTTTCACACTTCAAAATATGAAGAGACGTTTTTCAACCAAAACTTTTTGCAGTTAACAATTTTTGTTCAAACAAGTGTCTCTGAACTTATTCTCAAGCCAGAAACCTTTTTAGGTACAGTAGTATTCTAAACCGCACCGTTTTTGATGTTAGCTCAGGTTTTTTTTGTGTTGCGAAGATTTTCCACGGATCTCAGCTGCGGATGCCTTGTGCTGGTTCTCGCATCCGCCATTCTTAGCTTCTTAGCGGCTTCTGGAGCTTTTGAAAACTGCTCAGACTGCCTGTTTTGCAGTCTGCTAGGACACTAAGTTCTGTATCTCAGGTTTTTTCAGCGTATACATTAATAGACTCACACTTAACATTTACACTTTTTCACAAACTCACATATAACCTTTTGCCTTGCAAAGCATTTAGACTCACATTCAACATTTACACGTTTTTACAAACTCATATAACATTAACATCTACTTATTTAAACTCCTTAAGGAAACTATAGAACTACTTTAGCAAATATATTTCTTATTACTTCTTATGTACTTATTTAAACTTACATTTACAACTAGCATCTTTACTTATTACAACCTTATTACTACATGTCTTAAGACTACATTAGATACTTCTTGCAAGCTTATATTCTTAAAGGAACTCTGTAGATCTATTTTACAAACTTATATAGGGCTACCATTAGCATATATATAATTTAGCAAACATCTGAAGATTTCTTTAACACAGATCTAACAAGACAGAATTTTTACAAACTCACATATCTTATTTTCATCTTTTTCTACTTCTTACTCTTAATTATTATCACTATCTCTATTAGAAAGATTTTCTTAACTAGACAGGAAGTACATACATCATTTCTAAAGTTTAGAGTGTATAGTCAGCTTTGCTATAAAGCACTGGGATTTAGTGAGTGTTGTTGTTATAGAATTGTGATAGTTGTTGCTAGGGGACTGTAACCTTCCCAGGATGATGCCACACTCCAAAGTTGCCAGTTCTCTCAGCCGTTCCGGACTGGCAGGGATGCACTGTAAACAGTAGATGGTTTTTAACTAGAGGCTGTCCCTTCACCCAAATTCATAGTAGTTCCCCTAAGTACTTCAATTCAGACAAACGTTTCTATTACAGCAGTACTTTTGGTTTGTTCTACTGAAAAACTTCACTTCACACTGAGGGTGAAATTACCATATTTAGCTGCTGTAAGGTCTTTGCCAAATACCGCACAGCTATTAGGTGATATAAAGTATTTTTCTAAAGGAGCTAGTAAAGCCAAAAGCGGCACAGCTCCGAACTGTATTTAGTATTTTCACTTCATTAGCTTTAACTCCTGATGTTATTAGCGGTTGTAATATTTAGCATTGATTTCTTATAAGGAACTTTCAGGTGAAGCTTTTTTTTTTTTTTAAGACAAATTTTCTGAAGTTTGTTTCCCATCTATAAAGCAGTCATTTCTTTTTGAATGCTTGTTTCTTATCCCCTTAATTAGATTTGCAAAGGAATCACTCATTGCAGGCTGTTTGTTCAAGAGGTAAATAATTTTTAATTTCACATAAGTTTCTTCATATCTAAGACAACGTTCAGTGTATAAACTGCTCTCTCTTGCTTAAGGATTTTAAAGTGGCTTGTTTGCTCTTAAAGGTAGCTTTTATCATCCAACTACCGTAAAACTTTGCACAGCTATTAGGGTAAATAAGTCATTTTACCAACCCCCAAACCGCGAAGTGCCTAGTTCCGTATCCTTTCAATGTTTCATTGGAACTGACACTTAAACTCTTAGATGATTTTCCTCCTTATTCTTTTAAAAGCTGTATTTTAAGTTTACCATGAACGTATTTTCGAGCTGACAAAAGTGTTTCAGGGCAATGTCGCCATCTTTAGTGGAAAAACTACCTTTCCCAGAATGCATTTCCCTTATATCAGTCTATAATAATATCAGTCCCTTATATCAGTCCTTTATATCATTTCCCTTATATCAGTCATTTCCCATAGTTCTTTTCGGGTCTGAGAGTCAACTGGTTCTCTTTTACCAGACTTGCTTACAAATTCTTGCCCTGGAGGTTTGAACAAAATTTTTGCTTTTGCAACGGGAGATTTGAACAGGCATTTTACATTTTCAATTATGGGACATTGGGAGATTCCTATTCTCTCCTCAACTGGCTTTAGCAGGTGTCTCTCCTTTATTTGACACTGGCCCCCAAATCAGAACTGCACCTGCCTCGTTAGCGCGCATTGAGGTGGGCAATTTCTGATAGCAACTTTCCTCGGGACTTGTGCTTGCCTTAGCCAGTCAGTGAAAAACAAGATCATTTATAACAGCTTTTCCATAGCTCTTTCGGAAAGATTTTCTCCCACTGATTTTATTCTCATTTTGCTTGTTCCTCCTCCCCCAGATGCAGAGCTTCAGCTATCTGTTTGTGGCTCTGTTCCTCTGCTAGCTGCCTTTGGAGGTAGGGGCTTTTTTTTTTCTCTCCCCCCGAATCTGCCTCAAATTCTAGCAGCTTTTTCAGGTCATATATTTTTCTGGGGAGGATTCTGTCCCTTCTGTTTCTTTGGAGTCTTTTTCCCAGACAGTTCTCAGTTTGGTCTCAGTTTATCCCCTCTACCCCAGAAACAGTTTCCGACACTACAGTGGCGGCTTTCCCTGCTCCTGAAGGTAGGGGCTTTTTGTCTGTTTTCCGGGTCTGTGTGGTTTGCGTACAGACTGAAAATCTAACAAAGGAGGTTTTTGCCATTTCTAAACTCCCATTAGGACAGGTGTTTTGCCTCATCAGGCCTTCACCTGGCCCAGTCCCCCAGTGGGTTGTGTTTGCTTGTCTGGGTGCTCAAGGACAGAGCTTATGCCAGAGACTATCACTCCTTCGGGCTACACTCGCCCTCATCTCAGAGTCAGTTGAAACAAAGCTTTTCTCAAAGAGGTGCTTTCTCTGACAGAAAAGAAAGCTTTACTCCTGGATAGTTCTGTTCTGCCCTGGCTGGGCTCTTTCCCCAGACAGCATTCTGACTCAGCAGCACAACTGCTTCAGACACAGTTCGGCTTTACTGTTTTCCCAGAAAGGTCCTTACTCTAATGGGAAAGCTTCTTTTTGCAGCTGTGGACCCAGGACTTGTAGGAAAGTGGACAACTGTGCCGTTCCCACTGGCTTTAGTTTTGTTCATTGGCAATCTTCCCCTGGGTCCTGCACCTTCCTGCCTCAGCTCTGTGCTCCAGGAAGTTTGCAACTGCAGGAACCCTAGTATTCCCGAAATGCACCCCAACTCAGAGACGCTGGCCAGTCGCCTCTGGGTTTTTGGTCAGAAGCGAGGATACAATGCTTCAGGGGATCTTTGCGTTAGGACCATTAGGAGCACCTTTTCATTCTGAAACGCTCAAAACCCTTGATGCCTCAGCTCCACTGTAACTGAAAAGCTTGGCTTTTTTGCTTTTCTCAGGTAAAGTTTCTGGCCCTTTTGGGCTCTCTGTAGCTCTTTACCCACACTCTCCCAGCGTTTCCCTCAGGGTACTCTGACCCACTGTCTTTTACTTGCTTGAAGAGAGAGCTTAGAAGAGGTTTTTAGAAACTTGTCCCTGCCTCCTGCATTGCAGGGAGGATTTTTAAAGCTTGAAAGAGAACTTAGAGGTTTTGCGGTCTTAAGAGGTTTGTTGTTTTCCCTTTGAGCTAATCACAGGTAGTCCCCATACTAATATCTTCAGGTGATTCTAATTTGTCCCTCTGAGAAAGTTAAAGGCTTTAGTTTTTAAGTTTAAGAGAGCTTTTAGTTTAAGATTAAGACTTTTTAGAGAGTTTTTTTCCCCCAAATTTTTCAAGAAAAGCTTTTTAGTTTAAGAGAAAGATTTTTTTCCCCCCAGGAGAAAGACCAACTTTTCCCAAAACTTCCCAACTTTAAACTTTGGCTCTTTACACCCCCATTTTTGCCTCAGGGAGAAATCACTTTCTCCTGCCGCTTGGACTTAGCATTTCAGTTGTCCCCAGGACAAAAGCTTCCATAGGAAGCTTTTTCTTCCCCATAAGCTCAAAGAAAAGCTTTTTTACTACCCATAAAGCCCAAAGAAAGTTTTTTTTCCCAGTTTGCATTTATAGCCCCCAAAGTTAGAAAATTGTAGAGTTTTTCTGTCTAGTTGCCTTACTTATTTTTTCCTACACAATCTTACATTTCTAAGTTTTTCCTACACTATATTACTACACTATACCTTATACTTATTTTTCACAGAAATTGAGAAAGGGATAGAAGATAGAAAATTTTGACAGAAGAGAATTTCGCTGCAGCATCGGACATCCTTCCAGTCCGCTTTCCTTTTCTCTCGAGGATAAAACCCCTGCCTCTCAATATATATAAAAAATATATATTTTCCATAACACCAGCATGCCTCATCCACTGGCAGGGCTGAACTCAGCACTTTCGCCAAAAACTCTGTAATAAAACTATTATTTTCCTTTATCTTTAGTCCCTATTACTTTGTCTTTAGTCCCTGTTCATTTGTTTTTAGTCCCCCCTTTTTTTAGTCCCCCCTTTTTTTTCTTTAGTCCCTTTTTCTTTTTTCTTTAGTCCCTGTTCAGGTGCCATTCTGTGGGGCGTTTACCCAACCACCCCCACAGTTCCCCAGAGTTTTCTTGAGTGCGAGCAGCAGGAAATATTAGATAGAAGGATTTATTGCGGAGAATATCGCGGAGGTAAACAGATAGAAAATAAAGGATAGCCTCAAGAGGGCCTGGAACCTATTCCAACGGGCCCCAACTGTCTCTGCCCCAGGGTTTTTATAGAGACGCCAAGGGGTGGAGCAAAAGACCTCCTCCCCCAGCACAGCCAAGTGCAGACCATCCCAGACACCTGCACTTAGGCCCGTGGTCTAATCATCCTCTATGCGGACCTGCTGGGTAAAGCCACGAGGAACCCGAGAACGGGCTCCCACACCTGAAGATCAGCTTTGGACTGCAAACTGCTCAGGACAATTTCAAGGCAGTTAGCTAAGATAGTCCAGCCTCGCAGACTACTCCAGTCAGGACTTCTGATAAGCCTTGCACTTTCCCATCATACCAAGACTGGACAACAAGTCTGAGCTATCAACCAAGCATTTATTATTAATAATAAATCTCTGTGTGATTATTTGGTAACTGGCTGGCAGGACAGAAAAGTCCACCTACAGTGGGGTGGGTGGTTTCTGGTCACTCAATGGATGTTTGTCGTTGTTTAGGGGAAGGTGGTTACAAGTTGTTACTGGTCATGGTTAGGGAAAAAAACTAAGCAAAGGAGGTTAGATTCAGGAATCTCTTTCTGAAAAGAAAAAAGGGGGATATCAGAATGATAGGATGAAAGTCTAGATTATTGAATCTACTTTTAAACTAAAAAGCAACTACTAGTCTTAAATATTTTACATTGGTATGGATTTTTGTATACTGATACAAATATAAGGTTACTTTTGTTAGAACATACTGTATATATGTTTCTACTCTTGTTTAAGTTATTTTTATATATTGATACAATTTTAAGGTTATTTTTGTTGGAGCATACTGTTGTTGGTGGTTGTTTTCACTCTTTACTCTTTTACTCTTTGTTCTTTACTTTTTTGGGAGGCCCACCACCCAGCTCCCAAATAGATCACACACAGAGTTTTGTTTTTACTTACAAATGCCTGTCCTTAGCTTGGCTTATTTCTAGCCAGTTTTTCATAACTTAACCCATCTATCTTTTGCCTCTGGGCTTTACCTTTTTCTATTTCTGTATATCCTTTTTTCTTTCTTACTCCATTGCTGGCTGTGTAGCTGAGTGGTTGGCCCTTGATGTCCTCCTTTCCTCCTTTTCTTGCTCCCTGATCCTCCTCCAAGATTTCTCCTTCTATTTATTCTCTCTGTCTGACAGTCCCTCCTATCCTTTCTCCTACCTTGCTATTGGACATTCAGCTCTTTATTAGACCACTTAGCTGTTTTAGACAGACAAAGTAACACAGCTTCACAGAGTTAAACAAATGCAACATAACAGAATGCAACACATCTTTGTATCATTAAACAAATGTTCTACAGCATAAACAAATGTAACACACCTTCAACTAATATTCTACAATATACTGTATATATTTTTCTACTCTTGTTTAAGGTATTTTTGTATGTTGATACAAATTTAAGGTCATTTTTATTAGAACATACTGTATATGTGTTTCTATTCTTATTTAAGGTATTGTACCTATGCAGCTTATTTAAAAATGTAAAGTTCTAGTCCTTGAAAGCTATTTCAGATATTAAAGAAATACAGGTTAGTAGTTAGTCAAGTATAACAATCAAACTTATAGTCATTTTAGGTATGTATTCAAGGTCAATCAGAAACAGTTTAGATAGACAGATGGTCTTCAAACACTTCAGAGACCTACAGAATATAGACTTTAAGGTGTTTTAATAGCCTAAGGCCTTTAATGACAGACACATCTGCTTCTGGCAGCACCAATTTACTTCAAAAAAAGGATGATGGGTATCAAAGAACCTCCATCTGGAGTTTGCTTTTATTGTGGCAAAGCCAGCCACTGGGCAAGAAACTGCCCTTGCCTCAACTGCTGACAGTGTGTTGTCCAAATTGGACAAGCAGGACAGAAAAGAAGGTGACTGCCAAACTTTGCCAAGATAAGGTAGGACAGTCCTTCAAAATTCCTGCTTCATAGAAAAAAAATCTGTCAGATATTCTAGGCCTGGAGGCCAAAGATGGATGTCCCAATGTTACAGAGGAAACTTGAGTGACTATCCAGGCAGCCAGCTGTCTCCGTCATTTCTATAGTTTGGAAAGTTGTTTGCTCTGCACTTCCTGTTTATTCAGGTAATATTATATCTTTCTCGGGTCTCTGATAGGGTTGAAGAACAGATAGTTATAGTTTTACAGTTTTTCTTGTTATCAAATTAAAAAAAAAAGAAACTCACAAAGAGGTGTAAAATGTATAAGATTGAAAGACATATAAAAGTTTAAGTTGTTTATCTAAGAAAATGTTTTAAGGTCTAAAAAGATATTTTTAGGATGGTAATACAAAATATGAGAGAAAGTGGTTTGGGTATGAAACTTTGCACTCATCAAGATAGGACAGATAATGGAGTAGTTTCTCCAAATTTGCTAAATACAAATGGACTGGACATTGTGCATATAATTCTTACCTGATAATTATTCTTATTGTATATATTTTTACTTTGTTAAAGTTAAAACCTTTCCTTTTATTTAGACAGTATCTGATAATTGTGCTTATTGTACATAGTCTTACTGTGTTAGAATTAAAACCTTCTCTTTTTATTTAAACAAAAAAGGGGAAATGTTGTGGGATATTTTGACCACACTGATACTCCTAAGACTGACAATAAAGTTAAACCTTAATCAGAGGGTGGAGCCAACATTCAGGTGGCCAGAATTAACCACAGAGTTTTGGGTGAGCCCAGATTAGGATAGAGAGACACAGGAAAGAATAAGGAGGGGCTTAGAAAGATGCTTAGGTCTTTCGATCTGGAAGTGTGAAGAAGCAGAGTCAGCTGATTGTTATTCTGTCCCTCTTTGGATCATCAAGTTTTTACCCCAATATCTGACTCCCGAGTTTCATTTAGTAATAGAACAATGTAAGTAATTGCTTCGTCTGGTGCTTCAGGTCAGTGTTGTATCACACTAACAGAAAGCAAACCAAAACACTCACTTAAACTTATCTCTTATTATTTTGGTGCAACTATTGTTGTGTTTTATAGTAATTGCAAGTGGGATTGCTTTCTTGATTTTTGATTTCAGATAGTTCACTATTAATATATGAAGACTTTTAAAAAAGAATTATTTGCTTTGTATATGTGTGTGCCTGCGTGTATATATGTGCACCATGTGCATGCAGGAGCAGGTGGAGGCCAGAAGAGGGCACCAGATCTCCTTGAACTGGAGTTATCAGCAATTGCTGGCTGCCTGGTGTGGATTTTGGAAAACAAAATCCATGTCCTCTGTAAGAGCAGTGAGCATTGAGCCATCTCTCCAGACAAAGTTTTAAAATATACATATATTTTGGGGCTGGAGAGATGGCTCAGAGGTTAAGAGCACTGGCTGTTCTTCCAGAGGTCTTGAGTTCAATTCCCAGCAACCACATGGTGGCTCACATCCATCTGTAATGAGATCTGGCTCCCTCTTCTGGCCTAAAGGGATACATGCAGGTAGAACACTGTATACATAATAAATAAATGGATCTTTAAAAAAAATACATATATTTTAAAATTAGTAGTTATGTATACATACCCATAGAAACCAGAAAAGTACCAGATCCCTTGGAGCTCCAGTTACAGGCAGTTGTAAATTGTCTGATGCGGGTGCTGGGAATTGAACCCAGGTCCTCTGTAAGAACAGTATATAGTCGTAACCACTGAGCCATCTCTCCAGCCTTTAAAAAAACAACAACATGGTTTTGTGTACTCTAGTCTGGCCACAAATTCCCAACTTAGCTGAGGCTGTTCTTGAACTCTTGACTCTCCTTTTCCTATCTTCCTAATGGTGGGATTACAGGCATGTGCCACTACACCCAAGAGTATGTGGTGCTGGGGCTGGAACTCAGCTTTGAGCATGCTAGGCAGGAGACACTCTAGCTGCTAGGTCGCTTCCCTGGTCATGAAGACTGTGAGTGATAGCAGAATCTGGGGGAGGGGTGGTGGGAAGAGTCAGCTACACACCTTGTGACTCACAGGAAGTCTTGCCCACCCCTCACCGGCCCCTAACATTGATAGTACTGAGGGCACTTAGCCCAGCCTCACTCACGGGGGTCAGGCACATTGCTGTGTCTAGGCACAGCGGCTGGGAAGAGTCACCTACTGTGTTCAGTGCAAACTTCTTTTTCAGAACTTTGTTTTGCCACTCTGAGATTTAAATTTCAGAATGAGTTTGCTTGGCTTGGCCTAGGTGTGGCTGAGGTCACATGTGCTCTCAGGCTAAGGCCTGTAGTATCCACACAAGGGCTCAGGCTGCCAGCACAGGACGTGGGAGGGGTTTTAACAGGGAGAGCATTGCCTACCCCAACTTCTCTAGAAGCTGAACTTCTTTGGTGGTATAGGAGGAGACAACCATTGACTCAGGGTTGAACTTCCTCAGAGACAGGCCCCTTACGGAAGAAAGAGGCACCGGGATGGGACCAGCTGAAGCACAGGCCAGTCTAACTCGGAGGTGGCCAGGACTTGCTTCTCTCCCTTGTGTGGGCCCCATGCTCCTGGATATACAAAGTTGGCTTCACCAACTTCAGTCTGAACTAGCCTTGACCTTGACTTTATTCTAATAAACACATCATAGAGGTGGTGATGTTGGGTCAGTTCTGAAATCCAGTCCCCTCAAACCCTGAGCTTCCATGGGAGGACTCTCCATCAGTCCACCATGGACTTCCAACCCAGGTCATGGTGATGTCAACTCCAATAGACCATCTGCTTAAGACAAGCTCCAGTGTCCCCAAACCTGAGAGTCCCTCAGCTGAGCCCAGAACTGTGAGCGACACCCATGAACCGTTTTTCTTTGTAGAGATGGACTTGTCTTACACAAGCTGATCTAGAACTCTTGAACTGACTGGATCCTCCTGTTTCAGCCTTCTGAGTGCTGGGACTGTAGACAGCTGTGGTTTTTAAGTCTCCATATTAGTTAGCTTTCTTTTTTTTTTCTTTTTTTTTTTTCTTTTTGGTTTTTCGAGACAAGGTTTCTCTGTGTAGCTTTGTGCCTTTCCTCGATCTCGCTCTGTAGACCAGGCTGGCTTTGGACTCACAGAGATCTGCCCGCCTCTGCCTCCCCAGTGCTGGGATTAAAGGTGTGCGCCACCACCGCCCGGCTATTAGTTAGCTTTCTATTGCTGTGATAAACACCATGACCAAAAGCAACTTGGGGATGACAGGGTTTATTTCATCTTACAGGCCACAGACCATCACTGAGGAAGTCAGGGCAGAAACTCAAGCAGAACCTGGAGCACAAACCATAGAGGAATGCTGCTTATTGGCTTGCTCACTGGCACGTGGTTATACCTTTTAAAAAAGCAGCTTATTTTTACATTATGTGCATGGACGTTTTGCCTTCATGTGTGTATGTTCACTGCATGTGTGTCTGGTGCCTGCAGAAGCCAAAAGAGGGCATCAGATCCCTGGAACTGGAGTTATAGATGGTTGTGAGTCGCCATGTGTGTGCTGTGAGTCAAACCCATTTCCTCTGCAAGAGCAGCAAGTTCTCTTAACAGCTGAGCCCTCTCTCTAGCCGCTCAGCTGCGCTTGTTGTACAGCCCAGACCTACCCTTAGGGACGGTGCTGCCCACAGTGGGCGGGGCCTCCTCACATCAATCATCAGTCATGACCATCTCTCGCAGACATGGCCAGAGACCAATGTGATGGAGGCAATTCTTCAGTTTGAGATTCCCTCTTCCCAGGTGACTCCTGGTTATTATGTCAAATTGACTTTTTTTTTTTTAAATTTGTTAGTTTTCAAACTAACCGGGGCAGCCCCTAAGTTTAGATTCCGTTTGCCATGCAGCAATCCAGCCAGAACCCCACATTGATATTCATACAGGATTAAAACATTTCCATGCTCATAGAACTTTGCTATCTTTTTTTATACGTGTGCCTCTGTGTGTGCGAGCATGTGTTTGAGCATGTGTGTGATTACAGGTATGAGCATGCCAGAGTGTGGAGGGGGAGGTTCATAGGATACCCTTGGGTGTCAATCCTTGCCTTCCACCTGATTTGAGACAGGGTCTCATCGCTCCTGTGTACCCTAGGCTAGCTCACCCAAGAGCTTCTGAGCAATCTCCTGCCTCTGCCCTCCATCTCACCGTAGGAGCTGGACTACAGGCATGTATTGTGAAGGCTTTTTTACATAGTTCTGAGGATCCGAACTCAGGTCCTCCTGCTTGCAGGGTGAGCACTTGTCTTAGTCTGAGTTTTCATTGCTGTGAAGAGACACCGTGACCACTGCAACTCTTATAAAGAAAACATTCAGTTGAGGGTGGTTCCCTTACAGTTTCAGAGGTTCAGGTCATTATCATCATGGTGGGGAGCATGGCAGCATGCAGGCAGACATGGTGCTGGAGAAATAGTTGAGAGTCCTGTATCTTGCAGGCAACAGGAGGTCAACTGACTGTCACACTGTGGGAAGCTTGAGAAAAGAGACCTCAAAGGCTGCTCCCACAGTGACACACTTCCTCCAACAAGGTCACATGTCCTAATGGTGCCACTCCCTTTGGGGGCCACTTTCTTTCAAACTGCTACAGCACTTTACCCACTCAACTGCCTGGCCTCCCTGTGTCTCTGTCTCTATTGACTTCTGTATCTCTATTTTTATTTATCCAGACAGGGTCTTACTATGTAGCGCTGTCCTGGATCTGGCTGTGTAGACCAGAGTGGCCTCAAACTCACGGAGATGTGCCTACCTTTGCTTCTTAGTGCTGGGATTAAAGGGGTGTGCCACCACGTCTAGTGACTTTCATTTTAATTTAAAATACATTTTTTAATAAAAGCAATAAAAACATTATGAAAAGAAAAACGAGACAAGAAACCATCACCTCTCCAGGGACAGGGTTTTAGCCATAACCATCATTAGCAATGAGTCAGCTAGTCATTCACTGATTTTTCCTATGTTCACATGCATCTCTGTCTGTCTGTAATATCTCCCTGCCTGTCTGTCTATCTCTGAGTTACCCAGGCTGTGACTTGGATGCATGACTGCAGGGACTCTGCTAAGGAGTTTCAGTGGGGAAAGCAGTCCAGCCTCTCCAGAGAGGCCCCGTGCATCATGAGGGTCCTTTTAAACATTGGGCATGGAGGTCAAGGTCAGAGCGGGTGCTCTGAGGGAGGAACAGGCTTAGAGACTGGAGGATGCCAGACTTGGCTTGGAGGATGAGGATGGCCATGCCCACTTTGATATTTGCAAGCTCCTCTCCCCGAGTGTAAGATCATGTGATGTGGCTCTAAGCTATTGTGTCTGAGACTATCTGTTTGAGCAGCAAAGGGCAGAGCATTCTGTCTGTCACCCTCTACCAGACAGGGAGTCACTTCCATGGTTGAGGTAGGAACCAACAAGCTGGTACTCAGATGGGCAAGGGGGCTTCTTGGGACACACAGCGGCTAAGGGCTGAGGCCATCCACGGCTTTACTGAGAAACACCACAGGGACTCCTGGAAACCAGCAGACACTGGTTTCTGCCTGTTTTCTTCACTCTTTTTCTTTTATGCTGTTTCTTGGTAATAACACTGGAACTTCGCTGGAAGTCCCCATGGTAGTAAAACGAAAACCAAGTGTTGAAATCACAGAGGTCACTGGCTCCTCGGACACTCTCTGCTGTTAGTGCTACTAAAAATTTCCCTGTACAGATACAACATCCAGCTCCCTTCAGGGACTACATGGACCACAGGGCCTTTGGAAGATCTGCTTGGATTTCAATTGTAAGGTGGACTTCTGCTTCAGAAACTCTCTGAAGGTTTGGAGACAGTGTCAGGATTAAATATGGCCACTTGAGAGGGGATCAAGAGCTGGAGCAAGCAGGATCCTTCCCCTTGGGTAGGCTGCCCATCAGCTGAGTTCAGAAAGGCCTTTGAGGCCCAGCATTTCCCCAGAGGCTGTTGGCCTTGACCTGTTTGACAAAATCTATACATCTTGAACTTGAAGCTCCCCGTGGGTGTGGCCCCAAAGGCTCTGTTTGTACCCTGTCACCCAGCTCCCTGAGCGCTCACCCTGACATTTCACTACAGCTCTCCCCAACTTACCAACCTCCAGGATGCAGCTGACGAAGCCCTCCCTATAGAGTGCTCTTTTATTATTTTTGAGATAGGGTCTCCGTATGTAGCCAAGGCTGGCCTTGATCTTCCTGCCTCAGCCTCCCAAGTGCTGGCGTTTTGTGCATGGTACTACCAAGCTTGCATACCGAGACTCTCTCACTCTGAAATCATTTCTTCCCTTTCTCTGTGTCTAAGTCAATATAGGATGCTTTTTTTTTTTTTTTTTTTTTTTTCTGAGACAGGGATTCACTGTCTCTGGCTGGCATGGGACTCACTGTGTAGACCAGGCTGGCCTCAACTCACAGAGTTCTTTCTGCCTGTGTGCCTGCTTCTGCCTCCTGAGTGCTAGAATTAAAGGCATGAACCATCATGCCTGGCCACTTTAAAAAAATGCATTTGTATGTATGTTGGGGAGCGTATGGTTTGTATATTTTAACTTTATTAAAAAGTAAAAGTTGGCAGATCTCTGAGTTCAAGGCCAGCCTGGTCTACAGCGTGAGATCCAGGAGAGGCACCAAAACTACACAGAGAAATCCTGTCTCAAAAAACAAAAAACAAACAAACAAACAAAAAGTAAACATCCTATGGAGCTGGAGAGGTGGCTCAGAGGTTAAGAGCACTGCCTGCTCTTCCAGAGGTCCTGAGTTCAATTCCCAGCAACCACATGGTGGCTCACAACCATCTGTAATGAGATCTGGTGCCCTCTTCTGGCCTGTAGACATACATGCAGGCAGGACACTGCATACATAATAAGTAAATAAATCTTTAAAAAAATTTTTTTTTTTTTTTTTTTTTTTTTTGGTTTTTTGAGACAGGGTTTCTCTGTGTAGCTTTGCGCCTTTCCTGGAACTCACTTGGTAGCCCAAGCTGGCCTCAAACTCACAGAGATCCGCCTGGCTCTGCCTCCCAAGTGCTGGGATTAAAGGCGTGCGCCACCACCGCCCGGCAAAAAATTTTTTTTTTAAAAAAGTAAAAGTGACCGCAGATAAATCTAAAATCCGTAACCTAGACTCTATGCCCTGTGTGACTGAGCCCACACTCTGGCCACAGCTGTCCACTGGATCCTGCCACAGGGCCTTTGCATGTGCTGTCTATGTTCAAGTGTCTCTTCTTGCCTTCTGTGTGCTGATGTCACATCATAAAGACATTCCCGTAGGGATCTGGCTAGGGTCTGAGCCCCTGTGACCTGCTTTCATGCTCCCCTCTGCCTTCTGTATTTGGCTCTCACAACAGATGTTCCAAAATGGGGATCTGGTTCTCATAGAAGACGTTTGGCAATGTCTAAACGACATTTTGTTTATCGTGGTTGTATGTGTGTGGGGGTTGAGACTGGCATCCAGTGAGTAAAGGCCTCAGACACTGCTGACCTCCCTGTCACACGCAGGTCAGTTTCTACCACAAGGAAATAATATCCAGGCAGGTCACGAGGTCAGCAGAACTGAGCTGAGAAACCCACAGGAATCTGTGATCCGGGTCCTGCCTCCGGCCCCTCCCTCCTGCTAGCCACCAACTCGTCCACTATGTATCTAGTTACCTAGTGCCGCTCTCCGTGCTTGGCATGATGCCCGATGGCCAGAGTGTGTCTGAGCAGTTCTCTGACTGTGGCTATTACCGGTGCTTAATAAATGTGCTGAAATGACGATACCCTTTAGAAAGGATTTTTTTTTTTTTTTTTTTTTTTTGGTTTTTCGAGACAGGGTTTCTCTGTGTAGCTTTGTGCCTGTCCTGGAACTCACTTGGTAGCTCAGGCTGGCCTCGAACTCACAGAGATCCGCCTGGCTCTGCCTCCCGAGTGCTGGGATTAAAGGCGTGCGCCACCACCGCCCGGCTGGATTTTTTTTTTTTTTTTGAGGGGGATTTCGAGACAAGATTTCTCTGTGTAGCCCTGGCTGTCCTGGAACTTTCTCTGTAGACCAGGCTAGCCTCAAACTCACAGAGATCTGCCTAACTCTGCCTGGGATTAAAGGTGTGCACCATCTTGCCTGGCTTTAGAAAGGGTCATTAACCCAGGTCACAAGAGGTCCTCTCTGTTCCCATCTTCATGACTTTTCAAATATCATTTGGGAAAAAATGTGTTAGAAGAGAGATGGGGTGGGAGGGGGAGTCGTGGGACAAAGACTGGAGAAGGGAGGGAGGAGAGAAGGCAGGAGGGGGAGAGGGAGGGAGAAAAGGGAGGAGGAAGTGAGAGAAGAATGAGGAGGAGGAGGAGGAGGAGGAGGAGGAGGAGGAGGAACCTGGGTGGAGTTCCCCGACTGTCTCTTCACTCTCCCCTTTACAAGTCCCAGCTTTCTCATCTGCAAAATGGGAATTATACAATGACATTCACTGTGCCCGCGATGCCAGGCACCCTGTGCTCTGCAAATGGTGCCTTCTTACCCCTCTGTCTCTTCTCTCCCTCCTCTCTGTGGGCCAGGCTGGCCCCAGCCTCACGGAGATCTGAGTGTGTCTGCCTCCCAAGGGCTGGGACTGTAGGTGAGCGCCACAAGGCCCAGCTCCTGCCAACTTCCAACAGGTGACACCCTGTCCCTTTTTGCATGTCATTGTCCCCTTCTTCCCTCCTCCTCCTCCTCCTCCTCCCTTGTATTTAGATGTTGTTTTGCTCTTTCTTTCGGGCTGTTGGAGTGCAACGGTCTAGAACCCAGAAGAAAAAGACTTTTCCCTCCAGCTGCTCAGGCTCCTCCAGCTGGTGAGGTGGCGGTCTACACGGCGTGGAAATTCCCCCAGCCCTAACCCCAAGGCAGGAGACTGAGGACTGGCTACCACTATGGTAGTATTAAGTCCATAACTTGCCCAAAAGCCAGGCGCCTGCCTTCTGTGGCTTGCTCTCCTCCCCAAAAGTGTTTTCTTCATGCCCCTCGAATGAACTGCAGGCACAGGCAGCCCTTCCAAGGTTCATGACATGCTGTGTGTGTGTGTGTGTGGGGGGGGTCTAAACCAAGCCAGATGTCAGCTCAATGGCACTGCAAAGAGGCCTTGTGGGTGTTTGAGGCAGGGTCTCTTGGCAGCCAGACTGGCTTTGATCTCTCAATCCTCCTGCTTCAGCCATCCCAGTGTTTGGGATAGTGTGTGGTCCCTCACCCAGCTGTAGTTCTGTCCACAAGAATAGCATGAGACTGGGAGATCACTCAGTGGGCAGAGTGCTTGTTCCACAGTATGAGGACCTGAGCTGGGATCACCAGTACCCACATAAGAAAGCCAGGTCCTGGGAGACAGGGACAGGAGAGTTCTGGGGGGGCATCCATCTTAGTCTAATCGGTGAGCTTCAGGGTTAGGGAGAGATCCTGCCTCAAAAAATAATGTTGAGGCAGGGCAGTGGTGGCTCACACCTTTAATCCCAGCACTCAGGAGGCAGAGGCAGGAGGATCCCTGGGAGTTGGAGGCTAGCCTGGTCTACAGAGTGAGTTCCAGTATTGCCAAGGCTACACAGAAGAAACCTGTCTCAAAAGCAAAACAAGCCGGGAGGTGGTGGTGCATGCCTTTAATCCCAGCACTTGGGAGGCAGAGGCAGGCAGATCTCTGTGAGTTCGAGGCCAGCCTGGGCTACATAGTGAGTTCCAGGAAAGGCGCAAAGCTACACAGAGAAACTCTGTCTCGAAAAAACCAAAAAAAAAAACCCCCCCAAAAAAACAAAACAAAACAAAAAAAAAAAAAAACAAAAAAAAAAACCCAACCAAACAAACAAAAGATGTTGAGAGCGATTAAGGAAGACACTCACATTGATCTCTGGCCTCCACATACACAAAAACACGTGTGCTTACACACACACACACACACACACACACACACACACACACACACACAGTCTATGCCAGGCTGTTTTCCCACTAATACTCTCCTGCTTCCCATTTGGGGCCAGGCTGCGTTCCCACTTCCTTAATCAGGCTTCGCCCACCCTTGGTGGCATCAGTCACAGCCTTAGGGCAGGGCGCAGGGGCTCCTTTGTTGTGATTCTTAGAAAGTGACTCTCACTGGAACAGAGTCCAGGGTATTGTCCTTTGAGTCTCTAGCCTGAGGCGTCTCTCCCTCCTGTTGAGAGGCTTCTGGGAAAAGTCAGTTGAGTTAAAAGTTGACAGGAAGCCATCAGCTTGGTTCTACACTTGCCTTTGTTAGAAGATGTTCTAGGGAAGATGATTAGTGAGTAGAACAGTTGGGTGTAAGCAAGAGGGCCTGAGTTGGGGTCTCCAGAACCCACACAAAGCCTGAGAGTACAAGTCTGTAACCTCATCGCTCCCACACAGAGATGGGAGCGGAGACAGGAGGGTCAGCTGTCTGGTGTACAGAGCTGCGAACAGTCTCAGACAAGACAGAAGGTGAAGACAGACTGCAGAGGTTGTCTTTGACCCCGACATGTGCACTGTGGAGATGTGCGCAGACTCGCACACAGGAACGTGAATTTACAGACACACAAATGTACACAAAGACCCAAAATTGGGGCCGGAGAGACGGCTCAGTGGTCGAGAGCACTGGCTGCTCTTGTGGAGGACCTGGCTTCAGTTCCTAGCACCCACATGACAGCTCCCAACCACCTGTAACTCACTCAGTTCCAGAGGTCCAACGCCCTCTTCTGGCGTCTATGAGTACTGCACTCACGCGGCACATAGACAGATAAAACACCTGCACACACAAAATTAAATAAACGGATCTAAAGTAAAACTTGTAAAAAGACCAAAATTTTCTTCTCCTGTAATTCTCTCCACTTTCTAATGTGAAAGTTCAGAGTGTCTGCTGATTCAAGACCCTGCATCCCAGCCGTTTTCTTCTCTCAATTTCCCATAAGCCTCTGCTCCAACAAAGAGTGTGCGACTTAGCACCAGCCAATCAGAGGGGACTTAGCACCGGCACACTCACTACAGTAATGGGCTTGGGGTGGCCTTGTGGTATTAACTGGTCCGATCAGAGCTCACCTCAGGGTTGGCCGGCCACCAGGATGGCAGGTTGTCTCCTGATGGCAGATGAGCTAGGTTTGTGAGAGTCTGTTTCAAAGGATGTATGTGTGTGTGTGTGTGTGTGTGTGTGTGTGTGTGTGTATTTATTTTTCACAAAATACTGCTTGCTTTGAGCAAAGTTTACCTTTACAGTCCTTTTTGCTTGTTTAAAAATCTCAGCCTGGTAGGCAGATCCCTGAGTTCGAGGCCAACCTGGTCTACAGAGTTCTAGGACAGCCAGGGCTACACAGAGGAAACCCTGCCTCGAAAAACCAAAAAATAAAATAAAACCTCAGCCTGGGGGCTGGGGAGAAGGCTTAGGAAATAAAGCGTTGGCTCACAAGTGTGAGGCCTTGAGTTCGAGTCTCCAGAATCAATGGAAAGACTGTACTGAGCATGTCTGTTCAGCTGTGGGGAGAGGGGAAGCTCTTGACCCAGGTCTGCTGGCACATATATCAGGAGACTCTGAACAAGGTGGAAGTGGAGAACTGACCCCCAGGGCTGTCCTCTGACCTCCACACAGGCACCGGTGGACCCTGCCCTGCCTTGTTTATAAGCCAGAGGCAACCAGAGGAGGAAGAGTCCATGAACTGTTATTTTTATTTTATTTTTATTACAACTGCTTCCTAAACTTTTTTTTTTCATACAACTTCAGGCCCTCTCTTACCATGAGCCAGCCAGAGTCTGGAGCGAAGGTCTCCAGGAGAAGCTGTGCTCTTCAGCGGCACAGGGCCTCTGGCATCTTGGTAATGGGGGCTGAAATGATACTGGGCGGGGGTCAGCTCCCAGGGTGTCACTCACAGGCTGAGAGTCTTGGTTTCCTCACCGTTTTGGTCAAGGAGTGGGGCCATGTCAGGGACTGTCAGCTGGGTACCCACAGCGCCCAAGGAAAGTCGTGAATGGGGTGGTGGATGGTTTCACACACTGGAATCACAGCACTTGAACAACCGAGGCAGGTGGATTGTTGTGAGCTCAGGGACAGCCTGGGCTACATAGTGAATTTGAGGTCAGCCTGAGTTGAGACTTGGTCTCAACAACAACAACAACAACAACAACAACAACAACAACAACAACACACAGAATAAACTAGAGAGATGGCTCAGGAATGAAGAGCACTTTCTGTTTTTCCAGAAGACCTGAGGTGCCCAGCCCACACATCAGGCTCAAGGCTCCCCCTCCAGGGGATCCAGCGCCCTCTTCTGGCCTCTATAGGCATTGCACTCATGTGTGCAAACCTACACACAGGCCCACAATACATAATTAAAAATAAATCCTAAAAAAATAAATAAACAAAACAGAGAAAGCAGGACTGAGGCTCTGCAGCAGCTGGTCTTGCTCAGCAGGTGTGAGGCCCTGTTTGGTGTCATCCCCACCCCCACCCCTGCTGACCGCCCCACCCCACCCCCTGCACCCCCCATCTCTTGCCCTTTCACCTATAGGTATTTGATACTTGCCTTTTCTCTTTTTCACCTGAGGGGTCACACCCCCAAACTGACCGAGGA
The DNA here is from genome assembly GCF_949786415.1 of Peromyscus eremicus. NCBI lineage: Eukaryota > Metazoa > Chordata > Mammalia > Rodentia > Cricetidae > Peromyscus > Peromyscus eremicus. The sequence continues at coordinate 141,419,363 of NC_081419.1, read as the reverse complement.
GACTTAGTGTGGAGCTAGTGATTTCCAAGGTGTCTCCCCACAAGGGGTCCCCTCTCCCACTCTGCTGTCCTGAGCTCTGGTAACTGGATTCCTTCCTTGTCTCCTGATCACCCTCGCTGTCTCGCTTCTGTTCCCAATTCTATACAAGAGGTGTGGGGCCCAGACGGACAGACAGACACAGAAGCACACAGGCAAGCATGTGAACTCAGAGAGACTCAGATAGACAGACATACACACTCCTTATGTTTCCAGAAGGCAGGGTACAGCGGATCTGCACCTGCTCACTCTTGGCCTAACATGCCCAAGGCCCAGGATTCCACTCCTGGTATTTCAACAACAACAAAGCCTTTAAAATGCTGCCTATACACACATGTATCCAATACACATATACACCTTACACACATAAATGTATACACCCCTACATTGACATGCATATAACTAACACACACACACACACACACACACACACACACACACACACACACACACTCCAAGTCACCAAGTCCAAAGTCAAAGGAGAGACTTCCATGGCTTGGGTCTTAAGTTAGAAGGTGGTGTCTGTAATCTAAAAGGTTTCTTTCTCTCCGGACCACGTACGTCTGGCAGTGTCCAAGCTGGGTGGGTGGGACTCAGCATCAAGGCCGCCACGTTCTTAGGTGCATCCTCAGTGAGATGCCCAAACAGGTCCAGGTCCTGCAGGCCCCTCCCAGGCCACTCCCCAAACTCCCAGGGCACAGGTGTTGTTTCTGAGGTTCATTGTCAAGGCCTCTCTGTGGTTTCTCCTAGCTGGCTTCTAGAGAGATCTCTCCCACCATTTGAACTTCTGGAAGCCTAGTTTCTCCCAAGAAACTAAGGAAACAGGAATGTGCCCAACATCTGACCTTCAGGTGAATTTTTAAAAATCCTTTGCTAGCTCTTTTCTATTATTCAGCAGACAGGGATAGCCACTGGAGGCTGAGATTAAAAGGTTAAGATGGGCCGGGCGGTGGTGGTGCACACCTTTAATCCCAGCACCCAGGAGGCAGAGGCAGACGGATCTCTGTGAGTTTGAGGCCAGCCTGGTCTACAGAGCGAGTTCCAGGATAGGCGCCAAAGCTATACAGAGAAACCCTGTCTTCAAACAAACAAACAAACAAAACAACAAAAAGAAAGAAGAAAAAGAAAAGGTTCAGATGGGGGGTGCTTGGGTTGCAGTGAGTCTGGGCAGTAGAACAGGGCCTAGAATCCCCCAGGGAGGGGCTGGGCATGTGGCTCAGCAGGAGAGCACCTGGCCAGTGTTTGGGGTCTGTCTCCAGCATGTCTACCACCAGCACAACGCAGAAATCCGGGGCTAGAGAAATGCCTGCGTTCGTACAGTACTTGCCACACAATCACAGTTTGGATCTCTGGTACCTGTGGGAAGTGTTGGGTGTGGTGTGTGTCTGTGGGTCCATGGCTGGGAAGGCAGAGACAGGAGGATCCCTGGGGTGGGCTAGCTAGCCAGTCGAGCTGAATCGGTGAGCTCCAGGTTCAGAGAGAGACTGGAGAGGAAGCAGAGAAGTTAAGAGCAGTACTGTTTTCACAGAGGACCTGAGTTTGGTTCCCAGGACCCATGTCAACAGCTCACAACTACCTACAACTCCAGCTCCCGGGGATCTGACATCTCTGGCCTCCAGGGCACCGGCTGGCCGGGATGAGGACACACTCACCCACTCGGGCTCTTCCTGAGAGGCCTGGATCCATCACTCCCTCATCCTTCTTCCCGGAGCTGGGGAAGAGGAAATCTCTGTTTCCGGTTGTTTCTAAATGGAGATTGATGGCCGGCAGCCCTGAAAATAACTGCATTTGCAAAGGATTCTGAAGGCCAAGGGGCGGTCACTCGCCTTTCTGCAGGGAAACCAGACCCAGCAGAGCAGGGCAACATGAAACAGTCACAGAGATGGAAACCGTTGTGGTCACACTGGTGTGGGTCCCCATGGAGGCAGGTCTGGGTCCGTTCTGCACATTTGGCCCCATTAGGCAACTGTAGTTGGGGTCAGGTATTACTTTTGAGGGAAAGGTTATACAGCCTGAAGGGGTCACGAGGTCCCTTTATTTATTTATTTATTTATTTATTTATTTATTTATTATCTATATCTATCTATCTATCTAAATCCTGGTGTGATTGGACAACAGGAAGCCCACCTTGACTCTACACCCTAACATCAGGCCTCAGGTCATAGAGTGCATCTTGTTAGTCTGGCCACACTTGTTTTGAAACAGGATCTCTTGTAGCCCAGGCTAGCCTTGAGCTTCCTTTGTAGTTGAGGATAACTTTGAACTTCTGATATTCCTGTCTCCACCTCCCAGGTGCTGGCATGGCAGGCATTCCAAGCACCACACTGGGACTGTCACACTGAAATAATTTGACTTTGTGATCTCAAAATCAGAGCCCATGTCAGACTCAGTTTGCTAAAATAGCATTTAATTATTATTTTGTGTGTGTGTGTGTGTGTGTGTGTGTGTGTGTGTGTATCGGTGTTTTGCCTGCATGTATATCTGTTTACCACATGTGTGCAGTGCCTACAGTAGCCAAAGAGGGCGTTGGATCCCCTGGAACTGGAGTTACAGATGGCCGTGAACCACTTTGTGGGTGACGAGACTCGAACCTGGGACATCTACAAGAGGAGCAAGTTCTTTACATTCTGAGCCCTCTCTCAGTTTCAAGACAGCATTTAGAGAAAGTTACCCAGTCTCTCCCAGCTGCACTTTCTCCTTTCTGAAATGGGGACAATGGTGAAGTTATTTTATTATTATATTATATTTTATTTATTTTCCTTTTTTTCAGACAAAGTGTCTCTATATAATCCTGGCTGTCCTGGAGCTGGCCATGAATTCACAGAGATCTGCCTGCCTTTGCCTCCTGAGTCCTGGGATTAAGGTGTGGGCCACCACACCTGGCTCAGAGTTATTATTTAGGATGTGTGTGTGTGTGTGTGCCTGTGTGTGTGTGTGTGTGTGTGTGCGAGTGTGTACATGCATTGCTGGAGATTGAACTCAGAGCCTCATGCAATCTAGGTAGCTGCTCTACCACTGAGAGCATCCTTTGTCCTAGGTCTTATTTTGAAGTACCACCATGATAAAGTATATGAAGTGCTCTCCAGGCTGGAGGAATGGTTCAGCAGCCAAGAGCATGTATTTCTCTTCCAGAAGGATCCAAGTTCAGTTCCCAGCACCCATGTCAAGCAACTCACAACTACCTGTAACTCCAATGTCAGGGAACTTACTGCCTCTGGACTCTGAGGGCACACACACACACACACACACACACACACACACACACTCATTTGAAAAATAAAATACGTCTTTTAAGGGCTGAAGAGAGGGCTCAGCATTGAGAGCACCGTCTGCTCTTCTAGAGGACCCGGGTTCAATTCCCAGCACCCACGTGGCAGCTCACACCTGTCTGTAACTCCAGTTCTAGGGGATTCAACACCCTCACACAGACATGCAGGCAAGCAAAACACTAATGTTCATAAACTAAAAATAAATGTTATATTATATAAATAAAAACCAGATCTTTTAAAGTGCTTTCTATGCATTTACACCTGGGGGACCACCCAAGTCTGCAGATAGAACATTACTGACCCTGACAAAATTCTCTTTTCCTCCCTTCCCTACCTAGAGGTGCCTCCCAGACTGCTGTCTACCACCCAAAGTGAAGTTTTTGCTTTTCCCAGAACCTCGTGGAACTGGAATAGCACAGAGTGTGCTCTATGGAGGCTTGAGAGATGTGTTGGGTGGGAGGTATTGGCAGCATGCTACCATTGTCTTAATTTGTGTGCATACATACACACTCCAAAGTAATGGGTGCTGAGCAATCCGTGACACCCAAAATGTTTTACTAATTAAAGGGTGTGTGTGTGTGTGTGTGTGTGTTTGTGTGTGTGTGTGTGTGTGTGTGTGTGTGTGTAAGGAATGTGTGCGCTGAGATAAACTCATAGGCTCTGCTATCGGCAGGCTCACAGGGACATGTAGACTGGGGTTACTTGAGGATATTGCTGGGAGCGTTCGTATCTGATCCTTTCATATAGCTGCCTTTTAGGGACAGGCAGGGACTGTAGCTGGGATTCCCCCACAGTGTGTCTTGTTTCTGCCATGGAATCTGTCCCCATCAGTTCCTCTGCCTGCTCTCGGGCCTAGCTACCCTCATGTGTGCTTACTGACATCAGCCTTGGGCCGGTGCCCTGGGCATAGGTTAAACCTGGCTTTCTTTCTCAGATCTTTGAGGCCACAGCTGGGTGAGTGTGTCCCCCCGCCACACCATACCAGGGCTGGTGGCTCTGTGGCTGTCACACCCCCTCCAGAGCCTTGTCCCACTTGTCACACCCACTGCTGGCCTGATTTCATGGGCCACCCCTCCTCCTGGTCCCCTGCAGTCCTCACAGCTTCCTCCTGCCTCCTCCATGAATTTCTCCACATGGCGGCAAGATGCTCTTGGGATGAGAACCAGGCATGTTCTTTTGAATGCTTTCCCACGCTTGGCCTGGACACCCAGTTCCTCAATGGTGGTCCACAGAGCTCTGTTGCATCTGGCAGCCACCTGGTGCCTGTCATCGCTCCCAGGCAGCCTCTTGGGTCCTGAAATACAGCACCCTTCAGTTACCTCGGGGCCTTCGTGTGCGCTGCTCGCACTGGTCCTGCCTGGGGTCTTCTGCTGTCAGGGACACTTTCTGCACACGCACCTTGACTTCCCACCCCTCGGAGCCTGTGGATGAGTTGGTGCTCAGTGGAGCTCCGCACCTGCCCCCTGCTGCTTCCGGAGCCCCGGCACCGGGCAGGTCTGCTGACCAGCTCATACAGCACTCTCCTCTTATACTAGTCTACTTCATGGAGGTACCGTCACGGTGTGGTCAGTACACCATTCATGGGCATCTATTCTATGGCCTTGCTGTGAAAGACTCCTTGAGGGCCAGTGAGACGGCTCCGTGGGTACAGGATTTCCAGCAAGCCTGATTACTTCTTCACGGAGGCCTGAGCTTGCTCACTGCGCCACGCCCCTGACTGGTGTAGGGTCGCCCCGTGGGATTTTGTATATCAGAGTGTACGCTGGGGATGTGACATTTTCTTTCTTTTATTATTTGTGAAGTGTTTCTCATTTGGGGGCTGTTTTTAAATTAAAATTTTTTTTGATTGTTTTGTTTTCAGATTGGGTCTTGATGCAGAAGTGCCCCCCCCCGCCCCCCTGAGCTGAGGACCAAACCCAGGGCCTTGCACTTGCTAGACAAGCGCTCTACCACTGAGCTAAATCCCCAACCCCGATGCAGAACTCTTGCTGGAGGGAGGGCAGTCATCTGCCACCCTGACAGGGTGTGAGCAATAGACCACAGAACCAACCACTCTATCTGCCTTGGTGAACTGATGTGTGTGTCAGGCTTGCTTACAGGGCACAGGCGAGCAATAGAAGCTAGTCAGGGTTCTATTGCTGTGAAGAGACACCATGACCACAGCAACTCTTAAAAAGGAAAGCATTTAGTTGGGATTGGCTTACAGTCCAGAGGTTTAGTCCATTACTGTCATGGTGGGAAGCATGGTGGCACACAGGCAGACATGGTGCTGGAGAGGTAGCTGAGAGTCCTACATCTGGATCCACAGGCAGCAGGAAGAGACAGTGAGCCAGTGGCCTGGCTTGAGCTTCTGAAACCCCAAAGTCTGCCCCAAGTGACACACTTCCTCCAAGGCCACACATACTCCAACTAGAACACATCTCATAATAGTGCCAGTCCCTATGAGGCTACGGGGCTCCCTTTTCATTCAAACTACCACAGGCTCTTACAGGAATGTGGGTGATCCACTTACATGGGTGAGGGGTTCTTACGGGAATGGAGGTGAACCCCAAACATCTACATGACTGCAACCCACCCCCTTCCCCCATGGATTTTCTTTGCTTGTCCATATTCAGACCACTCTTGGGCACTCCAGAGGGCACAGCCACCACATGAGAAGCAGACAGTGATGGTTGGCTGGGTCAATTTGCCACAACCGAAAATCACCAGTGAAGAGAATCACAGTGAAGGATGGATCGTCTATAGCGGGCTGGCCTGTGGGCACGTCGGTGGGGGACTGTCTTAACTATGTTAATGACATTAACTGATGTGGGCAGACCCAGCCCGATGTCGGCACGAGCAAGCGAGTGAGCAAGCAAGCACGCACACCTTCATTCTCTCTGCTCTTGACTGTGGATGTGACTAACCGCTTCAAGGTCCTGCCACTGTGATCTACTTAACATCGCATTGTAACTTGGAGTCGTAGATTGCTTTCGTCAGGGTGTTTTATCTCAGGAACAGAAATGGGCTTAGGAAAGACACACACTGGGCACAACCTCCTACCAGGCCCAGCAGACCCGAGCCGCGGTCCATCACTGTCCCTGGGCCTTGCTGCTGAGGTGATGATTACTGTACCATGCCGATAGGCTGCTGTGTGCATGCGTGTGCACGTTGGAGGAACCAGGGCAGTCCCCCACTACACATCCTGTCCTGGCTCACGCAGCACGTGGAGCCCATGGTCCTCTCCCCCAGGTTGTCTTTGTCAACTTCTTGGCACGGTCACCCAGATACACACATCTGCTCTGTCCTGGGCCCATGGGAAATAAATCAGCCTCCCGGTAGACCTAGGTGCCATGGCTGTCCTCATTTTCCCGAGCACCGAGTAGTTAAGTAACCTACTCAAAGCCGCACAGCTGGCCTGGTGGGAGGGCTTTTAAAATGACAGTTCACTAGCATCCATCTGGTTCTGCAAAACTGGCCAAACTCCCAGGAGCTGTTTTCAAAAGGCACCCATATGTGGCCGCTGCTGTTCAGCCAGCCTGGGCATCAGAGCCCGGGGACTCACAATACCAGTGATTGTGAGAAGCCCGGGGACTCTGCCTGGTGGCGTTCTCAATAGCTGTAAGAATTTTCTGCACAGAGCAAAATTGACAGAGGAAAGCAAACCCACCGACCACTTCCTGTTTAGAGAAGGAGAGTGAGATCTTCCTGGAGGCATGCTATGGAATTTTCCAAGCCATATCAGCGTTCTTAGAGCTGTGTTATTAGAACAGCATTTCATGTGTAGATTAGAACCCAGAGCACAGTACTGAGCTGTGAGAGACGCTGTTCATATGCATGCCTGGAGGGTGGGGTAGGGGGTAGGTTTTGCACCTCAAAGGTGTCAGAGGCTGACAGTCATGTTTGGGGGTCCCATGTTCTGCACACAGCCATATCTTAGTCATGGGGTACATTCTTGCTGCAAGAGCTGCTGGGAAGAGTCAACCAGCATCGGGACTCCCTAAGGATCCTGGGGGTGAGGGTGTCTCCATGTATGCCACAGTGTGTGTGTGGAGGCCAGGGGACAACTGTGAAGTTAATTCTTTCCTTCCACCTTTATGTGGGTTCTGGGGAACCTAGCTTAGATAGCCAGGCTTGCCTGCTAAGTGCCTTGATCCACCGGGCCATCTTGTCAGCCCTCCCCCATGTTTTTGGAGCCAGGGTCTCTGGCTGACCCGAGGATCACCACTTCTGCTAGGCTGGCCGGCCATGGAGCCGTAGGGATCCAGCTGTCTCCACCTGCCCTGCCCTGAGACTACACGAGCATACCACCTCGCCCGGCCTATAGGGGGCGCTAGAGGTTTAACTCAGGTCCTCATGCTTGCATGGCAGACGGCCTGAGCCCTCTCCTCTGCTCCTGCCCCAGGCATTACAGAAGAACCCAGAGTTTGGACTCCGGGACAAAACACATTCCTCACCCCCTGGAGGAGCCCTGTGCCATATGGTTTCAAAATCGCATCTAACCATGACTGCCAACTTCAGGAGGCCCCACTTGGCTGGTCTCCGGCTAGGGCTATGCCGTATGGCTGGATAACACAATAAACACATGTGGGCCTTTGCACTAATCAACAGTGATAGATTAGAGCCAACAACACTTATTTTAAAATTTCTTCTCTGGGGTATTGTCATCAGCGTCAGGGTAGGCATTAATTAATACTTTGCTGATTATGTAAGAAGTCGCATGTGGGGACCTAGATTGCTTTTGGCTTTAGACTCTGGTTCTCTCTCGGCAGCCCTTGTACCAGATGAGGGTAGAGTTAGTGAGCCAAGATGAGGGTGGACTTGACCCTGAGGGAGCCATGGGAGAGGTTAGAGCAGGAGAGGGAGTATTTAATAGCAAACCCTGGCTACAGGGTGGCAGGCAGAGTGTGTGGTATGATTTGGACAACGTTTGGGAGACTCCAACATGAGCCAGCCTGAAGTAACAACTGTCACACTTAAAACTCGAGTCCAGGGCTGGAGAGGTGGCTCAGAGGTTAAGAGCACTGGCTGCTCTTCCAGAGGTCCTGAGTTCAATTCCTGGCAACCACATGGTGGCTCACAACCATCTGCAATGAGATCTGGCACCCTCTTTGGTATACATAACAAACAAATCTTTAAAAAAAAACAAAAAACAAAAAACAAAAAACAAAAAACAAAACTCGAGTCCAGCTGGGTGGCGGTGGCACACGCCTTTAATCCCAGCACTTGGGGACAGAGGCAGGCAGATCCCTGAGTTTTTGGCCAGCCTGGTCTACAGAGTGAGTTCCAGGACAGTCAGGGCTACACAGAGAAACCCTGTCTCAAAAAACAAACAAACAAACAAACCACTCTACTCCTGTTTCCCAGATCTCACCTATCACGGTCTTTGCTGCACATGCCCCTCGTGCCCCTCAACTCTGTCTAGGTTACATTTTTCTTTAAAAAGCACATTTCTTTTACTTAAGTGAATGTTTATTTTTGAGACAGGCTCTCAGGCTGTCACTGAACACTCTAAAAAGCCTTGTATGACATTGAACTCCTAATCTCCTGTCTCTGTATCTCTAGTCCCGGGATTGTAGGTGCTGGGGATCAAACCCAGGACTTTGTACGTGCTAGACCAGGCAAGCACTCCAGCAGCCAAGTTACTTCCACAGTCCCAAGTAAATTTAGTTTCTAGATGTAGTGTGTGTGTGTGTGTGTGTGTGTGTGTGTGTGTGTGTGTGTGTGTGTTATGCCCTTGGAGAACAGAGAAGAAAATCAGATGTCCTAGAGCTGGAGTTATAGATGGTTGTGAGCTGCCAAGTGGGTCCTGGGAACTGAACTCGGGTCCTTTGGAAGAACAGACGTGGTCTTGGTTGCTGAGCCATCTCTCCAGCCCGAGAACTTAGCTTTGAGAGAAAGCTGTATCCCTTCACTATGCGCATCATCTCAGGCGAGGTTTGGCTGCAGCGACAGACACCCCAGAATTGCAGCAGCTTGGTGACAGCCCCCACTCCCTCCAGGGTTTCATGTAGCCCAGGCTGTTCTTGAACTCCTTCCTGCCTCGGAAGAGCTCCCACACCGACTGATGTGACTAGCTGGTCCTGGGTCGGCCACATCTCCTGTCCACATGTCACCCAGCTCTGCTCAGATGCAGGCCGTTGCCCCGCAGAGAGAAAAACAGCACATGTCAGACCCAAGGATGGCTCCCAAAGACGCTGCTCAGATGTTCAGCTCACAGTCTATCTGGGGAAGCCGGTCACAGAACCAAGCCTGATGCCAGTGAGGAGGTCATCTAGTAAAAATCCCCTCCAGCAGTCTACCACAGCCTGCGATGGAAGCCGATCCCCGCCCACCCGCCTGCTGTTGTAGTGTGCTGTCTCCATCAGATCTTCCTCGTCCACCACTTGCACGGGTTGGTCCTTATCAGGACTGTGGACCTCCGACATTCATTAATGGAAGTGGGTGGGTTGCGGGGCGGTGGTGGCGCACGCCTTTAATCCCAGCTCTCGGGAGGCAGAGGCAGGCGGATCTCTGTGAGTTCGAGGCCAGCCTGGGCTACCAAGTGAGTTCCAGGAAAAGGCGCAAAGCTACACAGAGAAACCCTGTCTCAAAAAACCAAAAAAAAAAAAAAAAAAAAAAAAAAAAAAAAAAAGAAGTGGGTGGGTGATGGAGGCACCAGCCCCTCGCCTGAGTGTCTCAGCCCCTCCTCCCAGTCATTTGAATACAATTCTGCCCTATTTGGAGTGTGTGTGTGGTGGGGAGTGTGGGGGAGGTTAACTGAGAGGACACTGCCAGAGAGAAGCCACCATCCATGCTGGGCGCAGACCTCCCCATGCTCTGTAAGTAACTCTAATAAACTGTTCCCCTAGAGTGGACTCTGGCGGAATTGTGTTTTGGTTTGTTCTTGGGATCTTAGGAGAAGCGGGTAGATGTTGTTTACTTCTCCCCAGGAAAAGAATTCTCATAACACCTCCGCAGAGAATGGCTGTGAATCTGAAATACTAAACCAAGTGACTACCACACTCCATCCCGACTTCTGCAGGCAGGGCTGCGACCAACTCTTTTGTTCCAAAGAGGGATGGACAAGTTGCAGCGGTGTCCAGGTGTGCTACGGTTACACGGGGACCCTGCCCAGATGAGAGGAACGACCGGCCCTAAGACCCTCCGCGCCCTTGCTCCGGTGAACGTCAGGTGGGCGGTTGCCGAGCGATGCTGAGGACTGGGAGCAGTTCCAGACACGCCCACAAGGTGTCGCCCTCTCCCAGCGGTTGGAAGGCGGGTACCGGGAAGCTGCGCCGACGCTCCCTGCGCGGCGCCAGCATCCCGCACATTCCCGCCCGCGCCCTGTTTGAACCGAGTTTATCCAGACGGACGCCAGGCAAGTTGCTCCCAAGGCATTGCTGCCCACGAACGGACCAGCGTTTCTACACGCACGCCTCAGGTTATACAGATGGGAAACTGAGGCTGAGATAGTTGGGGAGCCTCAGGAGTCCCAGCTAGTGAGTGGGAGACAGAATTCCACCCCAGACCTAGTCAGATGCGCGGAAGGAGGCCGTAGTATCTATTCCGTTTTTAATAGGTACAGCGCCTCTGACAGACACTAAGCGAGAAAATAGGAGACTTCGAAACGTTTTTTTTAATTATCTAACTACACCTTGAAAATTATTATTATTTTAATTAGAAATTCTCCAGGAGGCTGAGGCAGGAGGATCTGGAGTTGAAGACCAGCCTGGAAGAGACCCCTGTCTCAGAGGAGAAGGAGAACCCACTTTTGCTGGAGCCTTGAGGCAGGTCCTTCCTGACAATGTTCTTATTTTCTTTTATCACTGAACTCTTCATGGGCTGGCAAGATGGCTCAGTGGGTAAGGGGCTTGCTGCCAAGCTGTACAAACTCGATCCCAGGCATACACATGGTGGAAGGAGAGAGTCCATTTCTACAAGCTGTTCCTCTGACCTTCACAGACATGCTGTGTCATGAGTGTGTATGTACATACACACAAATAAATGAAGGAATGTACTTTTTTAATCTTAAAAAAATCAGCTAGGAAATGCATACACATGGGGGAAGTATCATCATGTGGGAAACCGAGGCAGAAAGTCGAGGACGGGTGACTTTGTAAACTCACAACTCTTCCCTAGACTGAACTAGAAGGTTAGGACTTTGATGCCAAAAGAGCTAGTGGGCTCTTCTCAGACCGGCCACAGGACCCTACGCTCCCCTCCCCCAAGCCCTCTTATTCACCGTGTTTCAGGAACTGTTGCTGAGCGAGCCAGGAGGTAGACACTAGACACGTGAGCAGATTCCTGTCCTCCAGCGCGCTCCACACCCTGTTCTGAGCAAATCTGTTTTCCTTTTGCCCTGTAACAATGCACCTTGGTGACCCCTTTCAGACCGACACCAGGAAAACACACTTCACACATTCCACGTCTGAACATAACCTCGAACCTCGCTGGTTCCCTGGCCATAGCTGGAGGTGTTTCCAGGCTTCGTAAGTAACAAACACCACACAATTAACACCCCTGTGCTCAAGCCACTGGCCTGTTTCCTCTGATGCATTCCTAGACTCCACTGCCTGTCACAGAGCACAGGCCTTTGAAATTTCCACAGTGACTGTCTAAATGTTCTCCAAGGTTGAAGCTACAGTGACATTCGGGACAGCAGCTGGGGTAGGCCCTAGCTCCTCCTGCCTGGAGGCTAGCCCACCACTGTCATTATCTCCACCTGGCCAGTGGAGAACAACTGTCCCCATGGGCTAGCCTACAGCACTCATTCATTGCATGTCAGCAATGGAGTTTTGTTTTTGTTTTTGTTTTGTTTTTTTCGAGACAGGGTTTCTCTGTGTAGCTTTGCGCCTTTCCTGGAACTCACTTGGTAGCCCAGGCTGGCCTCGAACTCACAGAGATCCTCCTGGCTCTGCCTCCCGAGTGCTGGGATTAAAGGTGTGTGCCACCACCGCCCGGCTGCAATGGAGTTTTAAAATGAGTGTCCAGGGCCGGTGAGGTGGCCCAGAGGGTAAAGGAGATTGCCATTAAAGCCTGATGACTTGAGTTCAAATCTCAGGACCTGCGTGGTGGAAGGAGAGAACAGATCCCCACAAGTGTCATGTGGCCACACACACACACACACACACACACACACACACACACACACACATGCACACGCATGCACACGCACACGCACACGCATGCACACCAATGGCATGCATGTACCTCTTCCCTGCCAAATAAATATGAAAACATATGCTCTAAGAAATGCATGTGCAGGCCATTTGCCTTGCTTTTCTGTTAGAGAAGCGGCCCCCCTCCGTTTCTCCATTTCCAGTGAACAGTCATAATTCTTACAGAGTGGCAGCACTAGCTCTTCACATTTTTATTTTGAGATGGGACTTGCTACATAGCCCAAGCTGGCCTGGAACTCTCAAATCTTCTGCCTCGGCCTCCCAAGGCTGGAATGACAGGTGTCAGGTTCTTTACAGGCTGGGCGGATGCAGGCTTTGGCGTCACATTTGCTATCCATGCACATGCTTTAAACATGATGTGTCGAAGAAAGATGGGATCCCCACGGGCCGTGGTTCACTCTCTCTTCTGCATGTGTGTGTGCCTCTGCAAGTATTTATTGACATCTGTTTAAGGTCTGCAGCTCGGGATGTGGCCCCATTGGTAGACAGCTTGCTTAGTTAGCACTCACAGAGCCTTGGGTTTGATCCCCAGCACCACATAAACTGGCTGTGGTGGCTCCGGCCTCTAATCTCAGTGCTGGCCTCAGGAAGATCAGAGGTCAAGGCCATCCCTGAGAACATATCAAGATGGAACCTGGATGGCTGTGGCACCTGATCCACACCACCTACCGTGTGATCTTACAGAGACTGACAACCAGGCATCCCCATTTCAGAGATGGGTAAGCTGAGGCTCAGAAGAGTCAGGATTCGCCCAAGGTCTCCCGGCTGCTGAGTGACAGAGGGCTCAACTCCACATCTGTATGTCTTTGCCAGTTCTGCTATAATCTTCTGTAACCCTAGGACTCCTCACTGCGGGGCTTCCGCCTTGGTCATCTGGGTCGCCCCACACTCCACCTTCAGCTGGAAGTGCCTGTAGTTCAGGGTCCAGGCCACTGGGAGGCGCTAGAGACATGTTCCTTGCCTGATGTGTAGGGCTGTAAACAGTCTTCCCAGCATCCTGGGACAGAGGTAGGACCTAAGGATCCTGTTGGCTGGGGTGGGTGGCTCAGGGGCAGAGGGATGTCTCTTGTCACACATGGCAGCTCCTTCAGCCTCCACCTCCCTACAGGGACTTCAGGGTTGCAGAGCTGTGTGACTCCAACCTAGCTAGGCTGGGGATGTACTTTCCTGAGGCCTGGGGTGGAGGTGGGGAGGGGGCGCTGGCAGGATGACCTGAGTCCATCATCCTTTGTGTGTGTGTGTGTGTGTGTGTGTGTGTGTGTCCTGTGCCCAGCAGGGAGTTTAACAGAAGGGGTACCCCTTCCCACCGAAATAGTCAGAGCCCAAGCTGCCTCTAGACTTTTCCGGATGCCCCGTGGGAGGTTACCACATGCCCCCGAGGTTGAGAATTTCTTATGGGCAGGTCATGTAGGGGACAGAAGCCAGGCCTGGCTGAGCGTTTCACACACAGGGACGTATCAGTGGCCTGTGAGGCAAGGATGGACGCCAGGCACCATTACTCTGTGCAGAAGAGCAGTGGAAGCCGAGAGGAGCGGAACCTGGCCACCCAGCTCCAGTGTCTGGGCCCTATCCTCTGTGCCCTGTGGTCCAGCAGGAAAACACCCATTATTTAGGCCTCTGTCCCCTAAGTGTCCTCCGCTCACACAAAATACACCCTGTTCTTAGATTTCTTTTATGTTTTACATTTATTTATTTAGTGTGTATGTGAGCACACAAGCATACCATTGTGCATATATAGAGGTCAGAGGACAATTATATGGAATCGGTTCTCTCCTTCTCCATGTAGGTTCTGGGGATAGAACTCAGGTAGTCAGACTTGGCAGCAAGCCCCTTACCCACTGAGCCCTTTTGTCGGCCCTATTATTTCTTCACGTTGCTGTTTTGGTGTTTTGAGTCAGGATCTCATTATGCAGCTCAGGCTGTCCTCAAACTCAAAATCTTCCTGCTCCTGAATGCTGGGATTACAGGCATGAGCCACACGCCTGACTTAGTTTCCCCATTTTTGATGAAAGAGCCAAGTAGAAGCAGTTTTTCATTTCCTCTGTGGTTTTACTATAAGAAAAACAGTGGTGTCTGGGAAGCGGGGGCAGGGATCCCTGGGGGCCAAAAATCATTGTTTCTGAATCAATTTTGCAAGAAAATCTATAAACATTTTAAATGTGAAATTTCCTAATGTTTAATGAGAATTCATTTAAAACATTAAAACCGCGGGGAAGACAGAGCAGGACTGGAGTCTGATGCTGCTGAGTGCCGGCCTGCAGCACTTCCCGGGGCACAGTCAGTGTCCAGGGACAGATGAGGTCTCCACGGCTTCTCACCATTGGATAGCTTCATTTTGTCACACGAATCCTCCCTTCTATTGTTCATTAATCCATCTACACACCTGTCCTCCCAACTGCCCCCACCCAACCACCCACATAACGTCCACCCACTCACCATCACCCATCCACCCACCCACCCACCATTTACCTATCTATCCATCTATCCATCTATCTGTCCTTCACTCACCCACCCATCATCTGTCAGTTAATTTCCTGTACAGCCATCATTGGTTCTCTACGGTCTACCACACTCTGGGCCAAGTCCTGGGGTCATGGTGGAGGCTGGCATCTAATTCCTGTCCTCGAGGAAATCATCGAGTCTAGTGGGCATGAGACATGGACCAGGGACAAAGAGAAAACCGAATCCTGTTCAGATCCTTCCGGTCGGCTGTCGTGAGCAAACTCCGTCGGAGCCTCGGCTCCCTCTGCGAAATGGACTGTCTTTTCCACTTTACATTGCTGTTAGAAAATACTTGAGACCTGGTAGTTGTTAAATAACTGTGGGTTATCTTGGCCCACAGTTCTGCAGGACGGAAAGTTCAGAGTCACGAGGTCATATCTGGCTGCTTCCAAACATGGCAGACGTCACAGGGCAAAGACCCAAGTGGGGAGCGCAGTGGTGGAGACAGAGGCCAGCTCTACCTGACACCCACCTGACACCCACCTGCCTGCTCTATTACCAGGGGTTCCTGCAGACCCCGCTCAACTCCCTGGAGACCTGCTTCCACCTCAGGGTAACTCTTATTGGCCGGGTACTTCATCAGGCCCCTGCCTTTGACAGGGCTGCATGGGACGCCAGTGGGAGGCCTGGGGACAAGGCACATTCAGGCCCCTGTGGGGATCTGGAGGTCGGGGTGATGGTGACCGCAGAGGACTGGCTCTCTAGGGATCTCAACAGGCTTTTTGTGGGGTGGCATCCAGAACATCTCAGCTCTGAGTGAGGGGAGGGGTCGCTCTGTGACTGACCAAGCCCTGGCCAGGCTCTGCCCTGCCCCAACACTGCCTCTCTCTCTCTCTCTCTCTCTCTCTCTCTCTCTCTCTCTCTCTCTCTCTCTCTCTCTCTCTCTCTCTCTCGGGATCTACCACTATGGGCTCCTGTGGGGACAGCATGGATCAAAAGCCCGTGGCCTCTCTTGACTAGATCTGCTGTGATTTGGTTCCCATTTCAGTAGAAACTGTGCTTACTAGAGGACATTAGGAAAAACACATCAAACACAAAAGAGGAAAAATGTCTTGTTCCATCCCTTCCAGTGTGACCACAGTAAAACAAGCCATTGTTTTCTTCCCGCAAGCCAGGCTCCTGGTGTGTGTGTGTGTGTGTGTGTGTGTGTGTGTGTGTGTGTGTGTGTGACATGGGTTAGTCCTGGGGTGTTTTTCACAATTTCTGTTCTGTCCCAGGCCCCCCCTCCCCCCGATCGTCTTCATGAACATATTTGAAGGCCGCTTTGGTTCGTCCAGCAGACGTTAAGTGAGCTGCTGTCGTGGCTGGGCGGTGGGGTGGGGGTGGGGAGCTGGGTATGATAACATCACTGACTGAGCCAAGGATGCCCAGCGAGGCCCTGAGCGCTTGTGTTAATATCGGCCCTCTTCTTCCTCACAACCTGCTGTGATATACACACTCTCGCTGCTTGCTTTCCAGGTGGGGAAACAGAGGGTCATGGCTGCATGACTAAGAGACAGCATTGGATTCTAGGGGGTTAGCCACAGAGCTCAGGCTCTGGCTGTGCTGGTCACACTCAAACAAGTGACCGGAGCTTGGACAGGGAGGGCATGGAGACTGATGGTCATTTAGAGCATCGGGGAGGAGGAGGTGAGGGTGACAGGCAGAGGGAGCAGTATTCTGGACTATGGCTGGGAGAGGCAGGACTGGGTGGTGGCCTCGAGGGTTCTAGACCTGGCATGGCTGGGGAGGCCTTGCTGGGTCCCATGCTGGGTCCTGGCTCTGACTCAGTACTTGCCTGCCCACCCTGTATACCCAGATCCCAAGTACTTTTTTTGGAGACAGGGTCCCATGAAGCCCAAGCCAGCGAGAACAGACTTTGAAGTTCTAATTCTCCTGCTCCCGCTTCCAGAGTGCGGGGATCCAGGCAGCACCACACTTAGTTTACACCATGCAGGGGCTGGAATCCAGGGCCTTGCCATCGGAGCAAGCTAGGCAAGCTGAGCCCCCTCCCCACCCCAGTCCTGTGTTTCTTGCTTGCTCTCTGCTTCTCAGCCCTTCTGGATGGCTCTGTCCCCTGCTCTGGCTCAGGTCACCAGCAAACGCCAGGGAGAGATGGCTACAGAGGTCTGTCCACACAGTTGAAAGGGTGACATTTGACCTGCCACACCATGCGGGCACCCGTGGAGACAGGTTCTTTGCCCGCAGGGTGCAAGGTCTCTCCGGGCTATGCCTTCAGGCCTGTGGGACATTGCTGTAACTTGCCCAGAGGGTCTGGTTCAGCTTGGGAGGCTGTGTAGACAGCCACATGTCTGGTCTAGCTGCCCTCGGAGGTAATGAGGAGCTGCGGGAAGAGGGCCGGGGTATGGCCGCCTCCAACCAGAGCAGCCTGTGACCCACCACCACGGACACACTGTCTCTGTCCGCTGTCCCTAGGGGCCTCACGTCCTCCTAGGAGAGGCTGTGCCCAGCCCCTCCTCCTCCTCTGTGCTCCCAGCCTCCGCTCTCCTGCCCTGAGCCTCAGCCAAGTTCATGTCTTATCAGCTCAAGTACTTCAGAGTTCAGGCCAAGAAGCCAAAGTCAATTTGGAAAAAAAAAAGTCTGTAAAAGGCCCAAACACAGCCACCAGGGAGGGGGGGTGGGGGAGGGGAGGAGGCTGGGGAAGGGTGAGCTTATCTGGGGTCCCTGGTGGACTCTGAATCCACAGCTGACCTCTGTGGCTCTGAGCCATCCTAGGGGACAGATAAACAGAGGGTCCCACAGCCCAAGCAAAGGACGGGAAATACTCTGTAATGGGAAGTCTCCAAGACAGACTGAGGTGGGCAGGGGAACATGCATGTCTCTAGACCTTTTAGTAAACAGGACGGAGCGGGACACAACCCCACCAGCCTGCAGAGAGACATCTAGAAGCACCAGTGACAGCTCGCACAGGGAGGCGGGGTCAGAACCTCCTCCCGCCTTTTGGACAACTTAAGACATGCTAATGAGCTCTTGTAGGGAGAAGCCAGTGGGAACCTGGAGGATTCTGCTCCAGGTAACTGACCAATGGAGTAGAAGGTGGGAGGAGCTGTGGGTGCAAAGGTACGGAGCACGTGGTGCCGGAGCTCTATCTCAAAGTTAGCTCCCTGCAAGCGTTTCTGTGTGTGTGTGTGTGTGTGTGTGTGTGTGTGTGTGTATGTGTGTGTGTGTGTGTGTACTGTAGGCTAGAGGATAGTGTCAGCTGTCAATCCTTAGACGTTAATATTTACTTTTAGATTTATTGATTTTTTTTTTTTTTTCCAGACAGGGTCTCACTATGTAGTCCTGGCTGGCCTGGAACTCACTCTGTAGACCAGCCTGGCCTCAAACTCACAGAGATCTACCTGCTTCCACCTCCCAAGTTCTAGGATTAAAGGCGTGCACCACCACCCCATTTTATCTTTTTCATTTCATGTGTCTATGTGAGTGTATGCCATGCATGTACTGTGTTTAAAGAGGCAAGGAGAAGACCTTGGATCTCCTGGAGTTGGAGTCACAGGTGGCTATGAGCCACATGGGTGCTGGGAACTGATCGGAGAACTTTGCAAGAACAGTACGTGCTCTTAACCACTGAACCACCTCTCCAATCCTTACCTGGTTTTTTGTTTGTTTTTGTGACAGGCTCTCTCTCTCTGGCCTAGAGCTACTGAGTAGGCTGGGGTGTCTGTCTAGTGAGCCCCAGGGATCCACTTGTCTCTGCTTCTCTAGCCCTAGAGTCCCGTACTTGTACACTTAGCCTTTTTCTTTTGTGTGGGTTCTGGGGATTGAATCCCGGCACTCACGCTTTCAGAGCAAAGCGTTTTGCCAAGTGAGCCGTCCCTCCAGACCCTGAAAGTGCACTTACAGATGTATCATTTCCTGAACCTTCTGCAGACTCTGAAGCTGGGAACCGGATAGAAACACAGCAGGAAACTGAAGTCCATGAGGTTAAGGGACTGGTCTAAGGTCCCACATTCAGCAGTGACTGAGCCAGGATCCGAAACAGGGTTCTTGGTGCTGTTTCCTGTCCCTGAGATGCTCACATGTGCCCTTCGAGGCAGAAACATGAGTCATGCACTCCGTTCGGCACAGCCATCCCCCAAGAACACACTGAAAATATCCTCAGACACATATCCTGCATACAGGATAGGATGGGTCCTCACCAAGGGGACACACTTGTGCAATCCACCCCCAGATGAACACAACATCCCAGAATCCCCTGTCTTGCTCCCTAGAAAGTCCACTAAGGTCACTGAACTCTGAACTCAAGCCCTAAGATGGCTTATGCTGGTTGGAACTTGGCATAAACGGAAGCCACAGCAGCTGCATCCCTGGTGGACTCCCAAGGCAGAGTGACTGTGACAGCAGCCAGAGCAGGAGTGGGCTGTGAGGGCGCTCACAGCGGTGTGTCTGGGGCAGCAGCAGGGTCCCTCATGTGCACCTGTGGGGTGGGGGTACGGGGGATTAAAAAAAGAGAGAATGGCTTTTCACAGTTCCTCATAAGACCAAATGGAGCACCTTCCAGAAGTGTAGGCCTGACACCCCCAGGCTGCTGGGGAGGCTGAGGCAGGATCATCACAAGGTCAAGGCCTGCCTCGCTTTCAGAGTGAGTTCAGGGCCAGTCCGGGAACCTTTCTGAGAGAAGAGGAGGAGGGCGGGGGGGGGGGGGGGTTAGCAGTAGAGCACCTAGCATGTACAGGACCCTATGTTCAGTCCCCAGTCTCCCTTCCACACACAGACTAATACACTTGAAATTCCATGACTGCATTCCTGAGTATCCATACTCAAGAAAACTGTATCTATGTAAACATAGCAACAAATGTCCATCAACCAACAAAAGGAAAACCAAAACTGTGACCAGTTCCTACAAGGGAGCGCTATACAGCCACAAAAAGGAACGAAGTACTGATGTATGTTACAACACGAACCGCCTTCGGTGATGCATCCGTGTGGTGGGATCCCTTTACAGGAAGAGACAGGAAGCAGGAGATGGGGGAGGGGAGGAGGAGGAGGAGCCTGCTAAGAAGCTCATGGTTTCTTTCAGGGGTGAGGGCAACATTCCGCTGTGGTGACTTGCACAGCTCTGTGAAGCCGGAAAGCACTGGCTTACACAATTTAGAAAGTAGATTTTGTTCTGTGGAGTCGTTGTCAACAACACGATCATGTTTTAACATTTTGTTTATTATTATTGGGGGTGTGGGGGGGTGAGTTCTCTCCTTCCACATTTATGTCGGTTCTGGGGATTGAACTCAGGTCACCAGGCTTGTGGGACAAGGGTCTTTACCTGCTAAGCCATCTTACCGGCCCCAGGGTGATGATGGGAAGATACTGCAGGGGGCTTCAGCAACACCAGGTGAGCTGGGTGTGGTTGTACACCTGAGACGCCAGCACCGTGGAAGCTGAGGCAGGAAGGTCCTGAGTTTGAGGCTAGCCTGGGCTCTCTAGTGAGATACCATCTCTAAACTTCAAACCTAAACCCAAACAGAAACAAAAACCTAAGACCAAATAATCTGCATGTGGCTACCACATGGAGTACTCAGGAAATGCTATTTATTCTATATTTATTTATTTAGGGTTTTTTGTTTGTTTGTTTTCAAAACAAAGTTTTTGTGTTGCTCTAGCTGTCCTGGAACTTGCTCTGTAGACCAGGCTGGCCTTGAATTCAGAGATTCATCTGCCTCTGCCTCCCAAGTGCTGGGATTAAAGGCGTGCACCACCATGCTATTTTTTAAATTTTATTTATTTATTATGCATACAGTGTTCTGCCTGCATCCCTGCAGCCCGGAAGAGGGCACCAGATTTCATTACAGATGGTTGTAAACCATCATGTGGCTGCTGGGAATTGAACTCAGGACCTCTGGAAGAACAGTCAGTGCTCTTAACCTCTGAGCCATCTCTCCAGCCCCGCCACTATGCTATTTTAAATGACAAGATAAGCTGAGGCCCAACACAGCCTTAACTATGAGGTCCCAGTTTCCACCTGTGCCATGAAAATGGAGTGCAGCTTCCTGCGCTGAGCCCTGTCTGAGGCATCATCCACTGGGTCTCAATATCACTATCTGCAAAGTGGAGTGAGTCACAGTGCCACCTCCTCAGTGGTGACAAGGACCGGGAACAGAGGCTGGGGCACAGCAGGTGCTGAGGGCTGCTGGTATCATTTCTGGCACTTTCCCTGGCTTCCTGGTACCTTTCAGGCAAGCTGGGTTCTCACAACAGTAAAGACAATAACAGCAGAACCCACTTAACAGCTGTGGGGAGGAAGGGCAGGGGTCACAGGGGAAGGGGCAGATGGGGAGGGTGAGGGACAGATGGAAGGGAGGACAGACAGCCTGGATGGAGGGCACAGCATCCCAGAGGGCAGAGGTTTAAGCCAAGAGGCCCCCAGGTTGCATGGCAGGGAGACCCCCAATGCCCGTCTTGTCCCCTGGACATTGAGTGTTTGATACTTCTCCTTGGGTCTGTGGGGAACATGCTCTCCCTCTCCCCCTCTCTCCCCCCCTCTGGCTAACCTCATCACAGGTGTGCCTGGCTCCCTCCGGTTCCTCAGGCCACAGCAACAGCACCTAGCATTTACTGCAGCCTGAGTCTAATGCCCAGGGCCCTTTGCTGTGACCGCCTGGACCTGGGGGACCATGCTGGGTGGTGACAGAGTCAGTACTGTTTACAGAGGGGACACACTAGACACAAGCCACATGGACAAGATGTCCCTGGTGTGTTTGGGAGAGCTAAGAATGCCCCCTCCTGCATTTTTTTGGGAGGGCATGTGTACATGCCTATACGTGTGTTCATATTGATGTAGATTGGCTTCAGGTGTCATCTGAAGGAGGCAGAGGTGGGCGGATCTTTGTGAGTTTGAGGCCAGCCTGGTCTACAGACCAGGTTCCAGGACAGTCAGGACTACACAGAGAAAACTTGACTCAAAAAAACAAAAACCAAACAAACAAAAATCAAAATAAATAAATAAATAGATAGATAGATAGACAGACAGACAGACAGACAGATAGATAGATAGATAGATAGATTTAGACAGGGTCTCACAGTAGCTGTCTTGGAACTTGCTATGTAGACTAGGCTGGCCTCAGAGATCTGCCTGCCTCTGCCTTCTGGGATTAAAGGATGTGCCACCATGCCCAGACCTCCACATTATTTTTTGAGATAGAGCCTCTCACTGAATCTGGGGTTGTCTATTAGGCAGACTGGTTGGCCTGAAAGCCCCAGGGGTTCTCCTCCACCCCTCCCCCAGCACTGGGATGACAAGCACTCACTACCACACCTGTTTCTAGTGTAGGTTGGGGGGGGATTGAACTCAGGTCTGCACAACAGCTGCTTTACTGTTGGGGGGACACCCCCTCCTCTTCCAAAAGCTTTCCTGAGGCCTGTCTTTGCTCTAGACTGAGTTTTAGGCTGTGGGAGCAGTAATCAAGGCAGACACCCACAATTCTCCCTGTTAAGGGACAGACACACAGACAGCAGGGAGGGGCTTTATGAAAACACAGCAAGGAGCCTGCTCCCCATGCTGACAAGATGGAGGTTGTGGGACCTTTAAGAGGTGGGCCTAGGGGAAGGTGGTTAGGTCATTGGGACCCACCCTCAGGAAGAGATGCATGCTGGTCTAGCCACCCCTACCTCCTCTGTTTAAATAGGTGTATATATGGGATAATGTGGAGGCTGAAAGACTGAGGAACTGTAAGGGGTTTTTGAGCACATGAAGACCAAAACTTAATCCAAAATCAGCGACTTAGTGAGCCAAGCGTTTCTGGTGGCACTCGCTGTAGCACCTTGTGACTGGCCTGCAGCCTCAGTTCTGCACATTGGCTGTGCTTTGCCCACTATCAGGGCCACACCGTGCCTCAAACACTGCCCAAAGCTCTCAGCGCAGACCTGAGACGGGAGTGCTGCAGACAGATGCCTTTCCACTCTAGTTTCCTGCTCCTGTAGAAAGAGCGAGTTAATTAGAGAGTGTGAAGGCCCTCAGCAGAGGTCAGCCATTGTATCTTCGATTGTGTCGTGTTGGAATGGTTGATTTGTAAAATTACTGTCTGAGTTGCTGACTTGGTTTTCATTAGGACAGAATTTCCAATCATTTCTGAAATGGTCCTAAAAGGATTTCTGCCATTTGTACCACATATGTGTGGGAAGTGGTGTGCTGGACAGTTTTATGTCAACTTGACACAAGCCAGAATCTTCTGGGATCAGGGAACCTCAACTGAGAAAATGCTTCCATAGGATGATCCTGTAGAGCATTTTCCTAATTAGTGATTGGTATGGGAGGGCCCAGCTCACTATGAACAGTGCTACCCCTGGGCAGGCAGTCCTGGGTGCTATAAGGAAGTATGCTAAGCCAGGTGGTGGTGATGGCACACGCCTTTAGTCCCAGCACTAGGGAGGCAGAGGCAGGCGGATCTCTGTGAGTTTGAGGCCAGCCTGGTCTACAAAGTGAGTTTCAGGACAGCAGGCTGAGCAAAGCATGAAGGCAAGCCAGAAAGCAGCACCCCTCCATGGTCTCTGCAGCAGCCCTTGCCTCCAGGTTCCTGCCTGCCTTTCTTCAGTGAGGGACTACACACTGTAACAGGAAATCAACCCTCCCCTCCCCAACTTACTTTTGGTTATTGTTGTTGGTTTCTTGCTTTTTTTCCCCCTACTATTTGGGGGGCTGCCATTAATACACGGAGACTTATTTTTACTTATGAGTACCCAGCCTTAGCCTGGCTTGTTTCTAGCCAGCTAACTTGAATGAACACATTACTCTTCTTCTACATTTTGCCTCTGGGCTTTTTACCTTTCTTAATTCTATATGTCTTTCTTCCCTTCGTACTCCGTGGCTGGTTGGCTGGCCCCTGGCATCCTCCTCTCCTCTTCTCTTCTCTTGAGCTTAGAGTTCTCTTCCTATTTATTCTCTCTGCC
Source organism: Peromyscus eremicus (assembly GCF_949786415.1). Taxonomy (NCBI): domain Eukaryota; kingdom Metazoa; phylum Chordata; class Mammalia; order Rodentia; family Cricetidae; genus Peromyscus; species Peromyscus eremicus. The sequence goes on along the minus strand of NC_081419.1, from coordinate 141,395,536 downwards.
TGGTAGCCCCGCCTATCCTTCTCTCCTGCCTTGCCATTGGCCTGTTCAGCTCTTTATTAGACCAATCAGGTGTTTTAGACAGGCAAAGTAACACAGCTTCAAAGAGTTAAACAAATGCAACATAAAAGAATGCAACACATCTTTGCATCATTAAACAAGTATTCCACAGTATAAACAAATGTAACACATCTTAAACTAATATTCCTCAACAGGTTAACAATGTTGCATCATAGCAATAGAAACCCTAACTACGGGGCTGGAGAAATGGCTCAGCGGTTAAGAGCACTGGCTGCTCTTCCAAAGGTCCTGAGTTCAATTCCCAGCAACCACATGGTGGCTCACAACCATCTGTAATGAGATCTGGCGCCCTCTTCTGGCCAGCAGGCATACATGCAGGCAAACACTGTGTACACAGTAAATAAATAAATCTTAAAAAAAACAAAACAAAACAAAACCCTAACTACGACAATTGTACCCGGAGTAGGGTTTTACTAAGACAGATCTGACCGTGTATCCTGGGGGGGATTGTGGTGGGATCTGAACTTTGGGCTGGAAAAGCTGGTGAGTGCTCAGAGCTCAGTGGACTGTTCTGTGGGAGCTTGGAAGAGAAGGGCCTTGAGAGAAACGCAGATGATGGAGGCCTGGCTTGTGAAATTTTGCAGGGGAGCAAAGCCTCTGTCAGGGCCACTTATGTGATATTTTGAACTGTGACTCTGTGTTTCTGATCAGCTGGGGCTGAAGAATCAGCTGTGATTAACAGGAGACCAGATCCATTGAAGTGGAAGCTTTGCTTTGCTGGGACAGATGATGCTGGCAGGCTGGAGCTGAGAGATTAGCCACACTTGAGAGACCGGCATCTTTAAGGCAAAATCTTCCGGAAAGGGCTTCCTCGGGGTCAGCACAGAAGCTGTGGTTCAGAAGGGTGAAGGTTGTACCTCATGCTGACCCTTGGTAAGGTGTAAGAATTTCTCCGGTGGCACTAGTTTTAAAGTCATGACGTGGAGAGCAGCTGGGGCTCGACACCGTGTGACAGGGCCGGAGTCCCTGAAGAGAGGCTCGGAGAGGCCACTGGTGAAGGTGTAGATTCTGAAAGCAGAATCCCTATGATTGAAGGGATCGTGGGAAGATGCTGAGGCCGGGCACCATGTGGCAGGGTTACAGTCCCTGAGGAGAGCTCAGGATAGGCTGTTGATGAAGGTGCACCCCAAGTACACTGGAGACCTGTTGTGTGACCAAACTTTTCCTGGGGAGACGAAACACACACATCTTCTCACCCCACAGAGGGAACCCAAGATAGGCCGAAGTATGGATACCACCAAAGTCAACTTGGTGAGCCATGGATGAGTTTTATTGGGGTCGCTTACAGGAATATGGGTGAGGGGTCACCCACAGGAGCAGAAATGACTCAAAGACAGCTGTGTCACCAAAGCCCACCCCAGCACGGGTGACAGCTCTCGAAGCTGGGAACCTGGAGCACACTGCACAGCCTGCAGGCGGCTCCACAGGTGGGAGAGTGTCCTTTCCAGGTGCCTCAGTTGGTCTAAAGCTCTTCCAGGAAGCTCGGCTGGTCTGACCCTCTTCTTGTCTACCCTGGCAGGGAGGAAACTAGTGAATCTGGTGAGTTTCAGGGAGGTTTTTTGTTTGTTTGTTTGTTTGTTTGTTTTGGTTTTTCCAGACAGGATTTCTCTGTGTAACAGTCCTGCCTGTCCTGGATCTCGCTCTGTAGACCAGGCTGGCCTCAAACTCACAGAGATCCCACCTATCTCTGCCTCCCAAGTACTGGGGTTAAAGGTGTGTACCACAGCCGGCCAAGTTTCAGGTAGTTTTTGAAGCTACATTTTATCTGTTCCCTGCTTAGGGAGCTCCCCTGCAGGATAGAAGTCTCTAATCTGGGAGGTGACTGTTACATAAGACCCCAGCATTTTGGAGATGTCCGTACCATGGATGACACTAAGGACATTAGCAGTTGTGGAGTGGAGCCAGCCTGAGCCTAGGGTACGTACAAGCTGTGTGTTTTGGGTGGCAGGGCCAGAGAAGTGTGACCTTTCAGGGTCTTCAGAACCCGGGGGGTAGAGGGTGTTAGAGGATCCCAGACACCAGGCACCGAATTCTTTGCACCATTGAATTTTGGTTTTGCTTTGGTCTGATTGCAACGGTGCCCTGACTCTTCCCTGGTCCTTCCCTCTCAGAGCAAGAAGGCATGTATTTTATTTTTACCATTTTTAAGATTTATTTTTATGTGCATTGGTATTTTGCCTGCATGTATGTCTGTGTGAGGGTGCCAGATTCCCTGGAACTGGAGTTACAGACAGTTGTTAGCTGCCATGTGGGTGCTGGGAACTGAACTCAGGTCTTCTGGAAGAGCAGCCAGTGCTCTTAACCTCTGAGCCATCTCTCCAGCCCTGCATGTGTTTTAGTATTTTATTTTTCCCCCAGGGGCCCACAGTTAAGAGATTTGGGAATTTTAGAGAGACTTTGGATATTTTAAAGAAAAATTTAAACTTTCAAAGAATGTTTGGATACTTTTTAAAAAAGATTTATTTATTTATTATGTATACAATGTTCTGCCTGCATGTATGTCGGCACACCAAAAGAGGCACCAGATCTCATTATAGATGGCTGTGAGCCATCAGGTGGTTTCTGGGAATTGAACTCAGAACCTCAGGAAGAGCAGCCAGTGCTCTTAACCACTGAGCCATCTCTCCAGTCTGGTGTTGGGACTTTAAGGAGACTGAACTTTCATTTGAATTTTTAGAGACTATGACGTTGAAAAGTAGCTGTGTGCTTGGTTGTGATGATCATAGAATCAAAATATTAGTCAGCCCTGAAAATGCTGGAAATATTCTCTGCCCTGTAGTATCAAGATTCACTTATTTGTGTAAAAATAAATAGTTGTGTATAAATAAATAATTGGGCCATGTGGGAGGGGAGGAATGACAATGAAATATGTGTATGTACACAAATGTGCTGAAATCATCATGCTGTAGGCTGAAGGAACACTACAAATTTAAATAGGGCTGGAGAGATGGCTCAGCAGCTAAGAGCATATACTGCTCTTGCAGAGGATCTGAGTTCAGTTCCCAGCAGCCAAGCACATCTGTACATGCATGGTGTATATGCATAGACACACATGCACAGAGGGGGGGGGAGAGAGAATATATGCATAGACACACATACATAGAGAGAGAGAGGGAGGGAGGGAGGGAGGGAGAGAGAGAGAGAGAGAATAAATATTAAAAAAAATACCATCTCATTTATACAAAGATTTGCTTTCATCTTTTTTAAAATCACATTTTATTTTGTGAACATGCATGCATGTGGGCAGGTGTGTGCGTATTTATGAACACGAATGCATGTGAGCAGGTGTGTGCATATGCCATGGTGTGCACATAGAGATCAGAGGACAACTTGGGAGAATCGTTCTCTCCCTTCATCATGTGGAGGATTGAACTCAGGTTGTCGGGCTTGGTGGCAAGCTCCTTTACCTACTGAACCATCTCACCAGCCCCAGCTTTCATCCCTAATAAATGTTAAAACCGTATGTCTTCCAAAGACTTGCTTTAAAGTAAATTTCCCTACTTATTACCAGTAAACGTTTGACTTGTCTGATATTTTATATTCTCGAGGTCATGTAAGAATTTCTTAGGAAAAAGGGGTTGGGGAGGAAAAGTTTTAAGAGTTTCAGGGGAGATGGAGCCCCACCCTGCGTGGAATGCCCTGATTCTGAAATCAAGATTGACATTTACAGTCTGCACTGCTGCCCCAGTGGGCACCGGGCTTCGAACTCAGTCAAACTGTTTGCAAAGGTCTTTACAGCTGCTGCCCCAGGGGGCTGATCGATTCCCTGCTCTGCAGCAGAGGTTGGAAGTCAACTGGACATTGCTTCTTCTGGGACTGAGACAAGGAACAGCAAAACAGAAATGGTGAGGCTGTTCTCCCACAGCCCCTGAGGGTCACCCCCTTCAGTGTTCAGCCGTTTTCTTAATTTCCTTGGTGATAGTGGGGATCGAACCCAGAACCTTGCACATGCCAGACAAGTTCTCTACCAATTGAAGTACATCCCTATACAACTTTTAAAAAGATTTTTATTTTTAATCATGTGTATGTATACGTGTGTGTGTGTGTGTGTGTGTGTGTGTGTGTGTGTGTGTGTGTGTGTATCAGAGTCAAAGGTGGAGATGAAGTTCCAGGCAGCTGTAAGCTGCCAGACATGGGAGCTGGAAATCACACTTGGGTCCTCTGGAAGAGCAATACCTGCTCTTAACTGCTGGAAATGTCTCCAGCCCTTCTCCCGTTTGGAGACAGGGTCTCACTATGTAGCTCTGGCTGGCCTGGAACTCACTCTGTAGACCAGGCTGGCCTCAAGCTCACCGAGATTCACCTACCTCTGCCTCCCGAGAACTGGGATCCAAGGCTATAACACCACATTTAGCTATAATTTTCTTTTTGAGACAAGGTCTTGCAGTGTAGCTCAGGCTGGCCTGGAACATGTGGCAATCCTCCTGCTCCAGCTTCCTAAGTGCTGGGACTACAGGCATGCTCCACCATGACCAGCTAATGAAGTTCTTATGATGAGATATATAACATTTGTAAAAATGAGAGGCTTTCATATTTTGGGAACTTTGAAAATTCCTACAGGGACATGAAATCTCCAGTAGCCTGTGTACTAGATGGGCATCCTGACTCTGGCAGCCTGATGGTGGCACCTCATGAGAAGGAGGGAGAGGCCATAAAACCCTAAATTCCCTAAGCCAGAGGACACAGCAGAAGGGGCTGAGCTCTACTGCCAATCCCCACACCAACACTCCTCCCACCACCCACTCCCCCCAACCCCCTATCCCCACCCCCATATTCCCACCCACAGCCCCACACCAACACTCCCTCGCACTTCCCCCCAACTCCCCCTCCAGCCCCCCAGTCCCCCACCCCCTACTGGAATCCCACCCCCACCCCCACCCCCACTTCCAACCACCCCCCCACACACACACACCCTGCCCACCACCACGTACCTTTGCTAAGTATTAGAAAGTGCTGGAGTCCTGGCACTGGGGGCTGGCCGGTCGGCTGCCCTCCCTTCCTGCCAGCTGACTGAGGCTGACTTCTCCAGCTGGCCATGGGCCCAGCCCTAGGGAAGAAAGCGTGATTGATTTAAGTCCACTACAGCAAGCCCATCTTCCTGGGCCTGGGATTGGTCTGGGGGTGGCCCTGTGACCCATTTCTGGCCAAGGACATACTCTGCTGGGGACTTCTGGGAACGTGTTTCCTTTCAGATAAGAAAAAGGCAAATGAGGAGAGGCTGGTTGCCTCCTTTCCTCTCTTCCTGCTTTGGACACGGTTGGGTGACAAGGTGGTGGACGAGCAGTGGCAGCCATCCGTGACGTGAGGACCAGGCGCTGATGAGTCTGGGTCCTGTACAGCAACCTTGAGGCGCCACACACTCTCCATCTCCAAGCTCCAGATGGCTCTTAAACAAACAGTAGCCGTCGTAATAATCCCCAGCACGGCAGCCTAGGCGCAGGTAGCATCCTAGCGTGGGTTCTGTGCCTCAGAGGCAGACTCCAGGGCCAAACACGTCTTCCGTGCACCAGGCCTCCTGTTCCGCTACACTGGGCAAATGAGTCCACTTTTCCCATCCTTAGGTTTTGTTGTTTGGTTTAAGGCAGGGCCCCATGGAGCCCAGTCTGGCCTCGACCTGTTCCACAGCTGAAGATGGTCCTCAACTGCTGGTCTTCCTACCTCAACCTCCCTAGTACTGGGATCACAGACACATGCTATCATGCTGCATTTTAGGAGATGCTGGGGACCAGGGGCTTTGTGAACAACAGCAAGGACTCTACCAACTGCATCCCAGCCCGAGACCTTAGTTTTCTGTCTAAAAAAATGGACATCATTTTCAAGGAAAAAAAAAAAAACATTTAAAGTACTCAGCACATAGTAAACGCTAACAGCTTTCTCCTCCATAATCATGGCATCTTCAATATTTATCATAATATGCTAAAAATAGGGGAGAGAAACACAGACAGAGGCAGGAAATTAAGTACACCTAATTAAAGGCCACCAGCTGGGCACAAGATGAACAGAAAAGGATCTGAGTGTCAGAGTTGACCACAAGCTGCTGAGTCAGGGCCTTCAGAAGCCTGGGGGGCTGTCCACCAAGCAAGGGAGGGAGCGAGATAGTAGACTCCTGATAGTGACCCCAGCTCTGTGACTGTGACTCACTCCTCCCCGGGAGCACCAGATACATTCGGTCATCTTCTCCATCAAAGGATGTGGGGAGCTGTTCTAGGTCCCAAAGCTTGGACAGTGGCCTTGGGCTATTGACATGGAGACAGAGAGAGCAGGGGAAAGGTCAGTGCCTCCTCCTGAGGGAAGGGCCTGAGTTATGGAGGCTGAACCACAGAAGCCTGAAGGAAGATACAAAACCAAGAGGCAGGAGCCCCGGTGAGCTTGGGAAGCCAAGGCTCCACGGTGCGACCCCAGGGACAGGTCTCCGTGCTCCAGACCTCAGTCTGTCCCTGTGTGTCCAGGCAGACTATAGTCCCAAGGAGCGAGGACAGGCCACGGTGCATTTGGCTGCAAGTAACCAGAGAGCTGGTGGGCTGTGTTCAGCCCAGGGGTTCACCAGGGGCCAGCAGGGGGCAGATGCCAGCCTTGACTGGGGTGTTCAGGGCTCTCTGGGGTCACTGTCGCCCCAGAGGCGGTGGCTTCTTGTGGTATTTAGATGGGGGCTTCCGATGTATCCCAGCCTCTAGAGTGGGGTCGTGGGCTGCACCCTGTGCCTGGTGGGAAATCTGGAGTCATTTCAAAGCATTGAGCCCCAGGCCGACTCAACTCTTTTGTCTTACCTCACAGACTGCCACATGGTTGGGGACCTCAGTGGGTTGTACACACAGCCCAGGTGGAGTTCTGTTGACATCAGTGGCTGTCACGAATCCTAACCCTTCCTGCCTGCCCGTGCTCGCTTTCATTCTGCTGTGGGGAACCTTCTAGAAGGCTTCTTCAGCCTGAGTCTCTGGGCTGCACTGCCTGGAGAGGCTGGTGCAGAAGGAAGTGGTTGGGAAGGTTGAGCCAGTGCCCACCTCGTGAGCATCATAGTCAGATGCTAACACATGCACATGTATGCACAAATACATGCACAGACATACACACATGCATACATGCACACACACGTACACATAGACACACACACACAGACAATGCATACACATATATACATATGCACATATACATGCACGTATATGCACATAGACATATATACATGTACATACACATGCACAGATACAGTCACATGTATACACACATACACATAGACATACACACAGGTACACATGTGCATACACATGCATAGACATATACATACATGCGTACACATACATATACACACATATACATATACACACATACACATAGGCATACATAATACACACACGCATACCATATACATGTACACATACACACAATTTGTGTGTGTGCACCCACATACATATATACATATACACAAATATCAATTTAAGGATCACAGCAAAGTGGACAGGAAGGCTCAGAGACCCCTGCGTGCCTCCACTAGCATGAGTTTCTCCTGAGTAGTCAGAATGCCGCTTGACCACACCATCCTGTCCCCCGGAGTTGGTGGCCGACAACAGGCCCACGCTAGGTGCTGTCCTAATGCTGAGGACAAGCGTCTGCTGGCTCAGACTCATCCCTCCAGGACTGTCAGAGTACAGAATGGGGTCTGCCTCTGGACGGAAGAGTTAATCCAGTTGGGCCTGCCAATCACCTAGCCAAGGGGCCACCTCAAGCCTGCTGCAGAGATGGGGGACAAATGGCCCTTTAGTGAGGAGAATCGTCTTCCTTCCCAGAATCCCCGCCCCCGGCACAGCCCTGCAGCTGTAAGGTTCTGCTGGGCCTGATCAGAACCAGGCACAGCTTTTCTTTCCTCTTTCCTGCCTTTCTCTGGTGCTGGCCAGAGCCCAGCCTGCCCTCTCTGGTGCCCTGGGCTTCTCCACTGTTCTGAAGCTCACTCCCCACCATGCGGCTCTTTGTCCACCCGTGGCTGGCTGACCTGACCTGTGTGCCTAATGTGAACAGCATGGCTCCCACCTAGGAATATATGACAGATATCTCCCCCAAAACGAATGCTCTGTGGTCTGCGAATTTCAGTCTTTGAATTTTTGAGACAAGAACTTGAAGCCACAGACTCAGGGTGACTATTGCATTTTCTAGGATCCTAGCCTCCCAAGCAGAGCGCGCGCCAATTCTTGCCATTTCCATGGCCTTGGTGACCCTTCAGTGTCCACTCAGAAGGACTCTCAAGTCCAGGCCCCATCTGGATTTTGTTTATTTTTATCGACAGTGCTGAGGATGGATCCAGGGCCTTTGCTCACAGTAGGCATGCGCCCTCCCACTCAGCGACACCCCAGCCCTCAGTTTGTTGAGTTAGGGCCTCATCCTGCAGCACGTGCTGGCCTTGAACTGAAAATCTTTCTACCTCTGCCTCCCAGATGCCAGAGTTAGGGGTGTGTGCTATCCCCATCCTCGTTCAGTGTCCAGGTGTGCTCAGAAGCAGCCTGCGATGTTGGCAGGCACAGGGCAGCGCACAAGCATGGCTTTAGAACTCGAGGTTGGCTGGGAGGTGGCTCAGTGGGCAGAGCGACTGCCACACGGCTGTGCAGACTTGAATTCTATCTCCAACACCCCATAAAAAGCTGGACATTTGTAGACGTAAAACACCAACAATGGACCAGCAAGGCAACTCAGAAGGCAGAGGTACTTATTGCCAAACCAGATGACCAGATGACCTGTTCAATCCTCAGGCAGGACCCATATGGTAGAGGGTGAGGAAGGCTTCATGCAAATTGCCTTCCGGCCTCCACAAACAAGCCATGGTTCACCCACATGCACATGCACGTGAACACACACACACACACACACACACACACACACACACACACACACACACCAATTAAAATAAGTCAAGTAGACGGCTCCTAAGAAACAACACTGAGCCCGACCTCTGACCTCCACGTGTCTCACAAACTAGAGGTCAAGAATCTCCAGCAATGGGGCTGGAGAGATGGTTAACCTGGAGCACTGGCTGCTCTTCCAGAAGACCCAAGTTCAGTTCCCCACACCCACTTGGAAGCTTCCAGCTGGCTGTAACTCCAGTTCCAGGTTCTGGCCTCTGTGGGCACCTGGCATGCACATGGCACACAGACACACATTCGGGCAGAACACCCGTACACATAAAACGAAAATGTAAAGTTCCCAGAGGCACTCGGTCTGGTAGAACAGAGAGGGGCAGAGTGAGGCTTGGGGCTGTCTGCCCGCACAAAGGGGAAATCAAGTTCTCTGTCTCCCCAGTCCCCAGTGTAAGAACCGCCCACACGAGGCTGAAGCGGACCCAGGAGCCAGGCTGCCTGATCCTGCCCTGTGACTTGGATGAGTAACTTAACCTCTGTATACTGTAGCTTCAGGGCCTGGCCTTTTCAGCCATAGTCTGTGTGATTGGAGCCCTCTTGGGTGCCTGGCTGTGCCTGGTGCCTCAGAGTCCTTATGTGGAAGACTGACCAGGTAATGGCGAAGTGTCCCGAAGAAAAGTGGGACCATCATTTCTTCCCTGGGTCATGTGCTTACCAGCATCTAGCATAGTCGTCATCCACTTCAAAAAAGAGAAATGGGCCTTAGTCACTCACCTGGGCTCACCCAGCGAGCAGTGGCTGGGAACACACCAGCAACAATGAAAGTGAACCCGTGGCAGGTCACGGAGGAGGCATGCATCTGTGATCCCAGCACTCGAGGGGCTGAGGTGGAAGGGTCTGAGGTCCTATGCCAGCCTGGGCTACCTAGCTACCCGAGGGAGGGAGGGAGGGAGGGAGGGAGGGAGGGAGGGAGGGAGGGAGGGAGGGAGGGGGAACAGAAGAAATAGAGAGGAAGAAAGAGGGGGAAAGACAGGAAAGAGGGGAGGGAGGGAGGGAGGGAGGGAGGGAGGGAGGGAGGGAGGGAGGGAGCCACATTGGAGCCCAGCTCCAACACCCCTCTCTGGCCCCACCTTGGGCATCCCGAAACTCCACTCAGCAGCAGAGCCAGGCCACTTCCCACAGGCCTGCAAGAGTGAGCAGGAGTCAAGTTCTTGGGGTTCACGGCCCACTTCCCAACTGATTGCCCTGTGACCAGAGACTCACCCCAGCTCCCCTTTCATCCTCGATTTCAAAGTTCTCTACACTCAGGCTAATTAGAGAAGACACCTCAGGCTGCAGTGAAGCAGGCATCCTCTTAATTAAGTGCGTCCAGCCGCAGGGCCAGGAAGGCTGCAGACACAGCTAATTCCAGGCTGCCCACTCCCAGGATGTGGTCCAAGCTGCCTTGACCTGGCCGCCGTTTCCTTAGGGTCCAAGGCGCTGTCCCTGCACGCTGCTGCTCTGTCCCTGTGTGGTATTTGACTTGTGTGCTTTAAAGATTGTGTTTGTTTGACACTGACCTGAAATAACAATGACTGGTGACTACAGTCAGGAGGCTGTACTCGACAGGTCCCAGCCTCCTATAGCCCAGGGAGGGTAGCAGCTTCCTCAAGCCACAGTTGCTGATTTGTCCACAGCTGTGTGTTAGAGTCTGTCTCCTCCACGACGTTCACCTTGGTTACTTCTTGATGCTCAGGGTATGGACAATGCCAAGCACCTAGTAAGTGCTTTGGAATACTCACAGACCCAGTGAATTTGGTTCCTGGGCTTGTACGAGAGGTGTCTGTACAGACACAGGCAGCTTGGTCTGCCCCGTTCACTCCTTTACTCTGTAGTTAGCTCAGGGCTCAACAGACCATAGCTATGGCTTGGGGCCCAGCTGTGGCCCTTTATCTGGGTTTGTAAATAATATTTTATGGAGACACAGTCGTGTCCTTTTTGTGTAGGAGCTGTGTATATTCCACAGCAGAACTTTATAGCTGCAGGAGACCTGGGGAGCCAAACCAGCTAAGGCCTGCCTGGTACAGAGAAGGTGTCGTCACCCCATCACCTGGCTTTCCTTAGTTGAGATGCCTTCTCCTTCTGGGGTGCACTGACTTCCCAGGTAGGGCTAGGAGCCCGCCCCACTGTGTGTTCCCACAGCCCCACGCTCCCTTCTACGGTGCTTCCCAGCCTTCTCCCTTAGCCTTGAGAATTTCCCCAAGATCGGATTCATTTTCAACGTAAACCTTAGGCGTGGAAGCTCATCTGTGTTGTGAAGACACCTGAAGCCACAGGCAGCCACTCCTGTGGACCAAGCAGGATGCACAAGCCATCGTGTCCATGGTGGCTGGCCCTTCTGAGAAGGCTTGTTCAAGTAACACCCACTACATTCAGCTCCTGTTGAGCACCTACTGTGTGCAGGCTCTGTTATAGGTGTGGATGGCACACACTGAGAACAGCAGGCATGGCCCCACATCTGCATGAGTTCCTGGGAGTGGTCCCTCAGACTCCAACAGGAGACAGTGTCCGGGCTAGTTCACCTTCAGTAACAACTGTTTCCCGGAGGCCAGCACATAGTAGGTGCTTGATGAGTTTAACAACCTGTTACCTTGAGTGACTAGGGGATCTTGTGTGATTAGGATGAGTCAAAGAGAGTCAAATTAAGAGCCAGGTGGTGTTGGATCGAATGTGGGTTTGGTATATTTTCAGCGTGCCTACTGTTGGTTGTTGAGTAAATCAACAAACATTTATTTGTTGGTGGCATAATCTGGATCAGAAGGCTGTGGCTGGGCTGCATCATCCCCAGGGCTTTGTGATGTGAATGTTGCAAACTGGCCATCCCCGTTCCGACGTGTGAGTTGATTGTTTTTCACCATGTTTAAAAAATAACACATGCCCAGAAAGCAAACCTCTGGCCTCTGCCAGCACCCACACTCACGTGTACACACCCTCACACAGACAAAATTTAAAATAATAAAAGCGAATTTTAAAAATCAGCACAGGCACAGAGTGGATTGCTCCCATTGGGCACTGGGGGGCCTGAGTCAAACTGCTGTGGGCCCAGAACAGAAAGGAGGTTGGACACCCAGGCCCTCAGTCCTCCTGGGCAGGAGCCAGTGTGTGCCAGCTCCACGCCTCCCCATTGTCGACCCTGTGAGCTTCGCTTGTCTGCAGCCCCTCCACTCATCCACACTTCCTGTCCGGTTCCTAAAGCCACCAATGGCTCCGACCCCAGGGTGTCGTGGAGGGTCACAGAAGGAGCCTCTGCTGTGGAAGCTGTTCCCTTCAGTTCCCCGTTTCATGGTCAGGGAGTCGCTGTTCCCTCTGCTCCTGTGTGGCTCCTGCTCAGCCCCGGGCTGAGCCCCAGACCCTCCTGTCTTCAGCCCTCACCATCAGCTGACTTCTCAGATTTGGGGCCACCGTCTCCTTCTCTGTCCCTCACGACCCTGGCAGCAGCCGCCACCTCCTCTCAGCCCCCCAACTCCTGCGGTACAAAGTCTCGGTTGTGAAGGGCTTCTCTCTGGGGCCAAGAGGACTCCAGGCTCCTTGCTGCCCCTGACTCCAGCTTCCGGAGACCCAGTGGGGCAGGAGGAAGAGGTCCCTGAGGATGACACTTGGATGGGACAGGACCAGACACCTACAGAGGCCGAATGGGGGAAGGAGGCCCAGTGAGTAACCACGGGAGCCTTATTTTGACTGCTAACAGCTGCGATGGAGAGATGTGAGATGGTATCTTTCTGATCCTTCACACAGAGCCCATCAGACCCTTGTGCCCGCCTCTGGGCAAAGGGGGCAGAGGTCACACAGGGGCTGGAGAGTGTCCATGTGAGTGGCACTGCCTAGCCCAGCTCCCTGCTCGCAGGCGGCTACCACTCTGCCTGTGTAGAGGGTAACCCACGGAATCATGGGATAGAGGAACTTTTGATTATGTAGATTAAGGCCCAAGCAGGCCTTAAACTCACAGTCCTCCTGCCTCATCCTCTACAGTGCTCTGGCGACACACCTGGCGCCTTCATACCGATTTGGTGAGTGATTAAGGAATTACTCATTTTCTCTCTGTGTGCATTGCTTGTATGCATGCACACATGTGTGTGCATGTATATATGTGTGTGTGTGTGTGTGTGTGTGTGCATGTGTGTGCATGCATGCATGCATGTGCATATGTATGCATATGTGCATATGTAAGCGAGCAGGTGTGTTTAATACGCATCTCCACACAGCATCTACCTTGGTTCCTGGGAAGCCAACTGTTTGCAATTCCAGTTGGCAGAGGCTGTGCTGGTGTGAGTCAGTCTCTGAGCAGAAACATTTGTCCCCTCTCTGCTTGCCAATTGTCCTCCCCTCTGTCTGGGGTTTCAGGGGGCAGCAAGCTGCCTGTGAGTCCAGCACACAGTAGGTCCAAAGAGTCAGAACTGGCTTGCTCCCCTGCGCCCCCTACTGCATCCTTGAGGTATTGGCATGCACTCTTCTCTCATCTCCCATCATTTTCCCATCTTCTCCCATCTCCCCCCATACATCCCCATCTTTCCCCATCTCTTCTCACACCTCAGCTCCAGCCGCACCTCCTTGGAGAAACACTCCTTGGGTGTCCGGGCACAGCTGGGTTCCAGGAGGCACCCTAGCATCTGTCCCCTGTCATGTCTTCCTATCGCTTAGACATTCCACGGCTTTTCTAACAAGTGTCCCTAGAAACCGACACTGCTCTAGGTTTTGTTCAGGGTTCGAAAGATACAGCTCACCCCCACACCCAGCTCTTAGCCCATTTGACAGCAGGTGAACAAACCAGGTGTTTTCCTGCTAGTTTGTGTTATTAAGTACACACAAAGAGGCACAGTGAGACTGTGCTCAGCTGGGGCTGGCTTGGGGTGACAGCACCCAGGGAGGTGATGTCTGAATACAGAGGTCTGGGCAGCAGATTCAAGGAGAGGAAAGGCCTTGGGGTAGCTGTGAGTGGAGTCTGGAGAGGGAGCTCAGGACACAGCATGTAGAGGTGTGGGTTGTGACCCCTTGGGATTGAATGACCCTTTCATAGGGGTCACATATCAGAGATCCTGCATATCGGATAGTTACACTACAATTCATAACAGTAGCAAAATTACAGTTATGAAGTGGCAATGAAAATAATTTGATGGTTGGGGGTCACCACAACATGAGGAACTGTATTCAAGGGTCGCAGCATTAGGAAGGTTGAGAACCACTGTCCTAGAGCCTTGAGTACTGACCCAGAGGACAGAGTGGAGGCTTCAGCACAGGGTCTGGTGTCTCTCTATAGTCTGATGTTGACTGGCTTCTGAGTCCTGGGCGTTTGGAGATGGGCTGGGGACAGCCACATCTATTCTTATCTGCAAAAATCTGGGTCTCAGGCTGGGGTTTAGGTTGTCATTAGAAAGTAAAAAATGGCCGGGCGGTGGTGGCGCACGCCTTTAATCCCAGCACTCGGGAGGCAGAGCCAGGCGGATCTCTGTGAGTTCGAGGCCAGCCTGGACTACCAAGTGAGTTCCAGGAAAGGCGCAAAGCTACACAGAGAAACCCTGTCTCGAAAAACCAAAAAAAAAAAAAAAAAAAAAAAAGAAAAAGAAAAAAAAAAGAAAGTAAAAAATGGGACATGAGGCAGATGGGGGAAGGTGGTCCACCCAGGGCCATTCATGAGCTGGCACTGCCCATGACCACTGAATCCCACAGGGATCTCCTGGGCCCTGTACAGAACACAGAACGGCCTCCAGGTTATTCTCACCAGAGAGCAGGGACTGGACGGGACAGAGCCAGTCTCCATAAAACCCTTGGTTATTATTGAACTTGGGGGTCCCAACTTTTTTCCCCAAGTCAGGTCCAGCCACTGGTGGCTCTCACCGAGCCAATCTAGAAGCAGGAAAGGGCATTTACTCATTGTGGCCATGTTGGGAAGAGGGACAAGGAGATGCAGCAAGTCCCCTGCCCTGTTTGATAACATGGTGGAGGTGATTGTTGAGGACACAGACGCTCAGTCACTTCGCGTGTGTCCTGTGTGGCCCCGAGAGCCGCAGTGGCTACATCAACCCCACAGCAAAGACACAGACCTGCTGGTGACTGGAAGCCGTTAGGCCCTGGAACAGGGCTGATGGGTGGAGAGTCACAGCTGCCATGGCATGACCATCCCTAGGTAAACAAGCGGCCTTCCCCCAAGAAGAGGGTCCAGAGAGAAACAGCACTTTGGAGTGGTCAGCACACCCTCTTGCATTTTTAATCAATTCCTGCATTCCCCAGCCAGGCAGCTTTTGCTGTACTTTCTTGGGATGTGTGTGGCTGGGATGGAAGGTTCTGGAAACTTGCCCTACTGACCCAGGAATCTGGGGCTTGCCACATCCTGGGAACTTGGGCAGGAGAGGTGAAGGCGTTTCTCTAGGAAGCAGCTTCTGCAGCGGTCAGCGGTCCTTTATCAGCGCCTGGCCCTTTCCACAGCCTGGCGTGGGCCTTGCATTCCAGGACCAAAAGGCCTGTCAGGCTTCCAGCTGGAACTGCCTGGGGGTGGATGGTACTCTGCTCTGCGCCCACCACATGGAAATGGGCCTGGCTGCAGGGACAGGCAGAATATGGTACCCTGGGAGTGTGTCCCATGCCACCTCAAGGGGGGAGGCTGTAGAGATTGGCTTCAGAGATGGGCAAGGTGGACGGTCCCTTGATGAAAATGTGACTGAGGGAACAGAGGTTAGTAGAATGGAACCACACTATCCCTAGAGCCCAGCAGCCCCCCTGCCTCTCTGGGGCACAGACACAGCCAGGCACAGCCCTGTTGGCAGGCAGGGCCAAATCTTTCTCTGCTGTCCTGAGCTCAGAAGAGGCATCTACCACACATGGTGTTCTTCCCTAAACAGGACAGTTGGGAGTACCTCCATCACTCCAAAGTGTCCCCAGGGATGCTGTGTCATCCCTGGTTAGCCCACGGCTTTGGGCCCAAGGTGGAGTTGCTGTATTCTTTTGCCGTGGCCACAGACCTGGATGTGCCTTCCCTACCGAGATTGTTGGGAGACGGAGTTAAATTTGTGTGTACAGCACAAGCTCGCAGCTCGCTCTCCGATTCCTAGGCACGAGGCAGGGGAGGGGATGCAAGCAGCGTGTGTGGCCACCAAAACCCCTGTGCAGTCAACCCACTTCCCAGGTGAGAGGTCCCGGCCCTGGGAAGTCTGTTAGCTAGGGACTTAGTGTCTCAGCAAGGTGTCTGTGAGAGGGGAGGGGCCACTGCGCATGTGTCCTGAGCAGCAGCTGGATTCTCACACTGGATTCTGACCCTGCGTTCTTACAATGACCCAGGTGAAAATGAAGGTAGGGGACTGTAGCGGGTAGCTGTTCCAGCTTTGACCTTGAAGCACTGCCCTTAGTGAGGCAGCCAGTAACTGCCACACCTGCCTATGACCTGCCCCTGGGGCATGGCTGAGATGGGGACCTCTTAAAACCCAAGATGTGTTTGTTCCCACTCTCTC
Source organism: Peromyscus eremicus (assembly GCF_949786415.1). NCBI lineage: Eukaryota > Metazoa > Chordata > Mammalia > Rodentia > Cricetidae > Peromyscus > Peromyscus eremicus. The sequence goes on along the minus strand of NC_081419.1, from coordinate 141,379,140 downwards.
TTAGCTACCTCCTGGATGCTGATGCTGGATTACAGACCAAGTCAGAGTTCTCCAGAAAACTGTGTTGGACTATACCTCACCTCTTCCGGATCTTGTAACCACCGATCCCTTCTCTGTCTGTAAGTCACACCAAAATAAACCTCTTTGACTATCAGATAAACTACATGGAATTGCCTCATTAGTTGTGGCTTTAGGGGACAGTACTGCCCAGTCCTTAAGGGACGTGGTCTCCCCAGATCATGAATCCCAGTAGACTTCCTGTGGTCTCCCAGGCTAGAGTGGGGTCACAGGCTCATCTAGCATCGATCACTGGGAGAACTGGTTTGTTGATCACAAATCAGGGTTCAGTTATCAAATCAGATGAGTGGCACTCTCCTCTCCCTCAGCTGACATCAGGCCCTATCCCGAGCTCTCCAAGTCCCCCCTCAAGCCCTCTGCTCTGGTTGTCACCATCTAAGATGGGCAGTTTGAAGCCCAAAGAAGGCTGGTGATCCGTGTATCACTGGATCACCCAGCCAGTGTGAGAGATCTGGATTCCAATGCCAGGCCCTGGGGGAGTGTGTCCCTGTCAGGGGAGGGTCGGACCCCCAGAGAAAATAGGATGAGAGAGTCATAGGCACTGTTTGGACGAGTAGACAAGGAACTCATTTCTTGTTAATCTGTAATTTAAATCCAGCTGTATCCTGTCTCCTTCTCCTTCTCCCCTGCTTGGCTCTCCCCTTCTGTCGCTTCTAATCCCTTCTCTCTCTCTCTTCCTTTGTTGGTGGCTGTTCCTAGGCCCTGATACCTGCTAGACAAGCCCTCTACCACCACATAAATCTCCCACCCCGGGGCTGGAGAGATGGCTCAGAGGTTAAGAGCACTGTTTGTTCTTCCAAAGGTCCTGAGTTCAATTCCCAGCAACCACATGGTGGCTCACAACCATCTGTAATGAGATATGGCACCCTCTTCTGGCCTGCAGGGATATGTGCAGACAGAACACTGTATACATAATAAATAAATAAATCTTAAAAAAAAAAAAAATCTCCCACCCCAGGACCTAGGCTCCCAGCTTCAGTCTGGCCACGGTGTACCCTCAGATCTTCTATCCCTGTCACCCCCATGCCATTCTCTGCCACACGAATGTCCTCCACCCACTGCCGCCAAGACAGGATTTCTCTGTGTAGCCATGGCTATCCTGGAACTCGCTCTATAGACCAGGCTGGCCTCAGACTCACAGAGATCCAATTGTCTCTGCCTCCCAAGTGTTAGGATTAAAGGCGTGTGCCACCACTGCCTGGCTGTGAATGCCCTTTCTGTCCCCCCCCCCACCACCACCACCACCACACACACACCTTTTATTTTGAGATCAGGTCATGTTAGTTGACCAGGCTGGCCTTGAACTCACTTGTTCTTGTCTCAGCCTCCCAAGTAGCTGGCCCAGCATCCTATATTGTCATTTGCTGATGCTAACAGCTCCACAGGAGTTTTGAGGCAGAACCCTTCGTGTGGCACGGCATCCACCACACTGTAGCAGACAGGAAGGAAAGGCTCTCTAGTCTGTGAAGGAAGAGGGATTGTCTTGTTTTCATTGATTATTTTGTGGGTTTGTATGTGTCTCTGTGTTCATGCGTGTATACAGGTGTGTGTGCATGTGTGTGGGCAGGTGCATGTACGAGTATGTGGGGAGACGAGTATGCCTGTGTGCTGTGCAGGTGAATGTGTGTGCATGTGCAGATGTGGAGGCCAGAGGTCGACACTGGGTGTGTTCCTCTATCTTTCTCCACCTTAATTTCTGAGCTAGTCATTCTCAGTGAATCCACTGGGCTGGGCTGGCTGGCCAGGGAGCTTTTTCTGTGTCCTGGTCAGGTCTCTGCTGCTTTGATAAACACCATAACCAAAAGCAACTTGAGGGAACAGGCTTTGCTTCATCTCTCGGGTCACAGTCCGTCACTGAGAGAAGGCAGGCAGGCAGGAACCTGGAGGCAGGAACTGATGCAGAGGCCATGGAGGGGTGCTTGCTCACGGCTTGCTCAGTTTGCTTTCTTATAGAACATAGGACCACCTGCCCAGGGGTGGCACTGCCCACAGTGGGCTGGACCCTCCCACATCAATCACTACTTAAGAAAATGCCTCCACAGATTTGCCCACAGGCCAAGCCTTTGGAGGCATTGTCTCAGGTAAGCCAGCTCAACACAGTGCCACCAGCTGGGAAATCAGTATTCAAAACATGAGCCCATGGGGACTTCAGATCCAACCTTAATGGCCTGGCACTCGGCCCTGTGTTTAAACGGAAGTAGAAATGGAGTTTCTGTGGGAAATACTTTAATCTGTGACATCGGGTGAGATTGAATGGAGATGCCCTGTGGGTTAGAGGGAGCGCCTGTCAGCTTGGTTCTGTGGATTTCTCTCCATACCCTCCCCTCCCATCTCCTCTGCCTCTTTTTTTTCTCCTCTCTCTCCTCCCTTCTCTCTCTCTCCTCCTCCTCCTCCTCCTCCTCGTCCTCTTTTTCCTTGTTTCTGGTCTTCAGTTAAATGGTGCAAAGATTTAGACCTCAGCTCAATTTCCACTGCTCTTTAGGGGTGAGACCTTGGGATAGGTCTTCTCTTTTTGGGCCTCAGTTTCCCATCTGAGAGAGCAGCAGTTTGGTTGGAGCTCTGGATACAGGGCCAGAGATTTCCAAGCTACAGGAAGGTGCATGTCCCCTCTGAGCTGTAAAGAGGACAGACACCAGGGTTCCTGCTTGTCCTAGATCCACTGCAGGCCCTGACCAGCGACTGGGATGAGACTCTCAGTAAATCTCCCACCCCAGGACCCAGCCTCAGCCTCAGCTTGGCCAGGGCTGTGCCTCTCAGACCTCTGCCACCTGAAGGTCTCTGCAAGGACCGGTCCCTCTGCCTGGAATGTCCTTTTCTCAGAGGCCCTGGAGCAGCTTCCTTGTCCGTCCGTCACGTGTGAGGTAATGTCACCCCCAACCAGAAGCTCTGTGGGCCCTAGCTAACATCCTCTACCAACCTTTAGGAACACCTTGACCAACTGTGAGCGGTGCCTACCTCTGGTTCGCTCCCTGTGGCTCCCCTTTCCTGTGTGGGACCAGAGGAGTCTCACAGCTGCTCCAGCTGGGCACCTTGCACCCAGCCAAGTACGGAGCAGGCTCAGTTCACGTTTATCACAGACAAGGGAACCGAGGGACTGATGGAGCTCACAGAAGCACCCTGGGGAAGCAGTGTCCTCTCAATCCACGTCACCGAGGGGGCTGGCTGGCACTCCACCTCCACCTCTGATAATTTGTTCTCAGGGGAGACACCTCTGTGGCTTCAGGGGCCCCCAGCATTAGACCCCCACTTCCTTTGTTTCTTGCCACCACAGGCCTGCTCAGGCCTCTGAGGAACACACCTGTTCCTTCTGCCTGAAGGTGCTGTTTCAGGCGGCATTTTGTCAGTGTTGAGTGGTGGGCTGGCATGCAGGGTGCAAATGCCATCTTTGGTCCAGGACCAAGGCTGTGGCAAAGCTAAGCATTGAGTGGAGGAGAGTGTAGCAAAAACTGCTTGGGTTTATGACACATTTGACTTTGAATTAAGTTTTGGTCATTACATGTTCAGAAACATTTCACTATTGCTGAATTTTTCACAACCCACATTCAGTTCAATTCTACAGCACCTCAGCTAGAATGATCCGAAACCAGAGAGCAGGGGCCACTTACCTGAGGCCGCACAGCAGGGAAGTGGCAGGGCTGGCCTCAAACTCCAGGTACCCGGATCCTGGCCTCAGCTCGTTTCCCAGAATTCCTTGCTGGAGGCAATGCCAGGGTGCTGAGCAGCATAGCTCTGTGCCTTGAGCCCTTCCGACTCCTCAGGACCCAGAACATGTTGAAAACAAAGAGGACCAGTTGTGGTGCCCCGCAAGTTCGAATCCCACCCAGCTCTGCGGGCTGGCTACTGTGCAGCCTGAGGAAGATCCCCAACCTCTCTGATATTCAGTTTCTCAGACATTCAGTGAGTTCTAGACACATCAATGGGGCTACAGGCTCCATAAGGAGGGCTGATATCTGGCCCTTCATGGAGGATGATGGAGTTCTGCTATATTGGGGTGGGGCTCTCCAGAGGTAGCCAGGGTCACCTATGTTAGGTGCCAAGTGTAGAGTTGGTTCTTGGTTCAAATCCTGATCTACTGTGCAACTGTGTGGCCCCAGCCAGATCACTTCCTTAGTACCATTTCTGATTATTTTCTCATTAGTTTATCAAATAATGAACACGTATACCGGGCTCTGTTTCCTATCAGGCAAGTTCTAGATGCTGGAGACTCTCTGAATTGGCAGGTCCTTCCTCTCCTGGGAACAGCTCAGGCCCTTCTCCACATCTCCAGCACCCAGAAATGCCTGATAACGGGTGACAGTTGAGGAGATGGGTCAGTGGGTGAGGTGCTTGCCAAGAGCCTTTGCAGAAAGCTGAGCACAGCACTAGAGAGGCGAAGACGGGAGGATCCCGGTGCCCCGCTCACTGGCAGCTGCTTAGTCTACTTGGCACATTCCAGACACGTGAGAGACCCTATCTCAATAAACAATGGGGATGATGCCCCCCCGGAAGGACACCCAGGGTTGGCCTCCGGCTTCCACATGTTCACGCACACACATGCAGGAGTATCCTCTTGCTCAGGGGTCTCGCCCTCACGGAGCCTAAGCCCCTCCCCACAGTCATGTTCAGCCCAGGGCAATCCTGATGGCACTTGTCCTCCTGTTTATGGCCCATTCTCCCTACCAGACTCTGGTGGCCTGGTTTGGCACCCAGCAGGACTGGCTCTGTTCATCTTGCTGCTAGGTCTCCAACACAGGACAGAGCACATAGTAGGTGCTCAGAAAACACTTGTTCATAATGGGTTCTCAGGAAATCCCTGGTTTGGGAATCCATGAATGGTCTGTCAATGGTCTGAATGTCCATTGACCCTTGGCAACGAAGTAGAGGTTCATGGAGAGGTGTCCCTACACTCTTGGTGCCCAGTCTGCCCTGTCCTTAGCCTGTGATGGAAACCCAGTTCCCATGAGTGACAGATGACAAGGCCCACTATATTCTTGGCAAGGACTTTCAGGTTGGAGAATGCAAGGTGCTTTTGCTGTGGACTAGGGGCCTTCTGGTGAAGAGATGGGGGCTGGGCATAGAATGGGACTCTTGGGCAAGTGGCAGCCTCTTCCTGTGTCTCAGTTTCCACAGCTGTGAAGAGGACATTGGAATGGAATTCACTTGCAAGCTGAGTTCTCAACTTGGGCACTCCTATGTTTGGGGCTGGAGGGCTCTCTGTGGTGGAGCATCCTGTGCATTGTAGGATATTGTGTGTGACCTGGTCTGTGCCCCTGCGTCGTCAGAACATCTCCACAGTAGGGACAATCCAAACTGTTCCCAGAGACAGCCAAAGGTCTTGGAGTGCAAGATCAGCCCCAACAACACTGTGGCCGTGTGGTAACATCATCATGGCACATGGTGGGGCATGGCCAGCACTCAGGCTATTTGGGAAGCAGAACTGTCACCTGTTCAGGGGACACCAGCTCTGCTTTCCCCTGGGCAGCTGGCTGCAACACAATCTGAGAAATTTCATACCAGCAGCTCACTCTGCATACAGTAGGTACTCAATAAGCGGGCATTCTGAGAAGGAGGAGGGCAAAGGCTTCTGGGTGTGGAAGCAGCAGAGTGATCTTTGCAAGCTACCCTCTGTAAGTGTCCCTGGGAGCCCTGGGGGTCTCGCACCCACAGAGGATGTTTAGTCACTCAGGAGGAGCCGGTTCAGCCCCTCAGCCCTGCTGGATTTAATAATTAAGCTGTATAAGTGGTGACATGGTTGGAAGGCCAAAAGTGACCAGGCCTGGCCTTGCCTGGCTTTGGTGACGTGGTGGCCCTGAGATTGTGGCCTTTTTGAGCCCATAAGCAGGGAGTTGTATGCCCCCAAGACAGGCCAGACAGGCCAAGGTCTACACCATGTTGAAGCCACATGGTCGGAAGAGGCCCCCACTGCAGGGAAGCCAATCTGTAGAGGGTACCTCGTTCCCCAAGGGGCCATTGTCATGTGCCTTTACCCCCACAGCCTGTACTTTATTGAGCACCTGCTGTATGCAGGCCTTGATAAAGCCTTTCCCATGGTCCCCCCCCCCCCACTTCATCATGACAGGGGCCCTGTCCCCTGTCCAGATTCGAGAGGCTCTGACAGTGTCATCCTCAGGCTTGGGCAAGGCTCCCCAAGGTGAGCCACAGGTCACAGGGACACAGCTAGATAGAGTGTGAGGACTGGAGCCCCTCACTTGGCCCCTGTCTTCCCTCTCTGCCCCCCCCCCCCCGCTTTCTCTGCTATATTGCTTGTGGTCTCGGTCCGCTTCTTTTGCTGTTTCCCCCACAGACCCCCCCCCCCATCATCCACACCCTCTCTGCTCCCCTCCATGTCCCTCTCAGCCTGTCTCCCTGCCCCCGCCCCCTTGCTGGCTCCCTGGATGGCCCCACCTCGCCTCTGCACTCAGCCTTTGTCCCCATGCCAGCACATTATGTCCCTGGTCAGAGCCTGACGTCAGGCAGGGGCTGGCGGGCGTCCACGGAAGGACCGGAAGGACGCTGCCGGGCAGGCGGAGGAGCTCAGCTTCCCGGTCCCCCAGCCGTGGCCGCCTGCTGAGCCTCAGCCTCAGCCCCTGCCAGCCCCAGAGGGGCCAGTGCTTGATGGCGGCCTTGCCTGTAAGTGGAGCTGCTGGCTGCCGGCTGCTGGCTTTTCTTTCTCTTCCGTGGACCATCAGCCAGGCAAACGGCTCCCTCTGCCCCGCAAGCCCACAGAGGAGACCACACAGCATCCAGTCTCGGCTGTGCGGCATTGGACAAGTCACACGGCCTCTCTGATCCTCAGTTCTGTGTGAAGTGAGGCTGGCAGGCCAAGCTAGCTCACCAAGCGTCCTGCCGGTCCTGCAGCCCTGGCAAGCAAGGGTCCCAAACTCTCCCTGTCTAACCTCGCTCCTCCAGGAGAACCAGGGCAGGCTGGAGTCACAGTGACAAGACTCAGCTGGCCATTGGCCATTTGCCCTTTGTGCATGCCTCGAGGGGCCCCGGCAGAAGGGGCCCCTTTTCAAACTCCATATAGGGTCCTGCTGAGTGGGGAATCCTCCCAAGTCCAGCCTCTGGTCTCTGTCCCCCAAGGCTAAGTGGGGCTTTTATAAAAGCCTTGTTTTTAAGTTGTGTGTATGTGTGTGTGGGGGGTGCCGGGGTGTGGATATGTGAACACAGTGGCCTGAAGAACCCAGAAGAGGGCGTTGGGTCCCTGGAATGGAGGTGTAAACAGTTGTGATCTCCTGACCTGGGTTCTGGGCACTGGACTCAGGTCCTCTGGAGGAACAGGAAGGCCTGTTAACCGTTGAGCCGTCTCTCTGCCCCTAAACAAGCGCTTTTAAAATGGGGTGTTTCTCGCTCATCTCTCCATGCAGTCCCGAGGCAGCTGTGGTTCCACTGAGGGCCCCTGGGCTTCCTGGTGGTAAAGTAGGCATCAGGCTCAGACTTGGGTCAAACCCAGCCCGTGGCTTTGTTTCCCAAATCCATCAAGGTGTGCATGCGATGCGGTGATAATGGAGTGTGCAGTTGGAGGGTGGACAGAGCTGTGCTCTTCAAAGGACCCAGGTCCTCGGGCATGTTGCATTCCCTACGCTGCAGACCCCCCTCTCTCTTATTCCTGTTTAAAGCATGAGAGAAACAACCAAGTCTCAGGACAAACTGGGCAACTTAGAAACATACTCTATGGTTTTCACGGAAATGTAGCTTAGTAACATGTGCCTGCGTGCATGTGTGTGTGTGTGTTTGTGTCTTGTGTGTATATGTGAGTGTGTGTGTATGTATGTATGTAGATGTGTGTGAGTGTTTGTGTATTGTAGGTATATGTGTATGTGTGAGTATATGCGTGTGCGAGTGTGTATATGTGTGTATGTACATGTGTGTGCACATGTGTATATGTGTGAGTGTGGATGTGAGTATATATATATGCAGGTGTTTGTGTGTGTGTATGTGAACATCTGTGTGTGGGTTTGCCCATGCACAGTTGCACAGAGACCAGAAAAGGACCTTGGGTATCCTGCTCCCTCGCGTTCCACTTTCTTCCCTTTGAACCAGGGTCTCTCACTGAACCTAGAGTTAGGTTGGTGGCCAGTGAGCCCCAGGGCCTCCGGTCCCCCACGTCCCACAGTGCCAGGATTAGAGGCAAGTGCATGACCATGCCTTTTGTTTAATGTGGGCTCTGGAGATTTGAACTCAGGTCCTTGCGCTTGCTCAGCAAGTGCTTTTCCCCACTGAGCCATGCACTCAGCCCTCGGCTAACATTTTTCTATGACAGCTTCCTGTGGCTTTCATTCGCATTTTTCGTGAAAGCAAAGCCTGGCTGCCTACAGTTTTTCCTGAAATGCCTTTGCCTGCTGGTATTATTGGAACCTGTTAAGGGGTCTGAAGGCTGTCCTGTGAGAACTAGTCTCCTCCTGCCCCAGACTCTGCGCTTCCTTCTCGCCAGTGAACAGTTCCCAGGTTCCTCCTCACTTCTCTACCATCGCCAGACACGTGATCTCCAGGGCCTGACTGCATTTTGTTGCTGTTTCTGAGTCCCTCCATATGACAACATAACAACAAGAGGGACATGGAGGACACAGCTCAGCTGTAATCTCATCCCCTTCCACATGCTGGAGTGCATCCTGGCCCACCTTTCCCCTCACTGGATGAGGAAATGCTGTTCCAGCACCAGCCTGTGGTGATTGTGTTTGGTGTGGTTGTTGTAGTCTCAGGAGGCAGGGATGGACGGCCACGGCACTCTCCACAGACATATAGCAGGTCCATAACGAGTATTTCCTGAAGAAAGGAATGGGTGAATGGGTAGGTTTCCTAAAGACACCCCCAACCCACGACTCTGTCAGTGCCCTGGCGTGGGCGCATCTTTCTGCCTCTCTGCCCAACGAGCTCCTCTAGCCTCCCGCTCTGATGCCGACGCTGGGGACACCACAATAAACATCTCTTTGAAGTCAGCCAGAAGCCTCTTGTCCCCACACTGGGGAGCAGTTTTTCAAACGCAGATTGTTAATAAATTCCTTATGATCCTCTGTGCCCCAGCCCTCCGGCCAGTGGACTTCCAGCTTGACAGTTTCCCCTGGTTCCAGCGCCCATTGTTCCCCGGGACAAGTCAAGATTTACTGTTAGCCTTGACATGATGTTTTTCTGCAGAAGCTTGAGTAAAGACCTGCTCCCCAGCCCCACCCCCACCCCACCCTCATCCCCATTCATTGAAGTCCCGGACCTGAGTATAACCCTGGCTGCCTCGTCAAGGATGGCGTGTGCCACACCTGTTCCTACCCTAGGGCCTTTGCACTGGCTGACCCATCTGCCCGGAACCTGCTTCTGCTGGAGATCTGCTGGGCTCACACCCTTGCATTCTCTGGGTCTCTGTCCAAATGTCACCTTCTCAGAGGGGATTTATCAGGCACTGTTCCAAACAGGCATCTTGGCATTTACACAGCTTCTGTGTCTTCGTAGATGTTTCTCCAGGATGCCCTTAGAGCATGAGATGCTTTATACATTAATATTGGGGAACATCCTTTTTATCCTGCTCTTTTCTCTCCTATGGAAGACCCAGCAGACAAAACTGATCCTGGAGTCTTGCGGGAGATACAACTGCCCTTCAGAAGGGAGATGGCCTCTATCCACCCGCTGTAGCTCCTGAGCACTCATGCAGGCCAAGACTCCCAGTGACTGAAGGCTGCCTACTGGTCCAGGCCTTGGCTCTCCCTTAGCTTTGCAGAGCTGGGCGAGCCGTGAGGGTGACGACCTCATTACCCTCTCTGTGCTGCCTCTGACTACAGTGGAGGTTCAGATACAGGAAGGTGCTGGAACCTTCTCACATTCCTCTGCAGGCCCAGCCAGGCCTGTACCTGGAGAGCTGACCTTTGCCCCACTTCCTGGCCTCCAGCACCTGGCCCGCACTAAGGGAGTTTCCTCTACCTTGAGAGATGCCAGAAGACTCACTTTCCCAGCTTCCCTTGCGGCGTGGGTACAGGTACTGAAAGACTTTGCCAGCCTGGGAGTCCTCACCAGAGACCCCAGCTAGAGGAGGCTGGCAGAGAGGTCTAGGGGAGGCCACTCAGCCCAGAGGGCTGTGGAGGGGTCAAAACCTGGAGGCTGTGACATGCCAGGCCCAGCTATCGGCCTTAACAGGACGATTACAGAGAGAATCATAGTGAGAAGCAGCAAAAGCAGACATTCAATATGGCCTCATAGGGAAGAGCAGCAAATAAAGCGGCCCAGTGACCCGCAAATTCTCTCTGGGGCCCCAACTTGAGGTTTAGTTTAATAGAGGGAAAGAGGCCTGCATAGCTAAGTAGTTCCAGACAGGTGTGGTCCCGCCCACCATTTTTTTGTTTGTTTGGGTTTTTTTTTTTTTTTTTTTTTTTTTGGTTTTTCGAGACAGGGTTTCTCTGTGTAGCTTTGCGCCTTTCCTGGGACTCACTTGGTAGCCCAGGCTGGCCTCGAACTCACAGAGGTCCGCCTGGCTCTGCCTCCTGAGTGCTGGGATTAAAGGCGTGTGCCACCACCGCCCGGCCTGTTTGTTTGTTTTTTAAGACAGGTTCTCCTGTAGTTCAGGCTGGCCTCACCTTGGTCTGCAGTTGAGGACAACCTTGAACTTCCGATCCTCCTCTTTAGTGCTGGAATGACCCACGCAGAACCCTTCCATAGTGCTGGGCCTCCTTGCTCAGCCACGTCCGGGCTCCACCCTCTCTGGCTGCCACTGTTCAGCTCCAGCCTCTGCCAGCAAGTGGTCGGACAAGTTGTTGGGACTGTGTGAACTTTCTCAGAGTCAAGCTCCCCTAGCCCTGGCACCAGGGCCTGGCCTCTCCCCTGCGTGGGGTTCCTAGAAGTTACAGATTCTCTGAGACCTCTTCCTCCGGAGGAGAGGACACAGCATCCCTGCTTAGATCGTATTCTCTCCTGATTGGACAATGACAAGAGCAGAAGGCAGGACCCTGTGTCCCACAAACGGAGAGGCCTCCCTTGGCCTGGCCTGGTAGCTGAGGCTCCTCAAGTTAGAGGATCCTATTGCCTCTGAGGCACTGACAGACACTGAGCCACCGTGGGCAGTGACTTCCCATGGAGGAACTATTGAGAAGTGGACAGCTGTGATAACTTACTTGGGCCCAGGAGGCAATTATTCTGAACATGGGAATCCCTGTCTCAGCTTCCAAAATTAGGTCCTATGTCCATCTGAGCTTGGGTGCAAGGTGAACCACTGTGAGTGCAGTTGGGGGACAGGCATGGACAGCTTTGAGATGTTTGTGTCCTGTGGCTACCTTCTGGGGTCCTGGGCAGAGGAAGTAATCACTAACAGCGATGATGAGCGCACATGGGATTAATTAGAGCGACCTGCACACCCCCACACAGGCAACTGGTATGTTAAAGAGTCTTCACAAATGTAACAGCAAAACACTTAGGATTCAGGTTACCACTCAGCGTCAGAAAACCCCAAATAACCAGATGTCAGGTTTGTGAACACCGCTCCTCCCTCACATAAAGTGGGGAGGTGGTACCGGGTCTAGCAGAGCGGCTTCCTGAGTTCATTAGGGACTGACAGCCCTTCCCTCTGTTTGCTTCTCCTTGGCCCAAGATAGCCACACAGATTCCAGCCATCACATCTGCCTTCCAGACAGCTAGGAGGAGGTTGGAAAGAAGAGACACACCTCCTTTCTTAGAACAGGGCTTGGCAGTTACTCATATTCTATTGGCCAGGACGTAGTCATGTGATGACACATGGCTGCAAGGGACGTTGGGAAGTGTAGTTTTTTTCTGGAATGTCTCATAATCTAGCAAAAGCTTGGGATTCCTATTGTGAAGGAAGAAGTAGAGACCAGCGCAGCAGGGAGGGAGCAACAGGAGCCTTGACAGAACCAATTAAAACAATCTACAAAGACTCTAGTCACATGGTACTACTACGTAGTTTGGGGAGCAAAAGGGTGTGGGGGAATCATAAATATGGTTGTAACTTTCTAATAAAATTTCAGAATGGGGTCTGGAGAGATGATGGCTCAGTCGGTAAAAGCACTGGCTGCTCTTCTAGAGGATCCAGGTTCTATTCCCAGCACCTGCATGTCAGCACCCAACCTTTGGTAACTCCAGTTCCAGGGGATCAGACGCCCTCTTCTGGCCTCCGCAGACATGAGGTTATCATGCAGTACACAGACATGCATGCAGGCAAAACACCCAAACACATCAGAGAAACTTTTAAATTATTAAAAATTCAAAATGGAGAAAATGACCAAAGGTAAAACTGGCCTTTGAGGCAACACAGTATTTTTTTTTCTTTCTGCTCTTTATTTTGCAAACCTTCTTTTAAAGACTTATAGTTTATTCTTTGGTAATTTTACAGATTTTAAAAAATCTAATTGGGTAAACTTAATTTCCCAAAGGAAAGAACTCCTTGTCTCAAAAAAGAAAGGAGGAGATGGGGGAGTGGTAAAGGGAAGGAGAGGAGGGAGAGAGGAAGAAATGGTGGGCAGTGATACGGCCACTTCGATCCAGTTCATGATACGAGAGCTCCGTCCTGCAGTGAGCTGAGACAGCCATGTGGGAAAGGAAGAAGCGGAGTACTCTCCAGTCTCAGACGGCAGGACTGTGAATGTGCAGAAGCCTGCAGAAGGCACTTAGGACTCATCACAGGCCCCACCGTTCTGCAAACCTCGGCACTCCCCGTGGGCTGGTGTATGAGGCAGTTGCTGGAAAAGCCACCTTCCCAGGAGCGGTGCTAGTGAGGGTGGTCCATGCCAGGTGCAGCATCCTTGCCTGGCACCGAGTGAGCCCGGCCGGGCTGTTTTCTCCTCAGGTACCTTCAGCAATGTCTGGAGACCCAACTGGTCCAGACTGGGTGAACCAGGAAGCTTCTGAGTGGCAGGAGGGACACCCCTGTGGATCAGGACCCCACAGGTCAGAGTGTGTGGTACAACCCTGCTCAGGCACACGTGCGGGGCATCCTGACACATTGTCCTCATCATCGAGGTGGTATTGGGCATCCATGTCCGAGAATGCACGTGGGCATTCCCTCAGGGTAGTGTGGCTGCTCTCACGTCGCCCCTACAACCTGGCGTAGACCTTGGTCTGTGGCCTTGTCCCCTTTTCACTTCAGCCCTGTGTCAGAAGGCAGGGACAGTGTCTGTCTGCACTGGGGAGCTGGAGGAGGTCTGGCCACATGGGGCACTGCGCTGAGTGCCTGTATGGGTCCACTGCCTTGGTGACAGTACTTTACCATCTCTGGGTGAAGAGAGAGGCCTAGAGCCAACTGGAGCCTGATCAGCTGGTTCCCAGCAACCTCACTTGCTTCCCCAAACAGTCAGAGTCACCAGGGGGCCAGACTCACACTGAGCTTGGATGGAACCTTGCCTCCTCCTCTTCTGCTGTGTGACCTAGACTCAGTGACGTTACCTCCCTGAGCTCTGTGAAAGGGTAGTGGCATTGGTTCTCACTGCAGAGGATGGCTATGAACTCTGCAGGCTCTGGGTATGGGGCGCTCATTCGGTGTCGCTTTATTTGAGCTCCTTAACTGACTCTGAGCCCATAGAGGGACAGTCCCGGCTGTTGAATCCTGAGCACAGCAGCAGACTAATTAAGGAAGCTTCCAGAGGCAGGGCCCAGCTTGAACTAAGTGATGATCTAGGTCTGTTCTATATCCCACCCCCACCCCCAGGGTCCCTAGGCCCCTCTCTCCACCTCTGCAGGACAGGTCAGTTGGCTACTGGTCCAGGGGACTTTCCAGCCCTACCAGTCCTGGAGAGGAGGGGGTGAGGCAGTGAGACCAGAACCCAGGACAAGGCCTGGGCAGTTGCCGCCAGCCTTGGAGACTGTCCCACAGTGACCAAGGTCCACTGGTGACATTGAGGTTGTTTGTGTGACTATGTTCCGTTTGTCTTGACAGTGCTGCTCACCACGAAAACAACTCAGTGACATGACTTATGACCCTGGCTGAGGACACCCGGGCACGGCGGGGGCCCTGGCAGGGGCCTGAACTCAGACCTGAAGGACAGCAGTGAGCGCTTGAACCTCATGTAGATGGATGAAAATATGATTCAGCCCCACAGATGGTCGGGGGTGGCTGTTGTTCATCGATTCTCCCACTCACTTGTCCATTCCTTCCGGCCTTGTGGCAATGTCTCAGTGCCCACTCTGCCAGGCACTGAGGGAGCAGGGGATGCAACAGACTCATCACGCCTTCCTGGGAGCCGAGGGGACACAGACCCTAACTCACACAATCGTTCCATCTTGGAACGCAGACTGCCGTGAGCTCTAGCATTTACTGGGGGCCAGGGAAGGTACTGGGTGAGCATGGCGTTGTGGTGTCTCCCCCTAAGAGATGGATGTCCAGGGGAGGAGATGAAGCCACAATGGCTAGTGGCTCTGAGAGGGGAGCGTGGCCCCTAGCAGGCAGGGAGGGCTTCCTGGAGGAGGAGGGATGATCAGGAGCTGGTAAAGTGAGTGCCCTGGGTGAAGATCAGGACACAGACAGGGAGGTGTTGAGAGGAAAGGCTGAAACCTTGGAGGAAGCGGGGGGGGGGGGGGGGTGCTGAAGGAAACAAGGCTACAGAGGAAGCTTGAGGGTGCAGGGGGTATGGTGGGATGCTCTATCATTTTCTGTCCCTCTTATTCAGTCTCCCGGCCTCTGTTGTTCTCTGTCAGCATCTGCCCATCTCTCCTGTGAGATGTCAGCTAGTGACAAGGTACTGGGAAAACCCAGGGCGGCAGGCAGGAAGCGAGGTCAGGGAACAAGGGCAGCAGAGCCCGGGGACAGGCGGTAACTGAATGTTCTGTTTTGGAAAGACAAGACTGGTCAGGGGCGAAGGTGGCTGACCACGAAACCTGACACCCTGGCGTGGCTTTGCCCCGCCACTGCTCTGGCCGTCCGCCCTCTGCTCCGATAGACTCTTCCCAGGAGAGGCGAGGGGGCGACAGAGGGAAGGAATGAGAGAGAGCCTGAGGGACTACACGTTGTGGCCGGAACAGGAAAACCCTGCCTATCTCCAGAGGTTTCTCTAAGCTCTCACCAACCAGAAAGCGCTTACTGAGTGCTTGACAAGCTGTATTGTGATTTAAAACCAAAGATGCAAGCGGTGTACCCAAGGTGGGGGTGGCTTTGCTGACCACTGGCTCCGTGGCCTTGTTCAGGATCTCTACCTCTTTACTTCTGAGAGAGAGGGACCTCTCCCACTTGGCTAAAGATTGATTAATGATGTTTAATCCTTGCATTAGCTTGAATCATTCCAGCACACAGGAAGTGATCAATAAAACACAAGCCCAGGCCACTAGCAGCAGAAATGAAAAAGCCCAGGATGTGGGAGAACTTGAGGCCACCCACCACTTCATTCCTCCTGACTGTGACCTTGGTTAGGACTGGACACCTCACAGAATGTCACTCTTTTTCCATGCTTGAAAGTCACTCTGGCCTAGGAATGAGCTGTGCAGAGACACTGAGTCTTCCATCTTACACAGCTTTCTTGGAGGGGAAACTGAGGCCCAGGGAGAGAAAGGGACTCTCTGGGACACTTTCTCCTTTGAACTGATCTTATCTCCCAGCACCGCCTACTCCAGAAGAGCCAACAGCAGCCATGGCCTTTATAAACTTTTGGTCATGGCCCCTGCCTCTTCCTGGTCTTTCTCTTGCCTCTGGCCAGGCAGCTGGAAGAAAAGGCCACATGGCTCTTGCCTGGAGCCCCTGCAACATGGTGGATGATCTCTTTAATCATTCATTCATTCATTCATTCATGGAGGAGTAGGCCAGGGACAACTCAGGAAGTATGGAGAGGTCCTATAGGAGGGTCTAGGTCCCTGAACCCAAATGCTCTGGCTGTGTGACAATAAGCATGCAGGATCCCTCCCTGAGTTTTGATTCCCACCTACAGAGTGGGTACCATCATCAAAATGTCCCCTCCGAGGTGGTGTACAGAACTCAAGAGCCAGGGCTGGGCTGGTGCTCAGAGTTCAGAGCAGCTGCTAGCATGGAGAAAGGACCACAGAAGCCCCCTCCCATCCAAGACCCCCAAGCCCACCTAGGCTCCGCAGGGCTGTAGGGGCTCTGCCCAGTCAGTGTGGGGCTAGGAGCTTGCAGGCCAAATCTGCGTCACCTTCGTACTACGCGGTCCTAGACAGGTCATCACACCATTGTCCTTTGTTCATCGATGGGGTACAGACCTGACCACCACTTGCCTGTGTGATCATATCTCCATGAGTATTAAGGACCAGAGTCCCTCCAGGTACCGTGGCGAGGCCTATGGACAAGTGTGCTGCTCTCCAGGGACTAAGAAAGAATTGCTGCCTCAGTCACAGAATGACACATTTACAAGGGGCATTTATGAGACCAGGGACGACAGGTTGTGTGTGTGTGTGTGTGTGTGTGTGTGTGTGTGTAATCTGGACCTAAACCTGGAGGGAGTGTCAGGAAGTGAGGCCCCACAGGGCCAGCATGGCTGTATAGGTCCTGGGAGGTGGGCAAAGACTGCCGGGCAACCCCTCTGCTCAGGCGGCTTGGCAAGAAGAAGGCTCCCGGGCTGGCGAGCTGGCTCAGTGGGTTAAGGGGCTTGCCGCATAAGCCTGACAGACTGAGTTCAGTCCCAGGAGTCCACGCGGTAGAAGGAGAGAACCAACTCCTCAGAGTTATCCTGTGACTCCACAGGAGTACCATGGAACATGTACACACACGCGTCATGCACACAATCAAATGCACATAGGCATGGTGCACACACATCATACACACACATCATGCACACACACATCTTCACATACACATCCTTCACACATACATTATGCATGCACACACACATTCTCTCTCTCTCTTTCACACACACAGACACAGACACACAGACACACACACACACACCCTTTCTCATGCTATTGATAAAGTGCTCTTAAATGCCTTCTCAAGATGGAGACTGCCCCAGTGCTTCTGAGAACTGTGGAGCCACCTGGATTTCTTTGTTTCTGTCACTTTGGCCCAGCAGCAGGTGACAGGTGCCCCCTGTGCCTGATTCCAGCCCTAGCCTTGCTTCTTCACATGCCCCAGGGGGCTTCCTTCAGAGCCCAGGTCAAGCCATACCCCACTCTGCTCAGAACTCTCCACAGTTCCCACCTACTGCAGAGACAGGTCCCCACCGTCCATCCTCTACGAGGCTCACACCCCTCCCTCCCCCCTGTGCACACGGCCCGCCACACCACCTCCCTCCCCCCTGTGCACACGGCCCGCCACACCACCTCCCTCCTGTCCTCTTCACATACTCCGCTAGGAGCGCGCCCAGGGCCTTTGTACTTGCTGCTTCACGCCCCCCCCCCCCTCACTTCTCAAATGCTGCTCAGTGAGCTCTTCCTGCCCTGCACCCCTCACCCTGGCTCAGAGCTGAGCCTCTCTCACCCCAGCCCTCCCTTGGATTACCTCCCCCCAGCAGGTATTGCCATCTGAAACAGGAGGGATCTAGTTCACCTGCTCATTCATGTATCGCCTTAGGTGCTGAGGTCCCCATAGGCACAGGTGAGCACTGGAGGCCAGGAACAGAGGCAACACCACTCCTGAGCCTCAGTTTCCCCATTTGGGACAGTTCCTCTCCCCCTAAAGCCATTATAGTCTCATGAGCTCAGGCCTCTGAAGCGCATGGCACCCAGTGGGAGCTGGGTCAGCTCTGGCTCCTTCCAAGCTTATTTTTAACCACGGCTCTGGCATGCTGGGCACACTCTGGCTCCTAGGGCTACAGTGCAGGGAGGTCTCTCAGCCCAGGCTCCCTATGCTTTGGGACTTTGGTGTGGGGACCAGGGGGAGGTCCAGCACTGGTGACTGCTGGCTTTTATTCATTTTAGATCATGCTGGGCACTGGCCTGTCCCAGTCAAGCTAGGTACTGTCCATGCCAGCAAGGTCCCTGAGTGTCCACCTCCCAGACTCCACAGTCATTTTAAATGCTGGCCTTGGCCATTCTTCTTGCCTCATTCCAGGTGGGACTGAGTTGGGCTGCACCAATTACTGCAGCCACGGGAGCTCAGCCTGGTGAGCAGCAGGCATCTAATGGACTCCCAGGACCTGCAGGCCTACTGTGTGCTGGCTTCATGTGGGAGGAAGGCCCCCAGAGTCTGTCCCCAAGGCACTCACTGTCTAACAGGGACAGTGTCCAGCCTGGAGATAGGGGATGAGCTGATAGTTCAACTGTCTACATGGTCTCTTGACTGCTGTGATGAAGGGGGCCATCATGAGACTCCAGGGAAGGGTAGGGACGGTGGCAATCTGCAGCTTCTGCCCTGACTGACAGGCAGTAGTAGCCTTGTGGCCAGGGGTACTGGGCCCGCAGCCCAGAGAATCTGCAAGCCTAGACCTGTGTGTTGTTTTTTGTTTTTGTTTTTATTTTGAGACACTGTCTTTCTAAGTTGTTAGGCTCTGCTGGAACTCGTGGTCCTCCTGCCTCAGCATCCCTACTGCTGTGATTACAGACACACAACACCATGCCTAGTTTAGCAGAGTTTGTGCAAAATGACTATCTTGACTTTTCAATGTGGGAACTTTAAAACATTTAATTTTTAATTTTTTCTTTAAAGTTTATACATATGAACGTTTTGTCTACATGTATGTCTGTGTACCACATGCATACAGGGAGGCCAGAAGAGGGTGTTAGATCCTCTGGAACTGGGGTCAAAGACAGTTATGAGCCACCATGTGGGTGCTCGGAATGGAACCTGTCCTCTGGGAGAGCAGCCAGTGCTCTTAACTGCTGAGCCGTCTCTCCAGCCACCTTTTAAAATGGTTAAAGAAGAAAGAAAGAAAAAGGACATTATTGCTTGGGAATGCAGCAGAGGAGGAAGAGAGGAAGACAGAGAGTGGCCCCAGCTCCACTGGGGACTGTCCCCTACAGCTCCAGCTGCTGCTGGCCTCATGGACACTCAACTCTCCAGGCCCAAGCTTTCTGCCCAGGCGGGAGCTCGCTCCAGCCAGCCCCAGGACCAGGAGCTGCAGGCAGAGGGACTCATTCCCACCTCGGCCACCAGAGACCTGTGACTCCAGCCTTCCGACTTTCCTCCTGCTGCCGACACACAGACCCACTCCACCGGGAACTGCTCCGTGCCGGCACCCCCAGAGCCCGGAGAGCTGTGACACTTGGTGGCTCTCCACCAGAATCCTGCTGCTTCTGGGGTTTCAGACTTCTTTCATCTGTAGCCTACCTGGCAACCCGTTTTACCTTGTCGCCTGTCTGAAGGCTCCAAATCTCAAACCGGCAAGGCACCACCTGCTTGTAAAATAAAGAGAAGAGAACGTTTTAAAATGCTATTTAAATTAAAAAGTGTGTGTGTGTGTGCGCGCGCATGTGCATGCGTGTGTGTAATGTGGTTGGGGATGTGTCACAGTGTGTGTGCATGTGCACTCGTGTGTGTGCTCACATGCACACACACATGCACACACACATGCATGTGCACATGGAGGGCAGAGAACAACTTTGTGGAGTTAGTTCTCTCCTTCCACTGAGGATGAAGCCCAGGTCTTTGACTTGTTCAGCAAGAGCCTTTATCTGCTGAGTCATATAGCTAGTGCCCCCCCCCCTCTCTCTCTCTCTGTCTCTGTGTGTGTGTCTCTGTCTCTCTCTGTCTCTGTCTTTCTGTCTCTCTCTGTCTGTCTCTGTGTCTCTCTGTCTCTCTCTCTTTGTCTCTCTCTCTCTCTGTGTGTGTGTGTGTCTCTGTCTCTCTCTGTCTCTGTCTCTCTGTCTCTCTCTGTCTGTCTCTCTGTCTCTGTCTCTCTGTCTCTGTCTCTCTCTCTCTCTCTCTCTCTCTCTCTCTCTCTCTCTCTCTCTCTCTCTCTTGTCTCATATGGACCAGGCCTGCTTCAGACTCCCTATGTAACTAAGGATGACCTTGAACTCTTGATCTCTGAATCTTCAGCCTCCATCTGAGGGTTGTGTACATCGTCACACCCAGTTAAGCTGGTGCTGAGGATGCTAGGCAACGCTGCCCACAGAGCTACAGCCACAGCCTTAATACATGAGATGTTCTGAGAGCCAGGCAAAGTTCATGTGTGGAGTGGGCTCAGCCCAGAACCTTGTCCTGAAACCCAGATTCTGTGCACTCCTTTCACAGTTCCGGGACTCAGGAACCAGAGTGAGAAAACTAGACAGAGACCCATTCCTCAGGTCCAGGGGGCTCCTGGGCCTCTGCTTCTAGCCTGTGGGGTCTGCAAGCTGGTTGTCCCACACAGTGCTCAGCAAACACAACGCTGTCTGCCCTTAACGTCAAATCAACCACAATTAAAAACAGGGATACTACTCCACAAACCTATCACATTATTTTCTTTCAAAGTCTTTTGTTTTGTTTTGGGTTTTGAGACAGGGTTTTTCTGTGTGGCCTTGGCTGTTCTGGATCTCACTCTGTAGCCCAGGCTGGCCTCGAACTCAGAGATCCGCCTGCCTCTGCCTCCTGAGTGCAGAGATTAAAGGCGTGCGCCACCACTGCCTGGCTCTGTCCGCTCCTTTAAGTCATGATTTTTGCTCTTTGGCTCGGGCTGGCCTTGAATGCTCAATCCTCCTGCTTCAGCCCCGAGTGCCGGGGTTGCATGTGTGGACGACCTCTTTGCTTTCTTTTCCCCCTTCCTTCTACTCTCTCTTCTTTTTGTTGATCACACCATCGCTGTTCTCGCCCACCATCCCCACACCCTTGAGTAATCCACATTTCCTGTTTTGTTCTCTCAGGTGGACACAACAGATTCTTTTCATCACAGAAGTCAGTAAATGTAAAACCCAGGGCACCCTTTCGCCAAGACCGCTTGTTAAATGTTTAGCTGCAAACCAGACAAAAACAGCGTGCAGAGAAACATGCCATGTGCCTGCTGCTAGCAACTGACTACTGGGAACTAAGCAGGGCAGGGAGGTGGGGGCTTCGGGCAGCACTGGAGAGGGAAGGTCCTGGAAGGTATCTCCCGGGAAGTGACCAGAGACTCCAGCAAGGGAGAAAGGGAACTGGGCAAACAATGGCAGAAGACTCGGGACAAAGGACAGTGAGGAGCTGGCCTGTTGGTTCCCGAATTGGAAGGATTTGTATAGTGGGGGCCGAGTGAGAGACAGATGGGGGAGGTGGGCAAGGGTCGGCTCCTACAAAGTCTTACAGGCCACTGAGAGGAGCAGGATTTTTATCTGAAGAGGGGTCGGGACTCATGCAGGCTTTGGAACCAGTAGTGAGGAGGCTGGATTTGTCTTTTCAAACATCTGTTCGCACTGTAGGTACAGTGGAGCAGAGCTAGAAGCCAGGACGCCAGGCGTGAAGCCAACTGCCACCGTCCGAGCAGATAAGGGAGCTGGCATGGGTGCCATGGTGGCTGTGAAGGTGGCAATGACATGTAGGCTCAGGTTGTACTCCTCAGTCTTCATGTCGGTCCCAGGGCCTCTGTGGAGATCAAGGTCCTCAGTGCCCAAGCCCCTGTGGGAGATGGGCTCTTCCTCTGAACACTCTAGAGACTGCCACTCCAGCTACAATGTAAACGCTGCGACATTGTGTCGCTTCCTCAGTAACAAAGGAGGAAAGTTGCTGGAGTTCTTGCACAAGACACCCTTATTCGGAACACTGCCATCCCAGGTTGGTCGAATCCATAGATATGGAACTTGTGGCTAGTGGTGTGTGTGTGTGTGTGTGTGTGTGTGTGTGTGTGTGTGTGTGTGTGTGTAGCTGGTTATCCCACCCACTGGAGCCTGAGCACCTGCCTGGACAGTAAGAACAGGGCAGGACTTTGGGATTCAAGAGGGTCTGGGGTCACAGGTAGAGACTGGGTCAGCTTGCCAGATGTGCACTGGGGGCTAGGGGCACAAGGTAGTGTAGAAACCATGATTCTCTGTTGTCATGGCAACTGGGGGGGCATCCTGCTGGGAGGGGCTGCTGTGGGGAGGGATCCTGGAGTGTAGAGAGAAGCATCAGCAGGAGAAATGGAGAGGGCAAAGGCCCCGGAAACGGGGAAAATATGATCTTTTAGGAGGATGTTTTTGGGGTATACATGCTGGGGTTCCCCAGCAAACTAAGCACAGGCTCTTCTACTGATTTCTGTCTTGAGCAGCCCAAGGGAATGGGCTATTTGGACAGGATCCCTTGTTTAAAATAATGAAGGCTAGGAAAATGTCAGGGTAGGTCACAGAAGGTTAGCGCCCTCAGCTAAGGAGGCCACAGGTGAGCTGAGCAGGTACAAGAGCCCTTTCCCTGCCTGTGGAGTGCCAGCACCTCGTCTACCCAGTCACAGCCCCACAGTCTCTGACCGCTTCTTAAGACCTTCTGTTGATGAGCCTGGGAGACAAAGGTGATGCTGTGTATGGGGAGGGGGGCGGTACCCTGCAACATGTGTTTGTCCTCGGGACTGCTAGGCCCAAGAGTCTCCTCCTGGGACCCAGGGGTGACAGAGCTGATAAACATGGCATGAACTCCAGTGCTCCCAGAGCCAGTAGCCAGGTCTCATGGGTTCAAAGCTCTGTGACCTGGCCCTGGAATGAGTGCCTGCCCCCTTGTGAGTCCGGCTCAAAGGCGGGTTCCTCGCTCTATGCCTGCTGTGTGGTTGATTGAGGGCAAGTCTTTTCCTCTCCAAGCTTTAATTGTAAAAATGTGTATGTGTGCTCAAGCACCACGGTGAGTGTATAAACGTCAGAGGACAGCTTGTGGGAGTCGGTTCTCTTCTTCCACAACATAGGTTCTGGGGTTTGAATTCAGGTCGTCAGGTATGGTGGCAAGCTCCCTATTCAAGGGGCCATCTTGCTAGCCCTCCAAGCCTTAAGTTGTTCTTTGTTTTGTTTTGTTTTGAGACAGAGTCTCACATAGCCCAGGCTGCCCTCGAAGCCATTATGTAGTCAAGCATGACCTTGCCGCTGCTGACCCAAACTCCCAAGTGCCGGGATTAGAGGTGTGTGCCACCACCTCTGGTTTACATGGTGCTGGGAATAGAACCCAGGACTTCTGCATGCTAGATAAGCACTAATCGAGCTACATCCCCAACCTGAGCCTCTATTTTCTCACTGTGCAAAAGGATAGTAATGATCCCCGTGAGAGTGTGCCCCTGCCCCCTGGATGGCTAGGAGTGAAGAGACAGGAGAACCCATCAGTGCTGGCCAGTGTTAGCCCGTGCTAAGCTTTCAACAGATCCTGTCAACTAGGGCTCGCAGAGTGAGTCTTAATATTTGAACGTTTGCTGTGTGCCAGGCTGAGCTCTGTGTGTTAATCCAAGCCTCATTCCCTCTTTATGAGTGAGGGTTATTGTCAACCCATTGACACACAGGGAAACCGAGTCTCTGGGAGTTGATCTAACACGCCGTGGTGAATTGCGAAGAGGAGACACTGGTGGCTAAGTGTGAAAGCTATTCTTATATCTTATGCTCTGCTAGCTAGTTAGTGAGTCAAACTCCAGAATTTGAGGATGCAGTTGTCTGTGTGAACCCCAGTATCTGTACGTACTGGGGGACCCCCAACTATCTTGGATCATCCAGTTTAGCCTTCACCCTCTGCATGGGCTGTAGACAGTATTCACAGTGGCTGTTCATCAGGAGGGAAGGGCATGGAGACATAGCCAGCCTGGACCAGTTCCGGGCCCTCCTCTTGATTTGAGAGTCCAGCTGGGCACCATGTCCCATCCATAAACGTGCCCAAAATAGCTCACTAGGGCCCGCCAGGCAGGAGGACCAGGACGTCCTGTTCCCATCAGCTCTGGCCAGAGTGACCATGTACTTGGCATTCTCAGTCCAGGCTGCTGGAAGGGAGGGCAGAGCTCAATCTGCCCGAGCCTGGTAGAAAGGAACCAGGCTCTCAGGCACCAGCAGCTGGACCTCTGAGCTTGCTGCTGGCTGGCACATGACTGTGGCTGAACCCAGAAGTCTCCAGGGAGGCAGAAAGCAAGGTTCTGGAGTCAGGCAGGTATGAGTTCAAATCCCAGTTTAGGCTGCATGGTGAACCTTGCCTTTAATCCCAGCAGTTGGGAGACAGAGGCAGGCAGATATCTGTGATTTTGAGGCCAGCCTGGGCTACATAGCAAGTTCCAGACCAAACAGGAGTACATAGTAAGATCCTGTCTCAAAAAACCAAACCAAATCCAAAGCAAACAAAAAAAAAACCAAATTACATACACACACACACACACACACACACACACACACACACACACACACACATACCAAATAAACAAAGAAAAGCAAAGCTCAGCTTGGACATTCCCTAGCTGTGTGGCTTTAAGAAGGTCACTTCCCCTCTCTGAGCTTTGTTTTACTCACCTCCCAAGAAAAGTGGATAAATATTCCTAAGTTGGTGGCTGTGAGTGGGTGAGTACAACATGTTTAAGAGACAGATGGAGATTTTGTGGGTGTTTGCTCCTCTCTGCCCACCCCAAAAGGTAAGTCTGTCGGAGAAGCCAGAGACGGTAGCCTGCTGTTTGCAGGTGGATCCCAATGCCCAGGGGACATGAGAGGCGTTCTTGGGACATGTGCCATGAAGGAAAGCATGAAATAAGATGCCACTGTGTACTTGAAAAGAGAAATTACAGACGGCATAATTCCAGATGGGGAAGGAATTCAAGCAGGCGACGTAGGGGGCGAGGGTCAGATGGTGAAGGACAGAGGGTCATGAGCACTCACTCTGGGCACGGCAGGCACTGTCTGGAGCCCAGGAGCACGACAACATGCATGAGGAAATCCCACGGGCCCAGAGGGGTTGTGAGGTCACACAGTTGAGTGGTAGCCTGGGCTCCCAGCTAAGATCTCCAGTGCTCTCTTCTCAGTCCGGGCCACATGTGCCATATCCATTGTTCTTTGCATCCTGGGAATGCCCCGGGCTGTCCTCCTTGCCCAGTCTTTTCCTATAGTCAACCCCTCCTCAGCTTCTGTTTGGATAGCCCTTCCTCAGGCGGCCTCCCTGCCTCCCCCCTGGCCTCTACCAGCTCAAACTGTCCTTCACTAGCTGTGCCAATCTGTACCCCCATCTGTCACTATGCTTTTGGGGACAAGAGAAGGGTCCTGTTCTTGGAGATTTGGGGTACGTGAGGCAAAGCTAGTCTCTATCTTCAGTGGACAAGGCTGGGCCTGGAGTCAGGTTGGCTTCCTGAGAGCTGGGAATGGCTACACTTCTTGGCCCATCCTATGACTTCTTCAGCCTTCTGTGGCTGGAGGCGTCCATCCACTGAGCACCCGCTGGCCAATTGGTTTGTTTTGGATACAGGGTCTCAAGCATTCCAGCCTGACCTTGAACTCACTATGTAACCCAAGATGACCTTCTGATCTCTCTGCATCTACCTTCTAGTGCCGGGATTACAGGCGGGCATCCCTACACCCCGTGAATATGGTACGGACGATGGAACCCAGGGCTTTAGCCTTGCTAGGAAAGCACTCCATCAAAGGAGCCACTCCCCCTACTCCCCCAAGCTGGTTCTATCCTGGCCCCGATTCATAGGTGGAAAAACTGAGGCTAGGACTCAGTGTACATGGTTCAGAAAGGTCGGAGCTGGGAGAGTTCCCTCCCACACCCCCAGAGACTTCCTCCTAAGCCCCTTGGGGTCTGAGCACTCAGCCAGGCCCCACGACTCCCACCCCAGCGGTACGCCCCACGACTCCCACCCCAGCGGTACGCCCCACAACTCCCACCCCAGCGGTACGTGAAGGATGTGCCTTCTGCTCTCTCTGAACTCTGCCCTGAGCTTACCACCTCCTGGCTTGACCCAGGCAGCTGCCTGACCTCACGCACTGCAGGGCCCTGGGTGCCCTCAACGGCAGCGCCTTCCTGGACTCCAGGCCCAGGCATGTCTGACCCCCCTCCTGAGGCTACCCTGGGGCTCCCTGTACTGTCGAGGAAGCACACGCCTACTGTGCACCGGGCCTCACTAGCAAGGCCCCGTTTACACCTTAGCAACCCTCTTGGGGAGACGCTAGGACAGCTGAGGAGAGTGAAAGTGGTCGGAAGTCACAGGGTACAGCAGGTAGGGCCAGAGCCAACACGGCCAGGGTACTTCTGGGTGCAGAAATGGCCTCCTCTGAAACTTCCTACCAGGGTGAGTTTCAGACTTACTCCACACTCCAGAAGCCCCATGCCAGGGTTCCTGCTCAGGGGCCCTTTCCAAACCCTGTGTGGCGTCTTTGGGTGGACTCTCTACAGAGGACATTTTCCCCTTCTCCACCTGCCTTGGGTCTTTGCTGAGAGGAAAAAACCAAAAAGGAAATCAAAGGCCCAGTTTGGGAGTTCCAGATTCTGACTGAGATGAAACTGGGCTGGAGGGTGGATTCATCAGGCTCTTGTCAGAGCCCCCAGGGCCTGCAGGCCTGTGGGTGGGTGATGACGTCAGAGAAGTCCAGTGGGTCCCCTTTCCCCTCCTCTGACCAAGCCGATGAAAGGTCCAGCAGTCACCTGCTAGCACCTCCTCCCGCTCTCCTTCCTTCGCCCGCTAGGAAGCTCGTCGGAGCCCTGGGTGAGGGGGAGAAGGTTGCCCACCACAGAGGAGGCTGGCCGCACAAGTCCCCCTCCCCAGGCCCAAGTCCCTAGTTCCTAGACATCATCTAGCTCCTCAATGGGCTGGAATGAGGTCAAGGAACTGTGGTGACCAGTCCTCAGGCAAGCTGCAGGTGGCAGGGAGTGTTGGAAACAGACTGACTGTAACCCTTGAAAGCCCCAACCTCAGCCACTGCCGCCTTCAGACTGAGCGACTCTTATGGCCAGGATTTGGGGGCCAAGCCAGAGTGCCAGATATTTCACGTTAAACTTCTGTGTATTTTGTTTTGTTTACTGAGGCAGGGTCTTACATAGCCCAGGCTGGTCTCCAACTTGATATACAGCCAAGGATGATCTTAAACTGTGTCTTTTTCCTGCTGCTCCCCTCCAGCTCCGGGCTGGGTTTTTTGTTTTCAGTATACACAAAGGATGGGCCCTGTTCTTTCTTTTTTATTTATTTTTTGGTCTTTCAAGACAAGGTCTCTCTGTGTAGCCCTGTCTGTCCTGAAACTCACTTTGTAGACCAGGTTGGCCTGGAACTCACAGAGTTCCACCTGCCTCTGCCTCCCAAGTGCTGGGATTAAAGTCATGTGCCACCACCACCCAACTTGTTGTTGTTGTTGAAATATGGTTTCTCTATGTATCCCTGGCTGTCCTGGGTCTCACTCTGTAGACCAGGCTGGCCTCTAACTCACAGAGATCCACCTGCCTCTGCCTCCCAAGTGCTGGGATTAAAGGTGTGCGCCACCACACCTGGCTCCAGCTTTTTAAAAATGACTTAAAATTCTAAGCTGTTGGGCCAAGGGGGATGGATACCATCCCACCTCCAGTGGGCTGTGTTTGGCCAGGGGCTCCTCGAGACTCCCTGTGGTCAGAGTGCCTCCCCTATGAAGGAGCCTGTTGTTCAAAGATAACCTGTCCCAGGCAGGGAGGTCTTGGCAGCCAGAAGCCACAGAGCAGGCCAGGCTGAGAACCTAGAGGGTTCCGGGCTTGACTGCGCTGTGGGGAGCGGGGTGCCCACTTCCTGCACACCAGGCCAGATAAGCCGAGCTGACCTTCCTGCAGACGCCCTGACCAACTCTCTCGGTGCTCAGACATTCCAGAGAACCCAGGGGGCGGCCATCTAACAAGCAAAGCAGACTTTACAAAGAAGTGGACAGATGTTTGGAAAAGGGCCATCCATCAAGGCCCACTGGAGCCAGCCTGGGAAGCCGGGTTCCCACACCCCACAATCTTAAGCTCAAGGGTGACCACAAGTGACAGGTCTTGAGGTAAAATGTATAAGTTTCATGCAGATGACATCAGTGTGACAAGGAGAAGGCAGGTGGGGGTGGGGTCTGCAGGGGCTTGGCGTGTAGCTCAGTTGGTAGAGTGCTTTCCTAGCATCCAAGAAGCCCTGAGTTCCATCCCCAGGACAGCATAAACCGGCATGGTGACTCACACCTGTAAGCCCAGGTAGAGAGGTCAGGGGTTATCCCCACCCTGGGCTATACAGGCCTCTGTCTCAGGTGGGGGTGGGGAAGAGGGCTGGAAGACTCTGAGAAGGGCTTGGAGAATCTGAGGCCTCTCTGCAGCCTGGAGTTTCTCTACCTCAGTTTCCCTTCTCTGTGGTGGTGTTTGGTGTGTGTGTGTGTGTGTGTGTGTGTGTGTGAACATAAGTCTTATCTGATGTCACAGGTTTTGGGACTCAAACCACAGACATAAATAAGCTGTTCTTTGGAGGATGAGATAAGTGACCCTAGGCAGGGGTCACAGCAGGAGCAGGCGTGCGTGGGGCCACTTGGTTCTGCAGAAGTAAAAAGGCCAGAGTCATTCTCTGGTCCACAATCATCAGCATCCTTTCCCTCAGCCACTGTGGTTGGCGCACGCACACCACACAGCACATCCCCAGACAGCAGGCACCAGGCACAGGGTGGGGCAGCCATAAGCCTCATCAGCACCCATGATGCTGTGGGGAGGTGGCAGCCGGGAACCGGGAGCCAGGGAAGGACCTGGCACCTTCTCCCTCTGCTCAACCTGAAAATCCTGTTTGGTTTTCCTGAGCTTTCTGAGACTGTCAGTCAACCTCGAGTCCTCTCCGGGATGGGAGTGTCAGGAGGCAAGCGAACCCTACTTCCTGCTTCTGGTCTATCCATGACAGCCAGAGGGATTCTGTGGGAACCTGTCCGGACATGTTGTCCCTCCAGCTCAAAGTCACATCCCCAGCATGCCCTCCTCTGTCCTGCACAAGTCTTTTCCAAGCCCTTCCTGCCCCAGGGCCTTTGCACTCTCTCCCATCTTACTTCATGGCAGTTGTTTCTTCCTCTCCTTCTGATCTTTGTGTGTGTGTTCATACGGTATGTTCCTGTGTGTGTTCACACGATATGTTCCTATGTGTGTTCACACGGTATGTTCCTGTGTGTGTTCTCACAGTATGTTCCTGTGTGTGTTCACACGGTATGTTCCTGTGTGTGTTCACACGGTATGTTCCTGTGTGTGTTCACACGGTATGTTCCTGTGTGTGTTCACACGGTATGTTCCTGTGTGTGTTCACACGGTATGTTCCTGTGTGTGTTCACACGGTATGTTCCTGTGTGTGTTCACACGGTATGTTCCTGTGTGTGTTCACACGGTATGTTCCTGTGTGTGTTCACACGGTATGTTCCTGTGTGTGTTCACACGGTATGTTCCTGTGTGTGCTCATACGGTATGTTCCTGTGTGTGCTCATACGGTATGTTCCTGTGTGTGCTCATACGGTATGTTCCTGTGTGTGTTAGTGTGGGTGTGCGTGTACCATGGAATGTGTGTGATCAGGAGAAAGCTACCTCACCTTCCACCTCACCTGAGACATAGTCTCTTCTTGTTCTCGAGACTAACAGGCCTGAGAGTTTCTGGGGCGGTTCTCCTGTCTCTGTCTCTCATCTTTCTGTAGGAGTGTTAGGATTACAGGGGTACCCCACTGTGCCCAGCTCTATATAGGTTCTTGAGATTCATTTTCGGGTCCTCAGGCTTGCTCAGTGACCACTTCTCCCTCTAAGCCATCTCCCCATCCCATAATACCTTCTAACCAGAGACCGACTCTGACTTTAAACAACACGGTGGCCCCGTGCTGAGGCCGGCGGCTAGCCTGGCTTTGTTTCCCCAAAGCATTTCCTTCCACCACATTTCAGTATTTGTTTATTACCTTTGAGCCCGGTTCCCAGGGACTCGGGTTTCTCTGTCCCCGGGTGCTGCCTGGCACACGGTGTGAGCGCAGCCAAGTCTTGCTGTGTAGTGATGCATAGAGGCTCCGCAGGGCTGTCTGCTCAGGCTTCAGCACCAGGCTCAGGGCAATGAGAATCGAGAAGTACCTCAGACTGGGGACTTAGGACATTGACTGGCTTAGTGACAGTCACCGTAGCTTCTGAGAGATGTCACACACTGTGGGCGAGGTATAGTCTTGATGCAGTGTCCCACGAGGGTCCTGGGTTTGGCTCATGGGTAGATGCTTAGCTAAGGTCCTTACTCATGACCACAGTAGCAGGAGGGGACCTAAAGACCAGGGCACTTGATGACATCTGGTGTCTGGACCGCGCAGCCCCTTAGATGAGTGTGGGTATCACTGGGAACACATGAGGAGGGATAGAGGCTGAGGCCTTGGGGGTCAGAGTAGGAGAAAGACTGGGGTTCCAGATGGACCCCAGGTATATCTGATTGGCAGCTGGCCTCAGCAGACCAGCTAGGGTGGGGCATGCGGGTCTGAGTGCTAACAGGGCTAAGTGGTAGCTGAATACTGAGGAATGGCTAAGGTAGTCTGAAACTAAAGGGTGAGAAAGATTAGTGCGGAGCAAGACTCCAGGGACCCCAATGTGTGTTGAGAGAAGCCAGGTGCAGAAGATGCCATGGTGGGGACAACAGCTTTGCACCCGGGCTCTGGGGTCCCTCCCCTGAAGAAGGGGACAGTGTCACTCAATCAGCTCAGTCTTTTTTTTTTTTTTTTTTTTCTGAGACAGGGTTTCTCTGTGTAGCTCTGGCTGTCCTGAAACTCACTTTGTAAACCAAGCTGGCCTCGAACTCACAGAGATCCGCCTGCTTCTGCCTCCCGAGTGCTGGGATTAAAGGTGTGCGCCACCACCGCCCGGCCAATCAGCTCACTCCTGACCGAGAGTCAGTGGACTACAATGTTCCATCTCCTCCTGCTTCTGTCTCACAACAGACAGCTGTACCACTGGCACACAAGTCCCAGGAGAAGGATGAGAGACCCACGGAGCAAAGCCAAGCCCGCCATATCCTCACAGCTGCTGGCCTCAGGCTGGACAGTGGCTAGAGGAACTGAGCCCCTCAGGCCTGTGCTGGCTGCCAATCTGAGGCTGACTTCATCTGCAGGAGAGCTGGGGGCTCAGTGGAGCTTAAGGCACCACCCTACAGACAGAGATGACGGCCACACCTGGGAAGATGGCAACAGGCTGGTGGTGAGGGCAAGTGTGGGGGAGGTGGGGGAGCGGAGCTGTCACACAGCACGGCCTGCCTGCAACGGTCCAGCTCAGAGCTGCACCTCAAAGGTGTGTTTGAAAGACGTTGGCTCCTGGTCCAAGGAAGGGACAGACAAGGGTCAGGACAGAAGCCCGTGAGGGAGAGTGGTGGCGCAGAAAAGGAAGATAAAGCGTCTGCAACGCCTGTATTGAGCTGCTCTCCCAGGAGCCCTAGCTCCACGCCTGTGTGGCAAGTGCAGGCCCACAGCACACTTTCCTTGTGCCTCTCAGATTTGGGGGTGGTTGCATGAGTGCTCCCTGCTGGAGGTGGCCATGACCCAGGCAGGGCCGGGAAGGCGTCCTGATGAGGAGACAGGTGTGTCAGCCCCATTGTTGCCCCTCACCTTCCCCCAACCTTCAGCCAGGATGATAGCACGGCGGCAGAATGGCTGAAGTAGAACCTGGACCTTCCCTGATGGCAGAAACCACACAGCAGGATGGCCGAGCCAAAGCTGGGGCAGACCCAGGGGCTGGAGCATCCTCTCACCTGGCGGCCCCACGTGCCTGTCCCTGGAGCTGGGGACAGTAACACCCATGTTCGCAGCCAGGGTCTGTGTCCCCCACAGTTGACACCTGAGGGCTCTGGACAGAGATACCCTTTTCCTCCATGACAAAGCCATTTTCAGTCAGGTTTTCCTTTCTAGGACTTGGCAGTCTCCTAGAACAGTGGAGTCTGCGGTGAGTCAGCTCCTAGAAACTGAATCAGCCAGGCTTGGGCTTGAGGGGCTGTGGGGAGGTTCCCCTTCTTCTGTTTTGAGAAATGTCTTAAGAGAGCCAAGCTGCTTTATTGTGGTCTGGGGTCTGGCTAAGGGGTCAGGGCTGGGTCTACTTTTGTTCCCTGTGAGGGGTTCCTTCTTAAGCATGTCTAGTTTTCTGGAAGTTTCAGGGAGGAAGAAGTGGGACCCAGGGCTGCTTGGCTCTGGGACCAGATTCTCTGTCTCCTCATTTGTAGGAGGGGGTAAGATCATTAAAAAAAAAAAAAAAAAAAAGCTTTTCAAAAATTCCGCATTAAGGTAAGCCCGCCCATTCTGCCTGAGATGTCACAGCAGTAGAACTAGAGGAAGAAGGTGGCTGAGTGAAGGTGGGTCCATCCAGCAGGCCTCCAGCAGGTGTCTCTAGGCTGTTTGGACGTCACTAAGCCCAAGGAGAGCATTGCCAGCCTTCCAGATGGACAGAGTGATGGACACAGGCTCAGAAAGGGGAGAGCTGGAGCTGGTGTCCTCAGAGTGTTGGGGACACAGAGAAGGTTTGGGAGCTACCTCCTCTCGTCCTGCCAGGCCGCGGTACGCTGCTGGGCCAGGGTCTTCCCACAGACATCTGGGCATCATCAGAGGCAGTTTCCTCTGCGCCAGGAGCACAAACACAGGTGTGTACCCATGCATACCTTGTCGTAGTCCCTTTTCTATTACTGTGGCAGAGCCCCACAACTAAGGCAACTTATAAATTAGTTCATTACTTTAGCCCCGGGCACATTCTTAGGACAAGGGCAGGAAACAGCCACATTTTTTGCCAAAATATAATGAGAATGGTCTCCACAGGCCACATTGCTCTCAGTGCTATTGTCTTCCAAGCTCCTGCTAGAAGCGAGAAGCTCTTGTTAAGCTCTGTTTACAGCATTCAGCCACTTTCCTAGTCCAAAATCCCAGTCTTCTGCATTCCTCCCCAAAACAACACGGTCAGGCCTGTCACAGCAACAGCCCCCTCCTGGCACCAACTTCTATTACTTCTCTGTTGCTATGAAGAGATGCCATGAGCAAAGCAACTTACAGAAAAAAGAGTTTATTTGGGACTTTATATGGTTTCAGAGGGTTAAAGAGAGCAAAGGCATGGTAGCAGGGACAGCTGAGAGCGCACATCTTGATCTGAAAACAGGAGGCAGAGAGCACACAAGGAATAGTGTGAGTCTTTTGAAATCTCAAAGATAGCCTCCAGTGACACACCTCCTCTAACAAGGCCACACCTCCTAATCCTTCCCAAACAGTTCCACCAACGGGGGATTAAGTATTCAAACACATGAGCCTATGGGGACCATTCTCATTCAAACCACCACACCCAGATACACCCAGGCACACTCAGACACATCCTGGGCACACCCAGGCACACTCAGACACATCCTGGGCACACCCAGGCACACTCAGACACATCCTGGGCACACCTGGGCGCACCCAGGTGTAATCAGACTTTCCTTTGGGCTACCAGCCCACAAATGACAGAGACTTAGTATTAATTATGAAAGCTCAGCCTTAGCTTAGGCTTGTCCTACTAGCCCTTATAACTTAAATTAACCCATATTTTTATTAATCTGTGTTCTACCTTGTGGCATTATCTCCCATTTTGTGTGTCCTATTCATTCCGCTTCTTGATGGCATCTCCTGGTGTCTCTCACATGCCTAGATTCATCTCCTAGTTCCTCTCTCTCTGCCCAGAAGTCCCACCTATACCTCCTGCCTAGCTATTGGCCATTCAGATCTTTATTAAATCAGTTGCAGCAGTATAACTTCACAACACCCAGGCACACTCAGGCACACACACACACACACACACACACACACACACACACACACACAGCTGCATCTCTCCTCTCTGTTGTGTGTCCTGCTTTCTCAGCCAGTGTTTCATCCTGGCCGTACCAGATTGGTGTAGAGACAGGCCTCAGCCTTCAGTGAGTGTGAAGATTGGAAACATCACTTAGTTTAAACCATGGGGAGGGGACTGTTCTGAGGTCTCTGCCTGTGACT
The DNA here is from genome assembly GCF_949786415.1 of Peromyscus eremicus. Classification (NCBI taxonomy): domain Eukaryota; kingdom Metazoa; phylum Chordata; class Mammalia; order Rodentia; family Cricetidae; genus Peromyscus; species Peromyscus eremicus. The sequence goes on along the minus strand of NC_081419.1, from coordinate 141,345,468 downwards.
GGTGTGTTACTGTGTCACAGAGTTTGGGAGTCCCAGTTCATTTAGATCCCTGGCCCTCCCCTACCCCAACCCCACTCCCGCTGCATGCTTTTTCTTTTGCCATCATTTAAATATTTTTTTGCCAATTTGCATTTTTCAAATATTTCTTCTGTGAACACGTTGTTTGTGTCATAACTGAGAGAGTGTTTGCAGGGCCAGCACTCAGGCTCTGGCCAAGTTAGATAAACAGCCTCATGCACAGCACAAGCAGAATCAAAACTTCCGCCTCCGCTGCCCAGGCCTGCTTGGCCAGGCCTGCTTGGCCAGGCGGCGTCATTTCTGGAAAACTGTGGGCTGAGGCCCAGCCCCTGGCAGCAGCCATGTGTCCTGGGGCACAGGGCCAGCATCTCTGTCTGGCCAGAGGTTGGAGTTATCCCCCCACTTCTCACATGAAGAACAAAGTGTGAGTGGAGGGACGCTCTGGCCTGTCCCCACCCCTTCCTACCTCTTCGTCCCAGCATTTCTACCTCAGGACCTTTGCACACTGCTCAATGTCCAATTCCTTTGCTTTCCAAGAGGCCCGGGACTAGGCTCAGCAACTGAGCTGCCTGAGTGAAGAGTGAGCAGGCTCAGGTGCCGGCTAGTCACCACGGGATCAGAGAGCCGGCATGCCCCTGCTGCAGCCTCCTGCCATTTACCCGGACCCTGGTTCTTCTCACTCAGGTGTGGTGACTCAGCTCAGCACCCCTGCCACAGGGTCCGTTTTTCTTCACTGCTCTCACTTCAAAATCATTTTTGCCACCAGATTTCCACAAGGGTGGGAACTCAAATATGTCAGCACCCAGCACTGGGCAGAGTCAGTGGGGTGAATGAATGAATGAATGAATGAATGAACAAGTGGCCAGAGGCAGAGGCAGCCTTCACTTCCTGGATTTCCCTTCTCCAAAGTCGGTCTCTGTGTCCATGAGCAAGAAAACAGGGAGCTGGGCTGCTCTTACTTGTGGCACAGCCCGTCATGTGGTAGCTCTGGGTCCCTAGGACAGGACAGGCTTCCTCAGGGGGCGTTTAGGCAGGGAAGGCCCAGCCATCACCCTAGGGCCACTCGCTCCGGCCTCGGGACTTCCATGGGGCCCTCGAAGGCCCCCCTCCTCCGTCTAGTTTATTTTTAGCGTGGAGCTGGGGCCGAGCCCTCTCCTTAGGAAAAGTCCTAAGGCTGAGGGAGGCATTTTGAAACCGGGTGGGAAAGTAGGTCAGGCTGGAGCTGGCGCTGCTCCAGACGATAAGGCCGGGAAGTTTAATAACGTGAGCGGCCGATCCGTGACATAACTGGGAGGAAACGGCAATTAAGGGGCGATTGTGCAAGCCGACAAGCCTCCCTCACAGCTCATAAAAGGGAGGAGGGAGAGGGAGAGGCTGAGCCTTGTGTGGGGCTGCACACGCGGCCCGTGGGGCTCCGGCAGTGACAAGCCCTTCACTGGGGTGGCGTCCACGTCCTCTGACCCCTTCAGGACAGGGGGACCTGGAGGGACCCCGGAAGCTGAGAAGCTCCCCAGCCAGCCTGGCTTTGCTGGGGCTGCATTGAGAGCGGCCAAGAAGCCAGACTCTTGGCCGGTGGCTGGGACACAGCTGCAGGGTGACGCAAAGTTGGTTTGATTAGCAGGTGAACTGAAGAGGACACCCCATAGCCTCCTGCCTCACCCTCCCGCACCCCAGTTACTGTGGCTCTTCAACTCCTCACTTTCACGTCTCTGGTCTGTCCAACCACACCGTTTGCTTTATCTTCTGCACTGGTCTTGTTTCTTCCTGAATGACAAACCGGGGTTCACCACAGGACCTTTGCATTTGCTGTGCATGGCCTTGGCTAGAATGCTCTTTCCCTAGTATACACTTGGCTCCCTAACGTCTTCAGTCTTTGCTCAAATGTCAGGTTCACATTAAAACCACGTCTGGCCAATTCTCCTGAGAACAAAGGCCTACGTGGTGTTCCCAGCTCACCTCTCTGCCGTTTTCTGCAGCATTTACCACCAGTCAACACGGTGCAAATGCCGGGGTCCCACGTGTGCTCTGTGGCACGTGAGCATCCTATCAGAGGGACTCCTAACTCTCTCATACTGGGCTGCAGCCCCGGCACCAAGAAGGGCTGAGCATATGACGGTGCTTAGTAAATCCTGGTGAATGAGTGAGGGAGTAGGTGAATGCATGAATGAGTGAGTGAAAGAATAGGCTAGTGAATGCAAGCACGAACGAATGATTGGGTGAATGTGTGAATGAGCAAAGGACTGAGTGCATGGATGAAGTAAATAAATGAATGACTGAATGAATACACTAGTGAATGTATGAATAATGAGTGAGCAAGGGAAAAGTGAATGAGTGAATATTGCTGTTGTCACTGACTGAATCGAGCCTCTCCTGCCCCAGGACTGAGCCCTCTTAGAAGCTGATGGCAGGACTGAAGCAGGGTCACTAACCTGCTGGGGCAGCCAGGTGTCTGCATCTGTCACCTGGGCTCCGCTAGGGTGTTGGCCCCTCCCACTTCCTGGGCCGTGCTGGATGGGGTGCTCCTTGGTGTCATCACGCGGATGCCTGTCCAGGTCACGCCTATTCAGGAGTGACTGCACACACAGTCCCACAGACAGGGACACACATGCCATCCTCACACGCTCCTACTCCCTCCCAGAGCTCCAGACCTGGGCTCACATTCACACACAATTAAATAAACACACCCAGCTTCTCCCGAACACGCCCCAGCAAATATGACCTCATGCCTGAACATGTTGGCACACTCAACAATCCACATTGTGCCTTTGCCTGAATGTACACACACACACACACACACACACACACACACACACACACACACACACACACACGATAACACGTCTCCCATGTTCCCCAGCCACACCTCTTGAGATGTCTGCCTATCTTCTGCAGGGCACTGCCCCCATGAGGGACCCTGAACATCAGGAACAGGGCACCTCATTGGCGCCCACCCTGACCCTGGCACATCTTTAACCTGACCTCTACACTCGACCCAACTCATCACAGCGGTGCGTGATACCCACGTCATCCTTGACTGAGCTGCCGCAGGGCATGTCTGCTGGCGCTGTCCTGGGCACCTACCCACTTCCTCCCATCGTGGGCGGCAGCCTTGCTGACATCAGCCAGCTTAGGGCCTGCCTGGCACCTCACAGAAAGGAAGGAAGCAATCTGTCTCTACCACAGGAGCCAACAGGAGAGGTGACCCAGTCCCCTCAATCACCTGGAGGGTGCACGGCCTGGGAGGGGAAGGGGTTCATGGAGCACTTTCCTTTTCGACCATCAGGGGGACCATAGCATTTCTGAGGACTGAGAACAGAGGACCTGGCCCTGTGGTATTCTGAGCACACCAGGAGCTGTCACTTAGTCCTTAGAACAACCATCATCCCATGTGACAAGTGAGATTGGGTCAGAGTCCCCAGGGCCCCAAACTCCTGCCCTCAGCCTGTCCTCTGTGCTGGCTTGTCTCCAGGTATCTGCATGGGGGGTTCATTTGTCTTGTTTCTGTGAGCCCCAATATCCACAGCCCTCTACACTCCCACCTGTGTTGGGCTCAGGGGACACCAGAGCAGCGCTGCATCAGCCCCACTGGACAGAAGCCTGAGGCCTGGTGACACTGGACCAGCTAGCAAGGGAGGGCAGAGCCGGCTCCACCCTGGGCCGGGGTCTGTCTACAGCGTTCCTTGGGCTTGAGGTGCCAAGGCAGGAAAGACCGGACTTGACTCTGGATCGCTCAGGCACCGAGAGATCCAGAAAGGGGTCTGTATGACAACAATTAAAAACTTTTGCTTAAAAAAAAATTGTTTTTAGGTCTTATTTATTTATCTTTCTTTCTCCATCTTCTTCCTCTCTCCCCCTCACCCCCCAAGACAGGGTTTCTTTGTGTATTCCTGGTAGTCTTGGAACTCACTCTGTAGACCAGGCTGGCCTCTAACTCAGAGATCCGCCTGCCTCTGCCTCCCGAGTGCTGAGGTTAAAGCTGTGCGCCACCACGGCCCACTAGATTTTGTTTATTTTTATTTCCAGTGTCTGGGTGTCTTGCATGCATGTGTGTTTGTGCATCACATGCATGTAGTGTTCAGAGGCCAGAAGAGGCACTGGATCCCCAGGAACTGGAGTTACGAATGGCTGTGAGTCATCTTGTGGGTGGTAGGACTGGAACCCAGGTCCTCTGCAAGAGCAACAAGTGCTCTTAAACACTGAGCCATCTCTGCAGCCCCCAGCTTTTTGCTTTTTAGGAAAAGTGGAAAAGCAGGGCATGATGGCTCATGCCTGTAATCCCAAGTCAAGAGGATCAGGAGAATTCCGGGCTAGCCTAGGCTACAGTGTGAGAACTGTCTAAAATAACAAAAACAAAATGAAAAAACTAAAGCTGAACTTAATGAATAAAACAAACTATGTGGGTTTGTTCTGATTAATTCTAACTGAGAACCAAGCCAGGAGGTTTCCTAAGATGGAGTCCCCAACCAGTCCCACCACACAGCACAGGTCAGTGTGGTGTCATCGGGACTCCACAGGCCTGAGATCCTTTGACACATTCTCAGTCCCTTTGTCCCTTGCTGGGACCACATGGAACACTGTTAATGAAGCTTCGTACTCGTCCCTCACCTTCCCATGGCTTCTGAGCTCTGGACTATAGTGACTCCCTGGCTCACTGAGGACCTGCTGGGGACCCATAATGGCCACCATTGGGGCTATTTTTGGACTTTAAGTCAGGTACCACTATCCCCATATGGGCTGAAGAACTGTCTGCTCAGGGCAGATGAGTGAGAGACCCATAGACACAGCAGCCAAGGGACCCCAGGACCCCAAGGATAATGCACACACACAGGCAGGCCCCAAGGACAATGCACACACACAGGCAGGCCCCAAGGACAATGCACACACACAGGCAGGTCCTCAGCTTGGATCAACTAAGCGAGAGCTTCAGCCTGCATGTAGTAGGCACATACTGAGTCCCTAGGACTTTCCACAGACTAACCAGTTCAGGCCTCTAATCACCCTGTACCACCTCCTTCCACAATTGGGGAAACCGAGGCACACCGGGGACTAGTCGCATCCCCAGGAGAGGCAAAGCCCAGCTTATCCCGATTGCACTGTAGCAGCTCCCACTGACCTCTCCCACTGCCCACTCTTGGGGCCATCTCTCCTCCACCCTGGCCTGGTGACTACCGGCTCCAGCACCGTCAACAAGCCAAGGCCAAGAACAGGACTGTGTACTCAGCCCTCAGGTGGGGGTGGGGGTACTGCGCACAAGATGGATGAATTGGATCAGTCACTAGCCATTCTGAGTGTCTCCTTTCTCACCTGTAGAATCACACAGGGAGGCAGCCGGCACAAGCTAGGGAGAATTTACTGCGCTAGGCCGTACTGCTCCTGAGTCAGCTTCATGCCGCCTTCCTGCAGCCTCGGGGCCTTTGCACGCACCAGCCCCCTGTGCAGACCCTTCCCCAGCAACCACCATCCTCCTCCATGCCGGCCAGTCTCCACCCTCGGTGACGGCGCCCAGAGGCTATTTGGAGCCCCTTTGCATTTCCAGGGTCTCCATTGCTTGTTCCTCCCTGAAGTCACTCCCGTAACAACACACAGAGAACACAAGCAGGCGGCCTCACTATCATGCTGGTTTTCAGCTTGGTCCGCTGTCCTCCTGGAGCAAGACGGCCTCCCATGCCCCTCATGGCACACCCGGTGCCCTGTACCTGGCCAGCAAGAGCAGAATATGCACGTTAAGTGTGTGATAGGGACTGAAGAAGGGGCTATGGCCATCTTAAGTCACCAGGTAAGGACATGAAAGCCAAAATCCTTCACCCCTGTGACCTAGGTGCAGGTCAGCACCCTGGGGATGATGGGTGTCACTGTCCATCTTCAGAGCAAGACTCTCATATCCCCCCCACCCCAGAGCTGGGAGGCAGGAGGCATCGGTCAGGCAGGCTGTGGCCCCCAGCCAGCAGGAGGTGACTCACCAGCCCCATGATGACAGGTGACATCCCTCCTCTTCCCTGGGGGGTTGGGGGGGGGGATTTTGGCCTGGAGATAAAGGGAGCCGTCCTCCCACTTCTGGGAAGAGGACAGACAGCAGGGACAGTGGCCAGACTACCTCCTGGGGGAGGGGGGCATCGCATGTCCGTGCTGGAAGACAGGGACAGAGAGAGGTTGCTTCCCGAGGCCAATAGCCCTGACCACAGCCTCCCTTCCTATTCAAGGCCTCTCGGCTGGGAGGTGGAGCCTTCCCTCAGAATCTACCAGCTCTTCCGCAGCTGGTTGGGGTGCCTTCTGGGTACCCTTCGGCATGTGGGCTTGGGCCAGAAGGGACAGGGGGCTAGTCAATGGGTGAATTGAGAAAGTTGTGTCCAGGAGAGTGCTGCCTGAGCAGTGGGCTATGTAACTCGTATTCTCTCTCTCTCTTTCGTTCTCTCTCTCTCTCTCTCTCTCTCTCTCTCTCTCTCTCTCTCTCTCTCCCCCCCCCTCCCTCCATCCCTCTCTCTCCAGGGTTTCACTATGTAGCCCTGGCTAGCCTAGAACTCACTCTGTAGATCAGCCGGCCTTGAACTCACAGAGATCTGCCTGCCTCTGCCTCCTGAATCCTGTGGTAAAAGCTGGGTACCACCATGCCCACCTCTCCACTGTATTTCCCAGTCCTTACCCATGGCTGAGGAGCTAGCTGAGTCGTTAAAGCACACACTGCTCTTCCACAACTCGAGTTCAACTCCCAGCACTCACTCACATTGGGCAGCTCACAGCCTCCTGTAACTCCAGCTCCAGGAGACCCGACGCCCTCTTCTGGACTCCAGAGGCACCTGCATTCAGGTGGCACTCATAAACTCCAACAGGCACACATATGTATACACTTATACAAATGCAAAAATAACTAATACATTAAAAAAAACATTTTTGAAAAAGCCTTTAGCTGTATAGCCAGTACTTGGACACAGTTCTGTCCTGGAGGGCCAGGGACACAGGAGCATGTGTTTACCACATGGCAGGGACAGTGTTTGGCTGCAGGGAAAAAGGACTGGCCCCCAGAGGCTTGTACAAACATGTGCTCGTCACTCTCGGGTCTGAGAGGCCTGTGTATGTGTGGGGACAGGTCCCAGCTGGTGGACATGCTCAGGGCTGTCACCGATGACCCACTTGGGTCTGTCACTTTCAAACTCTCCTGGAGGGCTGCTTCCCTGCTTGGTATGTGCCTTTCTCCTAGCAGGATTGCTGAGCAAGATTAGTGTTCCGGATGAGATCTCCAGCGGGGACAGGTGGCTTCTTCAGAGCCCCACCTGGGGACTTTCGGCTCTCATCTCACTGACTGCCACCCATGGCATCCTCATGGCTAGAGGATGCCAGGAAGGTGGTAGTTTCAAAGTCAGGGTCCCGTGCTGAGAGGGAGGGGCAGTGGAGGACATACTGGCATTTGCCTGGGGCTTGTCCCACATCACCTGGTTCTGCAGCTGGCTTTTAGTCTTCACCCCGTGACAGGCGTCTGGAGCCAGGCCACATTACCGGGTCAACTCACCTCACATCACAGCAGACTGCACCAGCCTGTGCCAGCCTTTCCTCCCCTGCCCCCATCCCCGGACAGTTACATTTTTTTTTTCCTGCCAAAATCTTAACTGTTAGCATCACAGTCCAGGGAGCCTGTCCCGCAGCCCCCTCCGCAGTCTGGTGTTTCCTACAAAACGAGGGTTGCCTCTCATGGGAGCCCTAGCACCTTCCCATCCTGGAGCACACCGTGATAACCCTACTTCCTCCCTGGCTGTGCGTGGCTTTGATCTCCCATGTGCCTTTTAAAATGATGTGGCCACCGTGTCCCCAAGTTATTTGTTTCATTTTCTGGCTTCGTTGTCTTCTAATTTCAACAGAAATCCTGAAACCTCAGCTTCACCGAAGCCTAACTTTGTTGTTGTTGTTTGTTTTTCAAGACTAACTTTTGTCTCTTAATCACCATCACAGTCAAGTCTCTCACTTCAAGGGGCTGCGGGCACCCCAGGGGCCTCTCTGTGCTAGACTCTAGGAGCTGTGCCCTTCCCTCATCACAAAGGCCACAGATGTCTGTGGACAGCTGTAAACATGTCCTGGGGGACAGAGTCACCCAGGCTAAGGAGCTCTGATTGACAGATATGGACACCCAAGCTTCCATGGTCAAGTTCAAGATCATTCCTTTTCCTGGCAGTCAAGTATTTCCCTCATTCTGAAATCTGGCCTCAAATCTAAAACCTGCCCTCCGCCCCCACCTCTTAGCATGAGCTTAGAATGGCCTCATCTCTCTGAGCCTCGATTTTTCCCAGCTGTGAAATGGGAATGATACTTCTGACTGGGCAGTGAGTCACGAGGTGCAGTGAAGGGTGGGTGGGTGTGGCCAACATGGGGAAGGATCCTTCACTGGGACCCTGTCTCTCCTGCCCACACTGGGCTCTGAATCCAGAGGAGGGAGAGGCAGACAAGCCCTGATGCCTCACTGCAGCCCCGTGGGTGAAGAGCCTGGGGAGAAATGAGCTGGAACAAAGTCCTATGCATCCTCAGCAGAGCAGCTGAGCTGCACCAGGACACCGGGCTGGGCTGTGGCCGTTTAGGAACAGTAAAGAGATTTCCAGATGGAGACCAGAAGTGGAGTGACAGGGCAGAGGACCCCATGGAGGGACCCAACTCAAGGCCCTCAGCAGAGCAGGGGCACCTCCCTCAGGGTCCAGGCTGTATAACCTTGGGCAGGGCAGGAAGTGCTTAGGCTGGGGCCAGATAGCTGGGGGCCCTCTGAGGACTCTGCCCTGTCTCTGAGTTCCTGGGGCACCCTGTCAGGAGGGTGCTGACGGGCCTCCCAGTGCTAGGGCATTGCTGGCCAGAACAATGAACCAGGCTGCCCCTGGCCACCCACACCCCAGTGAACCTGAGTCTTAAGCGTAAGGTGCCTGAGGCACGGAGGATGTGCATGTGGGGCCTGCCCTCCGCTTCTTCCACAGCCCTTCGCTAAATGAAAGTGACTCTCACTTCCCACTGACTGGGATGAGGGAGTGACAGAGGGGCCAGAGCAGCCATTTTGAACCTGTGTGGAAGCTGTGAGGAGAGGCTGGCAGAGAAGATGGATGGACGGAAGCTGGGTCTCCAGGAGAGGCACAGCCAGGAGCAGGGGCAGATAGAATATGAGGTTCTGGGGCACCCCAGGGGGACAGGCACCCCAGGGGGATGGGCACCCCAGGGGGACGGACACCCCAGGGGGACGAGCACCCCAGGGGGACGGGCACCCCAGGGGGACGGGCACCCCAGGGGGACGGGGCACTGAGTGCAGGGAACACGGACAGGTGGGCTGTGACAGCATGGGTGGCAGTCCCCCCAGAGGCCCGGGAGAGCCACTTAAGCCCCTGGACTTTGCCTTGAGGGTAAAAGGAACCATAGAGACTGTAGGCAGGAGAGTGCAGTGGTTAGTTTGTTTCTTGGAAAGATTGTTCAGACTACAGAGCAGTGCACAGACTCCCCACCCCACCCCCTTTTCTTTCTTGCCCAAGTTGGCCTTTACTGGCAGAGTAGTCATGTTGACCCCAAACTTGTGATTCTCCTGGGATTACAGGGGTGCACCCCCATGCCTGGCTTATGGGGTGCTGAGAATCAAACCCAGGGCTTAATGCATGCCAGGCAAATGCTCTACCAGCTGAGCCACATGCCCAGCCTGCATCTGTTCATCCCTTCAGTAAGATTAAAGCAACAATAACAAAACTAAACCTCCGACTCCGGCTCTGAGCCCGGCAGAGTTCTCAGCGAGGCGGCCGAGCACGCACACAGACCAGTCCAATGGCAGAGGCAGCGACCGCAGCTGTGGCGTCTAACGTGAGTGGGGGGATGGGGGGGCGGGCAGAGGAGCTTCCCTGAGCAAGGAGACTGGATGGAGCGGGAAGGGGTGACACAGGCCATGGGAGGTCACCAAGGTCCAGGCAAAGTGGCAGTGGAGGTGGGGGTTCAGGCCCAGAGGGTAGGGACAGCAGGAAGGCTCCAGAGCTACCTGCTGTTGACCCAGGTAAGTTATGTGACAGATGGGGTGGGTGTGATCTTCAAGAGCTGTAGAGTGTGAGGTTCTCATGGGCTATCCACATGAGAAGCCTCAGGCTTGGATCCCGAATCTGGTGCGCTAAGGGACCCTCTGGCCTATGACAGCAATGGCGTTCCCATATGGAGTTCTGTATGGCCCATGGTGGCTGGAGTTTGCCACATCTGTCCTTAATGCCCCCAATGGTTGCCAGGAATTGTGCCCACATCTCACCCTGCCCACGCCTTCTTTCCTAGCAGGGATCCGTTTTTGTTAAGTTGGTGTCTGCCTGTGTGCTCAGAGAAGTGGTCCTCTTCTCCCTCACCCCCAAGCAGGTTGCTAGAGGCATAAACCAGTTTGAGGCAGTTTCCTTCCCCGATGATGACTGGTTGGGAATTAGACCTGTGATATAACGGGAAGTCTTGGGGAGGTGGGGGGAGCGGAGCGTGGCTCAGAAAAGGAGGCACCCGGAAAGGACAGCCACCCTCATCTTCGTGGATAGTGTCTGTCATCCCTGCAGTGGTGGCAGCTGCCTTCAAGCCACGAGAGCATCCGTACGTAACATCTTAGGATGGGACAGGAAAAGTGGAAAAAGCATGAGTCCTTGGTTTTCGTCACACCTCGGGACTGAAGGGCCCTGAGAAACTATGGCTCCTTAGCTCTTTGGAGAGAGAACTTTCAGTGGGGGCTTCTGGTCCCCGTATTTGAACCCTGTCTGTGGACCTCAAAGGCGGTGCTTTTACAAGAGATCCAGTATTGACACGACTTTTCCCAGAGCCCGTGAGCTCCAGTGCTTGGGCTGTAGGGTAAAAAGGCTGAAGCCGCAGTCTCCTTTTAAAAGCCTGTTCCTTAACACGTTTTTAGGAGGAGGCCATAACCCTGCTTTTATTTTTTCCCTGGAAAACTGTCATTAGGGATGGTGGGAAACCCAGAGTGGGCTGTGAGGCTTTGTGTGCAGTTAATGGCTTTGATTATATGTTCCTGGGCCCCCCCTCTTCTGAGAAAGGCTGCCATTGGCTGCACAGCATAATCAAACCGTTTCTTATGTAAACAGTCTCAGGGCACAGGGCCAGCGGGAAGGTGAAAATGAAACTCGCTTCCAGCCAGGAAAGCCATCTGCTGTGTGGCAGCAGAAGACCGGGGTTAATGACCCACGGTAGGCAGAGGCTGACAGCACCAGGCCGGAACCGAGGGTGTTGTTAGGCGACTGCTTACCGGAGCTATTTCCCAACGTGAAATGCTCTAGGGAACTTCAGGCGGGATCTTCGAAAGCTGGAAGGAAGGGCAGAAGTTAAATTAGTGAAGTGTGGAACTCCCAGAAAGAGCTCATACCCTTAATACACAAAGAGTTCTTGCAATACAATAAGACAAGATCTACATCAACCAACTAATTACCCAGGAAAAACTACCAAAGGCGGTGAACACAGGAAGACAAGTTTTGCTCTGACAGATGTTGCGACGATGTTATTTTCCACCTAGCAGATCCGCACATACACAGACTGGCAGGCTCAGGGCTGGGGGCGGGGAGTAGGTCTCCCATTCTATGCTGAGGGATGGCACAGGGTGGCAGGGGCGGGGGGGGGGACACAGAATGACCTCACACATGACAGTCCAATATCAGAAGTTCTAAGGTGTCATGGAAATGTTGGGGGCGTTTGGGGCACTCATGCAGCCCTCCACAGACCCCAGGGACACGAAAGTAAAGCATCAAGATTCTGAAATACTAAATTATGGGGGTCACTAAGTAAACATAGACATCACAGATGAAAAAACAGACTGTACTAACCCAGCTGGGAGCGACAGCAACATCTGATTGGGCATCGGGGAGGCTGAGACAAGATAGTCAAGAGTTCAAGGACAGCCTGGGCTACTCAGTGCGATCCTGTCTCTAAAACAAAAACACCAAAGTCATATTGTGTTAAAATAGAAAAAACAATAATTAAAAATAGTGGTTGGAGCCAGGTGGTGGTGGTGCACACCTTTGATCCCAGCAATCAGGAGGCAGAGGCAGGAGGATCTCTATGAGTTCAAGGCCAGCCTGGTCTACAAAGCCAGTTCCAGGACAGCCAGGGCTGTTACACAGAGACACCCTATCTCAAAAATAAAGTGGTTGGGCTGTAGCTCAGTGGCCAAGTACTTGCCTGAAGAAGAGGCCTGAGTTCGGTCCCCAGCACCATGGCCAAAAGAAAAATAATAAAGTGTCATTAGAGACCGAACAACCCATGGTGTCTCAAACCATGCGTGCAGGCTACGCAGATGAACCCCAGAGTGGACGTACAGAAGGCTGCCAGCAGTGCCCCTGGTGGAAGGACTTGGGGGTATGTAAAAGCGTTTATTTATTAGTGTGTGTGTGTGTGTGTGTGTGTGTGTGTGTGTGTGTGTATACACGCATGTGGTATGCCACGGCACATCTCTGAGGAGCTGATTCTCCTTCCTGCTTCGGGTGGTCCCCCAGTTGTCTTTGGCGACCAACACAGCCCGGAGTCCGCCGAGAGGCAAAGCCAGCGTGCACGTCTGTGGAGGTTTAGGGTGGAGGGGTTGTCTCGGTTGTTAATTGACATAGAAGGGTCCAGCCCACCGCAGGCGGCACCATTCCTGGGCAGGTGGTCCTGGGTTCTAAAAGAAAGCTGAGCTGAGCCTGAGCCTGAGAGCGAGCCAGGAAGGGGCATCCTCCACTGGTTTCTGTTTCAAGTTCCTGCCTTGACTTCCCTCAATGATGGACTGTAACCTGGAAGTGAAAGCCGAATAAGCTTCTTCCTCCCCTAAGTTACTTTTGGTCAGAGTGTGAGCCACCATGTAGGGGCTGGGACTCAAACCCAGGTTCTCTGCAAGAGCAACAGGTGCCCTTAACCTTTGAGTGTCTTTCCAGCCCCGTAGAAGACGTGAGTCTGGGGATGTGACTCAGGCTTGTGCAGGCTTGACATGTATTCTGTCTTGATACAGGGTCCTGATGCGTTGTTCTCACGACAATCCCCCTGCCTCAGTCTCCCAAGTGCTAAAATGATAGGTGTGTGCCAATGGGAGGTGTTTTCACATCTTTTTTTTTTTTTTTTTTTGGTTTTTCGAGGCAGGGTTTCTCTGTGTAGTTTTTTGCGCCTTTCCTGGAACTCACTTGGTAGCCCAGGCTGGCCTCGAACTCACAGAGATCCGCCTGGCTCTGCCTCCCGAGTGCTGGGATTAAAGGCGTGCGCCACCACCGCCCGGCTGTTTTCACATCTTTAAATCCCATTGCCTCACTTTGGCACCACAGACGTGGGTTGGTTGGGTCACTTTAAGCTTGGAGAATGGTGCAGAGTCTGGGTCTTTACCCACTAGATGCCAGAGACACCCTGCCCCCAACGTAACCCCAAATGTCCCCAGACACTGCCACATGCTCCTCCAGGGACAAAAACCACTCTGGGCTGGAGCCACTGTTTTAAATGCTTTTCTGAGTTATTGGAGGTGGTTTAACAATAAGCATGCCATTGTCACCACAATCAGAAAAACAAACACTTTAAAGAGCTGTTGGCAAAGTCCCCTGCGGCTAGGCCACTCTGCCCCAGTGGAGATGGCACCATCCCGCCTTCAACTCGAGGTTCTGGGGAAAGACTTGGGGCTTTGACCCTCGGCCCCCTGGGCTGCTTTTTGCTTAGAGAATTCTCCCCTCAGACTCCGATGCAGAGACTAGGAGGCAGGGGTGTTGAGCCTCTCTCTGCCTTCTCCTCCTGATACTGCTCCTGTTTGGGGGCCAGCCACTGCAGTCCTGCTCCACGGCCACGATGATTTTCTAAATGTCCCCTCCAGCTACAAGAAACCAGTTCTGTCTGTGGACATTCAGCCACTCAGTGTTTGGGACTTAGCGTATATTTGCATACTGACAGCCATCCCCCTGTCTCCTCACAGCCTTTGCTGTGCTCAGTGGAACACAGTAGAAGCCAGCTGAGACAAAAACAAAAACCAACCCAGCACAGAGACTAAGAGCTTCGTGAACAGAAGAGGAAGTGGGTGGGCCAGGAGCTCGGCCTGCTGCTAGGTTTCTGTGTGTGACTAGCGAGTCTCCTCTGTGTTGGTAGTCTGAGCTGAGTTTTTCCCACCCTGGAGGTGGACCCTGACCCTGTGCATGTGGGGCACACTCTGCTGTGAGCCATTTCGCAGCCCTGAGCTGACTCTATGCAGCTGCAAGCTGAGAAGCTGAGTCTACTGGTCCACTCCTCTCCCCTTGGTCACTTCAGTGGTGTGTGCAGCCAAGACAGAGGTACAGCCTTGAAGACCCCGCTGCTGGGCGAGGAGTCACGGGAGAACGGCACACAAGGGAGAGAAAAGGGAGCCGCCATGACGGACAGGGAGAGGAAATCCTGGCAGAGCCATCCACGGTGAGAAGCAGGGTGTGGGGGCAGAGGGAGTATGTGGAGAGCACAGTGGCTGCCTCCAGGGGCTGCCTGGAGGGAGGGAACTGTTGGGGGAGGGAGCCTGACCCTCAAGCCTTCAGGGACCCCACACAGATGTCACAGGGATGTCTCCTGCCTCCTGGCCTTGGGTCCAGTGTGCAGCGCAGGTGGAGGAGGGAGGCTGAAGGCCTGCTGGGAGGGAGCACTCCAGTCTCAGCTTTCTCATTTGGAGGATGAAAAGGTCACAGCACAGGTGACTGGTATCTTCCAACAATGTTCGTGCTGCGTAAGCGACAAGGACAGAGGTGAAAAGCACCCTGGCTGGAGTCGGCCATCAGTCAGACAGGATCCTGAAGCTCGAAAACTTCAAACCAGTGTGTGTGCTCTGGAGAGATCAAGGAGGGCTTCCGGAGGAGGCAGCACTAGACTTCCCAGGCAAAGCCAGGAGGTGTACAAACAGCCTGTGCAAAGGCCCTGGGGCAGGCAGCAGTGTGTGTCCACAAAGCCTGATGGGAACAAACGTAGACAACAAGTCTCTATGGTTCAGTGGGGAAATGAGACCCAGAGACACCAAGCAACCCACCCCAGAACACACACCCAAAAAGCAGCGGAGGTGGGACTTGACCCTACATACCCCCATCAGTCCTTCATGAGAGCCAGCCAACAGCTTGGTCCAAAGAGATGCTAGTCTGCTTGAAGAACAGTTGGAGACGTAACTGGCAACAGGGCCCTGTAGCATCTAGGGAGCTCAGGGTGTTGGACAGTGCCCACTGTCCACAGGGTACCCTCATGGAGGGTGAAACCCGGGCAGCCAGCATGACACAGAGTCCAAGTGCTGATGCAAGAGAGCTCAGGGGACATGGAGGCTGGAAGATGTTAGGCCTGCAGAGATCTTATCTGGAGTTTGAGCCCGGAGGTAGGACTAGAGAAAGTCTAGGCAAGGGACAGCCAGGGAGAACTTGGGGTGCAGGAGGAACTCTCTGGCCACAGTGTGAACTGGATTCTGGGGGTGTCAGCATGGTATATGAGAGCAGCAGCTTTTGCTTGGTGGCAGAGTGGGGAGTTGGTCCAGCCTCCATAGCGGGTGACTGCTGGGCCAAGATGGAGGCAGCCCCTGGCGTGATGAGGGCTGAGAAGTCCAGGCGGTGGCACCCGGTTGAAGTGGAGGTGTCAGGCAGGATTTGGGGTACAGAGCAGGAACAACGGAAGCTTTACCCGGGCAGGACATCACTGACTTGGCTCTGAGGCGCCCCCTGACCACGTGAAGCATGGGTCCAAGTAGGGTAGGAACGAGGAGGCCAGGAGTTGCAAGGGGTGCAGGAAGAGGTGGGGACTACAGGATGGGGTTGGCTGCAGGCCTGGCGGCCTGGTGGCCTGGTGGCCTGGTAGCGTAGCTCAGTGGAGACAGAACTCTGGAGAGTCTCTCAGAGACTGCAGCTCCCTAGGTCCTGGGTCCCCAAGTTCTTTCCTCTCCACTGCTGCTCCCAGATCCTTCAGCGAGCGTCTGTGACATCAAATGCTCCCACCACGGTTCTGCCCGAACACACCCGTCAGGGGCGACAGGACAACAGCCACCTTCTATAGGCTGCAGCCCGGGATGCCTAGAGGTCAGAAGAGGACAAAGACACAAACATTCTGAGACACCGCCACTTCCTGCAGCGTGGGCAGCCCTGCCCAGCAGGCCTGGGTTCAGGTCCAGCTCCAGGGCTGGCTGCTCAGTGCTCCTGTGCAGGCTGCAGAGCCACACCTCTCTCGGGAGGCGGGGACTCAGAAAGAGGGGCTGTAGGAAGGACCCTGGGGCGTCGGAGCTCTCAGTCCACAGGAAGCCCTATTGCCCTCCCAGACCATCACCACCCACACACCCAGCTCCCAGAGGGTGACTGTGTGCAGGTCCCACACAATGACAGCCTGAGACACATCGCGGTCTCTGGTGTGGAAGGAGGCTCTGGCTGAAGCAAACAGTGCACCCATCTCACAGAGGCCGGCCCCTGGGAGCCCAGTCTGCTGGTTCCAGGAGCGGGTGCCCTCTATGTAACTGTATATCGCGACATGGGTGTGTGGGCTCACGTGGATCCGTCGAAAGAAGATTCAGAGGCACCTTAAGAATGTATTTAGCCTTTTGATGGCTGCAGGCTCACTCTTCTCCATGCAAGGACAGCATCCTGCCCTGAGGCCTCACACTCCCCTGGCAGAGCCCAGGGCTGTCCTGAACCAGGCAGGGGGCCACGATCACCTACAGACCCTCCGTGGACTGTCCCCACTCCACAGAGGCCAGGCAGGATAGGACACAGATCCAAGGCTGGTGGTCCTCAGCATCCCGTGTTGGCCAGGGAAGAGGACGGATGGCATCAGCCCCCTGAGCATCTGATACATAATGAAGTGAGAACAAAGAACGCTGTTTGTCATTTAACAGGCAAAGCAGGACAGCAGCGCCTGCCTCCGCAGCAGCTGGGATGGCTCAGGAAGGTGATGCTGGCCTGAGGTCAGTTCTGCAGGGGGACAGGAGGGGAGTCTGGAGGACAAGGCTGCACTCCAGCTGCCTGTGGTGGGGCTGGACCTGGCCTTCCTGCCAGCATCAGTAGGCCTTGCTCGCTCCAACCTCAGGATCTTCGCGTCGATGGCTCTTCCAGGCTGGACTGCATGCCCCACACTTAGGTCTCCCTGCAGGCCCTCCGCCTCACCTTGGGCAGTCACAGCCCAGATGTCTCCTGTCCCCCATCACTGTTCTTTCTCTGCTGCAGTCTCTCCACAGCAGGCCATCACTTATGTGGGACTAGACACTGGAAAGAGGTCTCTCAGAGGTGGAACATTAGCCCCCATCCCAACATCCTAAACACACAGTAGGCTCTCAACACACAAATGTGATGTCATCTATGAGTCATTTTGTCTCTTTTTAGCCCACCTCTCTCCTTGTTCCATAGCTGAAAGGCCATTTCACCGAGGAGGAAAGCTGAGGCAGTGTAGATGTCGCCCCTTTACCAGCCTCTAACTCAAGATACCTGCGTGGACAGCCTGAATCTTACCTTCCAGTCACAGAGTCGAGCTGCATGGCCAGATGCCTGGGCACAAATCTAGGCTCTCACTGGCTGGGGACCTCCAGCGAGCAGGAGGCTAAGGCAGGAGGATTGCCAGTTTGAGGCTAGCCTGGCCTACAGAGTGAAACCCTGTCTCAAACACAATCAGCTGGAACCTGGGGGAGACGGCCCAGTGGGTGAAGTGGTCACCCCACAGCGTGAGGACCTGAGTTCAATCCACACAATCCATGTAAAAATCCAAGGACAGTGGCATACCCCTGTAATCCTGGTGTTGCCGAGGCCAAGGCAGGGGGATGCCTGGGGCTCGCCGGCCTGGGGCTCGCTGGCCAGAGACTTTTATCAGATCTGTGAGGTCAAGATTCAGTGAGACCCTGACTCAAAAATTAAAATCCGGAGCAATAGAGAAAGACACTCCATGTCAGCCTCTAATCTCCACATCCCTTCACATACGCATGCCCACATACACATCCCTCCCACAAACACAAAGAACTAAATAATGTGGAACTCTAGGGATGAAGACACTGACATCAACCTCCACACACATGAGCACATACATAGGAACATGTTCACGTGTACACAGGCACACACACAAATCAATTTTATTTTTTAAAAAGACAACAACAACAAAAAACCAAAGTGAGTGTCATTGTCCTTATTTTACGAGTGGGGAAACTGAGGCATGGGGAGATGATGGCACTTAAGAACAGAACTGAGTCTGAATCCCAAGTCTATCCAGGCCCAGAGGCTTCCCTGGCAGGGAATTTGCAGAAACAGGGTGACAGCAGTCTGTCTCCAGCCCGAGACCCAACTCCTGTGGGAGCCGGTCTGGGGGCAGAGCGTGGCTTTCCTACAGCTCCTGGGCTGGGAGACTGTCATGGCGACAGCAGAACATAATAGCTAACATCCACGGAGCTGTTCCGTACCTCTCATCAGCTCAGTCTTCCAGAGATGTGGGAAGCAGAGGTCATCCAAACACCTGGATCCAGCTGTGCCTGAAGCAACCCATCTCTAAGATGTCTTTAATGTGACTCACTGAATTCTTCTTGGCTTGAACTGATCTGTGTTGGGGTTTGGTCCCTTGCGAGTCGAGTTGGGGAATCTTGACTAACCCACCTGCCCTCCAGACTTTATCTAGGCTTCCATCTCATCATCTTTCTGGAGCTGAGGGACACACCCATTAACTGTCCCATCCCTGTGCTGACTCACAGGTCCCTAGAGTTTCAGTCCTTCCTTCCCACATGGGTCTGCCACTTTCCCACACACCCTGCTCGGGACAGAGGGCGTGTGGGTGTGCGTGCCAACGTGTGAGCACGCCCTTGTTCCGGGAAGGTGCCCCGTGGGCTTTGCTTGGCTCCAGATCAGACCTCGTTATTAGGTGATGACAGTTAATATAGCCTGTGTCTGCCCCTGAAGCAGGTGGCCGCTTTGCATGAGCAACGCGGCCAGGCAGGTTTGTGGTCCCCGAGTCCCGAGAGGCCGACCAAGCCGAGCAGCGGAAGCAGAAACTGCACCCAAAATCCAAAGTGGCAGGCTCCCTATTCTGAAGTCAGAAGCATGTCAATGTGGTTTATGATGCAGGCATTGGATCACTAGGTACGTGTGTGTGTGTGTGTGTGTGTGTGTGTGTGTGTGTGTGTGTATGTATGACGTGTGACTGGTGGGGGGGTATGTGGTGTGTGGTATGGTATAAGTATGTGTGAGTATGTGGGGTGTGTGTATGTGTGGCATGTTGTGTTGTAGTAGGTAGGGGGTGAGCATGGTGTGTGTGCTGTGTTATAGGTGGTGTGTGTGTGTGTGTGCGGTGTGTCATGTGTGGTATATGTGGGGGGTTGCTGCGTGGGTCAACTCTACACATATTTATAAAATACACCCACATAGGTGTCCTGTGGGTGTTCATATGTGTGTAGATTGTGCACTGCATTGGATCACCACATGTGCAGAGCCCGGGTGTGGAACATACGTCTAGAATACACATTTGGAATCAATAGGGACGCAGAGTGCATGCCAGCCGCATGGCAGCATGCGGGTGTGTGGGGGAGGGGCTGAACCGCACAGGGTCCACGGGTGTGCTTCTGATTCGGGTGCATCTCCCTGGGTCCATGGCTGTGTACCACAGTTGATGTGCTGTGAGCACAGTCCTAATCTCTCCCTGTCCTTGTCCTGCAGTCTCCTCTCCTACAATGTGGTTTGGGGCTGGGCCTCCTCTTTCCAGAGCCTCCTGTGGCTCCCACCTCACTCAGATAAAGTAAAGGTCCTTGGGCTACCCCATGAGGCCAGGCCTGCCCTGGCCCTTCTTTGGGCCTTCTCCTACCCCATAATACTCTCCCCTTTCCCTGGCTTCAGTTGTACTGGCCTCTATGGCTCAGGACAGGCTTGTTGCTGCCTAGAGCCTTTGTACACACTGTTAGGTTACCTCCAGCTTCCCATCCCAGACCCCACACCACTCCATCGGCTTTCCACAGCACCTGCCTTGGCTCACATGGCTTCTCCACACCACTCTGTCAGCTTTCCACTGAAGATCACTTCCCCAGCAAGCCCTCCCAACCCTTTCAACATCATCACTGAGCTTGGGGGTCCTTGGACCTCCAGCATGTCACCGACCCACTGTCTGCCCCTCCCACAGGCCCCATTCTGAGAGTACACAGTGTGTCTACTTGGTACTGGCCCTGCTCAGCATACAGTAGGTGCTCAGGCAGTGGCTGGTGAGCAGGACAGACTAGCCAGGGTTCAGGCCCCAGGATCCCCTGGCCTTGCTTGCCCTCTGGACACTGGTCCCTTCACGGTGCCTGCCTGGCCTCCAGGGAAGGATCCAGTCCTTCCTTAATGATCCATCCTCCCTGGAGCTTTTTTCCCTTCAGACCCAGGAGCAAGGAGTGGAGGAGGGTGGTAGGGTTTGCAGGCCTGTTCCCAGAGACCTGCCACCTGCCTTGGCTTACATGGCTTCTCTTCCTCCCCTTGACCCCGGAGATGAGGTGGGCGACGGAGGAGAGCAGCTCCTGCTGTCAGGCACACAGGATTCCGGAACTTTCTTGGATGGACCACGAACACCTGCTCTGTTCCCTTCCCACTTGCGGCTGGAAGTTACTAACCAAGCTCTTCCAACTTGCAATCCGTCGTTTATTTTCAAAAGGACCAAAAGGGGAAGTGTGGGGTGACGCCCTCCCCATCCCAGGAGTTCTCGTCACTGCTGCGTGATGGCAGAGAGGCTACACTGAGACCGTCCCCGTGGTCAGTGGAAGCTCAGCGCTGTCGTGGACACACAGTGGTGCAATCGTGGCCGACGTGTACAATCATATCTGAGCATCGCCACCACCATGAGAGCACCAGACCTGTGGGGTGGGGCTTGCCAGAGAGAAGCGGAGGCCTCTGTGGTAACATGCTGCCAAGAGCTGCCCCAGGACTCAGGGCCAGTACTGACCCCACATCCCTGTGTGCTAGGGAGTTACAGTGCCCACTGAGGTCCTTTCGACTCCCCCTCATGTCCCAGTCCGAGGCAGAGTGAGTGTTTTCTCTTTCCTCGCTTTGTTTATCTGAAACAAGGGCTCGTTCTGTAGCCCAGGCTGCCCAGGACCTCACCATTCTCCTGCTTCAGCTTCCAAGTGCCACCGCCCAGCATGTGGGCTCTTTCCTAACCGTGTTGCCTTTGATCCCAAAAGACCAGAAGTCTGCAGCCTGCCCACCTCAGAGAGGACCTGATCGCCATCAGCTGGCAGACTGGTTATTGATCTATCCTGATTGACAATGATCTCTCAATGGTGAGTTCCAGAAGGGTGGGGACTTCCTGATGGTCACACATACAGAGTCTAATACAGAAGTATTTGATAGATGAGCCAGTAAGTTAAAAACAGAATTCTGTGGAGGTTGGAAAGATGTCTCAGTGGTTCAGAGCACTTGCTGCTCTTGCAGAGGGCCCAGGTTTGGTTCCCAGCACCCACATGGCAGCTCACAACTGTTTGTAGTTCCAGTTCTAGGGGAGCTGACACCCTCTTCTGACCTCAGCATGCACGTGCTGTACAGACATACATGCATGCAAACATCCATACACATGAAACAAAAATAAATAAAATCTAAAAAACAAAACGGAATCCGAGCCAGGCCTGGTAGCACTGGTCTTTAATTCTAGCACTCAGGAGGTCTGTGAGTTCAAGGTCAGTATGGTCTACATAGCGAGTTCCAGGCCAGCCTGGGCTACACACCAAGACCTTGTCTCAAAGCAAGCAAACAACAAAAGGAAACAAACCAAACAACAACAACAACCACAAAAAAAATCTACAGAGTTCCAGGCTGGGGGTGTGGCTCAGTCGGTACACTGCTGGTCTAGCATGCTCAAGGCCCTAGGTTCCACCCCCAGCATGGACGTAAACAGAGCACAGTGGTGCGTGGTGATAATCTTGACCCTCAGGAGGCGGAGGCAATGTTGAGAGTTCAAGGCAGACTCAGTTGTTTAGAAAAACCATAGTTCACAAAAAGAATTTCTGGTTTATCTTTCTAGCCTTCTCTTCTCTGGTGCCCTTCTCCCTGGTAGGGAGAGTACATCCCTTTGCCCTCAATTGGAAATCAGATGTGACCTCAAAGGTGAGTTGGAATATATATATATATATATATATATAATCCACGGGGTTTTGGTGCTTTTGACTGCAGGAGAGATGCGCCACCCAAGGGGGCTTTAGAAGTTAGGAAACACCCACCTAGTAGACCAGGTGTTTAGATTGCTACAGGGAATTAGGGACTACTTAAGTCAGAAGTTTAGGTGATCAGAAAGGACATAGATCCCAGACTTGGGCTCCGTCCTCCCAATAGTTCTCTTCATTGACTCATAATGGCCGCTGCTGCTCCAAACCTCGCAGTCAAGCACGACCCAGACTTTCTCATCTGCTTCTTCCCTTTCTCTCTCTCTGAAGGCTCCCCCACTTCCCCACCCCAACCCCGTGTTCCTACAGTGGCTCCCTTTCTCCCTACACAAAGGAGCCAGCTCTCCTAGAAACACCAAGTTCCTGAATGTTCCTCGGTGTCCTCTCCAATTGATGACTGTGGGCATCTAATGAGTACACAGGAGGTCTCTGCTGGGGTACATAAGCAGGGCTGCCTCTGTCTTGGGAGGTATGGAGACATTCAAGGTTATCACAGTCAGGGCGAGCAGTACCACTCACATCCGGCTGGGTGAGATCAGGGATACTGAAGAAGCCATCCTTGGAGAAAGCCAGGAGTGGCAGCTCTAGATATATGTCCAGATGCAAAGGCTGAGAAATCTGGAGGTACATTCTGGAAGGAAGGCTCCTGACATAGTGTTCCCAGCATGCTGAGGAAGAGCTTGCTGCTTTACAGGATCCTGCAGAGACTGGAAGAGCAGTCTGCTGGGAGCTGCGCTTCCCTGAGGTGTGAGGAGGAATCCATTCTCTCTCTCTCTCTCTCTCTCTCTCTCTCTCTCTCTCTCTCTCTCTCTCTCTCTCTCTCTCTCTCTCTGTGTGTGTGTGTGTGTGTGTGTGTGTATCTGTCAGTCTGTCTGTCTTTGTCTGTCTTTGTCTCTCTGTCTCTGTCTCTCTATCTTGTTAACTGAAGGAGGAGACAATTCTTATTGTCCACAGTGAGTGATGGTAGGGTGAGTGTCAGGCCTCCCCAGCAATAGACTCCCAGTGTATTCCCACAGGGGAATGCCTCAAGAGGCGGAGGCAGGGTGGGCAGGGTGATAGTAAATGCCGAGCCAGAAATCCAACCCAGGGTGAGTTTTAAATAGAGAAAGTGAGGGGCTGGAAGATGGGGCCATAGGTAGAGGTCTTGTCCCACAAGTCTGAGGACCTTAGTTTAAGTTCCAGAAGCCACACGAGAAAAGCTGGGCGTGGTGGCATGTGCCTAAATCCCAGCACTTGGGAGATAGAAATGGGGGAATGCCAGGGTCTTGCAGGCCAACCAGGCTAGCCAAATCGGGGAGCTCTGGGTTCTGTGAGAGACCCTGTTTTAAAAACTAAGGAGGAATCCAACTGAGGGAGACACTTGACATTGACTCTGGCCTAAGTACACATGCATGCCTAACTGCACATACATGTTCACACCCAAACACTTACGAAATAAAAAAATAAAAGAGAGACTGAGTAAGAGAATGTACTGATGCGTGCTTCTGAGGTGTTCAGACAAGTCTGCTTCAGGCACAGCTGGATCCAGGAGCTTCTAGAAGTGCTTGTGGGCTGGGCTGGCTTTCCTGCGTGGCTGGTGACCTCAGGTACCCATCTCCCCTCAGTGGCACAGTGGCTACCCTGGCATTAGCACAGCCACCGCCTCAAGACGCCTCGTGTTTTCTTTTCAGGGGCTCGGCAGAACGGGACTCTGTGCTGGGTTGTATACCAGCCATTGTGAGCCATGGCCTGGGGCACTCTCAAATATCCGGTCTTCATTTAGAGTCTGTTCAGGCGGCTCAAAGGTGTGCTGTGGGGATGGCGTCACCTCAGAGAACAACACTACCATCTCCAGAGACTGGGTGGGCTGAGACATGGACTCCAGCAAAGACCCTCTCTGGGCCCAGAAACGAATCTTGCATCTGTGTGACCACCAGGGGAGGGGAGGTGATAAATAAGTGTGACTCAAAAAAGTGTCTGAGAGAACAAGCAAGCAGAAGGGAGACATAGTGGGGGGCAGGGTGTGTTTCTGGGAATAAGGACCATCCCTTGGCTGGTCACACGGGGCCAAGATCACAGCAGGCAGGTGAGATGGATCTCAGATGGCTCTCCGGCCCAGCCAAGGCATTCACCCCTAATCAGGAGGAAGTGGGGAGCCACCAGCATTTTAGAGCACAATGGAGGTGGGGGTCTAGGATGGAGCTCACTGACCGGAGTTTGGGAAGAGGAGGAGCCATCACAGGGACAGGTGGGAGGACACAAACTGTCCTATGTCTGCTGAGTCCCTGCATCTTAAAGTCCCGCTAACTGCCCTGAGCTGGCCTCCTTGCATTCCCCACCCCAGCCCCACCACGGAAGCCTGTTCCTAAGACTGCCTTTTAAAAAAAAAAAAAAAAAAAATTTTTTTAAAAGATTTTTTGTGTGTGTGTGCAGTGGTGTTTTGCCTGCATGTATGTTTGTGAAGGTGACAGATCCCCTGGAACTGGCGTTATAGACATCTGTAAGCTGCCATGTGGGTGCTGGGAATTAAACCCAGGTCCTCTGGAAGGGCAGCTAGTGCTCTTAACTGCTGAGCCAGCTCTCCAGTCTCTGCCTGGACTATCCAAACACACCTGAACTCCACCTCTTCCCACCCTTCTGGTCCCCACCACTCCCTCAGTTCCCACCACATCTCTCTCCCTAGGCAATCCCAGGTCCTTTGCACAAGTAGTACCCGCTCACCCCTTGCAACTGAGCTGAAAAGGCTGGCCCCTCGTGTGGCATTCCTTTAGCCTGTGATCTCCACCTCCCAGCCTCATGGCTCTCTCCTCACCATGAACCCCATGCCACCTGCAGATCAGGCGGAGCACCGCTGTCGAGGCCTTTCATTACCTTCAAGGCTGGGCACAAGCAGGTCACAGGGAACAGAGGTCTGAGCTGCTGCAGTGCCTGAGTGGGGCCCCTGTAGGTGTGCCCTGTGCCTCAGCAGGTCATCAAAAAGTGAGTCTGAGCTCCTCATCAGTCCCTGACACCTCCCCTGAGCCACCCACAGCATCTGAGCATGTGGCAGCCAGGAAGAGTGACAGGTCAGAAAGAAGGATGCAAGGGGACCATGGGCTTGGCCACCTGAGTGCCTCTTGGGAACAGGGTACCAGGTGAGGAGGAAATCCTGAAACAGGGACCGGAAGGCAAGGGCATGAGGTGGCATGGGGAGGTAACTGAGGGACCTTTAGTCAGGGCTTCTGAGGGCACCTGTTCTACTCACAGGGCTCCGTCTGCTGTCACAGGCAGCTGGACCATATTCCCAGTGACTCAAGATATCCCTAAAGCAATAACAGTGGAAGCCTCTGGTCAGCATGGACAGGTGGGTAAACTGAGTCCTGGATCCCTCAGACAGGGTCAGAGAGCTTCCTCAGATCACCTGCTTGAGCCAAACTCTTGGCCCAGGAAGCCCAAACAGATCCAGAAGAGGAGAGGGAGCCAGAACTTGTCCTCACCAGACTTACAGCTTCCATTCAACATGGTGGGAGCCACCACCAGGTGGACAACCACATTCCAAGCCCCATCCACTGTGTCACCTGACTGACACTCGTTATGGAATAATCTTTGTGTACATTGTGAAGATAATGTTGCTGTCATTGGTTTAATAAAGAGCTAATGACTGATAGCTAGGCAGAAAGAGGTTAGGGGGGACTTGAGGACAGGGAAAAAGAGTGCAGAGGGTGAAGGAGGGCAGAGTTGCCAGGAGATGCGGAGAGAAGGAAGATGAAGATATCATGTTAAAGAAAGGTACCGAGCCACGTGTAGAACGTAGACAAGAAATATGGGTTAATTTAAGTTGTAAGAGCTAGTTAGTAACAAGCTTAAGCTATCGGCCGAGCATTTACAATTAATAATAAGTCTCTGTGTCATGTCGTTTACTGGGGAGCCAGCAGTCCCGACAAAAACCCCACCTACAGACACCTGTAGCAGGCCTGGCCTTGCATTACCCGAGCACACAGGACATCACTCACTGTGTTGGCCTTGGACTCCGCTCACAGTCAGCCTTCTCTCAACCACTCTCAAGGCCTCAGTGAGAATGGGAGCCACGCCACGGTCAAGGCCAGGACAGTTTTGTTTTGTTTTCAAGACAGGGTTTCTTATGTAGCCTTGGCTGTCCTGGAACTCACTCTGTAGACCAGGCTGGCCTCAAACTTATAGAGATCCTCCTGCCTCTGCCTCCTGAGTGCAAGGATTAAAGGTGTGCGCCACCACCACTGGGCACTGCCAGGACAGTTTGGAGAGCACCAAAGCTAATGGGCTGCTGTGGGCTGGCAGTGATCAGGCACTTTGGCAACAGTGAAACCATCATTCCCATTTGGCTGATGAAACAACAGCACAGAGAGGCCAAATGACTTGACCTGGGTAACATAGCCATTCAGTAGCAAAGACAAAAGTTGAACTAGGCCCTGTGACTTCAAAGGGCTCAGTCCTGTCTTTAGTGCAGGCCTCACTAGGACTTTGGGACAAGAAGACTCTTGGGTAGGGTAGGCAGCTGAGGTGGAAATATTGGGCCAGCTCCTCCTCCAGCCTCAGAGGGTATGGCTCTTCCCTGGCCTCGGTTGCAGCCTCTACAAAATGGGCAATTGACACTCTTGTCCTGGGGGCAGGTGTTGTGTAACAGTTTCATCTGAGATTGAAACGTTCTATCCTGCCTGGCAGCTGCCCCTGCAGGAGGGTAAATAAGACAACTTCAGGAAGTCCCTGAAACTGAGCAGATCCACTAGGTCCCTCCCTTCCAGAGTAAGAAATAAAAGCTGAGAGTCTCCCTCAGAAGGAAGCTGAGCTACAAAGACTCTGAGACCAGTCAAGCTGTTGGAAGACGTTTAGCCCAACTGAGGCACCTGGAAAGGACACTTGTAGCTAGAGTTTTCCTGACTGGCCCACAGTCAGGACAAATCTCTCTCACCTGCCAGTCCCACAGCCACTCAGACCCGACCAAGTAAACACAGAGACTTATATTGGTTACAAACTGTATGGCCGTGGCAGACTTCTTGCTAACTGTTCTTACAGCTTAAATTAATCCATTTCTATTAATCTATACCTTGCCACATGGCTCGCGGCTTACTGGCATCTTCACATGCTGTTTCTCATCGTGGTGGCTGGCAGTGTCTCTCTGACTCAGCCTTCCACTTCCCAGCTTTATTCTCTTCCTTGTCCCGCCTACACTTCCTGCCTAGCCAATGGCCAATCAGTGTTTTATTTATTGACTAATTAGCAACACATTTGCCATACAGAACATCCCACAGCAGACACTGCCACCTGTGGAGCTGCCTGCAGGCTGTGCACTGTGCTCCAGGTTCCCAGCTTCGAGAGCTGTGTCACCCATGCTGGGGTGGGCTTTGGTGACACAGCTGTCTTTGAATCATTCCTGTTCTTGTGGGTAACCCCTGACCCATATTCCTGTAAGTGACCCCAATAAAACCCATTGGCTCCCCAAGTTGGATTTGATAGCATCTATACTTTGCTCTGTCATGGGCTCCCTGGGGGGGGGGGGAGTAGATGAGCGTGTTGCATCTCCCCAGCAGTTTCATCACACAGCAGCAGGGCACCCTGGCTCGCTATAGACAGCTTGGCTACCCTGTGAGTTCACTTCTCTCTCTGGCCCACAGCTAGATGTCATAAGACACCTTCATGTGTCACTGAGCCAGCCTCCGGTGGCTGCATCTCATGTAGGGCTATGCCTGTCGGTGACCCCGATGTCTTCTCCAGACAGAGGCAGGCAGATGAGCACCTGATGGACTGCACACGACCAAAACACAGAAACACACACACAGCCAGCCATATGCACATGCCAGCCCCAGACACAAAAGGGGCCCAAGCCACAGGCTTGCTCAGACACACCTTCCACAGGTGTGCAAGACCTGCGTGGGCACACTGGAACAGACACACAGGAGCCATAGGCCAGACCCACACACACACATCACCCTCAGGCACTGGAACCTCTCCTTGCCAAGCGACCTGGGACATGGGCCACCACAGCCAGCCCTCCCAGAGGACAACGCCTCTCACACACTGAGGCGCACACAGGAGCCATTGTCAGCCTGGCGAGGGCGGGAGGGCACCTCCTCACAGGCTCCCGGCAGGTTGGCCCCCAGCGGGGGTGGAAGCTGGCAGCACCTCCTGCCTGCCCAGGGTCCCCCTGTTTCAGAGCACCCTGCCTCATCCTGTACACCTCTGCTCTCGCTGGCCACCCGCTCCCAACTCCTTGGCACTGACTGACCCTCCTCAAGGGTCTGTGGGGCTGATGAGCAGACTTTGGGCTGGGATCACACAGCCTGCGTACAAGCCCATGCTGTGTGACCTTGGGCTAATTGCTTCTCCACTCTGATCTGGTGTGTAGCTTAGGGCAGTCAGAGCATAGTCAGAGCAAAGGTGTTGGGTACCGCCAGACCCTGGGAGAATGGGCTCCCATCCCAGCACTTAGCCTTGGAAGTGGTAGCCGTTTTCTAGTCTTCTCAGAGGTGGTCACTCACTGGCGTGCTGGCCGACAGCAGGCACTCAATTCATGTTGACCTCGGTCGTGATCTTGAAGGACAGAGGCTTCCATACTAGTTTTTGCTCCTTGGACCATCGAGGCCAAAGGCCTACTCTATGCCATCCAATGGGTGTCAAGTAGCATGCCCTAAGCTGTTCTCTCCATCCGGGCCACATTGACATACTGATAAGGTGTTTGTTGACTGAATAGCAGATGGCAATTCAGAGACGTCCTCTGCTGGTCCCAGGCAACCCAGGGATGTCAGCTAAGAGTGGCCTGAAGTGTGAGATCAGCCCCTCGGGGACTGTGACATCCCACCAGGACTAAAGAGGGGTATCTGTGATCCTGAGCAGGACATAGGGATGGAGCAGACAGAGGGGCCCATTGTGCGAGCACCCTTCAAGGGGCTCAGATGGCCCCTCCCTAGGCAGCTGGCCTCAGAGCCATCCACACAGCAAGTCCTTTGATCAGAAACTCTTGGAAACCTGGCTCTTTTACCCCCTTCTCAGCTGGTCCTGATGGCATCTACCCAGGCACAGACCCTCCACCTACCCTATGGTGGTCATCCAGTGCCCTGCGAAACACCAGGAGCACCCTCATCCCCCAGGCTCACAGCCCAATGTCCTGTGTCCCCTACTGAGAACCCCTGGCTGGGAAACGGCCTTTAGATTCTCCAGTGCATACAGTAAGCGTCAATGCATGGCTTGTTACTTCTTGGACAGATTAATCTCACTGACATGTTCCAGTTTTCTGGAACCCTTTCCTATTCATCTTTGTCCAGCGAACGCCTATTCAAACTGCAAGACCCCGACAAGGAGCTGAAGAAGAAGCTAAGTCAAGCAGCGACTGAGGAACCAGAAAGGGACAATTAGTGCTGTTCTGCAAGGGCGTTGTGACACCCTCCACCCTGTGACCCTATTAGTGACCCTTCTGTGCCCGTTTTACCTAGTATTTCAAATGCTGCTGGCCCCTGATTCTGCCCCCCTCTCCCCCTTTTGCGACAGTGTGTCACAATGTAGCCCTGGAACTCACAGACATCCACCTGCCTCTGTCTCTGGAGTGTTGGGATTAAAGACTGTGCCCCACCAGGCCCGGCTTCGTTCACATTTTTAAAAGTTGTTTCAGGACCAAACTGAACCTCAGAGGCCTCGTGAGTATTATCAAGTCGGCCTGAGAATGCTCCTGAAAGCACTTCCTTCTGGCATCTCACCCGCATCCATCCTGCTGCATGCAGCAGCCTTGGGAGCGACCCACCGGCAGCTCTGCCGGGGGATGACGGGCAGAGGTGTGCCGGCCCAGCCTTCCAGCCCACCCCAGACAGTTCTGCCCAGAGCCCGAGCCTCAGCCAGGGCCTGGTGAGGCCGCGGGGAGAAGCCAGGGCTCACTGTGGGGCTGTGCCGCCGGATACCTGCACTTCTCTAAGAACACACAGAGGGAAACTGAGGCCAGGCCAGGCCTGCTGGGGCCAAGAGGCCCCCCTGGAAAGTCCCTCCTCTTCAGGACCTGGCTGGGTGCCGTGGTGCGGGGCTCCATCAGCTCCCGTGCTTCCTGAGATAGAACTCTCCAGAGGCGACATGGAGAAAGCCCCTCTCCGGGAGCCGGGTCCTCCGTGCTGGGGTCGGTGTTCCTCTTGTGTTAGGTCAGAGCCTGAGCCCTGCCAGCCCTGCCCAGCTGGGCTCAGCTGCCTGTCCCCTTGTGCCGCATAAGGACACAGTCGTAGTAGGAGGTGCAGAAGGGAGATTTATTTGCTGTGGCCATGTGAGGAAAAACAGATGAGGAGATGCCTGGGGCCCTCAAGGGTCTGACAGTCCCTTGGTCGAGTCTCTCAGCCGGACCCTGGGTCCTGTGTCATGGCCTTCGTCTCGAAGGCCAGGACTCCCTCTGGCTCACACTAGAGCCTCAGCCATGACCAGCTGGTAGCCTTGGCTCTCTGCCGGCCTCACCTTTCAAAGTGACTTAAACCCATGCACCATTTTAGGCAAGGTGAGGAGGCAGGGGAATACCCAGGTGCTTCCTGCCTGTGCTGAGCGACACCCATCTCCCTCCTCATCACACAACCCATGTTCATCCATTCCACAAACCCTGGCGAGTCTGCACTGGGCACAACTCTGGATTCTGCCCTTCAGCGCTCACAAGAGAAACGTGTGAAACAGTCTCCCCGAAAACTGTAATGTCAAGTGGGGCCACCGGCTGTGGAAAACACAGACTGGGGCAAACAGATCAAGTCTGTAGGAAGCAAGCAAGTTAGAGGAGAGCAGAAGACTGACCGGTGGGTATCTTCAGGAACGAGGGCAACTGGAAGGGCAGCTGATGCAGAGGCCCCGAGGCAGGGGTGCCCTTGACCCCCTGGGGGAACGAAGTTGAGCCACTGTGGGCTTGAGGAGAAGAACTTAGATCCAATGGCAGAGATGGAACTGAAAAGGGGGGAGGGTGGGAGCCAGGACGTCCTGGGAAGGGCCTGGCATGCAGAGAGAAGGTGGGAGCCGTGGAAGAATGCTGAGCAGAGGAAGACTGTAAACTGGCTTCTCCCTTTACTGCCTCATCGGAGACGTGAGAGTCTTAGGGAGGTAAAGCCACTCACCCAAGGACACACAGACAAAACATGGCTGAGGTGAGATGTGAACGCTGAGACTCCCCAAAGCCAGATTCAGCAAGTGCCCACGAGGCAGGCATAGGTCAGGAGTCCAGGCTGGGCACTGGGGAGGCCTTCAGAGATCTTCTCTGGAGTCTCCTGGTCCTGCTGGCCACCTGCCCCTCCCCCCTAGACCACCTGCCACACCCCGCTCCCTGTGCACTGTGGATTCTCAACGGTGGGACAGAGACAGCCCTTTAGGGGGCCCTGGGGCTAATAGTGGGGAGGCAGGCAGGGACAGGGGGCCCTGGGCCTCGGCTCCAGTCCCCTAGCTCACAAGGCCATCACTTTCTATTTCTTGTAAAAGAAAGAGGAATCGTCAGGGAGGTTTCACTCTGAACCAGCCACTCTCTTTCCAGTAACTGAGGGCAAGGAGCCCCCTCCTCCACCAAGCCTGGGACTGTGGTTGGAGACACCTGGGCCTCAGCTCCTTCCCCTGCCCTCTGCAGGGGCTGTGGTATTTGGTTTTCCTTCGACACCAAATAGAAACCGGCCGTGAGGCTCTCCTCCATGCGGTTGGAGAAGAAGCTGGCTTAGGCGCCTGGCCGGGCCATGAACTTCTGCCGCTAAAAGCAGAGCTGCTTTTCAGTAAATACCATCACCGGAAAAGGAAGTTCCCTCCACTGTCACCACCACCTCCAGCCTCTCCCAACTGCTGTCTCAGCCCAGGGGAGGGAAACAACCCCATCTCCACCTCTCCCAATGGCACCCCCAGCCATCTGGGACTGCTCTGGCTACTGGATCCAGACATGGGACACTGAGGCCCAGATGCCTTTGATCCACCTGGGCCGTGAACCTGACGCCTCAGCGATTGCTGACTCAGTGTTTAAAAGTCTCTTCTTCCCCCACTCCCCAGCCCCGAGATATTGGGGTTCTGGTGGGTGGAGCTACAGCTAGAGAGGAGACAGCCATCCCCCAGTAGCTTCACTGCGATGGGGGGGGGGGGCCTCCCTTCCCACCAGCTCCCCTTGGTCACTCTGTTTCATTATCTCCATAATGGGGAGGGGGTGACACCTCTGGGTGGAACTCAGAGGACAGAGGAGGGACTGGGGAATGTGGATGTCATTCACAGTCAGGGGGACGTTTGTTTATTTTATTGTGTTATTTGTTTATTTATTTTGGTTTTTCCAAACAGGTGTTCTCTGTGTGGCCCTGGCTGTCCTGAAACTCGTTCTGTAAACCAAGCTGGCCTCGAACTCACAGAGATTCACCTGCCTCTGCCTCTGGAGTGCTGCGATTATAGGCGTGTGCCACCACCACCCGGCAGTTTATTTCTTTATTTATATTTTACATGCATGTGTCATATACATGTCTGTTGGTGTGTGTGTTTGCAAACTGGAAAGGTGCCTGTGGTAGAGGGAATGTTTGTGCACATGTGTGCATGTGCATGTGGAAACCCAAAGTTGCAAGCCCAGGTTTCTTCCTCGGCCGCTCTCTATGTTGTTTGTTGGGTCAAGGTTTCTCTTTGGACCCAGAGCTCACAGATTTCAGCAGTCTAGCCAGCCTGCCTGACTGGCGGGGGAGGGAGGGGGCGGGGCGGAGAAGTGGTGGGGTCTTTGGCTCCACCTCCCAATTGCTAAGATTAAAGGCAGCCACCATGCTTGCCCAGGGTGGATTCTGGGGATCTGAACTCCAGCCCTTGGGCTTACACACCAAGCACTTCGTCCACGGAGCTGTGTCCCCAACCCTGCGAGGCTCGCTTGTTGTTGTTTTGTTTTGTTTTTGGTATTTTTGAGACAGGGTTTCTCTGTGTAGCTTTGGTGCCTGTCCTAGATCTCACTCTGTAGACCAGGCTGGCCTCGAACTCACAGAGATCTGCCTGGCTCTGCCTCCTCAGTGCTGGGATTAAAGGCGTGCGCCACCACTACCCCACCGTGAGGCTGAAGCTCTTTTTAATCAAAGGACCAGGGCATAGCTCCGAGAAGCAGTGAGGCCGCCAGTTCTCAAAGCTTCTGTTTCCCTGGATCAAGCAGGGACAGTGGACCCATTGTTCATGACAGTTGGGATAATGAGGACCTCAGGGAGTCGTCCTTTTCCTGGTCTCAATGGCCCCAGAGGGGACAGACCACAGAGGAGACCTCCTGCACAGCTCAGGCCCCTGAGAAGTCTCCTGCAGCAGCGCACACCTGAGTCCAGAGTGCAGGCAGGGGCCATGAAGTGGACCCTCTCATTAGCCTTTCCACAGAGGAAGATTCCACGGAGCCCCCGGAGCTCAATTCATCAGAGGCTCTCCAAGGACACCTTGAGGTCAGGCCTCCGTAGTCACAGGCTGATCTATGGCCCAGAAGGGATCAGGTACATTCCCTGAGCAGTTGCAGGAGGCGAGCACTGTGCTCTGTGCGTTTCAATAACACCCTCACCACAAATGGGGGAACTGAGGCCTGGGGAGGAGACAGGCAGAATACAATGTGGCCCCATCACCCCCAGCACTGTGCCCCTCAGGTTTCTAAGATGCCTCTGTGTCCTAATGTTACAGTGATTCTCAACACGTCCTGGGCAGAAAGAGTCATGTCATGTCTTTATGAAATCCCCCTTCCAAGATTATTGCAGACCCACGTGCCCTTTCCCTGGCCTCCCACTACCCCAACCAGGACCCCTACAGTAACACCATGGAGACACAAAACATTCCACTCCTAACCAAACCCACTTCCCACCCCAACCCTGACCCTGACCCTGGCAACCACTAATCTGTTCTCCATTTCTATAATTGTGTGGTTTCTAGAATGCTCTATAAATGGCATCACACAGTGTATAACCTCTGGTTTCGGCTTGTTTGGCTCAGCATAATCCCGAGGGCTGGTGTTTGCTGTGAACTTCAATGGCATTTTCCTTGCACCCTGAGTGGTGCCCTGACAGAAAGCTCATCCCTATGTCACCTGTGGCCACAGGACACGGCCTGTCCGGGCTTTGCTGATCATGGTGCAGGTTTGAGGGAACACAAATCCCATGTCTGTGTCCAGGGCTCCCCTGCCATGCCTCTAGGCCATTCTTAAACCCTTGTTTTGTTCTGGAAACATCTAACCATACTACTGTCACCCCAGAAACAGGAGAGAGTCTCCAGCTGCTCGCTCGTCCTTGAGCTGGAGTTCCCGTCTTTTTAAAAAACCTAGTCAAATACGTGGCTCGTGCTAGCCGACTTTCACTTCACGGAGTCCCGGAGCGAGGATGGCGGGCCCTTCCCCATCACTCCCTCCTTTCTGCTCTGCGTCTTGTTCACTTCCTATTTGGGTGGTTGTTTGCAACAGGGTCTCGGAGGGTAGGCCAAGCTGGCCTAGAACTTTCCATGAAGCCCAGGCTGGCTTTGAACACGTGATCTTCTTGCCTCAGCCTCCCCAGGGCTAAGGTGACAAGCCGGTGCCGCAGTGTTCAGCTTTTTATTTCTTTGGCTTCGTGTAGACCAGGCTGGCCTCAGACTCACTGGACTCTTCCCTCTGCCTGTACTTCAGAGTGTTGGGATTCAGGTGCACACCACTGCACCCAGTTGGGTTTTGTTTTTTTTTTTAACTGATGAGTTTTTGTGTGAGGCTAGCACTCTAACACGGAGCCCCACACTCAACCTCTGCCTTTTCATCTTTATAGGGGGACTTTTCTTTTTTATTTTGGTATTTAATTTTTTTTTTTTTTTTTTGAGACAAGGTTTCTCTGTGTAGCCCTAGCTGTCCTGGAACACTCTATGTAGACCAGGCTGGCCTTGAACTCAGAGATCCACCTGCCTCTGCCTCCTGAGTGTTGGGATCAAAGGCATGCACCACCATGACTGGCTTTTAAAGGACAGAGATTCTCTCATCTCTGCCCCTCCTCCCAGGCACTGGGGCTCCTGTTGAACCCCATCACACATTGTTATTTACACAGGTACTGTAGATCTGAATTCAGGTGCTTGTTCTTACACAGCAAACACTACCCACTGAGCAACCTTCCCAGGCCCTGGTACTTCAATCCGAGTGAGGTCTGGGTCAACACAACTACTTGCATGGAGATGCTCGATGGCCAGCCATCTTCATCCACCGGGGTGCTCGACGGCCTGGGCACTGTTTTTCAGAAGGCCTCTCTTCTTCCATTGACAGGCTTTTTCGTCTTAGTCATGGGGGCTCATCTGCTCAGGTCTGCTCTGGGCTCTCACTCTGCTCTGTTCATCTGTGTGTCTGTGCTCTTCTCTGTCTGTCCATCCTCTGCTCACACTTAATGCCCTCACGGGCACACGGCAGACATAAACCTGACATAAACCTTTTCCCTAGTAGGAAATCCCGTGCTGTGTTTTAGTTCACTGATAAACAGGAGACAAAATTCCTTTCCTCCCGATAATTCACTTAAAAAGAGAACACTGAGGCCAGCAGGATGGCCCAGCAGATAAAGGCACTTGCCACCTAGTCTGACGACCCACACAGCACAGGGAGAGAGCTGACTCCTGAAAATTCTCCTCTGACCTTCACACGTGAGCTATGGCATGCAAAGGAACTCTGTCTCTCTGTCTCACTATCTCTCTCTGTCTCTCTGTCTCTGTCTGTCTCTGTCTCTGTCTCTCTCTCTCTCTCTCTCTCTCTCTCTCTCTCTCTCTCTCACACACACACACACACACACACACAAATGAAATGCAGTTAAAGAAAAAGAGCAATCAGGTGGCGCACACCTTTATTCTCAGCACCCAGGAGGCAGAGGCAGGCAGACCTCTCTGAGTTCCAGGTCAGCCAGGGCTACATAGACAGACAGGCAGGCAAGCAGACAGACAGACAGACAGAGAACACCAAGCAGAGGACAGAGGTTGCAATAGGTAATTAGCTGCCCAGTCAGGGACTACATTTCCCAACTCTCTTTGCACCTGGGAACTATATGACCATCTCTGGCCAATGAACTATAAGGGAAGTGGCACTCTTGCCTCTCACTCTGGCTCTCCATGGTGCCCACCTCTTCATTGTGCCCTTGTTGGCTATGGAATAGACATTGACTCCAGGTGATCTTGGGGGGCCTATGGAAGATGGCTGAGTGGCCATCTCTCTTCCTCCCCGGAACATCTAAATTTGCAATGCTACCACAGAGTCCCACTTTCAAGTTTGAAATTAAAAATACAACTTAGAAAATGTCCCTCCTAGCCAGGTGGTAGTAGTGCACGCCTTTAATCCCAGCACTAGGGAGGCAGAGGCAGGCAGATCTCTGTGAGTTCCAGGACAGCCAGAGCTACATAGTGAGACCCTGTCTTGGGGGAAAAAAGAAAGAAAAAAGAAAAAGTCCCTCCTAGAAAACTCAAAACCTTTTACTTCTACATCACATTCGTGGGCCAGGATATAGGGATATGGGGCCCACATATCTTTCTGTAACTAGGAAAAGAAGCCCAGAGAGGAAATGAAATGGGTTTGCCCAAGGTCACACAGCAGTTCCACTGGCTAAGGCAACTGATTTCCAGGAGCCTTTGGGTTCTCTTCTTTAAGGACAGGCAAGTCAGAGCCTGCCAGCCTGGACTCCAGGTGGACAATTACAGAAGAAATCATAATTAATAATTCCATGCGAGGCGACTCAGAGCTTCCGGGCCTGGGCGGCGCCAGATTTAGAGAGAAGTAATTTCAAGACTTCCACCTCCATGGGACGTGAGGGGCAATTTAAACTAAGCGCCAATAAACACGCCTGAGACAGCTGTGACCTTTGCTACAAAGCACTCCTGTGCCTCCTAAAGCCACTCCGTCTTATGATGTGGAATCCGTCTGTGAGCTGAGGTTTTGAAAAAAAAAAAAAAAAAAAGACCTGGAGGGATTTATGGGAAACAACAGCTCAAGGTAACAGGCCGAGTGGGTCAAAGAGTGTCAGAGGGAGCCACTGAGGAGGGGTAGAGGGAGCCGCTGGAGAGGGGTGGAAGGCAGCCAAGGGTTCCCTGGCCGGACCTGTGCATCCAGGCACAAGCCTGCTCTACCCCATAGAGTCGGGAAGGCTCAGGCACAGCCTTCAGCACAGTGCCTCAGTTTCCCAGGTCCTCTCTCGCATTCGCTGTGATAACATGGTTACAGTGTAAAGGCACTATGGGGACCAAGGCACCACCTAGTCCTGCAGTGGTCTTGAGGTGGTCTGGGCTTGGCTTCTCAGAGGTTCCAGGTGCCTGTGGTGGGCAGTGAGTGAACATGAGGCCTCACGAGGCTGTGAGGCCCTTAGGACACACTTTGACGCACCTCCCTCCACTCCCCTGTCTTGTCTCTCTCCCGTGTTTGAAGCTCTAACCCTGGTGGCTTGCCTGTCCCCTCCCTTGCTCTGTCTGTCATCCTAACCTGTGCATTCCCGTTCTCTTGCCCTCTCATCCTGCAGACCACAGGACTCCTGTCTCTCTTCCTTGGTGGACACAGTGATCAAGTCTTCCCAGCATGCATTGTGTCTGGCTTGACTTTCACTGACTTCCCGATATCAGGAAAGCTTAAGTGGAGCCCTTCATTCTGAAGCCCTGGGGCAGAACTTCACAGCCTCTGTACCTTTAAGCACTCTCTTGCCTCTTAAGGGCAGGCTTGACCCAAGTGTCCCTCGGAGAACCTCAGTGGAGAGATGGCAGTAGACAGAAATGTCACTTGGTCCCTCTGCCTGGACATGTCCTGGAGGCCAGGCCCTGGAGACACAGACTCCATAAGCAGAGTTAGTTCGGGAACAGCGGCAGCCCTGTGCCTTCTGTTTTTGACCTGGAATGTCACCCTGTGCTTACGTGTCCACTCCAGGGGCGTAAACAGGATCGCTGTCCCTGGAGACGGAAGCAAACACTGGATGTTCCTGTAGGGATCAGGTGGTGGGAGCTGACTCGCTAGCTCAGAACTGGCTAGAACGCTTTCCTGTAAGGGTGACATGCATGCTGGGCTCTGAGGAGTGAGTAGGAGTTTGCAGGCATGTAGTGGCTGCCAAACACCCCACCCAGTTCCCTATTCCTGCTCCTTCCAGATGGGACACATCTGCACTTGAGCACTTAGCCAGATGGGGCCACCGACTTCCCCTGAAGTTCCAGAACGCTGGATCAGCCCTCCATTGCTGACCTATTCTGAGTTCCGTTCTCTGGTGGTAGCACATTTAATTTGTTTCCCTTCGGGACTTGGTCCCACTCTGTTCTGGGGGCCTCCCAGGGTCACCTGAATTCCAGAAGAACTCAGACCATCCGTGTCCTCCATGGAACAGCGTGTGCAGCGTGGGGCCTCAGGGCCTTTGCATTTGCAGAACTGGTCCCTGGGGTGTTCTTTCCTGAGCTGTCCCCTCCTTTGGGGCTCAGCCCAAATGTCACCTTAGAGAGGTTTTTCTGGCCAGCCAGAGCAGCAGACTCTTTGTCCCAGTCTGTCCCCCAAGTCTGCGTGTTCCTCTCTGTCTCCTGTGAAGGTCAGCCTGTCTCTGTGGCCTGTCTGCACCATGACCTCATCCCCAGGAGGCCAGAGCCTGCTTCATGGCTTCTCCCCCACTCCTGTGTGGGCACACAACAGCCACTCAGCAGATTTTCACTGGGTGAATAATGGAGACTTTGTGACTCTTTGGTTTTTCTTTTAAACATTTTTCCACCTAAAATTCATTTTATTTATACAACACATTTTTATATTTTTAAAAATCTTTTTTTACTGAGACTAGAGAGATGGCTCAGCACACCACCTTTCCAGAGGACCTGAATTCAGTTCCCAAGACAGACTGTAACTCCAGCTCCAGGGGACCCAACGCCCTCTTCTGGCCTCCAAGTGCACCTGCACTCATGTGCACATGCTCCCACACAGACGGACACATAAACACACACATAATTAACAATAAAATAAATCTTTGAGAGGTGGTTTAGGACAGGGTTTCGTTATGTAAGCCCTGCCTGGCCTAGGATTCTCTATGATCATGAGGCTGGCCT
Source organism: Peromyscus eremicus (assembly GCF_949786415.1). NCBI lineage: Eukaryota > Metazoa > Chordata > Mammalia > Rodentia > Cricetidae > Peromyscus > Peromyscus eremicus. The sequence goes on along the minus strand of NC_081419.1, from coordinate 141,306,476 downwards.
CAAACTCATAGTTATCGCCTGCCTCTACCTTCCTAATGCTGGGATTAAAGGAGTGTGCCTGAAATAATATTTTTTAAAATCATTTTTAATGTTAAAGCTCTAGTTAAAACTCCCATTGGCTTCCTTCTCTGGACAGTTCCTACAGAAACAGGAAAGGTCCTTCCATGGGAATCCTCAATTCCACTCTGAAGACTGATTGGGTCTGTCCACCTTTACGGGGACCTGCAGATCAAAACCAGGTCGCCAGGCTTGTGTAGGAAGCTTCTTTGCCTGCTGAGCCATCTCACTGGAGCCAAACTCACTGTGTGTTTTGTTGTTGTTGTTTTGGTTTTCTGAGACAAGTTTTCTGTGTGAGCTGTCCCGGAACTTGCTCAGTTGACCAGGCTGGCCTCGAACTCAAGAGATCCACCTGCCTCTGCCTCCTGAGTGCTGGGACTAAAGGTGTGCACCGCACCTGGCCCCATGTGTGTTTTAAATTAATTTTTTGACAGACAGAGCTCATGTAGTTTCATTGTTTGTAGGGTGAGGCAGTTGCTTGGAGACTCTAGCAAGTTCCCTGTGTTACTATCTCAAGGCTGACTCTTCCACAGGACACCACAGCTTGGCTCTCAAGCCCTCCCCCGATCAGATGAGGCCCTTCCACCCTACTAAGGCCCTCCTTCTTTCTTGTTTTCAGGACAGGGCCTCACTACTACCCCCAAAACAGAATTTGCAATCTTCCTGTCCCATTCGTCCCAAAGCTGACATAACACATGTGTGCCCCCGCACTGGGCTGGTCATTTGTGTAGGCTTTAACCACACCCACAGTGGCCCTTCACAGCAACAAGCACCTTTGACTAAGGAACTGGCCACCACTATCCAGCCAAGATGACAAGTGAAACTAGCCAGCACCACACCCTGGTTATTTATGCTACTTGCAACTCTGAACTGGATTTGACCCAATATTCACACATACATGAACACATGTGCACACCCCAACACCACACACATGCATACATGTGCACACCCCAACACCACACACATGCATACATGTGCACACACCAACATCACACACACATGCATACATGTGCACACACCAATATCACACACACATGCACACATGTGTACACCATGACATCACACACACATGCACACGTGTGCACACCTCAACATCGCCAGACGGACCACTGAGAGATCCCCAGATGTGAGCATCACCTTTTGGTTTTGTGTCTCTGGACAGCCCTGGCAGATGCGGTAACCAAACAGAAGTGGATCACTGCAAACACTGGGGAGGACCAAAGACGGGCAGTCCAATCAGCACAAGACGGAACCCACACCAGGATGCTTTATGTCAGGGCGTGAAGGACCAGCCATAGGTACAGGCTTCACACCCTTGATCGTAGACTAGCACACTCTAGGACGTGTTTAGAGGCCCCCTCCACACCCGCAAGGACCTCCAAAGGGAAGACATGGAGCACAGCCAGAGTCCGTGCAGAGGTGCTGCCTCAGGCAACTGTCACACCCTCTGGACAGTCAGGTGAAACCATGCAAGCCCTGCGGAGACTCCAGTCAGATCCAGTCAAGGGACGGTGACTCCTCACCACATGAGCTGCTCTCAGCGGTGATCAGACAGATGTGCACCAGGAGGCCCGGCACAGATGCTCACGGCCTTTGTCGTAACCAGCTCCTGACAAGAACCTACCAAACACACACATAGAGACACACAGACACACAGAGACACACAGGCACACACACACACAGGCACACACACACAGACACACAGGCACACACAGGGACACACAGACACACACACACAGGCACACACAGACACACAGGCACATACACACAGACACATAGACACACAGGCACACACAGGGATACACAGACACACAGGCACACACACACACAGGCACACACACACAGACACACAGACACACACAGGCACACACACACAGACACACACCACAGACACACAGGCACACAGGCACACACACACAGACACACAGGCATACACACACAGGCACACACACACAGGCACACACAGGGACACACAGACACACACAGGCACACGCACAGACACACAGGCACATACACACAGACACATAGACACACAGGCACACACAGGGATACACACACAGGCACACACACACAGACACATAGGCATACACACACACACAGTCTCACACACACAGACAGGCGCACACACACACAGATACACAGACACACAGGCATACACACACAGACACACAATCTCACACACACAGGCACACACACACACACAGGAACAGACACACAGACACATAGGCATACACACACAGGCACACACACACAGACACAGGCATACACACACACACACACACACAGTCTCACACACACAGACAGGCACACACACATACAGGCGCACACACACACAGATACACAAATGACTACAGTCACAGCGGACACAGACCTACACCTGCCATCTCACTCACCCACAGGAGTAGTACCTGGAGAGTGTCCCTTGGTTCTGGTCACACAGGAAGGCTTACTTGTGGAGGGATTCTTCCAGTAACTGCTTGTGACCTCAGCATTTTTGGAACACGTGCTAAGGTTCACTGACAAATCTGAGCTAAAATAGGGCATTTGTGAGAAGAGGAGGCTGGAAGGCCAGGCTCGGGGCCAGTCAGTCAGTCAGCCAACCGCGGTTGACTGGCGAACCTTCTGGGCTCTGTCCCTGAACATCTGCTCCCGGAAACCTAGCTGCAAGGGATGCTTGTGAGCATGAAACTCCAGCAGGTCCATTGCCAGTAAGGAAGGTGTGCAGGCTCAAAAGACGGGAGCCCAGAGTACCCCTGGGCTGCATGGCTTGTGCCTGTGGGTGGATGTCTCTCTAAGGAGGAAACAGAAGAGATGCTTCAAGTTGCAGAAAACATGCATTTTGGTTTTCCTGTGAGGCTGTCTTCCAGAAAGGCCGTTTTGAATCATCTGTCTTTTACTTGAGTTGACCTGAGTTGTAGGGAATGTTTGCACATCGCTGTCTGAATTTGTGCTCTCCTGATCCACAAGGGCAAACATCTTGCAAGCTTATCTTTAAGCCATTTCCCATGAGTTAACCCTTTACCCCCACTATCCATTAATCTTTTTTTGTTTTGGTTTTGTTTTTTTGTTTTCTGTTTCTTGGTTTTTTGTTTGTTTATTTGTTTTTCAACAGTGTTTTACTGCATAGTCCTGGCTGTCCTGGAACTCAACTCAATTCACAGAGATCCTCCTGCCTCTGCCTCCCAAGTGCTGGGATTAAAGGTGTGCACTGCCTGCCCTACCCATTATTCTATTCTAGAGGGTATGTTTTGTTTCTCATTGTTCTGCAAGTATTCTTTACATATTATAAAAACAAATCCTTTGTCTATCTTTATATTTTGAATATTTTCCCCTAGGATTTCATTCATTCTTTAAAAATTACTTTTATTTATTTATTTATTTATTTAGTGTGGGATGTGTATACGTCACAGCACATGTGGAGGGCAGAGGACAACTTGCAGGAGTTGGTTCTCTCCTTCCACCATGTGGGTCCCAGAAACTGAGCTCAGGTTGTCAGGCTTGCTGGCAATCACTTTGACCCAGTGACCCATCTTGCCAGCCCCTCACTTGCCTTCTAACTTCAGACAGGCCACCTGCGGCTCCTGTAGGTCCAGAGCTTCTCTAGGCTGGGAAACGAGCCCTGAGGGGAAGAGGTGTGGACACAGGCAGGAAAGGGCTCCTTCTGACCTTACTGAGCTTTGCTCCCACCAGCCCCAAGAACACGCTGTCACACCCTGCCCTGCCTCCTCTCACTTCCTTGTTCTAGTCTCCAGAGCAAGCCCAGCTTCACGCCATCTCAATGTCACTCAACAGCCCTTGGGGAGGCCACAGGATCGCACCATGTGACTCTGTCTCACCTGGAGCTCACTGTGTAGACCAGGCTGGCTTTGAACTCACAGAGTTCTCCCTGTCTCTGCCTCCTGAACTCTGGGATTAAAGATCTGCACCACCATGCCCGGTTTATGGTCATTTTTTTAAGCCCAAAGTTGACAGAATTTTGGTGTGAAAAACTATCCGAGGCCGTTGGCACACTCAGTGTCCCTGGTAGGGGCCAAGCGAGCCGAGGGCCCCCTCCCCCACCCTCACACCACGACAGGAAGGACATGGTTATGTCAGGTCATTTCTGTCATCCAAGCAATCGAACTCCCAACAAAAAGCAACTTCATGGAGGAAAGGCTTATTTTGGCTCATGGTTTGCAGGAACACCGTCCGTCACGGCAGAGATGGTGTGAAGAACAGCAGTGCCGGGGCCATGAGAACAGCTGCTTGCTCCCATCTGAGTGTGTGTGTGTGTGTGTGTGTGTGTGTGTGTGTGTGTGTGTGTCTTTCTACTCAGCCCAAGTCCCTTAGGATGAATGGATGCTGCTGCCCATGTCAGGATGGGCCTTTCCCTTCAGCTAATCCTCTCTGGAAACAGCCTCAGACATACCCAGTGGTGCAATCTCACTTGATATTTCTTAATTCAATCAAGATGGCAATCAAGATCAACCATCACATTAATTTAAGGAATTTGTAAATCCCTTCAGAACCTACCAACTGGGCAGGTGGCCTGTGGTGTATGGAAGGCTCAGAAGGCAAATGGCCCAAGTGAATCTTTCTTTGCACATGTTTTCTGTGGGCCAGCAGGTAAAGGAGCACGCTGCTAACCTGAGGACCGGAGTTCAATCCCCAGGATCCACTGGAAGAGGAGAAACAGCTCCTGAAAGTTGTGCCCTGAGTAGATGCACGCACATGCACACGCACCCATGCACACCCACATCAATAAATAAGAAAATGTGCTTTTTAATTGTAAGAGAAACGTTTCTTGGTCTTCCAGTCGGGCAGGGAACATGGCTCAGTAAATAGTGTTTGAGATGCAGACCTGAGTCCCCAGACCCCACTGAAGTCTCCGTTAGTCGTGACACTCGGTGCTCCTGGTGCATTTGGTGTGTGCTGCCCAAGTCAGCAGTCAGCGGGCTGCAGCCCTAAGCCCCAGCAGCTGCCGCCTATGGTAAATGACATTCTATTGGCATAGCACAAACCGTCTGGGGATAGCGCTGGTGTTCTCTGAGCCACGGCAGAGTTCCTTCCTCAGGGGAAAAGCTTTGTGATCTCTGGACAAAGTCAGAAGAAACTAATAGTCAACTTACAGTTTAAAGAATTTTTTTTAATATTCAAATGAGGAGGGAAATTATTTTTTTTCAAATGCTTCGCCAACCGTGTACGAGCGAGCCATTGTAGGCTAAACACACAGAAACTGAGCAGCATATTGAGAGCAAGACTTTGTGTCCAGACATTTAATTTTGTAAAATCTACTCACTGGAGTCTTGTCAAATGGCTATTTGGTTCTGGACTTCCTCACTTACGGAGTGCGGAGGGTGGCAGGACCAACCCCAGCCAGGGAGCAGTGGCTGGCGCACTGTGAGCATGCGCAGTTATTCCTGGCGCACTGTGAGCATGCGCGGTTATTTCTGTCATGGCTGTGTTCGCACAGACAGGGTTAGCCTGGTATGATGTCTGGACTATTTCACAGGCATACGGTCCTGAGTGCCTGCTCCCTTCTTTGGTGTCTCAGTGCCCTGCACCGGAGCACACATAGGGTGATGTTTCCAAGCCCTGTGGTATGGCTCAGCCTGGTGTCTGACCAGCAGGCACCAGGCACTGGGCAGGGGGGGCGGATGCGGTCACTGTCACCGTCCATATGCTGACCTCCCTTCTGGCTGTGTCCCCACTGCCCTCCTCAAGGCCCCCCAGCTCCCGCTGAGTAGCCAGACTGTGCACTGGAACAGTTTATTTAACTGTCCTCTTAAGTAGTTCTCCACCATCAAAGGCTGTTTACAAACCTCACAATTAGCCTTCCTGGAACAACAAATAAATAAAGGCCTAATTAGGTGTGCTCCTTCTGGCTCCACCGCAGCAGTCCCAGGGAAAGTTCCTCAGCTGCTTAACTAGATGCCGGGCGGGTGGGAGAGCCGTGCAGTAGGGGTGTTTGGATGAGGGGAGGAAGTACGGACGGACGGATGAAGGTCGAAAGGAAGGATGGGCCACTGGACAGATGGATGTGTGGACCAGCGAGTGGGTGGATGGATAGAAGGATGGGTTGATGGCTAGATGGGTGTGTTTGTAGATGGAGGAGTGGATGGAGAGATGAATGGCCGGAGAGATGCGTGGATGGTAGTAGATAGGGAGATGAGTAGAAGGTGGGTGGATGGATGGAAGGATGGATGGAGGCTGAAAGGAAAAACGGTGGATGAACAGAAATACAGCGTTTGAACTGATAGGCAGGTGGATGTCTGGCAGGCAGGTTAGACTCCCTTTCTGTCACAGCACGACCAAAAGCAACTTATGGGAGCAACTTCTTTGGCTTACACTTCCAGGTCACAGTTCATCGCTGAGGGAAGTCAGGGCAGGAGCTTGAGGCAGAAAGCACAGAGGAACGCGGCTTGCTGGCTCACTCACAGATCCATGCTCAGTTAGCTTTCTTTTATACAGACCGCTTGCCACCCACAGCGGGCTGTGCCCTCCTGTATCAGTTAATGATCGGGACAACCCCTCACAGACACACCCACAGGCCTCTCTGACCTGGGCTATCCCTCAAGTGAGGCTTCCTTCTCAGGTCAAGTCCACAGTTAAAGCTAACTAGGACGGCAGGTAAAAGCTGGAGAAGAAAGGATGCACTGGTGGACAGACAGAAGGACAGTGATGGTAAGATCTGACTTGGGGGTGGCAGAGGGGGTGGTGGGTGAAAGAGGGGCAGAAGAGTGGAGGAAGGGGTGGGTAGAGGTTAGCGCGTGGCCGGGGGGGGGGGGGGGGGACCAGGAGCAAGGCTCCAGCCTGCTGGTGTCAGCAGCCTTCACTGTGGTGCTGATTTGCCACACAGCAGGGAGGCCTCTGATCCAGAAAACCAGAACAGTGCAGGATGTAACTTCAGTCTGTGGCCTGGAACAAGGCCTATGGCGCCCCAAGCCTTCATCTCCTTGGTACAAAAGATGCCAGCCACTCTCTCCCTGAGCTAGGAGCTGGGGACCCCCTGGTTAAGATTCCACCAGGGGTGCCTGCTCCACAGGAATAGATCCCTGCTTGGCAGGGCCTCCCTTGGAGAGGCTTTCCTGGAGGTGGCAGGTGCCTCCCCAGGAACCCAAGATCCAACAGAGTTGTGCGGAGAGCTGGGACAGAGCACATGGCACACCCACACCACTATTCACTCCTTGCTCCCGCCTTGGAGGCCCCACCCTGTTCTCAGGCACTGCGTTCAGATCCTCCTTCTGGCCGCTGGCCAAGCGTTATCCCAGCACAGATGCCTGCCCTGGCCTGATGTGTTGTTACCTCTCATTGCCCGGTCCCCCTTCAGGCTGGAGGTGGCTCTCAGCTGGGCCTGACAGGAACAGAGAGGCCTCTGGAGGCCAAGAGAAGCACAGCTAGAGAAGCTCCCTGGGAGCAGAGGGCTGGCCTTCTCTGGTTGGGGGAGGCTGGTTGGCCAGCGGCAAAGGATGGGCCAGTGACAAGAGGCAGTGTGTGGCCCAGATGAGCCACAGCTTCACATTTGGGGCAGGGCAGTCAGGGGTGAGAGGCTGACTTAGTGAAGTCAGGTGAGCCTAGGGTGGGGGTGGGGGGAACGTCTTGTCTTCCCACCTGTACCCCGGAAGACTGGGAGAATGGGCATGGCTGCCTCCCACAGCAGTACTCAGATCGGGGCCAGGTACTGCCGGGCACCACCTGCCCCCACGGCTGACGGCTCAAATCTAAAGGCATCCTGGAAGCATGTCTAGATTCTGAGTCACGGGGTTGGGCCCAGGACCCCAGCCAAGAGGTTTACTAAGGAAGAGACTTCCGGAGGCCAGCAGCTTCTGGGAGACTAGAGAAAGCTGGAGCCAGCGACATTTACACAGAGGCCTGGGAAGAGGAGGAGGTGACAGAGGGTGGCATGGGGCACGAGAACAGCCAGGATAAGGGCCCTGAGGTAGAGGCCTGATGTCTGTGAGCCACAGCAAGAAACTGTCCTGTGAGGAGAGGAGGAGAGGAAAGGCACCCTGCGAGGGGTGGGGACAATTATGCAGGGCCACCCACGGGGGCTGCGAGGGGTGGCTTTAGCTACCATTGTGGGAGAGGTGGGGACCTGGGAGGGTAGGTTCTGGGCAGAAGAGAGGCAGGGCCCACACTGGGCCTCTGTAGGATCCCACACTGGGCTCTCGGGGGCATAGATGTGGGGCATGGGAGATGGACAGAAGTCAGAAGACCAGGGAGGAGGTGAGCCATGCAGGATGGGGCCAGGGATAGAGAGAAGAGGTGGATTCTGGGAGTTCCTGTGAAAGTCAGTCAATGGACACTCCCGGTCCATTTGAATGAGTCCTGGGATACGAAACCACGGAGGTCGAGCCCTCGAGCGTTGTCCGGAGAATGGAATGAGAACATAAACAGGTTAATTATTCATAACACAGCCCGGGCAGCCGGTTACTTCCTGTGTGAGGGTTCAACCTGTGAGACAGTAGCCTCAGGAGAGACAGGTGTGGGGCTGCGTGCCCGGAATCCCAGAACTCGAAAGGCTGAGGCAGGAGGGTAGTCTGGAAGCCAAGGCCAGTCTGAGCTGCATAGAGACACTCTGTTTTGAAATCAAAACCAAAATAAAAACACTCTGGTTGTTTAGGGTTGTGCAGGCCTCATTTTCCAGATGGAGAATGGAGGCCTGCTTGGGGGGGTTAGGACACACACTCAAGAAAAGGGTCTCCTCCTCAGGTCCTTGGCAGGACTGGATTCACAGGCTGCTGCCCGGTTAGGAGGGAGGGCTCCCCAGGACATGAGCCTGTCTGGCACAGAGCGCCTAGCTGAGTTTCTCAGACCTCACTTCAAAGTCGCCTAGAGAGGCAATCATACTTTTTCTTAAGGAAACTGTCTTGTTTGGTTGTCTTTAGGGCGTAATTTACTGAGGCGAACTCCACATAGCACTGTGTAACCATGTTTCCGTGAACCAGGGGCTGGCAGCGGGTAGGGGTGCCTTTGTTCAAGCCCCACATCCAACTAGTTACAAAACATTTTTATCGCCCCCCTGAAGGACAATGCCCCCCCAAAAGGACTCCCACCAAGCAGCTGCCCCCACCCCCAGCCCTAGGCAACGAGCCATGTCTGGTCTCTCTGTGGATGAAAACCTCAGGGGACCAGAGTCACTTAAGTTGGTATGTCCTCCTATGCCTATCATCCCAGCACTTGGGAGGAGAGGCAGAGGGTTCAAGGCCAGCCTTGGCCACATGCCTGGGATTCAGGAGATCTAGGAAGGGAGGGAGGGAGGAAGGGAGGGAGGGAGGGAGGAAGGAAGGAAGGAAAGAGAGGAAGGGAGTGAGAGAGGATGGAGGGATGGAGAGAAAGTGTGAATGAGTATCTGTGGCCTTCCGTGTCTTGCTTCTACTTTGCATAATGTTATGGTGGCTGCACCCTTTGGTAATATTTATCAATAAACAGTTTTAAAGGAAAATGTGTTGTTATCCCTAGAAAAGGGGAACTCATTCATCTCTGTAATTAGAAAATATCCTTCAAGCCGGGTGGTGATGGTGCACGCCTTTAATCCCAGCACTTGGGATGCAGAGGCAGGTGGATCTCTGAGTTTGAAGCCAGCCTGGTCTACAGAGTGAATTCCAGGACAGCCAGGGCTACACAGAGAAACCTTGTCTGGAAGAAAATAAACAAACAAAAGCAACAATAAAAAAGAAAATATTCTTTAAAACAAACAAACAAGGACCAGAAGCCAGACACAGTGCTCACAGCTACGTTTCCAGAATACACTTCCACTATAATATTCAGGAGGCAGAGGCAGGAGGGGGCGGGGAGGGGTGCAGATAGATAAGTGGCTGGTGAGTAAGTGCTTGAGCAAGAAGACCTAGGATTGAATCCCCAGCACCCAAATAAAAGCTCACATATGTAAGGTGGGAGGTAGAGGCAGGAGAAAGCCGGAAGCTAGCCTGGTGTACACAGCGGTGAGTGCTAAGACCCTGCCTCAAACAAGATGGACAGTGACAGACACCTGAAGTAATCTTCTGACCTCCACACGCCATGGCACCCATGTTCCTGCGCTCCCTCCCTCCCTCCCTCTCTCTCTCTCTCTCTCTCTCTCTCTCTCTCTCTCTCTCTCTCTGTCACACACACACACACACACACACACACACACACACACAAAGAAGAAAGAAAGAGACAGAGAACAGTTCTCCAAAAACAACTTTGAATGCTGTGAGGCAGAGAGTGAGGGGCCAGCCGGGGTGCCACAGACCCAGGGACACTCGAATGTCATCATATGATGGTATCTGGAAAAAATTCTAGGCAGCAGTGAATCTTAAAGAAATGGTAACGGGACTTCAGATTCGTCATGGAATGGTTGAACACAGCGTTTAATAAAGCAGGTTCTGAGTGCATCTGGATGTTGACCCCAACAGGGCAACACTGTTGCTTCGCTGTGGGGTGAGACGCTGCCACCAAGGCCAGGAGAAGTGCTGCCAGACTGTCACAGGCCATGGGGACAGACTCTAACTGAAGCAATCACTGCCACTGACTGTCATCATGGACATTGGGTTGTGTGGAGGGCCTAGAGCACTGGAGAAAAATCCAACTGTCCAGTGTCATTGTGTAGAAGGAAGCTGTCGGCAGAGGCTCAGTCTACTTGAAAATTCCCCCCAAAAATCCAAGTAGAAAGAGAAGCAATTGCCTGTGGGAATGTTACAGACAACAGCATCATTGCTTCGCAACATTTTGGAAATCTCGGATATTGGTTCTTTGAGATTTTTTGTTTGTTTATTTGTTTTTCGAGATGGAGTTTCTCTGTGTAGCTCTGGCTGTCCTGGAACTCACTCTGTAGACCAGGCTGGACTTGAACTCAGAGATCCACCTGCCTCTGCATCCCCAGTGCTGGGATTAAAAGTGTACACCACCACTGCCCAGCTGGGATATTGGTTCTTAAGTGATCTTCCTGAAATAAAGAAAATAGAAATCTTATCAGAGTCTCTAAGATGGTATTGCCTTTTCTAGAAGGAAAATGGAACCTGGAGCCAGATGTTGAGTGTGCTACAGGCACAAAGTATAGCTTGAAATTGTCGATCCAGGTGAGTCTGGTGGTACACGCTTTTAATCCCAGCACTGGGGAGACACAGGCAGGTGAATCTCTGAGTTCGAGGCCAGCCCAGTCTACAGAGTGAGTTCCAGGACAGTCAGGACTGTTATACAGAGAAATCCTGTCTCTAAACACAAACAAAAAAATTGTCGACCCTAAATGCCAGCACATATTATGTAATCAATAGGACTATAAAGGTGTCACATGGTATTTAGAAGAGACGTGACTCACTAAAGAGACTTCCTTGGAAGTGAAAAATTAAGTATTGGAATCATTTAAGGAAAATACGAAGTAGCATTTTAATTCTAGAGTATTCCTCACTGACTATCTATACTATAGTCATCACTGGGTGTGGATATTAGAAGTTCTCTAACATGCAAAGCAAACATTCTTTGTTGCATTTTAATAATGTATGTTATTAAAGTGACCAAGCATATTACTCTTGATGTGCAATTATGAAAAACTGCAAGGTGGGTTACAGACTCACAGACGAAGCCCCTGTGCGGAGGGCCAGTGGTGTGGAGGCAGCATCTCCTGTCACGTCCCAGGCTTTGCACACACGGCCCTCACTCCTGCATTTCTCTGTTCTTAGTGATGCATGCTTTCATTAACTGCTCTTTCTCAGAATGAATGGGCTGGTTCATTTCCCCTTAATTTCAAGTGTGGGCTACCGCTGGTTAAAACCTAGCGCAGGTGTTTGTCTCCACGCAGCTAGTTCGGCTGACGAAACAGAACAGAGCAAACAGCAGGCTGATTTTACCCTCGACTGCTTCAAACAGAAAACATCAGTGTGCCAATTGGAAGCTAATTTTGGTTTCCCTCAAACATCTTGAACACTACCTCCTATGAACTCAAAAGACGTGAGAACTAGAAACACAAAAATGAATTTAGATCTAGAAGACATTAATTAAAAAAAGGCACAAAGGGGGTATTTCTGGGTTCAAGCTGGCCGTGGGTGGCTGCTAAAGGCTGAGCCTGGGTCTCAGGGAGGAGCCACAGACCCTTGTGAGGTTTCCTCCTGGCTCAGTGGGGGGATGGAGGGGACATACTCAAGAAGGGCAGCCACCTGCCACTTCCAGAGTGGGCATAAGGTGAGCACAGACCACAATAGTGACCCCAGGGCCATCCAGGGAACCTGTTGAGACTTCCAGCCCACACTCAACCCTCGGGATCCTCTGACTCTTCCTCTCCCAGACATGTCCATCTTCCTATAGGTACGATCTGTGCTATCGGGTTAATTTCTAGGCTCCCTTTGTCCGCTAATGTTTCTACCCCCTTTGTGCCAACACTGGGGACTTTCTTTCCAGCCCACAGAAAGTCCCTTGGCAGGTAGCTGGACCAGTGGGTAGCCTGCAGTACCTAGAGACAGTAGAGCCGGGGTAGGGGATGCGTGACCCATGACCCTGGGCTGGAGGGTCTCCACAGCAACCGTCCCACACAGGGGCTGTGGACTCGACTCCCCATGAGTGCATATGAAAAGGGACAGCTGACATCTTTCTCATTCATTCATTCACTCATTCATTCAACAAAAGTTTATTAGGTGCCTTACTTTAGGGTTCTGTGTGAGGCTCCTGGGGAGCAGAGAGAAGGAGATCAAAGATCCCATGACTCTACAGCAGAGAGGACAAAGGACCCCACAAGTAAATTCCAAAACGAGGGTGCTGAGTGCTGCAGAGGCAACAGAGGAGAGCTGAAGCTGGAGAATTGAGAGTTCCTGGTTCAGCCTGGGCTACAGAGTGAGACCCTGTCTCAAAGAACAAAAATTAAAATTATTTTAAAACAAATAGGGCTGGATGTAGCTCTGCTGACAGACGATTTGCTTCACATGCACAAAGCCATGGCTCCCATCCACACTGCCTAACAAACTGGGCATCACTGCATACACCTATACTCTAAGCAGTCAGGAGACTGAGGCAGGAGGATCAGAAGTTTGAGGTCAGTCTTATCTATATTTGAGTTCAAGGCTAGCCTGGGTGATGTGAGACCCTGTCTTTAAATAAATAAATAGGCAAACAGTAAAGCCAGGCTAACAATTATAATTCCAGCACTCTGAGTGACTGAGACAGGAGGATTGCCTCTAGTTCAAGGCCAGCCTGGACTACACAATGAGATTCTGTCACTAAATAAACCAGAGGAACAATGGATGGTGGGTCAGGAAAAATAAGACTGAGGCATGGCACTGGTGGTGGGGGGTGTCTTTCATGCTGAGGGTGGAAGCCAGGAGGAGAAACCTTGGCCTGTGTGAGGTTGGGCCCGGCTGTGACTCAGTTTATGGCGCCCACTTGCCCATTCAAATCAACTCACTGATCTTCACCATCTTGTACCATCCACCTTTCTCGGGCACCTGTGTGGCAGACTCTCTGCAGCCGGGTCCACATGTGTCCAGCCAGGAAGACGCTGATTGGAAGTTGCAAAGGGGATGACAAGTGTGCCGGGGAATGTCCGGGCAGAGGAAAAGTCATCTGGACTGGGTTTTGAAGGATGAAGAGGAGTTCATTACAGAAAAAGATCTGCAAAAATGGCAGAAGGTATCTTGTGTGTTGCGTTCATCCCAGGGCCAGCACCCAGCCTGGTCCAAGGTGGTTGCTGAGTCACCATCTCCTGGCAGAGCCCCTGGGGAGGAGGGGGGCACGCGGTGACTTTTGTTCTGGCTCCTTCCCCAACTGTTATCATTTAATGGTTTACTTCATGTCATCTTCCTTTTCTTACTCAAATGTATTTATTTTCAAAGGAAACATTTGGTGTCACCTTAAGAATTGAAAAAAAAAAAAAAACCCACAAGAGCACGTGCTACCCATCAAAGCTAACCAGGAAAAAGAGAAACAAGAGGGTCGTCAGGGCTGCTGCTAAGAGAAAAATGGGAAGCTGAGGGCTGAGGGAATTCTTGGAAGTCATGGAATACTTGGAAGTCATGTTTTAGATTTTTTTATTTTCTGTGTTTGAGTGGTTTTGTCTTGTGTCTGTCTGTGCACCACATATAATACTTGGTGCTTGCAGAGGCCAGAAGAGGGCGTCAGGTCCCCTGGAACTGGAGTTAAGGTGGCTGTGAGCCTCCATGTGGGTGCTGGGAACTGAACCCGGGTCCTCCGGCAGAGCAGCCAGTGCTCTTGACCACTGAGCCGTCTCTCCAGCCCTCAGCATCACATTTTGACAAAGGGCTGACCTTTATCCAAAAGAGATAGTAAACGTTTAATTCAGTAATAGACAATTGAGTTTTATTTACGTTGTATTTTTTTATTATTGGTGGAGGCGGGTGTGTGTGCGTGCCACGGCAAGAATCTGGAGGTCAGAGGTCAACTTTGTGGTGTGGGTTTTCTCCTTATACCACGTGGATCCAGGGGATTGAACTCAGGTTGCCAGGCTTGACAGCAATTTCCTCTACCTACTGAACCATCCAACCAGCCCAGGAATCTGATTTTTCTCAGGACTAGAAAAGCTAGTGTGTTGAAAGATGTTTATCAGTTGTTAGGGAAACTCAAGTAACACTGCAAGATGTCTCATTATACACATTATACACAATTTGGATGCCTAAAATTTAAAAAAGCAAAAAATCCTGATGTTACAGTGTTGCTAAAGATGCAAAGTAACCAGCACTTGCTCCTGGTGCTGGTGTGACTTCCAAGTGGCACAATACTGTGGGAAACTGGCCACTGACCCCAGATAATGAAAGCCATGTTCACGCAGCCCTCCCTCCATTCACATGTGTTTCATAACTGCTAGAAGCTGGAAACAGTCTGAATACTCTCCAAGCCGGGGTCCCACCCCTTCACGGAACACTATGCAGCGATGAAAAAGAGCATCGTGCTGATAGGCACCGCTCTGTGTGCATCTGAGGAGCCTCAGAGGGAAACACAAGCTCCAATGGGTCGTGATGGGCGGGGCTAGAAGCTGGGACACACAGGACTGGCAGAGACAGACCATCTTCTGTCAGCTCATGGCCAGGCTGTGGACATCTCAGTCTAGAAGTGTCGGACACTACACCGTATGGAATGTGCTGGCACTGGGCGATGCTCTCTTGCTCCCAGAGACCCCCTCAAGGTGCACAGAACTGTAGATTTGAGACACTGGATCAAGCTTCTCCTGGGTCCAAGGAAGTGCAGCAGCTGGGCCACCCCACTGGAATTGGGGTACACTCATCGAGCACTACAGAAGTCATTTTGTGTGGGCCTCCAGGCAACACACACCAGCATCCTGGCACATGAAAGAGTAGGATGGTAGGGCTCAGTCTGGTGTGCAGTTAGCATCTTGCCACTCCAAGCTGTCCATAGGTTGTCCCTCTTTTGAATACACTCTGGCCACCCCCGGCAAAAGAAACCCTTCCCTGAGGAGCCTTGTGGCATGAATCCCTTCCTGTCTCTGGGCTTGCTGCTCCCTCTCTCTGGGTCTCTTCCCTTCCCTCCTCCTGGTCAGTCAGAGCTTTCTGTGTGCAAATGATACAAAACCAGACCCCAAGGGTGGCCCATGGAGCCCGAGCTGCCCAGAACAAGCCTTCAGGTTTGGCTGGATCCGGGAGCTTGGACACCATCTGGCCGAGTTGGTTTCTAGGGCAGCCTTTGTGTTTGTCTTGGCCGTGTGCATGCTCACTCTAGAACTGAAGGGGAAACTGCATATCCTCTGAAGACAGCCAGCATGAGAGGCCCAGAATGGCCTGTCCCGGACAGACTTGGTCACATGATCCTTGGATCAAGAGTTGCAGTGGGCCTTGGTCCCTCAGACCTGTAATGAGGATGGGAGGTTCCAGAAAGTGGAAGCCACTGCTGGGATGGATGGTAGGCATTGCTGGGGACCTCACTCTGGTCACCATACCCTCTGACCTCAGGCCTCACTCCCCTGTTCCATCCTCAAGTGCCTTCTGGAAAGCGGGCAGGAAGGAGGTTTGAATCCCAACATTCCAGCATTCCAGGCCAACTGCCAGGGAGGGAGATTCCCAGATCCTATGAATGTTCTGGAACTTCTAAGGACAGAAGCAGAGTGTCAATCAGAGCCCTGGCGGCCCTTGGCCTGGGAACATGCTCAGAAGATGACAATTGGGTCCCTTCAGCCGAATTCCACTCTATGGGTGCCTGTGCCAAGGAAAACAAGCCCAGGAACGGCACAGAAGGTGAGGGTGCCTGATGGGGTGTAAGGTGACACTGTTTACACAGGTGTGCAATGGGCCCCTCACACCCTGCTTGCTTTTCCCCTTCTCTCTCCTCTCTCCAAATTCTTTCCCCCAAGGGTGCTGACAGACGTGTCAAGGGAGCCAGTGGCTGGTTGTGGGCTCTGCCTAGGGTGAGCCAAAGGCGGGTGGTGTGGCGCCAAGCACCTGTACCCAGGAGTGGCCAGTGCCACTTCCCTCTGTCTACCCACAGTCTGGGGACACGGAGAGCCTGGACTGGGATCTCAGAGCAGCTGACTCAGACTCAGAAGCTCAGTCCATGCTTCATCCCCAAGAGGGGAACAGGGGGACCAGCAACTTTCAAAGTGGAGCCAGCAAAGAAAGGAGAAAGCCACAGTTTCCTGAGCACCTACTGTGTGCTGGCCAAGCTCAGGGGCTCACTGTGGATCAAACAGATCCAAGCCCCTTGGATGTGTGAGCCAAAAAGACCATAAGGAAATTAAGCAGTGAGGGACCCCAAAGTGTGTGAGGGGCGTGGTCAGGGCTCTCTAGACAGAGGAGGAGACCCTGGTGTCGAGAGTGATGAGCCACTACCCAGGAGCTGGGAAGGGCATTCCAGGCAGCTGTCTCTGCACGTGCAAAGGTCCTGCGGTAGGAAGCTCGGGTGTTGGGAGAACTATGAGGAGGGTGTTGGGGAGTGACGAGAGGAAAGTAATTACATCATGAGCAAATGTGCACTTTTCGCCCAAGGTAGAGCTATAAGGCAGATGGAAACATCTTCCTGCTGCTGATAAAACTGAAGCCCAGACAACGGACTTATCCAGGGTCATACAGCCAAATTCCAGTGCCTTCCATCAGTTGGCAGCCACTGTGAGTGAGAACGAAGATCAGAACAGACACCTGGATCCTCCCAGGACCTGTCGCAGGCCTGGCCTGGGGTGAGGGGCACCTGGCTGTGCTCCTTGTGAGCAGGAACAAACTCAGCTGCTGAGTCACGGGGAACAACAGGCTCCAGCCGCAGTGGTCTCTGCCTCAGTTTACCTAGCTATAAAAATGGGTTTAATAACATGTCTGCCTCCAGAACCTACTTCAGAGGGGCGCTGGGGAGGTTAATTGCTGCCTGCAGCCCCGGAGCTGGGATGAAAGCGGCAGGAAGTGGGTGCTGCCCCCACTTCGGGTAATTACCCAGGCCAGAGGGGGTGTCAGGGTCTGGTTCAACCCCAGGCCAACTCCTCTCCTAGAAAGGAGGGGCCTGACACACTAGAACCTTCTGGGTTGGGCCTCCCAGCAGCCCTGAGACCCCAGAACAAGACAGAAGCCCTACAGGGTCAGGTTTGAGTTCCAGCTCGATGCTCAGCCAAAAGACCCGAGGTGTGCTCTTCCTCAGCTGGGGCGGCCTCTACAAGCCGGCCGGCCCTGCTTCTGTCGGTAGACACCACTGGACTGCGCCACTTCTCCTGGCTGTGCTGAGAGGCAGGTCCATAGCCACCTCGTGGGTGCCTTGGACTCATGGCTGAGGGGGCACAAAGGACTTCTTGTGGGAACAAATAAATGCTTTTCAGACATCCTCAGGGGGCTGAGGCGATAGCTCAGTTGGTCAAGCACTTTCCACGCACACCTGAGGACCTGAGTTCAAGCCCCGGTACACACATTAAAACCAGTCATGGCAGGTCACGTGGTTCATGCCTGCACACCCGGCGCTGGAGAAGTGAAGAAGGTGGCCCCTGGAGCTGGCTCACCAGGAAGCTTTGCCTAGTGTGTAAGCTCCAGGCTAGTGAGATGGTGCCTCAGAAAACAAGGTAGCACACGCCTTAAATCCCAGCACAGAGGCGGAGGCAGGCAGATCTCTGTGAGTTCAAGACCAGCCTGGTCTATAGAGTGAGTTCCAGAATAGCCAGGGCTACACAGAGAAATGAAAAAAAAAAAAAAAAAAAAGCAAAGTGGAGAATGATCTAGGAAGACACCTCTGGACTCCACGGGAATGCTCACGTGTGTGTGTGTGTGTGTGTGTGTGTGTGTGTGTGTGTGTGTGTGTGTGTAGCCACACATATCTGCATAGCCCACACATGAACATACACACACACACACACACACACACACACACACACACACACACACGGAGTCAAAGAGATGACTCGGTGGATAAGGACCCCACCACCAAGTGTGACTGGCCCGAGTTTGATCCCTGAGTCCTATGTGGTGGACCCAGAGAAACGACCTGTCCTCTGACCTCCACACACACCCGGTGGCAGGCACACACCCCCACACGCACTCACACCTCCTAATTAAATAAATACGTAAATTTTATGTAAAAAAAGAACACAAAACATTCTCAAGGACGCTGATTAAGCTCCTGCTGTCTGCTCCTGAGGCCTCAGAGCCAGGCTGTGTTCCCCACCCTGGGGCTCCTGGTGTCCTTGCTCACAGGGCCTCCCCACCACACTCATACATGTGGGCAGGAAGCCGGGTCCCCTTCACTCCAGTGTTCCACCTCTCCCTGAGTTGGAGTCAGACACAGAAACCGGGGCTCTGCCTCCTCCTGTGCCTCCCATCTCACAGTTGGGCACCTCAGAGCTCAATGATGAACCGAACTCTAAATACCCTGAGCTGAGAGGCTGTCATGAAGCCCTGGACTCCCCACCCTCCCTGACCCAAACCCTCTGAGCACCCAGCCTTGGAGACAGAGCTGAGTAACCACTGCTGCCTCAGGCCAGGCCGGGCCCTCTGAGGAGGCTTTGGCGTTGCAGGGGGCAGTTGTGGGCCCCAGGTCAGTGGGAAGAGGCAGGACCTCTGTCACGTGTCATACGCAGCCTAGGCCAGGCGCATGAGGCTCCGTCCAGGAAGCACAAGCTCCTAGGCTGAGGCTTTGGGTCCCCGCCACCCTTGTCCCTGCAGCATGACCCAGAGGGGCCTCCAGCAGGCCAGTCTTCCTGCCTGGATCCTGTCACCAAGCTTTATGCTGGCTTCCTCTCTCAGTCTAGGTCTCCCAGGACCCCTCAGCTCCCATCATCCACCTGTGCCGTCACCAGAGCCAGTCAATCACAAGTGTGATCTCAAACTTCTCTTTCTGCCCAGGTGTGAAGGCACACTCGTGGAGTTCCAGCCCTGGAGAGGGTCCTGAGTGAGGGGCCAACCCAGGCTACATAGTGAGACCCTGTCTTACACACACACACACACACACACACACACACACACACACACACACATTCACACGCACACACATTCACACGCGCGCACACACATGCACGCACACGCACACACACTCGAAAATCAACGGTGTCAATGCTTCCTTCTTTGCCCACTGCTGAGTGGAGAACTCAGTCGTGTGCTTTTGGGACAGGTGGTGTTAGTGTGCACAGATCAAATGAAGATGGTGTGAACATTAAGGTAGCTAACTTCCCGGGGCCGTTGTCCTGGGAAACAGTACCCCAGGTAGGACAGCCTCCCGGGTTCTGGAGTGATTAGATGACATCACAACAATAATATTTACCCCCACTTCCTGCGCTCTGCCTCACTCACATTCACCACGCCCAGTTCCTGCTGTGACCCAGGACGCTGGTCCTGTGACCACCCCGCTTTCCCAGTTAAGAACGCTAGGCTTAGACTTAGAGTTGGGGATGACTCCAGGCCACCAGCAATTTGGCATCAGGCCATGGCTGAACATGTGGCCACCAGGATCCCATGGCTGGCCCCTTGAATTCTGGCACGGTGTACATTCTTCTGTGGGTCAGCAGCCCTGCGGGAAGAGCCTGGCCATGCTGTATCTGTAAGGAGGGCAGGCTGGGCTGCCGGCTTGTCCCGAGATGGGACGCCAGGCAGCGGGGAGTTTCTCTCCCTGAACTTACTGTACGTGAGTCAGCGCCAGCCCCAGTTGTGAAATCTGGGAATCTTGTGGGCCAGACCAGCTGGGGGATGGCCGTCTGGGAAAGGGAGGCCGGGAAGGGGTTAAGCCCTCCCCCCTCCCCCCAGCCAGCAAGCACACAGGGTACCAGCAGCCCGGGCTGGCTGCCGCCTGTGGCCGGCTCTGACATCACAGTTGCGTCAGCAGCCGTCCCAGCCCCCACTTCTTCCTCTGTGGGCGGATCCCCAGCACCCCCCAGCCACTGTCCTCCCATGGGACGTGTGCTGCGTCCCTGCTGGGATGGAGGGAGGGGAGGAAGGAGGAAGGATGACTTTGCATACAGGAGGTACTTAATAAATAACAGCAGGGATGGGTTCCAGACAAAGCGATGCTGCAGTTGCAGACAGATGACAAACCGATCCACCCTTTAGAAGAAGAGGCTGAAGGTCCCAGAGGAAAAGGACTTGTCTATGGTCACCCTGCTTGAACAACTAGTCTCTCCCAATCTTTCACTGCATCTAGTTAGGACACAAGTCTCCACTGAAGTCAACACCCCCAGGCCCCTCATTTTCTTTCACATCTCATTAATTTGTTAAATAGGATTAGAACCAGTGGCATTTGTCTGCTGAGAGGGACAGAGGATCCCTGTGGCACCGTTAGTGGATCAGATGTGGCTTGGTGGCTATGACTTAAGTAAATTCTGCTTTAAAAGGAAAACAAAAGTCATGGCCAGTGGGCTCTGCTCTGGCCCAGTAGATAAGTGTTAGATAATTTCATATTTTCTGCACGTTGCCACTACCCCCATCTCACAGACGAAGAAAGCAAGATACAGGATAGCACAGGACAGCAGTCGGCCGCACCGTGTGTAAGGGCAGATGCTGGTCTGCTCGGCACACGAGTGTAGTTTCCCAATGCCCCGAGGGGTAGGCACTTTCACGGATGAGAAAACAAGCCTAGGGAGGTTGAGTAAGTTGCCTAGATTGCATGACAGAAGCGCTCAGGGCTGAGAAGCCCAGCAGGTGCTCAGGTAGGGAAAGCACCAAAGCCTGGGAATGCTTTCCCTGGCATTGGCTCAGAGCTACCTCGAGCTGGCCTGTTACAACCGGGTGAAGAGCCACAGACATATCTCCCCCAAGACACCATCACCCGGCCAACAGAACCGAAAGAACAGAGAAGCCAGGGCCCAGGAAGGGCGCAATGATTGAAATCACGGAGCCGACATGAGCGGGATCCTGCTTGCAGTGGGTTCCCGGCTGCAGAGGCCAGGGGCTGATCCAAAGAGGAGAGAGCTGAGCCCAGCCCTCGCTTCATCCCCTCACTCTCCAAGGCCTAATTCAAGCACGGTTGAGCAAGAGTGGAAGGGGGAGGCGTGGGCGGGTGGGGACAGGTGGGTAGAGGCGAGACAGCCAAAGGGAATCGGGGAGAGAGTGAGGGGCTTGGGGCGTGGCAGGAACCTGAGTTCGGATCAGTCTCAGGGTGCTGTAGAGGACAGGCAAAGCCCCTTCCCTCCCCTTCCCTCCCCTTCCCTCCCCTTCCCTCCCCTTCCCTCCCCTTCCCTCCCCTTCCCTCTGGCCGCCACTGCTTCCATCTTGGCCTCCCCAAGGCTTTCTCGAACTGAAGCCAGAAAATCCCATGAGAACCCAAGGCAGACCACCCTCCTCCTCCCCTTAGCTCTCACCTCCAGCAGGTTTTCAAAAGGCTGGAGTCCTTTCAATGGCCCACAAGGCCCTGCACCCTTGCTACTCCCCACCCGCTCTCTCCCTCCTCAGTCTCTCCCTGGCTCAACTGCTCTGGCTGCATCAGGCCTGTCCAGGAGCCTCTCAAACCTTTTTTTGCACAGGCTTGCGCTGGGCCTTTGCACTTGCTGGTCCAGTCCTTGGAACCCTCTGCTCTCCCTGCCTCTATGCCCTCTTACCTCCTACGGCAAGTTCCTATGCCACCATCTTAGCTGATGAGGACCTTCGTTTCTCTTTGGATTTTTTCCTTCACTATTTTCCCTTTCATCCTGTAGAATGTTTTGTGGGGTTTTGTTTGGTTTTTATGTCTATGGGTACTTTGCCTGCAAGCATGCATGTTTGTGCACCATGTGTGTGCCGTGCCTATGGAGGCCAGAAGAGAGATCGGATCCCCTGGGACTGGACTTATTTGATTGTGAGCTGCCCCGCTAGTGCTGGGAACTGAACCTGGGTCCCTTGGAACCACTGAGCCCTCATTTCTGCAGCCCTTAACTCTTTAGACTGCAGTAAGCTGTTTGGGGCTGGGGAGATGGCTTAGCCAGGGAAGTGCTCGCAATGAAAGCATCAGGTCCCGAGTTCAATACCCAGAACCCACGTAAGAAGTCGGACATGGCGGCACAAAGTGGGTGTGGCAGTGTGTGTATATATAACCCCAGTGCTGAGGAAGATCTCTGGGCATTGCTGGCCAGTTTGGTGAGTTCCAGGCCAGGGAGAAACACTGTCTCAAAAACAGAAAGTTGGTGACGCCTGAGGAACCAACAGATGAGGTTGACCTTTAGCATCCATTTGCACGGGCACACACGTGGACATGCTTAACCGGGAACCTGCACCCTCATGCACACACACACAAAATAAGTAGAACGTAGTATGTGGTGTACTTATCTTACTTCCTGTTCTCTAGCCTCCTCCACACAAGTGCCAGCTCTGTGGACACAGGGGCCTCTGAGCCGTGTCTGGCTCCTGACGCGCAGGAAGTGCTCAGTAAATGTTTCCTCATGAGTGGACTCTTCCCCTCAGAATAGCTTGGCCAGGACGTGGCTAGTCTCGAGCTTTTTGTGGCCATTCTTCCAGAACCTGACAGAGAAGCATCATACCCAGGGCGACCCATTTCCTCAGAGGCAGGTGCCTCTGGGATGCACCCAGGAGGATGCATGCACTCCCAGGCCGTTCCTTAAGCCACAGCTTAGAGAGGTCACAGCTTAGAGAGGTCACACAGCCTCTTAGGGTATGAATCCAGGTCCTTCTGCTCAGTGTCCTCTGCCACCCTCTGCCTCCCACTACCCTTTGCTCCACTCACTAGGGATCACAGACGGGGTCCCTGGAGCCTGCGCCTGGCCTGCGTGCACACAGGGGCCCAGCTGGCTCCTCCCCTGCCCGCAGCACCTCCTGCTGCTCCCACATGCCTCAGGGATGAGCCTCAGCAGTGTGACAGGCCTGGCTGACACATCCTCCTCGCTAGCAGATGTGGATCTGCCTCCCACCAGGCCCCAAGGCTCTGGCTAAGTCTCAGTCCTTCACTGTCCACCACCATCAACACCACCCCAGGCTCAGCCCTGGGCTTTGTGGGGCAGAGAGAGGATAATGATTGGGTAGAGAAGCACATTGGGGCCCTGTGGGTGATGGGACAAGAGACCGGCTCGGGGATCCAAACAGCCCCAGCCGAGACCAGGCCAGACTTCAGGTGGTACAGTCATCCCTCCTCGACATCTGCATTGGGGAGATGAGAGGGGCTGGTGGAGACTGGGGCCAAGGCCCTGTTTTAAGCACACTTAGATGCAATCAAGTATGACCATCTGGGAACAGGGCCCAGAACTGGCTGTCCAACCTCCCGAGAGGAGCTGTAACATTCTGAAACATGCTGATTTTTGAATGTCAACTCCATTCGTGAAAGGCTTTCTTTAAGAGTGGATATGGCAAGCCCACCCAAGGGCAGACCCCAGGCCTCTGCTCCGCACCTCAGTCTGGCCCAAGGTGCACCCCAGGTCAGAGCCCAGGGACTGCAAGTTTGAGAGATGCAGGATGGCTGCTGTACCTGGCACCCTCTACAGCCCACAGGGCACCTCCCCAAGGACAGCTCAGCTGGGCGGATTGGAAGGACCTTGGGCAGAGTCTGAGTTATTCATCCTACTTGGGATGCAGAGGTGTGTGAGGGCTGGCAGGTCCCCTGTGTCTCTGTCACACAGAAGCAAGGTGCCCTCTACCCTGTCCCTCCCCTGGTGCCACTTGAATCTGTCCTGCATGCCTTGTGATCACTTTTCAGACGAGAACTCAGTATTTCAGGGAAATTAAAGACCCAGGGACCTCCAGGGCCATCGGAGTGGACCCTATCCCGGACCTTGCACTGAGCACCACAAGCCTGCCAGACCTCATTCCTTTGTGTCCAGCCTCCACACCTCTAGTCCACGTGGTAGCCAGAGCCTGGGGGTCCTGTTCTCCATGTCCCTTGATTCCATCCGCCTCTCAGAGCCCAGGGCTGTCAACTCTCCCATAGAGATTAACTTTGCCTTTTGCTGGTCCCCTGCCTGGTGACAGGTGACAAGTCGAGCTTTAGCTTCCCAGGGAAAGGCCAACACTCTCCTGGACCCCGACCCAGAACTTAGAGGTTTGTGTCTAGGCAATCTGACCCCAGCTCTGTCCTGGTCTTTGTGTGATGGTCAATGGTCTTCATAAGCCCTAGGCTCTGCTCTGGAGACAACGCCCGGCCCTCAGCACCTCCCAGCAGAGAAGGCTACAAACAGGACCAAAAATGGAGTCTGTCCACTCCCAGCTTTCCACAGACCTGCACAGGCTCTCCCCGGCCTCAGGCAAGGGACAAAAAGGCTAAGCATAGAGCAGATAAATGTGGACCCTCAGAAAGATCCAGTCCCCTTCAGCCACCTGCTGCCCCAAACTTGTGACCCCCTGGAGAGGCTCAAGGAGTTAAAATAAGTCACTACCTGGAGCAGGGGCTCCTTAACTCCCTGCAGGGCTCCTGAGCTCATGATTTTCACCCAATGAATCTGAAGTGTGTGCGTGTGTGTGCGTGTGTGTACACATGCAATTTTCTGAAGTGACAATTCAACTTTCCCTAACATCAAAACTCCAAAGGTCAACATACTGCTGTGTCAAAGAGGAACCCAGGGCCCTTTTTGTCATACTGACCTCAACACAACCTTCCGACTCTGCAGGCATCTGCTCATGTCCTGGCCCACCCATCTAGCTGATCCTTTCCACCCACCCACCCACCCACCCATCCATCCATCCATCCATCTCCCCATGAATTCACCTATCTACCACACACCCACCTATCTACCCATCCATCATTCATCCACCCACTCGTCTGTCCATCCACCTTCCCAGAAACCCAGCCATCCCTCGCCGTCCACTTGTTCCTTTCAGGTCTGTTTGTTCTTGGCCATTTTACCCATCAGTTTTTCTAGTTACACACTCACCTGTCCATCCATTGATCTGCAGTTCTCAAACCTCCTCACCATCCTGCACTTTCATCACCCATCATCCATTCATTCTTTTGTTCATTCATTCATTCATCCATTCAAGGTCCTTCCCTCTGCTCTCTCACCTGCTCATTCCCTCAGTTCATTTGCTCTGTTCATCTCAGCCCATCCCTCTGTCTCTTCATCCATTCATTCATCCATAAGCAGCTCCATCACCCACCCACCCAAGGACCCAGCCATAAGCACCCATAGGACCTTGTGCCTGTCTGTCATCTTTCCTCCTTCCTCACCTGAGTCCTCCATCCCTCTCTGTTCCCTGTACTTGAACCAAGAAATGAATCACTGTACCCCACCCTTGTGAAGCTCCAGGGTTGGGACCAGAATAAGGAGTCCCCACCCAGGTGGGAAATGGTGATCCAAAGGGCATCCCAGGCTGGTGCTGGAAGGTGGTGAACCTTCCACGGTGGTGCACATGACGTCCTCAGCAACTCTGAGGAATGAATTCTGCACACGAGGACTGCAGAGTCTCCAAACTCAATGGGCTGTGGAACCCTTTCTCTGATGCCCCAGGTCCCCATACAGAACGAACTCTGCAGGCCAGCCCTTGTCTCCAGAATTGAGCCAATATGTAGCATGCAGTAGGTGCTCAATTAATGCGTGTCAACGAATGTGGCTCTCACTGAAGAAGTAATGCTCCCTGTGACCCTATCTTTTCAGTTCTGCTTCTAGGGGCCCCTGTGTGACCTCAACCAACTCCCCAAGTCTCAGCCTCTGCTTTTCTATCTGGGAAATGGGTGTTGGGGTCTCATGGGTACAGACCCATGAGGAATGTGTGGAGGTAGGCTGTGGCCACAGGTAGAAGCTGTGGTCGACCCCTCAGGCTGGAGGGAAACAGGCCTGGGGAACACAGAGCCTCCAGCCTGTGGATACCCGGAAGCCTGATTAATGCCTCCTGCCCCTGCCCAGCTTGATGCGGCACGAACTGGAATTTCCCGATAATTTGCACTAATTAACTGAGGCTGCCTCCCCTCCCCCTGCACTCTTGGCTCCTTACTCAGCTCCCAGCGCCCCAGGGATCTCTCAAGGAGTCCGACTGGTTTGGGAGGCCTGGTTGCCACCTCCCACCCACCTGACGCCTTCTCAGCTGCACAGTTCTAGAACCTATGGCTACTTGCCCATAGGACGGTCAGGGCAACCCGACTCCTCAGCCCACATCTTGTCACAGCTGCCCAGATCTGAAGTCCCAGGACACAACCTGAGTGGGGGTGCACTCACCCCCACCCCCCCCACCCCACCCCACCCCCCCACCCCACCCCACCCCCCCGCGCGCGCGCGCGCGCGCCCCCCATGACAGTGAGCTTAGTGTTCCTCCGATAGCCTGGAGATAACTTCTGCCCTCTGACTGTGGCTGAACCTCCCACTGGGCACAGCCCTTCCTCTTTCTGGTCAGCATTTATTAGGCACTTCCTGTGTGCCCAGTCCTATGCCAGGTGTAAGGACACAGAGGCACATAAGACCAAATTCTGGGCCCCAGCCTACAGCCTGATGGGGATGAGGAGTAGACATGCAAAAGACTAAAGTCAGATGAGCCAGGGTCACCATGTCACCAGCAAATTGACATGCTGTGATTCCACCTGTAGAAAGTTCCAGAGAAATAAAGCCCCCTCTGTAGCATTAGGGGTGGTTGCCCAGTGATGGGAATGGGAAAGTGGGGCAGCAGGGAACAGATCACAGAAGGGGACAGCCTGATTTGGGGGTAGAAGATATACCTGAGGCCTTGGTGGCAGAAGTGGTCTCGGGAGTGCACATAAGGGGCACGACATACCGTTGTGTACCCTGGATCGTGTTCTAGCAATGTGTCTGTTAAATGTCAGTAAAGATGCCAAAGAGAAAGGGGGTGACTGTGACTCAGTGCGCCCTTGCAACTGTGGAGACACTGTAAGAAGTCAGAGAGGCCATCCTGGAGGAGGCAGCTGTAAATTGGAAATGAGTGTCTCAAGGAAAGAAGAAAAGAACCTGCTGTTAATGTCCCCGTGGCCTGCGTCCAAATCCTTGCTACTCTAATTCACACAGTGCTGTGTGGCTTTGGGTGAGAGACCGCTCTGAGAGTCAGTTTTCCTTGTCTGTGACATGGGTCTCATACCAGGGTATATCTCAGGGTAATTTCAGCTACAGGATGTTGGTGGCCTGGCATGCAGCAGTTACTCTGTCCACACAGGCCCTGAGGCAGGAGGACAGCGTGGAGAGAAGCCATGGTCTCAGTAGAGAGCTGGGGACTGTTAGTGCCCTGGGGAGTCCTAAGGATTAGGATTGAAGTGTGTGAGCCTGGGGAATCGCAGCTGCAGTGGCCTCCTGAGCACTGAAGACTGAGGGACGGGGATTTCTTCATGAAGTCGTCCCCCGAACATAGCCACCCTGCTCTCTTCACTACAGCTTTAAAAAGTTACAGCTGGGGAAACTGAGGCTCGCACAGAGTGGGATTGAACCCAAAACCTGTGGAACCATGGGACTGGAAAACAATGCCCCCACCCCTTTCTGCACTTACTGCTGTGAACCAATGAAGGTCTGTGAACTGAACCTTCTCTCACGCCCCTAGTGTCAGGAACTCACTACCCTCACTGCTGGGCAGTTCTGCCCTCTGGCCTACACAGACACCATCCTAGAAAGAGGCCAAGGGGAGAAGATCTAACTGAGGTTCCCTGCCTCAGGTCCCTGGGGCTGCCATCCCATCTCTGGCTGAAGGGAGGATGTTCCCTGCCCTCCCGGAATCAACTTAGGCCTGTGAGGTGCTTGGCAGGCCTGGGGTGCCGCTGTCCCGCCCATCTATTCCCATCTGGGGGGCCAAGGTCGACCTGGGGGCAGGCGGGCCAGGCCCTGTCTGGGGATAAAGGCAGACGCCCCAGGGTACAGCCAGCTTAATAACAGGCTCCAGGATCCAGGGGGTTTGAACTCAGGCTAATAGGCTCAAACACAAATTGAACAGCCCACGGTTCCCGTCAGGGCCTCTGACAGCCAACTGTTCCCACACTTAGTGCTCCTGTCCTGCCTCTCCCACCCACCCTCACTGGTGGGGCCCCTCCGTGTGCCCACCACACACGTGATGGTACCACGAACAAGCTCTCCCTCCCGGCGTGGCCCTGCGCGGCTCAAGCTCTCCTCTCGCTCCCCTGCCTGCCTCCTTGGTACCTTCTAACAGCCAGGCTGTGGCCTGCCCCGGGGTCTCTGCACACTGGCTGCACCTCCTGCCCAAACTCTCTTCCCCCACGTTCACCACAGCGGCCCAGCCTTCAGTCCTTCAGGCTAAAGTCACCTTCTCAATGAGGCCCTTGAACCCGCCCTGCCGCTCCCTCCTGCCACCCCACTCCATTTTTTTTCGTGGTCCTATCGGTGTCTAGGGATCTTTTTCTTTTTCTTTCTTTCTTTTTTTCTTTTGTTTTTGATTTGTTTTGGTTTTTCGAAACCGGGTTTCTCTGTGTAGCCCTGGCTGTCCTGGAACTAGCTCTGTAGACCAGGCTGGCCTCGAACTCAGAGATCTGCCTGCCCCTGCCTCCTGAGTACTGGAATTAAAGGCATAGGTCACTATCACCCCCTGGCTCTGGAGATCTTCTTAAATATATGCATTTCAATTTTTTTAGATTGATTCATTTTATTTAATATGCGTGAGTGTTCTGCCTGCCTGGGTGTCTGCACACCATCTTATGCCTAGTGCCCAAGGAGGCCAGAAGAGGGTGCCAGGCGCCCTGGGACTGGAGTTACCGTGTGGATGCTATGAATCGAACCCAGGTCCTCTGAAAGAGCAACCAGTGCTCTTAATCACTGAGCCGTCTCTCCAGCCCCTTAAATATATATTTTTGAAATTTCACCGAACATGTACATATTTATAGAATACTATATGACATTTTATTGCAGGATCAGTAACCATTCCAGCCAGTTAAAAGCAGAAACCAGAGCTTCCGACTGAGCGGGCACAGCAGAGCCACAGGTGAGCACCCCATGAGTGGGCTGACCGGACTGAGCCATGCTGGGCCCAGCGTTTTGTCCTGGTGACCTTTCACCTCCACGAGCCTGGTTCACTGTCCCCTGCGCACCTGCACCCCACTCTCACCCTCCTCACCGGTCTCTGGCACCCAAACTTCTCAACTTTCCCTCCTTTTGCGGGATGCCAGCTGGCCCCACGCCAGCCCCGCCGCCCCGCCTGCTGCCCTTCCTGGACACAGGCCCATGAAGGATGAGGAAGGGCCCGCGGTGGCTGGCCAGGTGCCATGAGAACACGGCCCCTGGGGCCCCAGTCTCCCCCTGCACTGCCAGACACCTGTGTAATGAGTGCCATTATGGGGACCCGCCAGGCAGGCCCCGGCTCGCCCCAGCCACCCAGGCTGTGAGGGTGATGCAGTCGGGGTTCTGGGAGTGTTGGGGGTGCAGTGTCTAGGGGTTGGCCCCAAAGATCCACCCTGTGTTTCTGGATAAGCCAGGCCCAACTTCCTACCCTCTGCAGACCCCAAACCTCAGGCCTCACCGTCCAAGCTGGATAAAAAGCAGTCCGAAAAGGGTAGGCCTCACTGAGCACCTGCTGTATGCCCACTTGGTCTCAGGAGCTGGCTCCTGTCTCTTCCCACTGTGGGACATTCACCTGCTCTCTGTTTATCTTCCATCTCTCGCTATTTGAACGTGGATGAGTACCTACTGTGGGTCAGGTTCGCACTCCCTGTGTGAACTCATTTGAACTTAGTACAGTCCTATAAGGTGGATAACGTAATGAACTCACACTGCAGAGAAAGCTCAGAGAGATGAAAGAACTGATTCAAAGTCACACAGCTGATAACTGCTGTAGCAGGAGCAGGTCCAGGCCCTCCGGCTCCAGAATCCACATTCCTAACCATTGCACACCATGCCCCCATCAGCCCACACAGACAGGCTGTTTGTGGCTGCCGCATCCCAATCCCAGCACCTGGCACACAGTAGGTGCTCAAAAAAAAAAAAAATACTGAGTGAGGGGCTGGCGAGATGGCTTAGTGGGAAAAGGCACCTGCCGCCAAGCCTGAGGACCTGAGTTTGATTCCTGGGACCGGAACGGCGAAAGGAGCAACCTGACCCCTTGCAAGTCGTCCTTTGACCTCTGCACACGGTGCTATGGAATACAAACATGTGTGCACGTGTGCACACACACATCAATACATATCAAAAGCTTAAATGAATGAAGGATGAGGGAGAGAATGAAATGAAGACATTTGCTGAGACAAGAGCTAAGGCTCTGGTGATTTGCATGAGTCACACAACACGGATGTCCCAGAACCAAGATGTCTGCGATGACTTCTGCCCCTCCACCCCGCTGCCGCCATGTCTCCGACCCCTCTCCAAAGTCGCTGTGGCTCGAGCTGTTCCCCTATGAGCTATGCCTCACCGTGTGTGTGTGTGTGTGTGTGTGTGTGTGTGTGTGTGTGTGTGTGTGTGTGTGTGTGTGTATGGCAGACGGGTGGTGCCTCGGTCCACGTGGGGAACCCAGGCTCCCGCCCTGGCCTGTAGTTCCAGGTCTGCCCCTGACTCCGGCCTGTGAACTGAGACCCTGCCCAACCCCTGTTCTCTCCAGGATCCCGAGCAGTGGAGAATCTCCCGCCTGTCCCCTCAGGGCCTCTGTATGTGCCTCTCCCCTTCCTGGGAGACCTCCAGTCTTGCCGTCCCAGCTGGAGGGGTCCCGGGTGGCGGCCATCTACGCTGCCCACAGCCGCAGCCTCTGGTTACAGGCATGCTCACTCTGCTGTGCCATCGTCCCGGCCGTCTCTGACCCCCCGATTCTCAGAGGACTCCTGAACGGGGACCCCCCCACACTTGATTCTCTTCCCCACTGTCCCTGGCCTCGAGAGTGGCCATGCCCTGGCCCTGGAAGATAGGGACTCGGCGTCCTGATGTCCTCAGATCACATTCGGTGACACTCACTGTGCACTGGGCCCTGTACACTGTCACCATGCCTCCCTCTGGCATCTTTACTTACCTTTCCTAATTACCCCAGTCCCCTGCCTCCCCCAGGGCCTTTACACTGGCTGTGAACACTGCCTGCCTCCTGCTGGGAAACCGCCCCAGTCGGTGCCCACCCAAGTCATCTCAGGAGGCCCTTCCCCACTGCCCAGTTTACCATCCTCTTGTATGTTGGCCATGGTCCTAGTCGGGGCCAAAGTGTCCTGTCATCCATGTGTGTCCCCTCCCCCACTACAGCTGCCACCACCCAACAAGCAGAGAGACCTGTATACAGAAGGTGCTCAAGCAACGGCTGTGATAAGGGAAAGAGAAGAAGAGCACCTCCAGCCCCATGTACCCTCGTCCGGCTATGGATCTGGGAACCAGGAGGCCCCCTCCTGCCAAGGAGCACCCCTCTGCACCCCACACCTGTCTGGTTCCCAGCCTTGTAAAAACCACCGCCCCCACCTTGCCCTGGGGTGACCCAGGGTGCCTGGGGGGTGGAGCCTGAGGGGGCTGGTGATTGATTGGGTAGGATGTCTTCCGGCTAGATGCTCCACCTGTCCTCAGGGACTCTCAAAGTCAGGAAGCCAAGCAGCTCCACAGGGGAAACTGAGGCACAAACAGGGAAAACAGCTGTGCAGCAGACCCAAGGCAGGTCTGAGTTCGGGGCTTGCTGGGTTCGAGCTCCTCAGCACTCCATGCCTCGGTCTCCCCCCTCTACACCCACCCCCGCTGTGAAAGGAACTCATCTGAGGTGAATCCAGTCCTGCCCACACTCAGGAGAACTTGTCCCTTCTCCATGAGTCTCAGTTTACCCATCTGTCAAACAGGGTCATATTTGCCCCCTTCTTGTAAGGCTAAGCTGCCCGTACCCAGCTCTGGAGGGAGGCCAGGGCCTCATGTGCAGTCCAACTGCGGTCCCAAAGGGCAGCTCTGGGCACCCACGGCCTCTGCTGGGATACTGAGGCAAAGGTCAAGGGGTCCTGGGTGGCCCTGGCCAGGTGGGACGTGCAGGCTGGGGGGAGGACTCGAGTGGCCAGGATGGGAACTGCAGCAGGCTGGAGTGACTCACCCTCTGGCCAGGCTGGAGGCTGGCCACAGCCCCCACGCACCCCTCCGGGCTCTGCCTTGCACCCAAAAATGCTGTGTCATGCTCCGTCATGTGGCTCCGGGTCATTAATACCCGAGTTCTGGGAAGCTTGGGCCGTGTTCCCGGAAGGGGGTCAACCGGTTCAGTAAACAGATTGGCTGTCTCCTAGTCTCAGCCTGCAGCTCGGGAGGCAGGAGGTGGGGGCTGGCAGCCACGGGGACAGAGCAACAGTCCCTGGCCCCGTCTGAAGCTGGCACCTCCCCTGGCAGTCTGGTCCAGGCTTGACAGATGAGCAGGGAAACCAAGGCTCAGAGAAGGCAAGGCATTAACCAGAGGTGGCACAGCGGGTCCAGGCCTCAGAGCTGGGATTCTGGTCTCACTGTCCAGAGTTCAGGCTCCTGCACCGCCTCCCCGCTCCATCGCCCCCATTCCTAACCAGCCCCCTCAGGGCAGCTTGCTAGAGTCAGGAAAACTGGCTGGAAGGGAGTTTAGGAAGGAAGTGGGATTGAGGACAGCTGGGCTGGGTCCAGTGGTGTCCTATCATGATAACAGCAGCCTGAGCACCTACTGTGAGCCTCTGTGAATATATGTCTTTAATGTGCAGCCACCTTCACATGCCCCTACCATTTCAAGAGACCTACTAAGTGCTCGGCACTGAGCCTGTGATTAGAAGCCCCACTTGAGGTCAGTGACCCACCAATGGGCGCCATCTTTGGCCCCATTATCAGGAGACAATCTGAGGAAGAGAAACAGTTGCACTATTCGGGGACAGAGCAGGCGCCAGAGCTGACGGATCTGGACAAAGCTTCACTTCCCTGTGTCAGCTGTGCGATCCCACAGCAGTGGCTCTACCTCCCACAGCCTCAGTTTACCATCCAATAAACAGAATGGTTATAGCGCTCATATCGTGGGGACCCAGCCTAGTTGGGGTTAGAGCTCGAGCTTAGAGTTCAGATCCTGCTGTGTGCCCCTGGGCATGGCAGTTTGACTTCTCTGTCCTCTGTAACCCTGCTCTTCCGCAGACAAGAAGAGGGAACGAGCCAGGCCTCCTCAAGCCTTCCTTGAGGGGCCAGGTCTGAGGGGCCAGGTCTTCCGGAGGCCCTGCACTCACGTCGGACCTAAGATGGACCTGCTGGGTTGGGGTCAAAGAGCCAACCGTGGACCACAACGAGAAGCTCGATCGTCATGCCTGCTCCCCCGGGCTCCAGTGTGTAGCCAGCCATCAGGCTCCGCCGCAGCATCCTCCTCCCCAGCCCTCACTCCGTGGTGGACACCACGTCCCTTCTCTGCTCAGACACTTCTAGTCACCCACTGCCACCCATATGCACCATTCAACAGCCCGGCTGGGCCCACACGGGCCTCATCTTTGGCCTCAGGAACTGGCATCGCCCGCCATGTGCAACAGCCCAGCTCAGAACCAGCACCGAATCCCAACCCTCATACCATCCTTCCGCGTGCCCTCTTATGCACATGTGGCCTCCAGCAGGCCACACATCTGCCTGGTCTGCATTCCACCCGTTCTTCAACCTGGGGATCCAGGCTCCCTCCTCCAGGGAGCCCACCCAGATGCTCACACAGAAAACAAAGCCCCAGACACCCCGCAGAACTTGCCCCCTTTTTCCGTCATGGTCATTCTGCATCAGCCACTCTACATGTCACCTTGAATCTCAGTGGCTGTGAGCGATCTGTCTTGGAGAAAGTTCCCCGCTGGGCAAACATTCCCCTGATACCCTCAGGCTCACCATGAACCCCGAGTCTGTGGTAAATAAGCTGGTGACCGCAGCCAGACATTTCGGAAGCGGGCTCACTAACACCACAGGGCTTTGGAGATATGGTTCCAGCTCCGCTTTGGGTCTAGCCTGGCCTCTCTCTAGTTGCCCCTATCAGCCCCCTTTCCCCTCCCCCCACTTGGATGCCAGGCTAGGGTGCCCCCACCCCTGCTCCCACTCATATCCTCCAGCTCCTGGAATGCCTTCCCCTCCTTTTTGTGGAATCTAACAGTTCTCAGAGCTGAGTTCAAACCCTACTTCTACCACATGCTTGCCCTGCAGCCCAGGCTGGACCCCGGCTTCCAGTCGGTTCTGCTTCCCACCGTCTGCCAGAGTCCTTCTCAGGAGAGGAGTGGGCCACCAGAGCAAGGTCTCAGACCCTCAGTCCTCGGCCAGAGCTGGCCTGTGTATTAGTTTACTTCCCCAACACTTAAGAACCTGTTCGGGGCTGGCAAGATGGCTCAGGGTTGTAAAGGTGCTTGCTGCCAAGTCTGATGATCTGAGTTCAATCCCCAAGACCTGGAGGAAGAGAACTGACTCCCACAAGCTTTCCTTTGACCTCCACAGTGTGCTATGGCACACATAAACACACAGACACTAGAATTTTAAAATGAAAATGAAGCAACAGGTTTGAGCCTGGGTCATAGCTCAGCTGGTAGAGGGCTCACCTTGTATGCTCAAGGCCCTGGGTTTGTTCCCAGTACTACAAAACCTGTAATCCCAGCACTTGCAATACAGAGGCAGGAGGGTCAGGGGTTCAAAGTCATCCTCAGCCACATGGTGAGTAGCTGAGCTAGCCTGGGGCTAGCCTGAGCTATATGAGATTCCAGAGAGAGAGAAGGGAGGGAGAATACCACCAAATGAGGACGTGACGACCTCCTGGGCTTCTTGGACATCTGGAATCTGGGACAGGTTCTGTGCAGTGGAAGCCTGCGGTTGGTCCCTGCCACCCAGAGGAAGCCATCTGCAGTCCCCAGGACCTGAGGAGCAGTGAGCAAGAGGATGAGGGACAGGACGTGAGACTGGGCAGGAGGCCTGAGTGTCCACTTCATAACTGCTGTGGAGATACGTAAATGGAGTCCAAGGGGCTACACCAGGTTCCCGGGAGCAGCCCCCACAGTTCCTTCACTCTGTCCCCGTCCCAGGAGGGGCTAGCCTTGAATCTTCAGTTTCTAAAAAGACTGAAGAACCTCTTGCCCCATTTTTAAAACACATAACACACACACACACACACACACACACACACAGAGAGAGAGAGAGAGAGAGAGAGAGAGAGAGAGAGAGAGAGAGAGAGAGAGAGAAACAGTCAAAGTATCCTGATTTTCAATAATGAAGATTCTACTTTATCTCATGGAAAATTCTCTCAAACAGAACCCATGTACCAAGAAAGAGAAAATGTGAAAACAAGAGGAACCAGTACTGGCCTGATACTGGGACATTGGTCAAGGCTGGTGTCAGCCCAGAGGTCAGAGGCTGTGGGAGGCAATCCCTCACCCTGGTGACCAGGGATGTGGGCGGATGTGGGGACAGGGGACACCCTGATGATGTGGAGCAGTGACTGACTGGGAGGGGAGGAGAGCAAACAGCTGGACAGTGGACAAGGCCAGCTCTTCTAGAAAGTTCTAAACCAGAAAGGTCCCAGGAGGCCACAAAACACTGGAGTTTTGTTTGTTTGTTTTTAATTTGATTTGTTGGCCAGTATTTAAAAATCAGGACTTTTCACACATGATCTCAGACTTCTGGTTCGTCTTAATACATGAAAAAATCTGGGCAACATGCCAGCTCAGGGTGCCTCCCCCAGAGGAGTCTGTCCCCCATCTCCCCACCTTGGCCATGGCGTCCCCTCACCTCCTGGGCCTGAGGTGTTTGCAAGTTGGCT
Source organism: Peromyscus eremicus (assembly GCF_949786415.1). Lineage (NCBI taxonomy): Eukaryota > Metazoa > Chordata > Mammalia > Rodentia > Cricetidae > Peromyscus > Peromyscus eremicus. Next base: position 141,270,570 of record NC_081419.1, on the reverse strand, counting down.
CTCCTGATGAACCTCACTGTGGAGGACGCTGGCCGCAGCCTGGGGATCCAGAAGGATGCTCCCAGCTCTCCAGCAGCAAGGCAACAGCCAGAGCCTCCCTCAGGAGCCCATCGGGTCCCCAGGAGCTGCTGACCCTGGACCTGGGCCCCGGGTCAGGGAAGGCCCCGTCCTGTTTAGGTTTTGTGGTCTCGTGAGTAACCGAGTGGAAAAAAACAAGGTTGAAAAGATAACAATTACGACGAAATTAAATCAAATCAGGCCCGTGACTCATTTATGGAGCCGTAAAAACAGAAAACAAAAACAAGCTGGTTCTAGAGAAGTGAGTGGGGCCAGGAGGTGGAGGAGAGATCCAGAGGGACGGCTGCTGGGGAGCCACCACTGTGGGGCCAGCGGGGAGTGGGGGGATCCAGGTCCCACAGCTGGGGAACCAGGCTCAGAGGGGGTTGGGGACCCTCAGAGTGGGCAGGGCTGGCCTTGTCCTCCCAAGCAAGAAAGCTGAGACCGGTAGTGTGGGTGAGGGCGCCATGGTGGCACCTGTCACCACAGCCTGCCACAGGCTTCAGAAAGCCAAGCGTCACGACCCAGGCCTGTCCCAGAAACAGCAAAGGAGCCCCAGCAGACCAGGCCTGAGACAAGGCCTCCGTGCCCAGTGAGGATCTGATGTCCCCAGTTAGCAGTCATAGTCCCCTCTACGATGTGGTAGAAGGCACCAGGGGTGGTGGCCATGACCAGGTAGCTCCCAATGAGGCTTGGCCCCCTGTTCCCAGAAGCCTGAGCCTTGGTCCTAGGAGCTGAGAGCTGCCCTCGGCCTGAATGCCCCAGAGGTCATCCTGACCCGGATCCGACTGCAGGGCCAGCAGGGAGCTGGGAAAGGAGGCAGCTGGGAGGGTTGACTTGGAAGAGGCTGGGCTCAGGGAATGCTGGGAGGGGGCCGTGGAAATCACCCCCACCACCCGGCTTTGGAGTGAGAGCTTCCCAGGGTGGGTGCGGAGCTAAGTGCCTCTTCCATTGACTCCTTCACTCATCCTCCAGCTCTTAGTGATGACTTCCGTGTGCTGTTGTTTCTTTCAAGAGCGCAGGGGACACGACAGTGAGCAAACTGAAGCTGGTTTGGGACATGGGCATGCAAGCAAAGCCACCAAGCCTGAGGCAGGGGTTAGAGCCGTGAGATGAATCGAGGAGGAAGGGAGTGTGGGCCAGGATGCAGGGGCTGGCCACTCGGGCAATGGGGGTCCAGGCAGACAAAATAGTGTATGCAAAGGCCCAGGGGTAGAGTGTAACCTGTGTTTCTGAGGAGTAGCCACACTGCCCGGGAGGCAGAGGTGAAGCTCACCCTCCCGGCACCCAGTCAGAAAGCTGTTTTACTATCTTAACTTCCAGAAGAGGAACTTTGGGCTCAGAGAGGGGAAGTGACTTGCCCAGAGTCACACAGCCAGGAAATGCCAGGCTACACAGGGGTGTGTTCATGCTGACTGGGGCCCTGTGTGTATAACCAGGATGCATGGTCCAGGGGTGGCTCCCAGAGAATGTGTCACCCCGCCTGGGTCACAGCTGTGGGTGGCACAATTGTGCAATCCTGAGCCCTGCAGGGAACCAGGCCAGGGCAAAGGCTGGGCTAAAACAGCCTGGCCCCACCCTAAGCTCTGCCCTGTCTTCTCGTCTCCCAGACCTTCCAAAATCTAGAAGTCATCCAGTCACCGGGTGACCAAGAAGCTCATTCGGACTGAGGTGTGAGTGACTGCTAGTATACACACACACACACACACACACACACACACACACACACACACACACACACGCACGCCTGTTCCTGGCACAGAAGCAACTTTGCAGTCATTGCTTTTCATCTGTCAAATAACGGGTCCACTTAGACATCCTCCAACAGCTGTCGTAGGTTCCTGGGTCCAGAGAGAGGACAGCTTCCTGAGGTCACTCCCAGAGGCCCCAGCCCACTCTCCCCTGCCTGACTACACAGTCCCCGCTGCACCCACATGCCGCTCCTGTGATACCTCAGGCAGTTGTAATCTGTCCACTGTCTGGGGCACTCCTGCCCTCAGAGAAAAACTTAGCACCACAGTGGGAGGCAATAGAGAGAATAAGTAGAAATTCTCAACCTGTGGGTCGCGACCCCTTTGCCAAACCTCTAGCTCCAAAAGTATTTACATTATGATTCCTAACAGCAGCAAAATTACAGTTATGAAGTAGCAATGAAATAATTTTATAGTTGAGGGGTCACCACAATGTGAGGAACTGTAGTAAAGGGTCACAGCATTAGGAAGATTGAGAACCACTGGAACACAGGACCCAAAGGGTTAAAAGGTGGCATTGACTGAGACCTTGGGGAGAGGAGAGCACCCTGTGACTGCGCTGAGGATGTGGAGTCTGGCAAGGACACAGGGTGTGCAAAAGGCCTGGGGCAGATGGACCCTCGGTTCACACAGAGCAACAAGGAGGCCAGAGAAAGGTTGGTGGTGACTGTGACCACCGGGGAAGGGGGTGCTGAAGCCAGGGCCAGCTGGAGACTGAAAGTGGGGGTGCAGACGAGTCCTGGATGAACCTGAAGGGTCTAGAGTGCAAGCCATCAGATGTAGGGCCATTAACCACGAGGGAGACATGGAGGTTGGGAGCTGCCTCAAGGCCACCGTAGTGGAGGGAAGGACTGGGGTCTGGGTGGAGGAGAGCACAGGAGCTCACCTGTTTGGATGAAGACAAAAACTACAGCTCCTCCTCAGCCCCGCACCAGCCCGTGTCACCATGCCACTCCATGGCAGCCGGTGTCTGCCCCTGAAGCAAGCACCACAGCAAGCCCCTTCTGCAGGGCCTGGGGACAGCCCCCGGGGCCACGCAGCAGCAGGGGACATTGAGAAGGCGCAGGGGCCTTGGACTGGCCCGGCAGAGCCCCCAGCGCGGGGTCCCAGGTTTCAAAGTTCCTGTTTCTCAGGTAGTGGCACAGATGGGTCCTGGGGCCACTGGGAAAGGGCCAGCGGCAACTCAGAAGCCCCAGGCACAGAGGGAGAGGGACTGGGGAGGCTGGAGAGGAGCTCGCTCGCTCTCTCTCTCTCTCTCTCTCTCTCTCTCTCTCTCTCTCTCTCTCTCTCTCTCTCTCTGTCTCTCTCTCTCTGTCTCTCTCTCTCTCTCTGTCTCTCTCTCTCTCTCTGTCTCTCTCTCTCTCTCTCTCTCTCTCTCTCTCTCTCTCTCTCTCTCTCTCTCTCTCACACACACACACACACACACACACACACACACACACACCCTGGGATGGTGACATAGCAAAGCTACAATTTGAACCTGGGTCTTTGAGACCGAGCCTGGGCCACTAAGCTGTGCTGGGGTACCCAAGACTGTTCCTGAGGTGTGGGGGCTGAGGTGGAGTTCTGGGCTTCAGAGTTGGTCAGATTCTTGGTCCAACCCCAGAGGGGCACCCCACAAGCCCAGCTCCAGCCCCAGCCAGGTCTGTGCCTGCTCCTTGTGCATCAGGACACTTGCTCTGGAAGGGAAACTGGGACTGAGCTGGGGGCCAAGGTGCCCAGGGGAGTCAGAACCTGACTCCCCATTATCTCCCAGCCCCCCTCTTCTGGAGGAACTGGATACCCTAGTCCCGGCCTCCAGCAGATCACAGTCACTACTAACCCCTTCTCTCTTGAAATAAATGCACTGTGCTTCCCCATCCCCACCCCATCCCTGGCTAGCTGGACCCACTCGGATGCAGATTGCGGTGTGACATCAGAAAGGTGACATTCCTTTTCTGGACCCAGGGAGATGTCAACCTGTGTAGCTGCCTGAAGCTTGAGTCTGGGCCACCCTCCCCTGGGCTGGGGAGCGGAGGTCACACTCAGCTCATGAGGCTCACCTCCCCCAGTAGTCACTCATCTATTCTTTTGACATTTACAGAGCACCTACTGTGTGCCAGGCACTGTAGTAAGCTCAGGGGGGCACTGCTGGGAACAGAATCAGTGAAAGACCAGGCAGCCAGCCAGCAGGTGACCCACAGAGGAACAGGAGGGGTGCCCATCAGCCCCCGGTACAGACAGGGCAGGTGGCAGAGAAGACATAGGGTGTAGATGCTTCTTCACGTTGCCATCACCCTTGGAGGTCATGAGAGTGCTATACCTCAGCCTGCTGATGACTGATGCTCTCGTCACCGGGCTCCTCCTGAACACCTGGCTGGGTCTGGGGCCCCTCAAGTTTATCACACAGAATCTGCTACAGTCTCAGGAGATGGGTCTCCTACTGTCCCCCAGACAAGGACAGAGAGGCCCAGAGAGGTGAGGTGAACAGACAGTGGTCACACAACCAGGAAAGAGCAGTCAGGAATCAGGTGGGAGAAGGAGAGATAACTAACGCCAGGTGGGTGACCCGAAGCCACTCCTGGGAGGCACCAGGCAGGGCTTGGATGGGGTCAGCTGGACAGAGTTGGGATCAAAGCCTCAGCAGCCACAGGTTACAGTCCTTGGGCCCCAGATAGGGTGACAGCCACACCCGGGATCAGCACTGGCCACGCCGCCTGCTGGAACATGAAGTACTCAGACCAGAAGCTCAAAATAGACAGCACCAAGCCTTGGGGGTGCCTGGGCTCAGGGAAGGGCCAAGCCAAGTCTTGCCGGCCTGGGGCTGTGGGTTGGAGGGTCTTGTCAACCCTGGGTCAGAGCTGGATCTCTCCTGTGCCATTCTCCTTACATGGCTCCCAGGATGTCAGGACAATCCTGATGAAACCAGCTCTTCAGACTGCCGTGTGGCCTCTGATACAACCTCTATGAGACTCGAGACTCATTATCTGCCATGGACTCATCCAGTCCATCACTCAGTCATCTCCTAAGACCACTGGAAAACACAGATATTTACATTCCAATTCATAACAGTAGCAAAATTATGATTAGGAAGTAGCAACAAAAATAATTTTATGGTTGAGGGTCAGCACAGCATGCGGAACTGTATTAAAGGGTCTCAGCATTAGGAAGGTTGAGAGCCACTGGTCAGGCTACTGACAAGGGTGTGGGGGGAGGAGGGGGAGGCTCCCACTCTCAGCTTCCTGGAGCTCAGCAGGAGGCCAGGTTAGCAGTCCAGCCTGAAACCTAAGACCCCCCACCCTCGCCATGAAAGCCCCGCTGGGAAAATTATTAAGGATGTTAGGAAACCATGAGGAATGCAAGCCTCCAGGCCCGGATGGACAGCGCCCGAGGACTCAGGGGCCAGCGCCAGACCACTGCCCTGCCCACAAGTGGAATCTCTCAGCCCATTGACCAGGGTAAATGGCATTCCCAGGCTGGAGTGGCAGGGGAGATCTTCCCGTGTCCCAGCCCAGTCCACTCTCTTTACAGAGTGGCTGCCTTGTGTGTTACCATCACCTCCCCAGGGCTGCAGGGACCACAGAGCCGCTGCCCCCCAACACACACACACACACACACACACACACACACACACACACACACACACTGCACAAGAGGAGGCTGACTTGTCCCATAGCACAGACACATCAAGCCAGGGGAGGGGAGAATGTGCCTGTGAGAGCAGCAGAGTGTGGGCAGACAGCATGCAGGACTGGCTCAGGGGGAAGCATGCATCCCCTCATTCCCGTGTGTTTACAGGGCAGCAGGGCCTGTGCTGAGAGGTGGGTGTGCAGCCTAGAGCAAAACAGCCGGACCCCCTACCTGTGCCACGGGTGCATTCCAGAGGAGGGAGATGGAGGAGAAACTGGATAGACAAGAGGATAATTTCTAGAAAGTTCTAGGTAGGAGGCAAGAGGGGTTGGCCAGGGAGGGCCTCTGTGAACTGTGACCTGGAACAGAGAAGTTTGTGGATCGAGCTGGGGGACCAGCGTGTGCAATGGTCCAGGGGCAGCATAGTTGCAGGGATGAGGCTAGTGTGGTCATGAGGGAGGAAAGGATGATGCCAGAGGGCCTGGGGGCAGAGCTGGGGTACAGAGCCTTGCAGCCTCTGAAGTCTTTCTGCTGAGGGAGTTGGAGCCCTGGAGGGTTCTGTGGAAACTCTCTGTCGCAGAAGAACAAGAGCAGAGGTAGGAGGACCTGCCGCAGGCAGCAGTGTTGGGTCAGCCTGGGCTGAGAGACCCGGGCACTTGGATGAGCCCAGTGATGGGGGCTGTGGGGAGAAGAACAGAAACCCGCGTGTGAGGCCCTGGGGCAGCAATGCTGGCTCTGCAGAGGGAGCCCTGGCTGTGGGAGACGTGGAGAGCTCTCGCTGGGCACAAGGCCTCCATGGGGAAAGGGAGTCACCCGGTCCCCACTGCCCTGCCACAAGCACAAGTCACTAAAGATCCCCCCGGGACAGGTGGCCTGGCTGCTGTGACCGGCAGGACAAGATGTATCTGCGAAGTGAGTCACACACTCTGTCCCCCGGCTGTCAGCTCATCCCCGAAGCCGACCAGCACCTGTCCTCTGTCCAGGGTCCCCAGGTCCCAGGGCCAGGAGGGGATGAACACAGTCCTGTGTCTTCAAGCTGGTTTCTCTTGACCTCCGCCATGCTGTCTCCTGTCCTGCTACCTGTCACTGGCCCTGTCTACTTCTCTCTCCCAGAAGCCTTCACTTCATCACCCCCCATAGGCCAGCACCTTCCATGTCCCTCCCTCTCTGGTCACCTGCTGGCTACCAAGGTCACAAGCAAGGTCAGTGGCCACACAGGCTTCGAACTCAGTCTGACATGGATGCTCTGAAGCCTCGACTCTGGCTCCAATCTGCTCCTCAGCTGACCCCGACTGCTGGCTGGTAACAATGTCAGCAGGAAGGTGGGGACACCCAGAAGGGTTGAGCAGACCCCCTGTGGCAGCCTGGCTCTGTCCCCAGGCACCTCTGGGAACAGGTCTCAGATGAGGAAGTAGGGTCATTGCCCAGTACCCACCTTTGTCAGTAGAGCCCCTCACTCGCAGCCCAAGCCCTCAGGCAGAAGTGTTTGGGACAGTGGCAAACACTGCCCGTTGGCACCCTGCCATCCCTGGCTCCTTGGCTTCCAGAGTGTCCTCTGTCTCTCTTTTCCTCACTGCTCTGGCACTGCTCTGGACCTTCTGACCCAGAAACACAAACTCCAGCTGGAAACGGAGCAGATGGGGAAACTGAGGCCTGAAGAGGACACTGTATGCCCCATGATGGCACCAGAAAGCACTGTGTCTTCCCCTGATGTCTAGGACAGTGTTTACCCAGGAGTATAGTAGCCTTCGGGGGTACAGCACAGCCATGATTGGTCCACCCTTGGGCAGATTGCTCCACCCTTTGGGCCTCAGTTTCCTCATCTGAGAAAGGGGTCGTGTTGAATGATGCTTCACAAGGCATTTGCAGAGATGAGACACTAGGGTTTGTGGTGAGGTTTGGCCTGGAACGCAGGAGCCCTTCACTCACAGCCATCGATAAGGCTGCTGGTGGTTAAGGCTCCCTTATGGCTGCCTAGCCTTAGACTTCATTTGGGACAGACTGTGGCAGGAAAGACCCCAGCCTCTTGCTCAAGGTTGCCTAAGCCTCAGGGCAATAGAGGAGTAAAAGGGGTGTGTGGAGGGGTGTCTGGGGACAAGGCCAGGCCTGTGAGATAACTGCAGACATTGACTGTACCCATCCCCTGGGGCCACTGCCTGCTCCACAAAGGGGATGCCACATCTTGCACAACACAGGAAGTGGGGCCTGGACCCCATGTCCACCCGGCTACAGACAGGACAGTCAAGGGAGGCCCCCGCCAGGCTTCCTGTGTGCTGAGCACAATGGGCAGAAAGCAGAAGTGGGTCGTGAGGTCACAGGGCAATCCCGGCAGCACCTCCCCTCCCTGGCCAACTGTTCCGCCTGCCTGTCCTGACTCAGGGGTCCTGGGTTCAAATACCAGCTCTGCCACTTACCAGCAGCGTGATTCTGAATCCCACAGCTCACACACACACACACACACACACACACACACACACACACACACCATGTTCAGTTGCTGTGAGAAGCTGTAGGCTGCCCCAAGCTTCCCATCTCCATTGGACATTTCAAAGCACCAGATAATTGTTACCTGCTGTGCTTGAAGATGTTAAGGTACCTGGAGTGGGGGGTAGACTGGGGCCCTGCTGGATGAGGAGACATGAAAAGGAGACCATTGACACCCCATCCTTGTTCCCAGGCTCACATCAGGCATTACTAATCAATGAGGATTCACTTTCCCAGGAGTCCTGCTGCAGCTCAGCAAGGCTTAATGCCACACTCCAGCTGCCACCACCAGGGACAGCATAATGTCTGTACAACAGTGCATCTGCTCACTCGGGGGTGACATAGTGGATGGAGCAGGACACTGGCCCTCGGGAGGCTGGTACTAGCAGGCTGGCTGGGGTCCTCCCTGGCATTACATCTACCTGTGACCAGGATACTCAAGGCCATTTCCTCGGGGCAGAAGTGGCCCAGTGGCAGGTAGGGGTACAGGCCACAGAGAGCTTGGGGCGGGAAACAGCAGCTGCTCCAGGGACAGGGTCCAGGGCTGACCCTAGAGAGGCCGCAGGCTCCTTGGCAGTGCCATGGATAGTGCGCTGACCCACAGCCTGTGGCCAGTGGTGTGAAAGGAAAGCAGAGAGGGAGACAAAGCGTGGCCCCTCGCCAGCCCTGGCCACGTGCCCTGCGTGGCTGGCTGTCTCCAGAGTCCAAGACACCGTCATCAGCCGCCTGGACATCTGTGTTCATCTCCAGTCTGTCTCCTTGCTTTCCCTTATCCCCACATACTGCCAGGAGCACATGGGTACAAACCCTCATAACTGCCTCCTCCGACACTCCCCAAGTCTCCCAAGGGTCCCTTACACGTCCACCAGCTCTCCGCACTGTACCCTTGCTGGTCCCTCTACCATCGCCTGCCCCACGACCCTCCGGGAAGTCATGAGTGGGATGGACTCATGTCTGAGGTGATCATGGCGTGTTGTGGGCCCAGCACAGACAGCAGAGCATGGTGTTCAGGTGGTTTATGGAACGACAGTACTTAGAAACTGTGACTCGGTGTTCCCCAAGCCACCCCTGAGGGAGGGGCCTTATGGTGTTCCACTCACAGTGCCAGGTAAATAACAAACGCTGGGGAGGGAGGAACAGCAGAGAGAGTTGATACACACACAAAGCTTCTGTTTGTTTTTGGGTTTTTTTTTTTTTTGTCTTTTAAATTACACTTATTTATTTGGTGGAGGACACTGTGCATGCCACAGCAGCCATGTGGAGCTCAGAGGACAACTTGCAAGAGTTGGTTCTCTCCTCCCACTATGTGGGTCCCAGGGATTGAACTCAGGTCCCGAGGCTTGGTGGCAGGCACCTTTCATCCACTGAGCCTTCTTGTGGGACTTTGGTTTAATTATTTACAATAGGTCTCAGCCTGACTGGCTTCAAACTCATGATTTTCCTGCCTCAGTCTTTCTAGTGTTGAGATTACAGGCCCGTGCCACCACACCTGGCCATACACAATTTATTTTATTTTATTGTTTTATTTTGAGACAGGATCTCACAAGATAGACGAGATTGGCTGAGTTCCAGACACAACTGTGCCAAACCAATTTAAATTTGACCAGACACAGTACAAATATATATATATGAAAAAGTTGGTCAACCTTGTCAGATGGAGAAACTGAGTCTGGGATCTTCCCAGGGCACCACCCATTTCCTCCCACCCAGAGAAAAAGGGAAGGAGACAGTGGTCAGCCAGGAAGAGTCTGGGCTGGGAATGGGCAGGGTGGGGATGAATAGAGGCCCTGCTTCCGTTTAACCACAGCCCTGGGACTGTCCCAAAAGGGAAGCAAAAGCTGCTTGTCCTCATGTCCTGTACCCAGAGCAGGGGGAGGGCTGGGCTACCTAGGGTCTGTCTGGGGAAGCTGCAGCCACACGGCCTTCTAGCTGCTCTTCCTCTGCCTGTGTCCACCACAGGGCCCTTGCGATGCCGAGGCCCCTGGTTCCTGCTTTCCCATCCATCCAGCTCTGTTCACCTCTCTGCTCTCAGCTCAGCCCCCTCCCAGCCTCCTCCCTCACGGCTGTGCACCTGTTATCCTGAACTGACACCCCGAGGGGCAGGAATCATCAGCTCAGCTGACTAGGTGTTTCATGAATGCTGGCTGAGTGAGTGAATGAATGAATAAAGAGAAGGGACAGGATGCACAAGTCACCTCACCCCCCTCCCCACAGCCCTGCCACTCTGGTGGGTGCCCTGCCCATAAAAGCCCACCTCTGTCACTCAGTCATGGCCCTTAAATGTCTCCTCCCTCCCCTCTCAGCCCATCCTGCTTGGATGGACAGAAGGACAGACTCCAGTCAGGGGTATGTGGAAGGTTCCAGGTGCTGTTTTGCAGATTCAGGACTCTCCTCTAACGCACACTGGACACTCCACCACCCTCAGACAGTGCCCTGGTCCCCTGACCCACACACTTGCATTCTGGCACAAAGTGATACTCAGATCCCTGGAGAAGCTCACTCAGGGTGGGCTGAGCCAGGAGCTGGCAGGACCCAACACCTACATCCTCAGGCCCCGGATGCCAGGCCTGTGTGAAGGGTGTGTACAGCCTGCTAAAGAGGCCTCTCCATCGTTTGGGTTTTGTTTTGTTTTGTTTTGTTTTGTTTTGTTTTGTTTTGTTTTGTTTTGTTTTGTTTTGTTTTTGAGACAGTGTCTCTCTAGGTAGGCACAGGCTGGCCTCAAACTCATGACCATCCCCCTGTCTCATCCTCTCACTGCTAGAATTATAGGAATGCACCACCAGGCTGGGCTTTGTCAAGCCCTTTAATTCCCCGATAGATGATTTCTGCTGTCCAGCTCAGTGTCGGTGCTGTGTGGAACCACACTGCAAGGTGCAGACGACAGTGACAAGGAACATGTCCTCAGATGTCAGCACAGGCCACTTCGTTTCCACACAGTTCCACAGTAGCTGGTTCAATCTGAGTACATGGACTTGGGAGAACAGATACCATGGCACACAGATGTCGGGGGCAGCGGGGAAACAGACCAGGGTGGGAATAGAGGGTGACTGAGCTGTTTTAGAGTGACCTCGGAGCACATGCATGTGAGGATCATGGGAGGATCCAGAAAACATCTTCTAAGCGGACCCACAGCAGGGGCAGAGGCCAAGGGGGGTCCAGGAAATGATGAGTCTGAGGATGAGGTAGGAGGCAGGGCCCTTCCTGGGACAGTTTCTCCCCAGGGAAGGTGGGAGCCATGGCAGGATCGGAGCCCAACAGTGAGTGGACCAGCCTGGACCGATGAAGACCCCTGGGGCTGAGAGGGTGAAGCCATGGACAGCAAGGAAGGAGGCTGGGAGACCAGCTGCGGGCTGGCCTGGGAGAGACGAGCCTTGAAGGCTAACCAGGTGAGGCAGCATGGGGGAACTGTGGGGATTTCCAAAACGCCAGGAAGACAGAGCCAGAGGGATTTGTGGGCACTGTGGGTGTGGGGTTGGGGAGAGGGTGGCTGGGTGCTCCAGGGTGGAGGCCACGGCGTTAATGAGCTGAGTGCTATTTTTTGAGTCAAGGAAAAAAACAACTGTGTCCCTGATTGGGTTGAGGGTCTTCCTCAGATGCAACAGGCAGGCTGACATACCCTGGGCCCCCTACAAGGGCTTAGAAGACCTCACGGGCCTGAGCACACTGGATGGGGCCCGTCTCAGCAAGGGGGAGGTTATTTGAGAGGCTTAAAGGCAGTGGGGTTGAGAGAGGAGACCCAGTGGCCAGGAGACAGGCTCAGGGAGGGGTTACTCCACAGCCTTATTCACTGAGGAGACCAGCGAGATGGGCAAGCAAGCCCAGGTCACCAGGACACATCGGGGGAGGGGGGGAGACATCGGGGGAGGGGCGGGTCTGTGCTGCTGATATGCCTATGAAATATTGTCACAATCAATAAAAGATGAGACCCTGCCTGGTTAGGATGTAGTGATTTGGAAGAGGCAGCTGGTGCCACAGCAGCCACTGGGATCCGTGAGGAAAAGTGACGAGATTCCAACCCTAGGCACACACAGATGCCTGGCTGTGAGGCTGACTGGCTTTGCTTTTCAGTCATTGAAGACGGGACAAGGAAACAAAGCAGGGAAGCCTGAGAGGGAAAATGGAGAGAGGGGGACAGGAAGGGTCCACAGGGACCAAAGCCTCCCGGCTCAGAACCTGTGCCAGCAGCCAACTAAACCCCCACGCTGCTGTTTCTGCTCCAAGAAGGTGCTCTTGTTCACTGAGTGCCTGTGCTGTGCCAGGCGAACTCCTAACCCTGGACTGCTCAGGGCAGGCCCACCGCTCCCCAGCTCCCACTCCCAGCTCCACACTCAATGAAGTATGGGCTTTACAGGCCAAGAGACCACTCAGATCCAACCTGCCCACCCAGGTGAACACTGTCTCCACATGACCTCTGTGGTCCCGAGTCCCTTCCCCTCTGCTTCTATACCTCTATGGACAGCTCACCACCCGAAGGCCCCATTTCCCAAAATTCCTTGTTCCCATGGGGCACGTGCTGAGGCCTCCATGCTCCTACTAGTCAGTCCCACTTCCTGACACTTGTGGGGAGCAGAAGAGGCCTGGGCACTGGGCCTGACCTGGTGTTGGGGCCCAATAGCCATGGCACAGAAACCCCAGGCCTAGCTGAGGCTGGCTCTGTCCCCTGCTTGAGTCAGTCGCTTGCCACTTGGGAGTAGGGCAGCATGGAGTCCCAAGCGAAGCTGGAGGAGGCTGAAGACTCCCAGCCTGCCTGACACCTCTCTCCATGGCCCCAGTTCACAGGGGCCCCACCCAGGCCACCACCACCATCACAGGGGCCCATTGTTCCTGCCTGGCTCAGCTCCAGGGTCTGGCCCCACCCATGTTCCCACTTCCCTCTGGGATCCCCCAGCACCCCAGCCCGGGCCTCCCGGGGGCCTATCAAGGTGCCGGCTGAGGCAGCGCCACCAAGACACAAGACAGCTTCCCCCTCTGAGGCTCTGGCTCCCCACTGGCTCTACGGGGCGGCAGGACCCGAAGGGAGGCAACGAGGATTCTCCATGTTTGGTGGGCGGCTGCGTTCTTCTCGAGTCCTCGGCCCTCCCTGGACCTAGAGGACCAAGCCAGGAGCAGCCATCATGGGGATGGGTGGAGGGTCTCCCTTTCACATGCCGAGTGACACTGTGTGGCAGTGGGCAGGCTTTGGGAGTCTCTGGGCCTCAGCAGAGGGGAGGCGGCAGCTGGGTGCTCCCCTCAGCAGGAAGGAAAGCAAGGGGCAGGCCAAGGTTCTTTTTTTTTTTTTTTTACATTTCTTTTCTTTAATTTTTTTTTTTTTTTTTTTTTTTAAGCACTGAGGGCTTGAATGAAAACCAGCTGTAGACAGAGATACTATTGTGAAGGGCCTGAGACTCCCGGGCAGGCGGAAGAGCATCCTAGGTGTCAGGCTGGGTAAACAGAGGCTGGGGCATGGGCCAGAGGCCCAGGCTGGAGGCAGCTGGGGTCTCCTACGCCTCCTTCAGGGGCCTGGCCTGGGTGAAGGTAGCCAGCCCCGAGCATTTCCTGTGTCCAGGCCCGTGCGGTCCATTATGCCTCACCTCCGGGAGCTTCATTTTCCATCTTCAAAACGTGCACAGTGCAGTCCTGCTGGAGAGGGACCCACTGTTAAGGCCTGAGGGCCACTTGACCCTAGTCCCACCCCTTGCTGCTGTGTGGCTTAAGGTGAGCCGCTTGGCCTCTCTGTGCTTCCCTCTCCCATGTGTCGAATGGAGAGCATCCTAACCCTCGCCCTCCAGGAATATGAACGATGATGGTGACGATTCTTCTTCTGCTCATCCCACGGGTTTCCTGGCCTCACTCCAGCTCTTCCCTGCACACACACTCAGTTCAACAGTTACAGCGCATGCTTAGTAAGCACCTACTGTGTGCAGGTCTAGATCTAGCTGAGACTCTGGGTGGAGAAGAGTGTGCGCTAAAGACCCACGTGCAGAAAAGACGCACAGGTCGCTGCTGGTCTCCCACAGCCTTCAAGGGGGTTGGTCAGACAAAGGCTTTCCTCTCGCATATCTGTGATCAGAGACAACACAGTGTGATCACACAGCAAGGCCGGCAGAGCTGAAATTCAGACTCCAAAGTGAAATATAACTGTGCCTGCACGATGGTCCAAACTCAGGCCCTTGCCCCCTCGGGGGGCCTCCTGCCTCTGCCAACCTCTGGCCATCCTGCCTGGACAACTCTTGTAGGCCTTTCCCAACCCCACCATGACCCAAAGGCCTCAATGCTCCCCGAGGGGGTGACCGTGGCCTGTCTATTTCACTGATGAAGAGGAAAAAGGGGAACAGACATCCGAAGCCTCACTCCACCCTCACAACTCAGTGGCCCAAAATGAGGTGGGGGAGGAGCCCTGGGTGGTCCTAGACTCTGTCTGCCTTGTACCTCAGCCAAGGAAACGGAGGGAGCAGTTGTGAAGTGTCTCTGAGCCTCAGTTTACTATCTGTGAGATGGGGCTGCAGGCTGGGGGACCCACGGGCTGTGTGGAGGCATGGTCCTCGGTGGCTGGTCACTGTTATTCCTGTCCCTGCTGCTCCTGCCCTTTGCTCTGTCACAGGGACAGACTGACGGCATAGCACACAGCCCCTCCTGCCTAAAAACACCAGGCCCTACCTCAGCCCAGCTCTGATCGCTCACTTATTATAATCCTTAGGGAAAGGAAGCTGCCCCCGGGAGCCACCAGGGTAACCTGATGCCCCTCAGTGCGGGCCCCAGGCCCTCCAGGCCTGCCCCAACACTCTATCTGCCCAACCTGACTGGTCCTGGCATGGGCTCAATGTTCACATTGTCTGGGTCTGCCCCCTCCCCTGGTTTCATCCTTCCTCCGGCTGGGGATCCGGCCTGGCCAGGGAGGCACTTGAGGGAAATTGGAAACCCTGCAGGGCAGCTGCGGGAGGTGGCCAGGCCGCCTCCCCTGGGACACCGCCTCCCCTGGGACACTGCCATCGGCCTGTCCTCCACAGAGCTTTGCCCCGAGAAAGCCTCACAGGGTGCCCATTTTCCAGATAGGAAGAGTGTGCCCCGGAGAGTGAAACCACAGCTCAGGTTCACACAGTGCTGTGGAAGCTTGGGTCAGGGTGTGCAGGAAACTTCCCCAGGAGAGAATTAAGCCCAGCAGCTCCTAGAGACAGGAGCAGCACAAACCTGAGACAGAGCATCTTGGGCAAGGCTTATGTGCTACAAATTCAAAGTCAGCAATGCTCCTGCCTCACACAAACACCTGTGCTCTGAAGTAGGCTTTCCCTAGCGACGGCCACTTGGGCTTCCTCGACAGTCAAGGCCAAGAAGGGCTTAGCAGGCACTGACTGAGCCACATAGACTCGAGAACCAAAGCTTGAAGGTGGCCCAGGCTCCAGGCAGCTTGGGGAAGGACCCAAGACACCCAGGCCACATCAGCTGGAGGCCAGAGCCGAAGCTGGAGCAGGGAGTGAGCCGGGAAGATGTGTCTAGATAAAGTGTTTGCTGTGCAAGGACCCGAGTCCAACCTCCAGTGCCCAGGAAAAGCCAGGATTGGTGGGGCTTTTTTTTTTTTTTCTCTGTCACAGGGACAGACTGACGGCATAGCACACAGCCCCTCCTGCCTAAAAACACCAGGCCCTACCTCAGCCCAGCCCTGATCGCTCACTTATTATAATCCTTAGGGAAAGGAAACTGCCCCCGGGAGCCACCTCCCGGACAGGCTGGTCCCTGGGGCTCACTGGCCAGCGAGTCAAGCCTATAGTGAACTTCAGGTGAGCCAGAGACCCTGTCTCAGAACACAAGGTAGATGGCTCCTGAGGAACAACTCCCAAGATTGTTCTCTCTCTCTCTCTCTCTCTCTCTCTCTCTCTCTCTCTCTCTCTCTCCTCTCTGTCACACACACACACACACACACACACACACACACACACACACACACTTTAAATCTAAAAATGCCATAGCACAGACTACAGGGGTGCTGTCCCCCCAGCAGGGGCCACAACTAGGTGAGAGGTGGCGTGCACTGGCTTCCTATCCTTTTCCCCAAACCTTCACCCTCCTCATGGCCTGTGCAGAGGGTGCCAGCTGCCTGCTTCCTGCAGGGCTGGGTGAAGGGAGGTGCCCGCCGGAGAGGGACATGGGCTTCTCCAGGTCTGGTCTGGCAGCCTCTCTGTGACACTCTCTGGGCCACCCATGTGACACATATCAGTTCTACACCCATGCCAGGCCTGGTCCCACTCTGACCTCCACCCTCCCTGAGCTCTACTCACAACTGTGGAAGTGCACTGAGCGACCCCTGAAGCCCCCTGGCTGGCTGCCGTCCATCTGAAGGAAACACGCAGCAATGGGAGTTTGGACAAGCCAGGTCACGGAGACCTGGGGACTAACCACACCCTCCAGTGTCCTGTTCTGTGATTGGGACTGTCCCCAAGACAGAGCAAACTCAGCCAGGGGCTGGTACTCCAAGGCTCCACACAGAGTTTTCCACTCTCTTCCCAGCCCTTCATTCAGCTAGGACCCCCCTCCCTGTCCCCCACCTCCACATCTCCCTGCAGACGTCGGGTCCATGGCCTGGCTCCTCCTTTTCTGCTTGTCCAAGCTGAGGTTCAGCAATGCAAAAGAAATTTGGCTTCCTTGGGACCTGGCACTCAAGTCAACTGGGGAAGAGAGTGGAGACCGTCTCATGCTAAATCCCCTCTTCTCTCCAACCTCAGCTTCCCTGCCTGACCCTGACCTTGTGCAGGGAACGAACACTTGGGGGCTGAGTTTGTCTACTGTCTTCACACAGTCACCTGACACACAGTGGACACCTGCCACGCGGGCCTACACGGAGTCACTGTGTGCTTACCCAGACTTCTTCACTCCATTTCCCACTCCCTCAGAGCCTGCCTTCCCGGGGCCAACAGCAAAGAACAAGCCCCTCCACATTTTCCCATTAGCATAGAAACCCTGTCCAGGCTGCCCCTGGGGACAAAGCACTGCTTTCACAAATCAGGATCCGAGTCTAAACCCATCATGGTGTCTTGCATTTCTCATTCAAGAATATCCATGCAGAGAGGGTGCACATCTGTGTTCATGGCAGCCACAACCACAGCAGCCTGAGAAAAGAACAATGGTGTTCACCCGAGTGAGAACAGAAGCAAGATGTGGTTTACCT
Organism: Peromyscus eremicus; assembly: GCF_949786415.1. Taxonomy (NCBI): domain Eukaryota; kingdom Metazoa; phylum Chordata; class Mammalia; order Rodentia; family Cricetidae; genus Peromyscus; species Peromyscus eremicus. The sequence continues at coordinate 141,253,530 of NC_081419.1, read as the reverse complement.
GTAAGACGGAACATTACTGGGTTAGGAAAAAGACAGCTACCGGCTGCAGTGTGGAGAGCCACAAGGACTCTGTGCATACTGAAGGGCACAAAAGGTCGCATGTTGTGTGGCAACAACGTGAGCAATATGTCCTATGGAAACCCCATAGAGGCCCACTGGCTCTTCAGGGGCTGGGGCAGGAGCTCAGGGTGGGGGAGGGGAGGAGAGGAAATGTTTGTAACTGGAGAGCTGGGCAAGCACAGCTTGTGACTCAGTGGTTACCCAAGATGGTTACTTGTGTGTTACTTAAGGGTTCCCAGATAACGTCCATGTAACTTAGGCTGACTTTGAACTTGCAACATAGCAGAGCATGGCCTTCATCCCTCCATCCTTCAGGCTCCACCTTGCACATGCTAAGAGTGCAAGCTTCTCCTGCCAGGTCTGGCTTAAAACAGCTACTTTTGTGATAAGTGGCTTTTCTCTCATCTGAAAACAAATTTCTACTCTTTGAAAACCAAAAATGGGGGCAGAAAAAGCAAAATATCGGATGCATTGTGAGTTCCTTTCTTTTGAATTAAACACCAAGTATAGAGAGAAGGCAGCTTACAGACAAAGACTTTAAACCAAGCGTACAAGAATGGTCGCCTGGGGTAACCAGCAATGCCTCTACTTTTTTTTTTTTTAATTATTTTAACTTTATTTTATATGCATTGGTATGAAGGTGTCAGATCCTGGAGATCTGAACTTACAGACAGTTGTGAGCTGCCATGTGGTTGCTGGGAATTGAACCTGGGTCCTCTGGAAGAGCAGCCAGTGCTCTTGACCACTGAGCCATCTCTCCAGCCCCCACAATGGCTCTTCTTTTTTTTTTTTTTTTTTTTGGTTTTTTTTTTTTTTTTTTTTTTTTTTTGAGACAGGTTTTCTCTGTGTAGCTTTGCACCTTTCCTGAAACTCGCTTTGGAGACCAGGCTGGCCTTGAACTCACAGAGATCCGCCTGGCTCTGCCTCCCGAGTGCTGGGATTAAAGGCGTGCGCCACCACCGCCCGGCCAACACAATGGCTCTTCTTAACAGCTGCATAATATTCCTGGTTCGAGTAGACAAGCATGGAGCCAACCTTTCTCCCTGATGCCGAAGGGTGACTCTTCACTCAGGCCCTATGCCATGGCCAAGCCCCGTCTTTCCCTTTCCTTTTCAAATGAGAAAAGGGAATGAGAGAACTCGAACCCAGGCCCCACCTTGCTGCCTGCTGAGGACACCGCACACATCGGGAGAAGGCCTGATTTCCTGACACAGACAGCAGAGAATGAAGTCAGACAGGGCTGCTCCCAGATCCCAGGGTGCTCACAGATGTCCTGGCTGTGGGGGAGACATGGGTGGGCAACAGGGAGCAGGCTGGTGGGAGGGTGGGGGGTTAAACGGGGCTGTCGGGAAAGGCCTTGCCGGGAAGAGCCAAGACCCAAAGGAATAAAGGAGAGAGGCCTGTGGCTTTCACCCTTCTCGGGAACAGTGTTCCAAACAGAGGGAACAGCATTTGCAAAAGCCTGGAGGCAGGAGCTGCAGGGTGCTGGGGTATGTGTGGGATACAGGACGCTCTGAAGAGCTGGCAGTGTCTGGGGTGAGGTGAGGAAGGAGGCAGGACAAGCCACCAAGAGCTGTGTGTGCCTGGGCTCAGGTAGCACAGCTTTTTCTGGAAATCGTATGGATCCTTGGAAGGTCTGGAGTGAGGGAGGGCAGAGTGAAACAGGGACTCTCTCTCCAAAGCTGCTCTGCCTGTGCTGGGGGAGGGGGGGCAGGTGAGGGGTCAGTGCTGGGGGAGGGGGGGCAGGTGAGGGGTCAGTGCTGGGGGAGGGGGGGCAGGTGAGGGGTCAGTGCTGGGGGAGGGGGGGCAGGTGAGGGGTCAGTGCTGGGGGAGGGAGGGGGAGGTGAGGGGTCAGTGCTGGGGGAGGGAGGGCAGGTGAGGGGTCAGTGCTGGGGGAGGGGGGGCAGGTGAGGGGTCAGTGCTGGGGGAGGGAGGGGGAGGTGAGGGGTCAGTGCTGGGGGAGGGGGGGCAGGTGAGGGGTCAGTGCTGGGGGAGGAGGGGGCAGGTGAGGGGGTCAGTGCGGGGGGGGGGGGCAGGTGAGGGGTCAGTGCTGGGGGAGGGAGGGGGAGGTGAGGGGTCAGTGCGGGGGGGGGGGGGGGGGGAGGGAGGGGCAGGTGAGGGGTCAGTGCTGGGGGAGGGAGGGGCAGGTGAGGGGTCAGTGCTGGGGGAGGGGGGGGCAGGTGAGGGGGTCAGTGGGGGGGGCAGGTGAGGGGTCAGTGCTGGGGGAGGGAGGGGGAGGTGAGGGGTCAGTGCGGGGGGAGGAAGGGGCAGGTGAGGGGTCAGTGCTGGGGGAGGGGGGGGCAGGTGAGGGGTCAGTGCTGGGGGAGGGGGGGGCAGGTGAGGGGTCAGTGCTGGGGGAGGGAGGGGCAGGTGAGGGGTCAGTGCTGGGGGAGGGGGGCAGGTGAGGGGTCAGTGCTGGGGGAGGGGGGGCAGGTGAGGGGTCAGTGCTGGGGGAGGGGGGGCAGGTGAGGGGTCAGTGCTGGGGGAGGGGGGGCAGGTGAGGGGTCAGTGCGGGGGGGGGGGAGGGAGGGGGCAGGTGAGGGGTCAGTGCTGGGGGGGGAGGGAGGGGGTCAGTGCGGGGGGGGGGGGAGGGAGGGGGCAGGTGAGGGGGTCAGGGGGGGGGGAGGGAGGGGGCAGGTGAGGGGTCAGTGCTGGGGAAGGGAGGGGCAGGTGAGGGGTCAGTGCTGGGGGAGGGAGGGGGCAGGTGAAGGGTCAGTGTTAGGGGAGGGAGGGGCAGGTGAGGGGTCAGTGCTGGCTCCAGGCTTGGCAGAGAAGGGACTGGTGTGGAGGTGAAGGGAAGAGGATTGCCCACCTGCCCACCACCCTGAACTTGAGATGAGCTGGGTTTCCCCCCTAGAGAAGGACAGTGAGAGAAAGTGCCCGGAGAGGACGTGGACTCTGTTGACTCATGGGCCCAGGCCAGCCACTTCCCTCCCTAAAGCCCCTAGTCAGGCGCCTCGCTGGGATTAGGAGGGAATGAGAGAGCAGTAACCACCACGCAGATGACAGAAAAGGCAAGCTTACAGTGAGGGGGGCGGGATATGACGGGGGAGAGCGGGGGAGGGGGGCCGGGGGGAGGGGGCAGGGTATGACGGGGGCAGGGTATGACCTAGAGCCAAGATCCGGAGGGACCCCTGGAAGAGGTGGCATTTGAGCCTGGATGGGAAGAATACATGCGGAAGTTTAACTTGGCTACAGGTAGAGGGAAGAGTGTTCATGCTGAGGAACAGAATGTGCAAAGCACCTCTGACCAGAGGCAACCAAACATGTTCTTGATTGCCCAGGAGGCCTGGCTGGTAGACTGCAGGCTGTGTGCAGCACTCAGTGCTGTCTGTGTCTTGGCCAAGCCCGGAAACGCTCCCATCAGGCCCCAAACAGGGTTTGCAGCCAGCTAGGGAGAATTCTGGAGGGCCCCTGACGAGGTCCCCATCAACTTCTCTGAGCCTCACTACTCCTTTGAAATAATAAGCTTATTTGGAATAGAAATCGCAAGAGGCCCCAAAGCTGTCACGCTGTTGAGAGACAAGATCCGAACTGGAAAGCTGTGGAAGGTTCCAGAGAGCTGTGTGCTGGGCTTAAGCTCCTGCTCCCTGGGGACGCAGGGCCAGCACATGTAGGCGTTGTCACCGTCCATGGGCTCTCCATGGAGAGGATGGAATGGCTCTCGGTGGTGGGAGCCTGAGAGGAGAGAGTTAGAGCAGAGGAGACAGAGGCATGGGGATGAGAAAGGGGAAATGGAGAGAAAAGAGAGTGAAAGACAAAGTCCAAAACACCAAGAAGACAGGAGTGAGCTGAAGCATGACCACAGAGACAAAAAGAGACACAGAACCCCCATGTGGGGAGGTGTCACCACATCAGCCTGTCTCCAATGCTCCTGATGGCACCCTGAATGCCCTACAGAGGTCCCAGGCTCTCCTTGCCAAGCACACATTGAGCACCTACTGCATGCTGCATACCGATGTTTTTCTGTGCACAGGGGACCATGCTCCAGAGGCAGGCAGAGCTTTGGAGGGCAGGGATAGTGGTCCAGTGAGTGACAGCCCCTGGCTCTGTGTGTGTGGTGTGTGTGTGTGTGTGTGTGTGTGTGTGTGTGTGTGTAGGTCTGACAGATGTAGCAGGGATCCCAAGCCAAGAGAGAGGATCAGGAAGCTGGGGGTGGGGGTGGGATCATGCGGGGTGGGGTAGGGAAGGGAGAGGCCAAACCTGAGCCCAGCCTCCCCACAGAGGCTGGATCCAGGGTCAAGTGACCGCCACTCTCCAGGGACTGAGTAGGGCTCTGAGGCAGGGAGATCCAGGACAGGGAAGGACAGTGTGGCTTCTAGAGGTTTCTGTGGCTGTGGTTTGGGGGAAGCCTGGGGCCCAGGTGGAAGTGGGGGCTCCTCAGTGAGTTGCTGTTTAGTAGGGAAGGTGTGCAGACTCTCAGAGGAACAAAAGGCTGTTTCCAGGACTCCTGTTCAGCACCCCACAGCCTCTCGCTCTGAATAAGTGTACCCACAACTTCCCTCAGCAGTCCCAAGGGACAGCCCCACACTGAAGGGTTGGAATCAAAAGGAGACGGGGGGGTGGGGGGGGAGTGTATAGGAATGTCTCCCACCCCATACACTCACCTTCCAGAAACTCCCAGAATGCTGGCAGAGGGAGGCACCTCGTGAGAAAAGGGCCCATTACCTCTTTAGGAAACATGAGACATGGTGATTCACCCCTGCAGGAGTGAGCCCAGGAAACAGCTGAACAGCAAACAGGACCCTGGTGCCAGAGCCCTGGGGCTTCCAGACACTTCTGTGTTTAGGAATTGTCATATGTGTTTGGGTTACAGGATTAAGAGATAAGAGAGAGAGGGAGAGAGGGAGAGAGAGAGAGAGAGAGAGAGAGAGAGAGAGAGAGAGAGAGGGAGAGAGGGAGAGAGAGGAAGGAAGGAAGGAGAGAGGGAGAAAGGCGGGGGAAGAGAAGTGTTCTAACATTACGGAAATACGGAACTCACTCCCTCAGGTCAGTGACCTGCTCACTGTCCCCAGACACTCCAAACCGTTTCCACCTCAGGCCCTTTGCTCTGACTGTTCCTCCTTCGGGAACTGTTTCTGCCCCAGTGTGCTGGCCCGCCGCCGCCAGTACACACAAAGACACCCCCGCTCCCACATGCAACCCCAGGAGCAAAGCTCTATGCAGAAGAAGTGAATGAATCGAGGAGACTGTTCACTGGGGACAGCAGCTGGATCCCACCAGCCTCCGCCATGCTCTAGGGATTTATGAGACAGGCAGGTGGCCTGACAGGGCCCCTTGGGAAGTAACAGGGAACCAAGTGAAAACACACAAGGAAACCAGAATGGTGGCACACTCCTGTAATTCCAACACTCATGATGCTGAGGCAGGAGGATTGCCACCAGTTCTCAAGGCCAGCCTGGGATACAGGATGAGACCCAGTCTCAAAACAACAGCAACAACACAGTCGGCAATGTGGCCTCAGCAGGTCAAGGCACTCGCTGTCAAGACTAACCACACGTGTTGATCCCTGAGACCCACATGTTGGAAGGAGGGAGCTGACTCCGCAAGCTGACCTCTGACCTCTGCATGCTACCTTCTCCCCACACTATCTGAAGAGTAAACAGCAAGCCAAGTGCATGCCTATGATCCCAGCGCTTGGGAAACAGAAGCAATGGATCACAGGTTCAAGGTTACTCATATTTGGCTATATAGTGAGTCCAAGGATAACCGAGCTACCTCCATGTCAAATAAAAGCAAAAAACAAGGACATGCAGTGTCCCTGGCTGGCTCCCCAGGGCCCTGCCTTGGCCAGCCCATAGTGTACTGCCCCCTGTCCCCTCCCCCACAGCCCTCCAGCTTCAGGAAGCTTTATTGTAAATTCATTCTGCAGACATAGTCCTGGGCTGCCAGGCCCTCAAGCTTTGTGAGGAAACGCAGGTGTCCATGCTTTGCATGGAACCTCTTGGTAGTCAGAGCTGGCAATTAGGCAAAAAAAAAAAAAAAAAAAAAAAAAAAAAAAAAAAAACCTGCGGGCCAAAAGATAAAGCACAGCTGAGGACAGCTGTTGGCGCCCTGCAGCCTAGGTCTGGCATCTGGGAGCATCTGGGAGCAGGGATGCTCCTAGTGATGAGGCACAAGGGAGGGCTTCCTGGAGGAGGAGAGGAGGAGGAGGAGGCCAGACCCGGTAAGTTGGGTGGTCCTCAGGCCATGCTAGGGGACACAGCAGGCCCAGTCCAATAAGAAGAGGCCCAGCAGGTCAGACAAGATTCTCCCAGGAGCCCCTGGGGGTCAGAGCACCCTGGCTGCTTCCTGTCCCTCCACACAGTGTCTTCCCTGTCCTTGGGCCCTCTGTGATCGTGGTGTTGGGGTTTCTCCCCGAAGAGCTACGTCCCTGACAGGGTCCATCAGCCCGCTGCAGGAAGGGGACACAAGGTCATATGGGGCCAGCACACTGCCCACCGCACATGGCTGACACACTCCTCAGGCCCCTGGCTGTCAGGACAACATGCCACAAGCAGTACAAGGCTGGGAATTGGAGCCCGAGTGCTGTGGCTGCATGACACTGACTAAGCAGCCTACCACAGGGACAGGGGCTACAACCAAGCATGTGACATGGCGGTGCACGTTGACACTGGACAGGACTGACTCACAGCCCAAACCAGCCTCCCAGATGAAGATTTCCATAAGATGTTTGAGTTCCTGTGCCTTCCTTTCTCTGCCTGTGAAATGGGTCAAAGGGACACCATGGGTGCCTAGAAAGTGTGGGGCTTGAAGCAGGGTTGAGAAGCAACAGGGTTATTAAAATGTCTAAATAACGGCACACCGACGGGGTGCCCAGCCACATGCCTATTGTCCCAGTACTCTGGTGGTGGAGGCGGGGGGATTGAGAGTTCCAAGCTAGCTCACTAGATAGTGAGACCCTGTGTCAAATAAATAAGCAAATTAATTAATTAGCTAGCGAGCGATCATGATCACCTGCAATCCCAGCACTAGGGAGGTGGAGACAGGAAGATCAGAGTTCAAGGCCAGCCTTGGCTACACGGAAAGTTTAAGAGCTTCTTGAGCTACAAGGGACCTTCATTCAAAAAAGTCGAAAGAAGCCAGGTGTGGTGGCGTACACCTTTAGTCCCAGCACTCCGGAGGCAGAGGCAGGTGGATCTCTGTGAGCTCGAGACCAGCCTGGTCTACAAAGTGAGTTCCAGGACAGCCAGGGCTACACAGAGAGACCCTGTCTTGAAGAAAAAAAAAAAAAAAAAAAAAAAAGGAACAAACAAACGCCAAAAAGAGGGAGGGAGGGAGGGAGGGAGGGAGGGAGGGAGGGAGGGAAGGAGGGAGGGAGGGAGGGAGAAAAGATGGGAAAGGTATACCATCATTTCCATCCACAGTGAGGCCTGAGAGATACTGGAGGTGGCAGTGTGAACGTGTATTCAACTGCTTGCTGATGTGGGAACGGCAAGCAGAAACACGGACAGTGGACCGGTAAGTGATCACACCCACATCTCTTCACTGTCCACCGAAAAAAACAAAAGAAGTCCCAGAGTCCAGTAGCCATGTACACCCTGAGCATTCCAGACCTCGGTGGCTCCCCTGTTTTTTTGCTAGAAGGATCTGGGCTCTCGGCAGCACTGGCTGATTTTGGGACTATAGGGAAGCTGTTCCAGGGGCCAAGAACCTCAGAGCCCTAGAAAGTAAGGACAGGTTCAAAAAAGACCTCACCAGCAGTATCCATTGAGGAGCCCAGGAGCCAGGGCTCACAAGGCTCCAAAAGAGAGTGACATGAGTCACAGGATAAGTCAGATGGCACCAGGCGGGGCAGTGAGGGTGTTCCAGGTTCCCTGCTTGGCACCACAAAGAGAAGGGAAAGCAGCATTGGGTTCTGACCAATAATGTGTGAGTCCGTGCTAACATAAATAAGAGATTGGATGGATGGATGGATGGATGACGGATGGACAAACGGACAGACAGAGAAGCATAGACGAGCCTCTCAGGCAGAACCCCAAGACCCCAGATATGCTGGTGACTCCCTGAGAGCATTCACAGTCTAGACAAACAGGGACCAAACAGTGGGGGCCTGGGATAGGTGGGCCGTCAGTGTTGACAGTCCCTGCTGACTACTCCTGACACCATGGTCAAAGTGGCACTAAGATTTTCCTTCCGAAACCTAAAAGCCTGCAGAACCACACACCAACAGTGACAGAACTCCAAAGCTCCACAAAATAGCTGGCCGGACCCTCCAAAGCGTCAGGATAGGGGGCTGGAGAGGTGGCCCAGAGGTTAAGAGCACTGGCTGCTCTTCCAGAGAACCCAGCATCCACAGGATGGTTCACAGTCATCTGTAACTTCAGTTCCGGGGATCTGACATCCTCTTGTGCTGCAAGCACTGGGCACGTACATGGTGCAGGCTAAACACCCATGTACATACATTAAAAAAAAAAAAAAGGCAAGTCTAAGAAACTGCCCCACACAAGGAGTCTGAAGGGATGAGGTACTAAATGTGGGTAGGACTCTGGACCAGCAAGGGGTCATTACTTACAAGCCAGGGACATCTGAGTCGGCCATGGACATTGGCTCATGTCACACACTAAGATAAGAAAGAAGTCAACAGAACGGGAAGCTCAGAATAGAGGCATCCATCCACTAAGAGAAGGGCTGGTGGGGGGAGATGAGAGTAAGCCCCCGGGTGTATCTTTTCCATTTCTCTTTCTGGTCCCACCCCGGGTGGAGTCTCCTGAGCCAGACCGGTCCCCGCACGTTCCCCCTGGCCATGAGGACAGCAGACACTGTGTGGGAGGAAGGAGCAAGGGGAAGCATACAGCAAGACACCCAATTCTCAGAAAGTCTGGGTTAGGAGTCAGAGGACCTGGGTTCAAGTCCCACATCTTCCTCTAGCTGAGTGTCACCTTTGGCCACTCACTTCCCCTCCTCACAAGTCAGTGGCTGAGGCAGCTGAAGTTGGGCCCCTCCCCCAGCCAGCCGGGCTCCACAGCAGGGGTAAGGCGGACACTGTCACCTCCTACTTCCAGAGGACAGCTGTGGAGTGTCTGCCATGAGCGATTCTCAAAGTTCCCTCTCCAAGGCTTTGTGCTCACACGGCCATTCCTAACTTTGGTCTTTGCATCTAATAATTACCCTTGAAGTGAGATTCAGATGAAGACATGGGGACCCACTACCTCCCTCCAGGCCCTCTCCACTACCTCCCTCCCCCCAGGGCCTCTCCACTTTGCTGTCCTGTCACAGCGTGTACCCCACTGCTCCTTGAACCTCCAGCTCTTTCCTGCCCCAGGACCTTTACCTCTGCTTCTCTTTCCACCTTCCACAGCATTCTTTCAGGTCCTTCATCCAACAGGCAGCTTGGCCTCCCCATGGAGGACATCACACCCTCCCTACACGTCTGCTGTGTCTTCTTGCAGCCCGTGCAGGGTCAAAATCAGGTTGCTTCCTCCTGTCTTGGTGCCGCCCTCCCAGCACACTGCAGCCAGGTACATGGGCAGTCAGTCAGTAAAGGAACGGCTGTGTCCCTGCAGTCACGGGCTCTGCAGCGGGCCCTGCGGGGACCAAGTGTGTTCTGTGCTGTGCCTGGCTGTATATAGGTCCATCCTTCAATGTTGGTCCATCCCTGCCTGGCCTCCCATCCCCTTTTTACATCAAGAACACCAAGACTACCGTGAGCGGTCCCTAAATGCCCAGAGACTTTGGTTGGCTCCTTCTACCCAAGAGAAGACGTGGGTAGGAGCCAAGCCCACTGTCCTGGGCACCTCTGTCCCAGGCACATCTTCGCCACGACACCTGGAGAAGCCCTGCGGCTGGCATGGGAGCCACCTCGGAGCAGCAGCCTGGTGCCAGTTAGGGCCAGAAGCCTGTGTGGGGAGCAGAGCCCAGACTGGTCCAGAGAGGGGCAAACTGGTCCCTTGTTCCATGTGAGTACCAGGCACTCCAGCAGGCTGAACCTCATCTCCCGTCCTCATACAGCAGAGGAGCCGTGGAGGCTGCAACAGGCTCTTTCTTCCCGACCTGCCATCTTCACCCCATTTCCTAGGTCTGAATACTGACGCCCGGGCAATGAACATCCATCTACACAAGGCTGAGATGGTGCAGGTGGGTCTGACCCAGGAAGGCAAATGGGTGGTGCTCTTTGAGTGCCAGTGGGCTTCTGTGGGCACCCTGCCCCTGCCACCGGCACACCCAGGCAGTGCCCTCAGACTCACAGATCCATGCACCTACTGCCTCTGAGCCTGTTTCTGAGCATGTGGCACTCCTGGGCCCTATCCCCACCCCCACAGATCGGGCTGACTCAGTTCAGACCCAGGTTTTCCATCTGCGCAGTGGCCTAAGGGCCCCAGACCCAGCTGTCTGCTGGAGGCGGAGGTCCAGGCCCCACATTTCTCCCAGCATCCCAAGTGGCAAGCAGGGCAGCACCAACCCAGCCAGGGGCAATAGACATGAGCAGGGACAGGGTCCCTGGGGGGCGGGGTGTAAAGCTAGTTCTGAAGGCTCTAGTCTAATTCCTCACCTCTTCTAAGCTGCCAGGGCCCCAGCTCCATGGTCCCCCAAGTGGGCAGGGCAGCTAAACCAGTCAGTCTTGAACAAGGTTGCTCCCTGAACATTGACAAGCTGTGTGTCCCCAGGCAAGCCTCTTAACCTCTCTGGGCCTCATCTCTCTTCAGGGAGTTCATTGTGCCTCCCACTCAGGGGGTTGGTGAGAGTCCAGCCCAGTGCCTCATACCTGGCAGGGCCACCAAATCAAATGGTTACCTATCATACGTGAGGTGTACTCTGGGAGGAGAGAAGAGAGAGAAGACTGAAGAAGATGGGGTCCCCGAGTGCTAGGGAAGCCCCCAGTCCACCACCCACCTGTAGAGGAGGGCATGCCCAGCCAGGCCCTGACTGTGGGTGGGAACCTGGCATTGAAAGGACACAGCCCAGGCGAGTGACAAGCATGTCTGCTGTCTCCCTGAGTCTCAACCCAGTGTCTGCCCTCAGAGAGAGACCCCCTCCTCACTCTCCCCTCATCTGCCTCTCACCCGGCAACCACTTCCATCAGCCACCACTCCGGGACAAACCTCGTTAGTTATGTGTCTCTGCTGCCAAGCCTCCGGGCGACAAGAACAATGTCTGCCCTGTTCCCCCACTGCATCCCCAGAATCCAGCATGGCACCTAGCGCCCTACAGAGGTGACTCCATCTCCCTGTGTCTCAGCTTCCCCATGTGTGAAAGGCACAACATAGCCGCACCCACCCCCTTGGGATTGCTTCAAAGACCCAGTGAGCTGCTCTCTGGAAGGTGTGGAGAATGGCCTAAGAGCCAGAGTTAATATTCTCGAGGCCCCTGAATAGCTCACAATGGTCTGTAAAAAAAAAAAAAAAAAACAATGAGTAGACGCGACTTTGCGGAGCCGCTGACGGTCACAAGGCGGTAGAGTAGGGGTTGCATAAGGTGTTGGTGTCCCCACTTCATTTATTTATTTATTTATTTATTTGTTTGTTTGTTTGTTTGTTTGTTTATTTTCCTATTCCCAACAGTATACCCTGATAAATTCTCAACCCACAGACAGCCAACAAAAGGCGTACCACGCCCCTCAGCCCTGGAATGAGTGCTTAGCCCGAACTGCTGTCTCTCGCTGAGGAGAGAGAGATGGTCATGAGACTTTAATTTTCCTGTCTTTAATTTTCTGATCCACGTGGGAGCAACTCCAGCTGCTGTGACTATGTTCTTAAACCTGACTCAATGGAGATAGAATTCTCTGGAACTAATTGTGTGATTCTGTGTGTGTGTGTGTGTGTGTGTGTGTGTGTGTGTGTGTGTGTGTGTACAAAGTCAGTATAAGCCCTTCCACCTTGTTAGGGACAAGGTCCCCTGTTGCTCCAGCTGCTTACCCCAGGTTAGCTGCACACCAGCTTCCAGAGTTCTCCTGCAGGAGCACAGGGATTATAGGCATTCTCGCCACACATCTGGCTTTGACCTGGGTTCTGAGGATTTGAACTCAGGTCTTTGTGAATGCACAACAAGCATTTTACCCACTGGGCCATCTCCCACAATCTGGAACCAATAGCCCAGTGACTCTCCAGACCTGAGCATCCCTGAGCCCTAAGGGAGCTAGGATCTTGAGACATCCTCAGCCTCCGGTTTGGAAGGTCTGCCTCTTGGGTTGTAGGTCTCATAATCTGGGGTTCCTGGCACTAGGCCCCTGGCTCAGCAAACCTTCAAGGCCTGGATCTGTGGCTCTGCAGGTCCAGACATCGCCATCTACCAATCCAGACCTCTGAGCCCTCCTTCCCAGAAGCTGACGGCTGGAACCGGAAAGGGGAAAACCCAGCCAGTCCCACATTCCTGTCAGCGCCAAGCCGGGCAGGTGTCAAACAGCAGAGCCCCGGCACACGCTCCAGAGTGACACCAAAGCTGGCCATTCCTGGGGTGCTCAGGCCCATCTCTGGCCAGAGGGTGAGGGGCAGACCTGCCGCCCCCGCCCTGCCCATGGAGCAATCTCATGAGTCACCCCCACCTCATGACCCGCCTGCCTGAGCCGCGTGGAGGCCTGTAATTACAGCCGCTGCCTCCTCCCAGGCAGGGTCTTATCAGCCCATCACCGGGGCAGGTAGGGAGGAGGGTGCCTGGAGGTGCTCGGCCACAACCACTTCTGGCCTCCCTGGCACGGGATGGGGGCAGGCCTTGGCAGGGCACAGGTGCAGCCAGCTCCAGGTGGGCTTTTGGCTTCCTCAGAGCTCCCTTTCCACCCAAAACGGAGTCCCACCGTTCCTGGTCTCTTCTAAGTTGCGTTTCCACGATCGTCCCAGGGCCCGGCCCGGGTACCGCAGGGGCCCGAAGGCCTGGTGCAGCAAGAGTTGGAGCTGTCAATCAAACCTGGCAACAGAAACAAAGAAGGGATGCTGGCGGGAAATGGGGCACAGAAAGTTCTAGAAGAGAGGAGGAGCAGCCACAGCAAGGCCCCTTTACTACCTCTGACCCCGGAGGAGAGGACTCTGCTCCCGTTCCAAATGAGGGTGACTGAGACGTGAGGCTTCTGGGCAGCTGAGGGCCCTGGAGGGGTAGGAGGGTTGTACACTGCTCGGGAAGAGGTATGCTTTCCCAGCTCGGAGGAATCAGCTGCCACTAGCAACGAAAACCTCAGGCTATGACGGCACACAGGTGAGGAAGGAGTGTCCAGTTACTCTCAGACCTGCGGGTTCAAACCTCAGCCAGACCCTTCTGTGCCTCAGTTTCTCCAGCTGGAGACAGCAGGTGCCAGACTCTTCTGGGTCCTGTGAGGATGCAGTGGAGGAAGAGGACAAACAAAGGCTCTTTTGCCTCCTCCTGGCGTTGGCGGGTCCCTCCTTCCCGGGAGCAGGGCAGGTGGGAGGCTAGGTGTGTCTCAGCTCAGGGAGGACTCCATCACCTCCACCACCCACACACGCCTTGGGGAAGCTGCAGCTGGTCCCCAGGCTCATCTGCCCCGGCCAAGTCCTTAGGATGAGTGCCCCCAGCCCCACATCTCCAAAGCCAGCCCAGCTCAAGGCCTGGATGCAGAGAGATTGATGATAATTCCCTCCCTCAGAGCCTTCCCTCCCCCAGACCTGCTCGACCAGTCTCCCTAAGGTGCAGGAAAGCTGACACCTGAACCCACTATTATTCCCTCCCTTGAGAGGAGAGGAGGGAACATGGCTATGTCAGGCATTGGGGAGAGGTACTATGTATGGCCCACAGGGCCTTTCAATCCCCAGTTTGTGGACCCAGCATTCAAGCTCCTTGAGTCAAGGGTTCTGTGTCCCTCTCCCGATGGCAGAGTGGAGGGTGAGGGAGGCGTCTTGAATGAGTGTGGAGTATGAGTCTAACTCAAGGTCTGGATTTGCGCCTGCCTCTGCCTCTCACTTGCTGTGTGACCTTGGACAAGTCACTCTGCCTTTCTGACCTTCTATTGTCCTGTCTGCCAGGCAGACTGGTGGGTTATAGAATTGCAGTTGGTAGGTTTGAAAGTCCCAGCCAGGGCCCCACAGGAACACACTAGGATCCATTTCTCCGGGGCCAGGGCTGATCACACCCATTCCCTTTAGGAGCCCCGTGGACTGGGTCCGAGTACCAACCACAGACCTTGAGGTTTGGAGGCCTCAAGACCTACTCCCAGCTGTGACCAGACCCAAAACTCAGCAGCAGGTACTGGTCAGGGTCTGCCTCCAGCCTGAGGAGACATCCTGATCCATGCCTCACCCAGGAAAGCCTCTCTTCAGCACCCCCTGGTACTACATGTGGTTCCCTTCTCATTTTAACCAAAAACAGAGCATGATGACCCCTTCAGACAGGGGAACATTGAGAATGTTCTCAGGCCATTGCTGGAGGGAAAGATTGCACAGGTCTCAATGCGCTGGTTCAGGATTGCCTATCCCTCTAGTGAAGCGTGTGACTGGATGTTTAAAAAGGAAATGGTGGCCCAGGGCAGAGTGGGGCAGGGGACTCTGTAGGACTCTAGTCTGCCCTCACTCATGAAGGGGTGTGCTTGTTGTCAGGCAAGAGGGAGGCCCCTGGTGCTGATGTTGATGTACATGGACTCTGGGCAACACAGCCTCTGGGGTATGGGAACTTGTGGAATATGTAGCTTCACCTCACAGGAACTCTTTAAAATAGCCAAGAAGCCAGACGTTGTAGTCCTACCCTCTGAGCACTCTTGAGATGGGGGCTGAAGAATCAAGAGTTCAAAGCCAGCCTTTGCTACATAGAGAGTTCTAGGCCATCCTGGGCTACATGAAACCATTTCAAAATAAATAATAAACCAAGCCAGGCGGTGGTGGCGCACACTTTTAATCCCAGCACTTGGGAGGCAGAGCCAGGAGGATCTCTGTGATTTCGAGGCCAGCCTGGTCTACAGAGCGAGACCCAGGACAGACACCAAAACTACACAGAGAGCCGGGTGGTGGTGGCGCACGCCTTTAATCCCAGCACTCGGGAGGCAGAGCCAGGCGGATCTCTGTGAGTTCGAGGCCAGCCTGGGCTACCAAGTGAGTTCCAGGAGAGGCGCAAAGCTACACAGAGAAACCCTGTCTCGAAAAACCAAAAAAAAAAAAAAAAACTACACAGAGAAACCCTGTCTCAAATAATAATAATAATAATAATAATAATAATAATAATAATAATTAACAATAATAATAATAATAAACCAACAAAGCAAAGGTTTGGTGTGCCAAAGGTTCCACATTCTAAACTTCAGGTCCCACTGGATGCGTGAGACTCCTCCCCAGCAACTGAGTCCTACTGACTTTACCAGACAGCTAATGCCTGCTGGAGTATCTCAGGATGGGCTTGGGCCAAGTAAGATGACACAGAAAGATGTCTCCAGAGCCACAAGAGAGGTGCAGGGTCCTGTCTAACAACCCTTCTCAAGGTCCTGTGTGGCCCTGAATCGTGGTGGGAGGTGGACATGGTGACAGGGCGTGTCTCTGCCACACAAGTCCCATCGGTGGCGAGGGCAGAGTCAGCTTCCCAGGACACAGAGCCGTGACTCAGGGCCATGGAAAGGATCAAGCCCAGGTGGCAGCTGGCAGGCCACCAGCACACCCACACCCTCCCCAAACTTGAACCCCAGCAGAGCCTCTGCAGTCTGCATAAGGCTCCGGCTGTCCCCACAGTCATGTGAGGAGGTTCAGGCTCTGGTATGAGTTTGACCCAAGTTTGAATCCTGACTCTGCCACTCAACAACTGATGAGCCAGAGAACTAGAGCCTCAGTTTCCCCATCAGTACCAAGATACAGCCAGCCTATTCATCCCCTCATGGGATAGGTATGAAGATACCCGGAGTTCACCTGAGTGAGGCCACTCAGAACAGTGGTGCCCAGAGAGGGGGTCATAGTGCACAGTGCCTCAAGGGGCAGCTCAGAAGCCTCAGCTTCAGCCACTGAGAGATGTCATGCCTTTGCCAAGACTTCACATTAGTGTATTTCCATGTCTGGTCCCTAAGCTAGACCCAGGACAGCATAGGTCAGGGGCTTGTAGCACAGAGCCTCTCAAAGGCCTGGTCTGAACTGGGATTGATAATAATGTCATCTTGCAGCCCTCAGTTCTGAATGTGGAGTCTCATGTTCCACTGTGCATGTGGTCTTGTAAGTTCTGCAGTTGTCCTGGCAGAGTCCATGGCTAATATGTGACGATGGATGGTGGATGGATGGATGGATGGATGAATGGATGGATGGATGGATGGATGGATAGATGGGAGGTTGGATGGATGGGAAGATGAATGGATGGATAGATGGATGGATAGATGGATGGATGGATAGATGGATGGATGGATGGATGGATGGATGGATGGATGGATGGGAGGTTGGATGGATGGGAAGATGGATGGATGGATGGATGGATGGATGGATAGATAGATGGGAGGTTAGATGGATGGGAAGATGGATGGATGGATGGATGGATGGATAGATGGGAGGTTAGATGGATGGGAAGATGGATGGATGGATGGATGGATGGATGGATGGATGGATGGATGGATGGATGGATAAGAGGATGGATGGATGGATGGATGGATGGATGGATATATAGATAAGTGTATGGCTACCACTCAGTCGTCCCATGGGTCCAATCAGTCATGAGCTCTTAAATTCCTTTTACAGTCAGGGAAACTAAAGCTTATGAGTAAACAGACTCTCCCAAACTATTCAAGCAGGGCCTCATATAAGGCTTGCTGGGCCCAAAGCCCCTGTCCTCAAGCCTCCTGAACCAAATGGGTGGCTTGTCTGTGCTGGAGCTCTAGGACCCAAGCCAACAGTAAGCTCCACCCTCCCACCTCACTGTTTTCCTGGCCTTTTCTGTGCCAGGGGAAACTGAGGCCAGGAGCAGGGTGGGGGCTGTCTCAGCTTGGCAAGGGTGCCTGCCCGGGAGGCGGCCTGGCCAGGTGCCCAGGCAGGGGCGGGACTTTGTGAATTGCTCCTCAGTCGGCCGACCACAAGCGGGTTGGGTGAAAGGCGGCTGGGCTGCTTCCCACCCGCTTCCCCGCCAACGTGGGCCCAAACAATGGGCCTTTGTGCCCTGCGTGGGTGTGTTGTCAAGGTGCAAGCTCTGGCCCTGTGCCCCAGCCTCAGCCTCCTTCAGGGTATGGAGGGGTGGCCAAGGAGGCCTAAGGGGCCAGGACAGCCAGCAAACAGGGAGCCAGCCCCCCTGAGCCTCCCACACAGATGAAGCCAGAGCCCAGAGTGGGCACTATGGGCATCCAGGCCACACAGCACTTGAATGTCTGGAGCAGCTTGGTAACCTGGGACACTAGGCCCCCTAGTATCCCCAGGTCCCTCCCCGCTGAAATCTGACAGTAGTTCATCACTAGAACATTCTCTTTTCTCAACTGAAACCCCCTTTTGGGGTTCAGTACAAAGCCCGCATCTCTGGGAGGCCCCTCTCATGACTGAATCTCCTTGCTGGAAGCTGCCTCACACAGCACCCCTGACCAAGCACCAACCCCCCAGCGACCTGAGCCCTGCGGGAGGATACCTGGATGGGAGACCCTGCCACTAGCCTGCATTCCTGGAGGAAGCCAAGGCTCCTAGGAGCCGGGAAGGGGAACCAAGATCCCCCAACAGCTACAGCTCTGCCCTGTGCCCAGACTCCATGGAAGTGTCGTGACTCCGACTCCGACCTGTGTGGATGCCGCAGAAGGAGACTCGGGGCACAGCTGTGTCTAAACAAGGTGTCCAGCCACCTCGGGAATGTGGTCAGAACTACAGAAACCACACATGCACTTCTCTTCCATCTAACAGTCTCTGCCTTGCACTAGCCTAAGAGAAAAGGCTTCCGGAGTCTACCTGAAGGAGTGTGCTAGAATATTCTAGCACCACACAGAGAGAGGGGCAAATCAAACCTAGGGTCCATTTAATCAATGGAGTACTACACAGCAATGAGGAGACACAACTCCTAAGGAGACCTCGAGGGATAATGTTAGGCGGACACATTAGGTACAAAGGAGCACATCTTGGATGTCACTTGAGGGCCACCTCTGGGGGTGATTAGCCTTCAAACTCTGTTGTAATTCTAAAGCATTTTATGAAAAATCCAAACCAAAAGCAAGAACCATTTCCAGGACTCCAGATCACACAATGGCTCCTTACAGCTTTCCAGCTAAGACCCGCCCTCCTCCGGCCCTGTCAGGGCCTCCTCCTGGCCTCAACCTGTCTTTCCAGCCTCCCCACCAGCCGGGCTGGTCTCTTCACTCTTCCCAAACACACCTCGAACATTCCCGTGTCCACGCCTTCCCTCCCACCTGGATGCCCTTCCTCCTGTTCCTGTCCTCCTCCGTGCCCGGCACGATGCCCAGTGCTGCAGGCTGTTAACTCCTGCGATCAGGAGCTCACCGCAGGAAAACCAGGGCAACGCTCTCAGCCTCAAAGCCACCCCGCGCGGCCCCAAGTACCTAGACTGTCACTGCTGTGCACATGGCTCCACACCCCAGCCGTGCCCCTGGCCCATCAGCCTTGACGTACCAGCCTACCCCTGGAGAAGTCCCCAGAAGTCCCCGCTCGTCTCTCAGGGTGGGTCTGTGTCTTTCCCATTTTACGTTGGGGCGAGCCAAGGCTCAGGGAAGGCTAGGGACTTACTTCAGGCACCCAGTCAAGACTGTCTTATTCCAAAATCTTTCTCTCTGACCGCTTCCAGTCCGAGCTGGCACCCAAGCTCCTTCCCACTCCCAGGCCTTTGCGTATGCTGTTCCCTCTGCCTGGTGTATTCTTATCCCGAGAGTCCTGGGCCCAGCTCCTTCCTGTGGTTTTGGTTTCTGGATTCAGGCCGAAGCCCTACTTCCACTCTAGGATAAAGGAGACCTCCATCTTTGTCACAGAGCCAAGCGGATCTTGCTGTAGTGACAGAACTGTACCCATCACGGCTGCTGGCTTGCTTCTGTCGCACACACCCCACAGTGGGGATTGTCTCTTCAACTGCTGTGACCCTGGGCCGGCATCACAGGTGCTTGGAAAGTTAGGCGGAGGAGAGCAGATCTCTAAAGGTGCCTATCCAGGGATGGCCGATGGGGACACAGTTCAAAGGGAGCCTGTGGTTCAGGGAAGATCTCTGCTGAGTCATCAGCAATGTCCAGGTCAGAGGCAACCCTAGACTCAAAGATATGGGAGAGGACAACACGGACCGTCTCCCACCCAGCAGGTGGAAGAGTTTGCACCCTCTGTCCCCGAAACACCAGTGCTCTGCAGTGGACGTGATGGAGTTGGCCGTGTGGCCGACCAGCCGGTGCTGTGATCCATCCTTCACTCAGTCTGTACACTCAGGGCCATGTTCCCAAGCTCAGCTATTCTGGGTCAGAAAGCTCCTGGTGGTGGTGTACATCTTTAATCCCAGCACTCGGGAGGCAGAGGCAGGCGGATCTCTGTGAGTTCAAGGCCAGCCTGGTCTACAGAGTGAGATCCAGGACAGGCACCAAAGCTACACAGAGAAACCCTGTCTCGAAAAAAAAAAAAAGAAAGAAAGAAAGAAAGAAAGAAAGAAAGAAAGAAAGAAAAGAAAAGAAAGAAAAAAAAGAAAAAGAAAAAAGAAAGCTCGTACTCACCCACAGCATTGAGATACAAACAAGAGAGACACTGGGCTGAGGGGAAAGGCCAACACGGGGCGCCTGGACCAGAGCAGAGGGAAACGTGGAGGGCCACATGGAGTGTGGGGTGGGGTGGGGGGAACAGAAGGAATCACAGCAACAGACACGAAGAGAAGAATCCAAGACAGAGGTCACACCCAGCATGCGCCTCGATGCCGTGAGGCGGCCGCTGAGTGATTTCTAGGCCACCCTGAGCAAAGTTCTGTGAGCACTGAGACTTGACAAGAGCACTGCTCATCCCTCTCCAGCCCAGAGAGGTCGCGCAGCCCAGTCTGACACACAGCAAGCCCCTGGCGACACAGGTCATACTCAAGGTTACTCCAGCAGGGTGAGGGGAGGATGCTGTCTGGATTCGTGTTAACAGCAGGCTAGGCTCAGTTTCTGAAGATTTGTTTAAAATGTAGGTCCTGAACAGGCAAGACGGTTCAGTGGGTAAAGGTGCCCCAAACCTTGCCACCAAACCTGGTGACCTGAGTTCAATCCCCAGAATCCCTACGGTGGAAAGAGAGTAAGCTATCCCCTGGCCTGCACAGACATACTGTGGGTTGTGTGCACACGTACACACACACACACACACACACACACACACACACACACACTAAACTGTAATTTTTAAGTGAAATAGACTAGAAAGCCGGTCCTGAATCCATGGGGCTGCGGGAGTGATACTGCTGGCATGGAATATCGAGGGACAGGCCAAGACTGCCTGAAAGCCCTCTGCCCACGGCCACCTCCAGCCCCACTGCCTTGCAGCCACGGCGGCCCCTCAAGTTCAGCTTTCTCTCCTTGCTACTTCATGGGGACATCAGGAAGTTCCCGTAAGCTGACTGTCCTGTGCACAAACACAGTCACACAGAGTTGCCCGTACAGCATCGCTTATGGGAACGATGAACAGATCTGCTGAAGCCGCCACCATAGTAAACCGCACATGCACAGGGTCCAGGCTGCGACTCGACTCTCCATGGCTGAGCACAGCCCAAGATACACTTGACTTTTGACCCAGCCGGGCGGCTTCTAGGAACTCAGTGGGAAGCCACTGAGGCCACAGGGCACAGGGCACATGGCTGTGGTGTAACATGCATGACAGCAGCCCACTAGCCTGGGTCTCCACATACAGGGAACTGGAGAGCTGAATCATGGTCTCCACCACAGGACCATGCCACTCCAGAGGGAAGGAGCTACAGGAAGCACCCAGGTCTGCGGCTGGGTGCAAACCACCACAGTCTCCTGATAGCATCAGAAACCCAAAAGCAGAAAGATGTGTGTAGCCTGAGTCCTTCTAGAAAGCATCACAGGAAAGGGTTCCAGGGAGATGCGGGGCAGGGACACACGGAGGGATGCCAAAGACAAGGGCTGGTGAAGCTGGAACTTTCCCCTGGTGGGCAGCTGGGGGCACAGAGTGTGGACTAGAGTCTCAGGGCATATGTCCACCCACATAGGCAAAGGGGGAAATGTCTGCTGTGGCTGTCACCAAACTACAAGAGACAGAATGACCACCACTGACCACTCCATCATAGCTCATTCTGTCTGTTTTGTTTTGTTTTGTTTTGTTTTGTTTTGTTTTGTTCAAAACAGGGTGTCTCTGTGGAACCCTGACTGTCCTGGAACTTGCTCTGTAGACCAGGCTGGCCTTGAACTCACAGAGATCTGCCTGCCTCTGCCTCCTGAAGGCTGGGATTAAAGGCATGCGCCGCCACCGCAGCCGCTGCCGCCGCTGCTGCCGCCGCCGCCGCCGCCGCCGCCGCCGCCGCCACCACCCCCCAGCAGCTTGTTCAATCTTCATAGCAATGAGCAGGGTACATTACTCCGATTTCACAGAAGGAAAATCGAGGCACTATAGATGACATCACCTGCCCTAGGTCTCACAGCCAGTAAGTGCAAGCCGGGATTTGAACTCACCCTTGGGCACCTGGTTGAGTGGCTTCTACTGTGTGCTTTGAGGTTCTCCGCACAATTACAGCCACGTCTCCTCCTCCTCTCTTTGTCCTGTGTCTGGCTGTCTCCACCTCCCCTCTTCCCTCTGCTCCTGTTCCCACTCACTTCTCTAAGCAACACTTTCAGAACAGCCCCTCAGGACACTCCATGCCCTGGATCTGTAGCCCCTTCCTCAACATTCCTGTCTCCTGTAATCCCCTTTACAGGCCCTGGTTAAGAGGAACTCCAGAGTAATTTTAAAACAGCATGTTCTTTAACCCCACCAGACCAGAAAATGTTCCAGAACAAAGGACACCCAGGAAGCTTTTGCCACCCAGTGCAGGGCATGATCCAGACTGGACCCTGGACCAGAAAAATAAAACTAATAATAAACAAAGAACAATTATAAGGGACATTTGACAATCCCAGTCATTTGAGTGAGGGCTAACAGTAGACGAAATGGAGCCAATATTGCGATTCTCAGGCAAGAGCAAGGCTTCATGGGGTACAGGACACCTGGGTCCTTCAGAGATAGACGTGGAGGGTTCAAGGCAGAAAGCAAGGATGTCTACAGATGGGAGAGAGAGAGAACCTGAAGATGGGCACATGTGACCTCGAGGAAATGTGGTAAAGTGACATTACTGGTCTGTGGCAGGGTTCTCACTTCCCTGTAAGTCTGAGGTAAGTCTGAGCTCCCTTGGAATGAAAGGCCGGGGGCTGGCAGAGGAGAGATGTGGTGCCAAGAGCACTGGGGACTTGGTGGAATGAAGGAAGGATTGTGCTTCTTGGCCCTAGTGGTGTTTACACAACTGTTAAGTGTGTCGAGTGTCACGGAACTGTCCACCAAATGCAGGGGATGCCACAGCGTATCAGCTGCAAACCCATCAGAAGGAGATCAGGAACAACGGTGAGCAGATAAAGCCCAGATGTCCACAGGTGCCCTGGGATCAGCTCCGCCCTGCCTATCCACCACAGACCCCAGGTTCGGGGCCCCTGTCCTCCAGGCCCCAGGATACAGCCGCCCTGGAAACATCCTCTGCAGCCTCCCAGGCTTCAAAGTGTCCCCAGGGCCTACACGGATTCTTCTTCCTTGGGCCCGCAGGGAAGCAGGTGTGAGCTTTCACGAGCAGTTACAGCCTCAGCAGGGACACAGATCCAAAGGAGCCACCCCACCGTCAATACTCACCACAGGGACCTGAGGAGCACAGTCACTAACTCAAGGCAAGTGGAGCAGCTCCCTGGGACATTTAAGCTGCAAGGTCAGGATGGGCCCATGAAGCCTTTGTCGTTGCCAGGTGCAAACAAGCGTGGCACAGAGCACAATCCACCCAGAACCCGGACTCAGTGCTGTGGTCAGGAGTGTGACTCCCCACAGGGGGTGAGCATGGTGAGAAGTGAGCCTCCTCTCCTCCGTGTCCATATTGTCCCCTGTCCCTCTGGCATTCTTTCCTTAGGCTCAGCAATAGGGCAGGGAGCAGGGAACGGGAAAGGCTGGGGTCTTGGCAGCCCCCCCCCCAGGGGCCCAGAGCACACCTGGCTCAGGGCCATGACTCTGCCCAGCCCATGAAACTCACCTCACCCAGAACCTGTCTCAACTCCTCCAGCTCTCCTTGGCAGTGTGGAGCCTCATTAGCCGAGCCACAGCCGCCCACACTGCACCCGATTCGGCGAGTACCCGTAGTGGCGGCAACCCTGCCTCCCACCATGGCCCCACACCCACCCAAAGACCCCAGGTTCCTCACACAGGCACCCAGAGACCCACACAGGTGGGGCTCAGCTGAGAAGCAGGGCCCCACAGTGGAGTGGAGCCAGATTGCAGTCCCCTCCCAGGCAGGCCCACATGGGCCTGGTGGAGTTGTCCAACCTCCTTAATTAACCGGCAGTGATTAAGAGGCCACCTTCGAAGGGCCCTGGGGCTCCACGGAGGGCTGGGGGCCCAAAATTGGGGGCAGGGCCCCTTGGTCACACAAAAGATCCTGCCCCTCCTCCAGCTCACATCAGAAGGCTCAAGACCAAATAGCCACGTTTCTGCACCAGCAGGCCTTGCCTCTCCGTGCCTCAGTTTCCACGGGAGGCACCGGGAGGAAGGAGGGCAGGGTGGTGGAGAGGCGTGATTAATGACTGTTTGTGAGCAGGCCCTAGAGATGCTGCTGATAACCCGCCTGCCAGGCTGTTGCGCTGAGTCGGGAGTGTCTGAGCTGGTTAGCAGGGGATAAAAACACAGGAAGGATTTTTCACCAGCCCTGCCCAATGCCCTCCTGCCCCACAGAGGCTCCTCCTCAGGCAGGGAAACCAAGGAAAGAGGCCTGGGACACACCTGAGCTTGGGCGCTGTTTCTCGTCTGTACTTCAGTTCTTTCCTTTTTTTTTCTCTCTCCTTTTAATGGACCGTGGGAAATGCTCAAACACAAGTGCCAGTGAGACCTTCGGGTACGGTCCCCGAGTCGGGAGCCACAGTCTGCTCTTTTTGTTCGTTTGTTTTTGTTTTTGAAGACAGGGTTTCTCTGTGTAGCCCTGGCTGTCCTGGATCTCGCTCTATAGACCAGGCTAGCCTCAAACTCACAGAGATCCACCTGTCTCTGCCTCCCGAGTGCTGGGATGAAAAGCCTGCACCACCATGCCTGGCTCTGTCACCTCAGTTATTAATGCCCTCCATTCATCCCTCCTCTTACTAGTTTATTCATTCGACCACAAGCATATATTGAACACCTACTGTATACCATCATGGGATGATGCAGGAAACAAGACAGACTGCAGGAGCTCAGACTCCTGGGGGTCATCCAGCAAGTACCCCATATGACAAAAGCTGGTCATATGACAGGAAAGAATGGGAGACACTTTCACTCAGAAGCTCTGGGGGCCACCTGAAGAGGTGGGAGGACCAAAGAGACCAAAGGCTTAGCTGGAGCTGTCATGGGGAAGAGTATTCCAGGCAGAGGGAACTGCGTGTGCAAAGGGGTAGGAAACTCGGGGGTTAGAGGAGGCTGTAGAGACTGAAGAGGAAGCAGGTTGTCGCGGGGAGAGGGGAGGGCAAATTAGACCAAACCTCTGAGCGGCAACAAGAAGCCTGGATTGTTTCTTTGGGACCAAGGGCAGCCTGGGAGAACCCTGTGCAAGGGGTGGAGGCTGTGGGAAAATGGCAGACCCATTCCCAGCGTGCTGTGCACTGTTCAATTCTAATTTCTGTGGCTGGAGCTGGTGCAACTCCCTCAGACACCTGCCTAGCATAGAAAAGACCCTGTGTTCCAGCCCCAGACCAAAAATAAATAAATAAATTAAATAAAATAAACCAATGGGGGGGAAAAACAGATAAAAGCAATTCTAATAGCTAGCTAAAGAAGATGGCCGAACATGGCCACTGGCCTGTCTGTATTGACACTTCCTACTTGAGGTTCAAATCTCCTCCCCAGTGTGGCCAGGAGTCTCAGATTCCTACAGAAAAGCCAGTGGGGAGAGGTTCTGCCTCCACAGGGGGTCAGACCCCAACTCAGAGGTGTGGATGACTCAAGACCCTGTAGAGCCACCAAGGAAGACTATCCTATGCACTCACTGTGTAGGGGGAAGGGGGCACCACCAGAGGTACCTGCTAGGGGGCTTTGAGAGCACCCCACCGCCCCCAAGGCTACCAGGGCATCTGTGCCTGAATTCAGATTCTAGTTCTGCTCCTTGGGAGCTGTGTGCCTCGGGCAAATATCTCAGCCTCTCTGGGCCTCAGTTTCTTCATCTACAAAACAGGGTTGGTAATAATCCCTTCTTCCTGAGGTCACTGTGAAGGTTAAATTAGTCACTGGGTACCAGGCCAGTAAACAAGGCCTGGGCCACTGTGCCTGCCCAGCCCTGGCTGTTTTCAACGTTGCTTTTCCAAGCCTGTCTCCTGTCTGTCTCCAACACTCCCAGGGCTAAGCTTCATGGTACCCAGTGACCCATCTCAGTCCTGCATCCTTTCCAGCAGCCAGAGGGAGAGTTTTCCCATTTCTCCTTGTGGTAATAGCACAGTGGCTCCCTGCCATCTCCACCAGCCTCACGAGGATCTGATAAGTCCTCCAGCCACTACCGCTGTGCCCCCCTCCCTCACCAATCAACTGTGCACTGCAGCCCTGCTCACCCCGGTCCTAGGCTTCTGATCTCTACCCTGCTGTGTCTCTGCCCCTTTGCACATACCGACCTTCTGCAGGGCACCTTCCCTCCCACACCTGCCTACACCAGCTCTTCCTTCTGTGAGGGGCCATGGGGCTCCCCAGGGATGCTGACCTCTGCTCATCTGTACCCTAAGGTTCCCCATCTCAGCCACACAGGAACCCCAGAACCAGATTGGAAGCACGTATCTTTTTCTTTTTTTCAGTGTGTGTGTGTGTGTGTGTGTGTGTGTGTGTGTGTGTGTGTGTGTGTAAAAGCACTTGTGTGAAAGCCAGAGGGCAACTTGCAGGAGTCAGTTCTCTTCCTTCACGTAGGTCCCAAAGATGAAACCCAGGCGGCCAGGCTTGGTAGCGAGCGCCTCTTCCTACTGAGCCATCTTAGCCCAGAAGGCCCTCTTTTTTGCAAGGCCCCTGCAGGGGGTGTCTGGGGAGGCAGACAGGCAGTGGGGTGAATGGATGAGGTAAGTGAGCAGAGTTGTGAGTATAGCTGGGCTGAGCAGATGGGTGGAGCCATGCTGGGCCAAGTTGACAGGGTGGGCCCAAGTGAATGGAGCCAGCCAACTAACTGAAGGTGAACTGAGGCAAGGAGTGAGACAGCTTGAGGGCCTGAGCCAGGGTGAGCTAAGGTGAGGTCAGGAGCTGAGCTGAGGAGAATCCAGGACAGCACTCAGCTCAGAGGAGTGCATGGTAAGGGGACTACCCATGGCAGGGGCCTGAGCCATTCGGCACAGAAGGAACAATTCAGGGAGTGAATGTAGCAAGTGAGAGCGTAGCTTAGCAGCTAAAGTTGGTTGGGTTGAATCATGTTGAATGAAATCACATGAAAGCAAGGTTTTGTTTTGGGGTTTGGTTGTTTGGTTTGTTGGTGGGTGGGTATTTTGGCTGGTTGGTTGATGGGTTGGTTGGTTGTGGTTTTTTGGTTTTGTTTTGTTTTTTTCAGTCATTTGGTTATTTGGTTGGTTGGTTGGTTGGTTGACTGATTGGTTGGTTGATTAGTTGGTTTGTTATTTAGTTAGTTGGTTGGTCAGTTGGTTGGTTTACTGATTGGCTGGTTGATCGGTTGGTTGGTTGGTTGGTGTTTAGTTGGTTTGTTGTTTAGTTGGTTGGTTGGTTGGTTGATTGATTGGTTGACTGGTTCGCTGGTTGGTTGGTTATTTAGTTGGTTGGTTGGCTGTTGTCTGGTTGTTTAGTTGGTTGGCTGGTTGATTGGTTATTTAGTTAGTTGGTTGGTTGGTTTGTTGGCTGTTGGCTGTTGGTTGGTTGATTGGTTGGTTGGTTGATTGGTTGGTTGACTGTTGTCTGGTTGTTTAGTTGGTTGGCTGGTTGGTTGGTTATTTAGTTGGTTGGTTGGTTGGTTGGTTGGCTGTTGGCTGTTGGTTGTTGGTTGGTTGATTGGTTGGTTGGTTGATTGGTTAGTTGACTGGTTGGCTTGTTGGTTGGTTGGCTGGTTGTTTAGTTGGTCAGTTGTTGATTGGTTATGGTACTAGGAACTGAACTCTGGTCTTCACACACAGGCCAAGCAAGTGCTCTACCACTGAATTACAATACCTGCCTTTTTTCACTCTGTATAGTTACACAGAGTCTTATTAAGTTGCCCAGGCTGGCCTTGAACTTGCAATCCTTCTGCCTCAACTGTGATTACAGGTCTGTATCATTAGGCCTAAATAAGGTGAGTCAACTGGGTCAAGTGAACCACTGTTCCTGAGGAAGAAGAAGAGGCTGAGGCTCAGTAGCTTAGTGCTAGAGCAGTTACCCAGCATGCTCAAGGCCCTAGCTTCCAGAGCTAGCACCACAAAATCAAATAAAACACAGTCTCCCTTTGCTCCCCATCCAGGACATTTTCAGGCATCTGTTTCTTCATCACCCCACAGACTGCTAAAGCTTCAGACAGATTGCATGTCTGGTGATGTTTCATAGGCCATCCTACCTCTTCTATTCTGCCTCCAGCCTGCAGAGTCCTGGGTCCCCACTCCAGCCTCACATCTTCACATGTGACATGGAAACAGCCAAAGAGACCCTCTAGCGCACAGCGTAAGTAAGCACTTCTGATACTGAGTTTGGCAACTAGAAACCCTTGGAAGAAGGAAATGGGATGAGCCAGACACCTGAGGAGAAGCATGGGTTGTATTCTCGGGGGGGGGGGGGGGTACAGTGAGCCATGAGAGGATTAGGAGCAGGGAAGTCCCACGACCTGCCTGCATAGATGAAGGCCTCTGAAAGAAGACAAAACACGTCCTACAGGTCCAGAATGATGCATCTGATTGGCTAAACTGAGTCACATGCCCATGGTCTAGCTGCAAGGGAAGCAAAATGATATTCTTACTCACTCATCCAAACAGAACAGAGAACCTCTGCCCAAAGGAAGGAAGTTCACAGTGTGGACATCAGGGGGAAATGCCTCAAAGCACCTATGGTAACAATGGAATATCCAGGAAAGGGCAGCAGGGGCTGTTTGGGAAAGGCTGGGTCTGCTGGAAGCCACCCTCCTTGACCCTAAGCCAGGCCCCATGCGCACAAAACCACCCCCATCCTGAGGCCCTGAACACACTGAGCCCAGAACCTCCACCAAGGCTCTTGCCTCTCCTGGCACGTGTGATGCTTTTGAGGGACACCCCACCCAGTAAATGTACCCCAAGACCTCTACCTCAGGACGATAGGGCCAAGGCCAAACACTCTGCATGCTCGCTTGGGCTGATGATATCTCTCTCAGCCTCAGTTTCCTCCCTGTGCAAGGGACAGAAACACCCTGCCTCACAAGAAATCTCCTCATCTGGGATGCAGAGTCGCCTCACTAAGGTCCTGAGGAAAACAAAGACCTCCAAGCTTGCTCATTCTAGGTGCACCCCCACTGTTCAACAGATGCCACATCAGAAGGTCCAGCCTAGCACCCTCCTAACCCTGATGCAGCTCACAGGCCAGGGTCATTCTCAGACACTCAAGCTTGGCACATTGTGTGGTTTTGGGTTTGGGGTTTGTTTTTGGTTTGGTTTGGTTTGGTTTGGTGTTTGGTTTTTCAAGACAGGGTTTCTCTATGTAACAGCCCTGGCTGTCCTGGAACTCACTTTGTAGACCAGGCTGGCCTTGAACTCACAGAGATCCGCCTGCCTCTGCCTCTCCAGTGCTGGGATTAAAGGCGTGAGCCGCCGCCGCCGCCGCCGCCGCCGCCGCCACGCGGCACACATATGGAGGTCAGATGACAACAATGAGTGTTGGTACTCACCTTCCACCACCTTTGAGACAGGATTTGTCTTTTACTCACTGATGTATAGGCCAGTCTGATTAGCCCATGAGCTTCAGGGCATTCTCCTGTCTCTGCCTCCCCTTCCTCCACAGAAGCACAAGGATTATAGGGCAAGCTAATGGGTCCAACTTTGTGTGTGTTCTGAGGATTTGAACTCAGGTCCTTGCTTGTGTAGCAAGTGCTCCACTCTTTTTTGGTTTTTCGAGACAGGGTTTCTCTGTGTAGCTTTGCGCCTTTCCTGGGACTCACTTGGTAGCCCTGGCTGGCCTCGAACTCACAGAGATCCGCCTGGCTCTGCCTCCCGAGTGCTGGGATTAAAGGCGTGCGCCACCACCGCCCGGCTAAGTGCTCCACTCTTAAGCCCTGCCCTTCACCACCCTGCATGCCACTAGCATTTGTGGTGCTCTTGCTGTGAGGACAATCCATCATCT
This sequence comes from Peromyscus eremicus, assembly GCF_949786415.1. NCBI lineage: Eukaryota > Metazoa > Chordata > Mammalia > Rodentia > Cricetidae > Peromyscus > Peromyscus eremicus. The sequence continues at coordinate 141,224,200 of NC_081419.1, read as the reverse complement.
CCTTATCACACACAGCGCACGTCAGAAAGTCCGGCCAGATTCAACTCTGTATCTAGGAGACCGGAGCTCAGAATCCAGGAAGATAAGATTTGCGCCCACCCCGAGGGTGAATCAAAAACCGAGGCTCCATCACTCTCCATCATATTGGCATCAGGGTGAGTTCTGCGCACCAGCTGCACATCTGCTGGCTCGGCTCCTCCATCCGTCAGAGGCCTCTCAATACGCCATCACCAGGAGGAGGAAAGCCTCACGGCATCAGCTCTGCTTTCCACAGGAGGAAACAGACTTAGTGTGGGAACTTGGCCCACTTCACAGCAAGACAACAGAACTGAGAAACAAGCCCAGGAGGGCTGCTCCCAGGCCAGGCCCAGCTCTTCCCTCAATACACCTGCCTCTAGGCTCACGTCCTCCAGGAAGCCTTCCAACTGTGCAACCCTTGCACCATGGCCTCGGCGTCAAGTGGTCTTGGTGAATAACCCTGGTGCGTGCTTACTTGCACACGTCTTTGTTGTGTTTGTTTAAGACAGGGTCTCACATGCCTGGCCCTCCTGGAACTCACTCTTAGACCAGGCTAGCTTCAAACTCACAAAGATCCTCCTGCCTCTGCCTCCCAAGGGCTGGGATTAAAGGCGTGCGCCACCGGGCTCACTTGCACATCCTATTAATGTGTGTCCCTTGGTACTCATCCTGCGGTGCCTTTCCTCTCCCAGGGCACCTCTCCTAGTGTGCCCACTAACAGCTGCCTCTCCATGAAGCAGCTCTCCTAGTACACCACATCCCCAAGCCACATCCCCAGTGTGCCTCCCCTTCGCACCTGGGGGAGCCTGCCCACACACTTGTTTGCCTTGTGAGGGACTGCCAACTTTCCCAGGAGTCCTACTCTGGCTTGCCCTGGCTCTCCCACCAGCCTAGCTGCCCCACCACCACCAGCCTAGCTACCAGCCCAGATGCCCCTCCACCAGCCTAGCTGCCCCCCTCAAAGGAACTCCAGGCAGGGCTCATTACCCCATGATGATTGCCTAAACCCTCATGTCTCCAGCCCTGGGCTCACGCCTGGTGACTTCAGTCCTCGAGGCAAGGGTGAGTGGGATGGGGAAGCTGGGGAGGTGGTTCTGTGGGATGACAGAGTGCCCCCCACCCCTCACCCCATGCCTGCCTGTTCCCTGACAGGAGCTTTGGCAATCGGGGAAGACGGCGGTTTTGCTAAGAAAAAGGAGGAAGAAAACTCAGGCAGAAGGAGAGAGGCTCACAACCTCTGTGAATCAACACTGGGGGGGGGGGGGGGGGGAGTAGAGCTGTGGAGTGCTGAATGAAGAGAGGTCACCAGCCAGGAGGCCCTGAGGGCAGAACACCTGGACAGGGCCCTGCAGACTGCACTCCTTGTGGCCGCTCAGATCCCCCCACCACTCTACCCAGCCCCACATCAACAAGTATACTTCTCCTCACTTAAAGGATCAAAACACTGGTGCTCAGAAAGGCAAAGCATTTTAGCCCAGGACACAGAGTGTCAGCGCTGGCGCTGGAATCAACATCCGCCTCGAAGAAAAGATTCAACGCAGGCACCCCAGTCAGAGCTGGATCCCACGCCAGGTCCCCACCTGGAACAGGTGCCTGTGGCTGTATCGATGCCCCCTGGGCCTCATTTTCCTGAGCAGTGGACATAACATTCCAGTCTCACAGGTCTTCGTTAGGTGGAGTCTAGGACCCAGCGAGGAGACTGCCTCGAAGCAGAGAAGGGGCTAGAGAGCTGGTAGGCTCTGATTGTATATCTCCATTGCCGTGGAGCTCAGGCCCCTGCAGTTTTCCAATCATAACACTTTCCCTGAGTTTGAATTTAGTAGAAGCTGACTCTAGTGGGGACCATCCCATGCTGGCCTTGGGAGACCTTTCTGCCCTGGCCTTAGGGGAAGGTGGTAAACACATCCTAAGCCCTGGGAACACAGAAGTAAATGGGACAGGACAAGGTCCCTGATGTCACTTGGCTGGTGTTTTGTAGGAAAGAGACGGACATGAACATGCAGCCCTCTGAGAAATGTGGCCGATAGGTACTCGCTGGCCAGGAAAACCTCAGCAGCACAAGCATCAGCAAGAACTATCCTCAGCAGGGCAGCGGTGGTGGTGCACACCTTTGATCCCAGCACCTGGAGGCAGAGGCAGACAGATCTCTGTGAGTTCGAGGCCAGCCTGGTCGACAGAGCGAGTTCCAGGACAGCCAGGGCAACACAGAGAAACCCTGTCTCGAAAAACAAAACCAAACAAACAAACAAACAAAAAGAATGTACTCTCTGGTCCTCCACTGTGTGGGCTGGATGATATTCCTCCTTAGCCCAAAACTCCACCATGGCTCCCCTGTCCTCAGGATTAAGTATGACACCCTAACAAGGCCATCTTAGGGACCCATGTGACCTCATCCCCTGTCCCTCCACTCCAGCAGCTCATATGCCCTTTGGACATCCCCCCAGTGCCTCCGCCACCTGAAGCCTGAGTGTCCCTTCCCTTTACAGTTGGCCAAGGCTTGCTAGCACATCCTGTCTAGGGCCCCGCCCCTCGACCAACTCTGTTCTCTTGGGCTCCTTCCCCCCATCCCTATGAAAGACCACGCAAAATGGAAAAAAAAGAAAAGGCCAGGAAGAAAGCATGAATCATTTGTTTATAGGCACTAATTAATTACTAAGCTCAAAAACCCAATTTCCATTCTTCCTTTTCCCCCTCTGCCCTTTGAGAATGCTTGGAATCTGCGTTCTTTCCCAATGCAAAAGTATGTCAAGTTTATTTTTAGTAAAAGCACATGATGGCTGGGGCTGTTATTCAGTCTCCCGAGTCAGTGGGGAGCTGGCCACCGAGTGCTGGATGCTCTTCAGATGTGGGTCCCAGGAGTCAAGCTGGCCCACACTGGCCGGTTGGGGTCAGAGTGACCTTAGCAAGGTCCAAGGCTGAGAACTTTGGGGTGGGGGTGGGGTGGGGGGTCCAGACTGCAGTTCCTCCTCCAGGCCAGGGGAGGCACTATGGAGTAGGAGAGTTAATGGTGGAATCTCTGCTCCCAGTTGGTGGAGCCAAAGCCTTCTTTCTAGAGTAGGCAACCTGGGCCTTTCGACACTGGGAACCCCATGTCCTGTGTTCAGGAGGGGTGGGAGGAACTTTACTGGATTCATCCTGGGTTCAACAGGACAGGATAGGCTCCATGCTCTGTGTGGCATAAGACACTCAGCCTTCTCTACGGCTTCCGTCCCTACACCGCCACCTCCTCCTCCTGCCACCCAAGTTGAGGATCAGTGCCATGGGATCTCTGAGCTTCCTTCCAAAATGGCAGTGCAATCTCTTGACCTTCTCAAACCCGCTCTCCACCCCTACCCCCCTGGCCCTTCAGCTACGGGACCTGCTTTGGCTACCTCTGGGGGATCAGAAAGGACCCGTCACTAACAAACACTGTCTCACAGCCGTGATGACAGCAGTCTGGCTGTGCAGCAGGGGACTGCTTATGTGTCACCATGGTCCCTCGGTCCCAGTCGAAGGCATACTGTGTGGTCAGTCAATTCACTTTACCTCTTCAGAGCTTCGTGGCCTGTCTTGCAAATGGATCTCAGATCTGTACACCAGAGCAGAGCCTTCGAACTCAGTGGCCCACAGGCTCCAGGCAGGGATGAACTTTCAAATGCACTGGCAGTAGGTGGATGTGACCCTGACCTGTCTAGGGACATCAGTCTCCTATCTTTCCACTGTTTCAGGGAAGCCAAACTGTAGCCTGATTTTCAGCGTGGCCCAAGCAAGTAAACTCACAACCTAAGCCACACGCCCCAGACCCAACACAGCTCCAAGCTGGCCTGGCCCAGGAGCTGCCTTCTGCAGTCCTGAATGGCAGGTATGGTTGACTCCCCAGGCCTTGGAGCCTGGGACAGGCTGGGATGGGGCAGGCAACATGGCCTCGCCCACCATGTGGGGGTAGCTATTATCCCAGCTTAGGGAGGGCCTGCTGGGCAGGACTCCCCGGAGCTGGGCTGTGGGCTGCCTGGCCTCACTGGGCTCTTAACTAAGGAGTCTGATAAAGATCTTGGTGGAGTGTGCGGATAGGTGGAGAGTGACTTAGCTTAACTGCGGGCCTGATTATATCTATTGTAAAAAAAGCACACACGGAATATCAGATTAGCGTGCTTCGTGTGCCCATTATAACACCGTATCATTAGCACCCGAGACACACGGCCCTCTTCCTTCTTCTCCCTCTGACTTGTAGACCTGGCATAGCACCTCACCAGGACTGCCGTGCTCTTTGGGGTGTCCATGCAGACCTGTCACTGACCCACCCCACAAGGTGTCCTCTGCTGGTCCTCTCAGGGGAAAGAGGTCAAAAATAACATAGAAACAAAGCAAGCCAGAGTAGGGAAAGTGGGTGAGAGGAGAGTTCCTGTGGGGTGAGGGCGTGGCAGAGGCCTAGGAAGTAGCCAGCTGAACCTGAAGGAAGGTGACGTCTGTCTCGGGTCCATTCTCAGGCTGTCAGTCAGAGAACTGCACTGGAGATGGCAGGGCCACCGACAGCTCCCACCCCATCTCTCCTTCAGCCGGTGCCCGCGGCGTGCAGAGTCCTGTAGGGCTGTGGAGCACCATGAACACAGCCGACCGTGGTTCCGGTGCTGGGGACGGTGACATTCCCAGGAGGGACAGGGACACTAAACAGATAGTCCAGCCAATAAAAAATGGTGGCAGCTATGGAAAGATGACAGAAGGGCCAGGTGATGGGGGAAGTGACGCCTGGTGGGGGGCACAAGCGAGACTGGAGAGAAGGGCAAAGCCAGCCCTGTGAGCAAGTGGAGAGGAACATCCAGCAGCAGGTGCAAAGGGCCTGCGGTCCCATCAGCCCCGTGGGCTGCAGCAAAGAGCCAAGGCGGCTGGAGCTACAGGAACAAGGGAGACAGAACACTGGACAAGCCAAAGTCCGGGAGGCCAGACAGGCAAGGGCCCTGCGGCCCTCGAAAAGGCCTTGGGTCTTGCTCTGAGGTGAGAGCCCGGAAAGGTTCTACACAGAGAGGGACCCTCTGACCGGGTGAGGAGAGTGGTAACAGACAGACCTGGGTGCCTGGCGGCTACTGCCCTGGACGCGGTGGGAGAGGCGACAGAGCTCCAGTCAGGGGGAAGTGGTAGGGAAGCCTGGTGGGCCTCGGGTGACTTTAAAGGCAGTTCAGTTCATACATGCAGAGCAAAGAGCTGGGTCAAGGCGCTGGAGACCCGCCTGGACACTGGCAATCTGGAGCCACCATTGCCAAGGGTGGCAGGCGGTGGAGGACCTGGCATCCAGCCTGTCCTCTCCCGTTGCCCCCAAACCCCCTGTCAGACCCATCAAGCCTCCTCGAGGGAGAATGAGGAGCTGGCTCCACCCAGGCCTCCAGACAGGAAAGGGGCAACGCACTGGCCACAGGATGGCACAATGCCTAGTGATTTCCTTGCTTTATTGACAGTGGAGAGAGAGAGAAAGAGCTTTCACAACTAGCCCAGTTGGTGACCACAGCTAACAAGAGTCCAGAGGGACTTCAGGACAGGCCACGGGTGTCTCTTTAAACCCATAGAGACTAAAATTCTGAGCATCCATCTGGGATTGAGCCTTCACAGGAGGCACACAGCCTCAGCACCCACAGCCTTCAATTCTCAGTCCCTTCACTTGGCCAAACCCCAGTTAATGTGTGCTGAGCACTTATTGTGCCGAGCTCTGGCTAAGTATTATCTCATTTAATCTGTGTGTCGATCCTGAAAATGTTAATGTCCATTTTACAGGTGGGCAGGGGACTGGGGGTGTGGCTCAGCTGGTAGAGCTCTGGCCTAGCATGCGTGAAGTCCTGAGTTCTGCAGCTGGTACTATATAAATTAGGCACAATGGCACATACCCGTCATCCCAGCACTCAGAAGTGGAAGCAAGATGAGCAGAAGCTCAAAGTCATCCTTGTACATGAGACCCTGTCTCAAAAACAAACAAACATGAGCAAGCAGATACTCAGCAAGAGGACACAAACGCACAGGCAGGCCAGACTCTTGGTGTAGCCAGGGTCCGGACCACCCTGTCCCAAGCCCACTCTCTCTAGGAGACCACAGATCTCGCTAAACCGTTTCTGCCTCTATAAAATGGAATAACAACAATACTCAAGTGGCCCTCCTCTCTGGGGCTGGCCGGCCCCCGTCTGGGGAGCACACAGGCCCCAGTGGCTGCAGCTATTAAGTAGGTGGATCTTGTGGTACCCAGAGCTGCACACCCAAGCCCCTCCCAGTGGAGCACACACCCGATGCTGTGCCACACAGGTCCCTCCCTCCACAGCCTGCTATGACCTGAGCACCAGCCTCCTCATGCTCTGAGGTCATGGTTCCCCTGTTGCACAAGTCACAGATGTCACGGGGCCCACGGTCACTCCAGAGTGCAACGTCTGAGGACCGCCCTGTGGAAGTGCCGTTACTGTTGGGGGAGGACAGGTGACAGTGTGGGCTATCTGGGTGGGGTCTCCATCCTCACCAGCCCTTCGGTCTCTTCCCCCCCCACCCCCACTTTTGGCTTTTCTCCTCTCCCTGCCCTCATGTCTCTCATCATCTCTCTCTGTCTCTGTCTCTCCCCACTGTCTCTCTGGTCCTATGCTCTCCCCTCAGGCCTGCCTCCTCTCCATTCCCAGCTTTCTAACTATCTACTGGGTGAGGGCATTTGGCCAGGGATCGGCTTGATGCCCCAGCATGCCTCCGCTCCTCCCCCACACCCACTGCCAAGGGCTCCCAGGGAACACGGGACAGTCAGGGACTCCTCAGCCCCAGGGACACTGGAAATGTCCCTGTTCAGGGGGCCCTGCAGCACGAGGCCAGCTAGATCCTCTCAGTGCATGAGTGTGGACACCCTTGATGACTTGCCTAAGCTAAACTCCTCACCCTTCTTTGGTAAGCTAAGGCTGGACACAGAGGGCACAGGTGGTCAGTCAGACGAACACTTCTACCCAGAGGTCCGGGGGGTCCTGGGCATGATTTCTTCACTCTTGAGTGGATACGGGAGAACCTTTTCCTGCCTTGGCCTTGGCCGCATGTGGAAGACGTAGCAGGTGCTTTGGCGGCAATCATGGCACCATGAAGAAATGGGCTGGGTGTGGGTGGGAAGAACCAGGGCCTTGCTCATGTCCAGTGCCCAGTCCCAAGCTCACCCAGCTCTTTATTTATCCAGCCATTCAACCAACACTTACTGAGCAGGCGCTATGTGCCAAGCCTTGCCGTGTGCACTGGGAACACAGTTAACAGGATCCCTGCTTTGCATCCTAGGGTGAGGGACAAACTTCCACTAAGTAGTCTCTTGTGCCATTGGAGGTGGGGTGGGGAGGAGCGGAAATCCATAAAGAGGGCCACAAGGACTAAACCGGAAAGCAGGGAGCACCTGGAAAGCCCCTTCCCCGCCCAAGAGGGGGAAAATGCCTCTGTTCAGGTTGCCGGAAGCTGAGCCTAAGGCAGGGCTAGGGGGAAGGTGGTTCTCTCTGCTTTGGAGAGAATTGGGGAGAGGGCACAGGAGTGCTGACAGGGTAGGGTCTCAGCTGCAGCCGGGCCTTGGGGACCCCTCAGAGCTCTCTGCTCATGAGCATGTCAGGGAGTGAACACCTGGCCCCTGACTTCCTCCCTGCTCCCAGATGAGGAGGTTCCTGTTCTCACTGGCAAAGGGCCCCACCTGAAGCCCATAGCAACCAGCCTAGATGGCAGTGTGGAGGTGGGCCCAGGGACCTGAGAAAGAGTCCAGGTGGACCTGCTACTAGAGAGTCTCCGGATCAAAGACCCCAGCTAGATGAGGAGAGATTAAAGCACACCAGTGGGGAAGGCAGCTGTGCAAAGGCCCTGGGGCCAGCAGGAGTGAGTTGTACTGGAAGACCCAGGGCATCCTCAGCTGGAGAGAGGGAGCAAGGTGGGGAGGAAGGGGCAGGAAAGCATGATGAGAAAGGGAGGAAAATGAGAGAGGGAGGAGGAGGGAGAGGAGGAGTCACCCACTTCATGTCGCAGCATTTACAGACTGTAAGATTAATCTTTACTCTGAAGGCAGTGGGAGCCACGGGAGACTCTGGAGCAAAGGAGGGTCATGATCCAGTTCATGTTTCGTCAGGCTGTCTGGAGCACACAGAGAATAGAAGGAGGGCTGGGCTGGGAGCAAGAGAGCAGCTGGAGGCCAGAGGACTCATGGGTGATTCACTCAGAGCTGCTCCTGTTGTGGCAGAGGGTGGGGTGGAGACTGGGTGAGTTGGGAGCTCAGCAGAGCTAGAGGCTTTGACGACTGCCCATGAGCCAGGGGAGCGGCCCACTCCGCACAACCCAGAGGGAGAAAAACTTTTTTTCCAGGCAGTCTTGTGTAGCCCAGGTTGGCCTAGAACCTATTAGGTAACCAAGGATGACCCTGAAACTCTGATTCTCCCGCCCCCACCTGAACGCTGGGGTTACAGGTGTGCGTGTACCGCCACACCTGGTTTACGGGGTGCTGCGGACCAAGCCCAGTGTTTCCTACATGCTAGGCAAGCGTTCTACCCACTGAGCCACAGCCCCAGAAGCTCTTCTCCATGCTTCACAAGATGTAAACGGAGGTGGAAGCGGGGTGGATCAGACAGGGCCCAAGCCCTCCTCACCCCTGCCGCAGTTACCCTGGGGGTCACTTGTAAAGCTCCTGCAACAGCTGGGTGGTAGACAACTCCAATCTCAGCTACTCAGGAGGCTGAGGCAGGAGGACATTTAAGCACAACCTGGGTTACGTGAGACTCTGTCTTTAAAAACAAAGTGAGAAAGTAAAATATGAAAATAATAGGGGGAAAAAAAAGCCAGCAGCCAGGCCTGGTGGTACATGACTGTGATTCTCAGGAGGTGGAGACAGGAGAATTGGGAATTCGAGGTCATTCCCAGATATGTAGTGAGTTCAAGGACAGCCTGGGCTAAACATAAACCATCATTAGTCACTAGAGAAGAGAGGGCACTGAGCTCTGGGGAGGAGAGAGCCTGGGCAGCCCAAGGAGCCAGGGCCTCAAGAACTGAGCTGAGGCTGAGGATGCGTAGGCAGAACTCTGAAAGCTGGTGGATGAAGAGCTTGAGAGAGAGCACGGCCCTGCAGTGGGCCAAATGCAGAAGGTTCACAAGATTAGGTCAGGCCAACTGTGGTGGCACAGATCTGTACTCACGGCAGGAGGATTGCCATGAGTTCAAGGCCTCCTGGCTAACAGTGAATACAACAACAACCCAACCATGGCAATATAGAAAGACCTAGTCTCAGAAAAGGCAAAAGAAAAAAAAAGCAACAAGTCTCAGAGGACAGGAAGGAAGGCCAGAGCTGGAGGCCGCATGCAGGCCCCCAGGCAGAAGGGAGGAGATTGGATTTTAGTTTGCGGGGCGTGGGAAACCACCGGAGGCGTTAAGAGGGGACTGAGACCTGTCAAGGGTGGTGTGATAGTTCACTCTTGACTGCTGCAGGAACAGCCTGCAAGGATTCTAGGATCTGAGTTATGCTCTGCCCTGATCCACAAGGCTCTGGGAGTCCAAGAACTCTCATCCAGCCCCACCTGGACCTCCTAGAGAACATTCCAGGCTGTGATTATCTCAGCGCTAAGAGCCTTCCCATCTTCCCTATAGAGAGGCCCCCTGGGGAGGCAGCCACAGCCCCAGGAGGACTGGAGAAACGAGAAGGGAGTGGCTGGTGGTTGGAGGACCATGCCCATGGCAGCTGGGTCCCCACACATGGGTGCCTATGATATTCCCAGTGGACATGTGGAACCCATATCCTGTCTGCTGTGTGCACCAACCTTTGGGCAGTCCACCCATCCTTACCCTACACAGCCCAGCTGCCATCTCTCTAACTCACTGTCTTTCTCTCTCTCTCTGTCCCCTAGCCCTCCTGGCCCCTGGTCTCCTGCCTGAGGTCTGGCTAGCCCCAAAGGCACAGGGTAGGAATAAGCATCTTCTTCCCAGCACTCCCTGGGCCAGGTAAGGACAGACCTGCTTGATTCTGGCAGCTCAGCTCTGGTTTGGTCAACCCATCCCAGACCCAGGACCTAATACCCTGGAACTGCACAGCTGTGGGAAGGGGAGGTACAGCACAGGACCTCCTGGGAACACAAGCCTGAGCAGGGACAGTCAGGCTGAGCCATCCTGAAGGGCCTCCATTTACACACAGGGAAACCAAAGCTCAGAGAGGGCACACCACTGGCGTAGGGCCACACAGCTAATTGCAGGCAGAATATGACCCCAGGCCTTGGGCAGGACTTCAGAGAGGCTCCCTCCCCCTCCAGCCCCCAGCTTCCTTCCGCAGAGGCCACTGGGCCTCCTGTCCTGGGAGTTCTTCCAGAACCATCCACGCATCACCTGCTTCTCACACAGGTAGAGAAACAATCCACTCTTTCTGCACCTGCACGGTGACTGTGAGGTTCAGAGAGCTTGTCTTGCTGAAAGCGTCAACCTCCTGGCACACTAGCAGTCTGCCAGCCTCCACCAGCCCTTGGTGTCAGTCTTCTCTAGTGTGGGAAGTGTCAATGATTCTTCATATTCCTGCGCACACATGTGCACACACACATGTGCACATACATGCATATTCCCACACCTCCAAGACTGCTGAGCAGAAGGACAGAAACAGTGTGGGAAACAGCATAAAGTCTTAACTAGGAACAATGGGTGGCCTTGCCAAACTACAGGTCTCTGGGCCTGCTCCAGACACCCCCAGAACAAAAGCCCCCAAAGCTGGAGGAGCCTGGCAGTGACCATCAATAGGGGAGGACTAGAATGGGGTGGGTTGGGGACCATTGAGCTAGGTCTCTGGCTGGCAAGGTCCTGGGGGTGCAGATGGCTGGAGCCCTGGCTCTCTGCAGCCTGCTTCTCCTCGTTTGAGTGTTGAGGGTCTTGGAAAGTGGGGGTTAATACAATCAAGCGAGCATCTGCCAAGCCAGAGAAGAATAGATGGAAATAGGTTCTTCTGTGAGAAGAGCCCCAATGTGGGGACTACACAGCTGGGAACCAGCTCCTGAGATGCCGAGTAAGGGGTGCTGGGAATGCCCAGGGGTCTTATCCACCTCCTGCCCCTCCCAGGAGGCTAGCTGGGGCCTGCCTGCCCTGGAACCAACCCCCTCCCCTGCCTTGCCAGCTCCCTCCCATTCACCTGCCCATAGCCTGAGAGAAGTTGTCTCCCTGCCCTGCCTGGACTTACCAGGGCACAGAGTCCTCATGCACGGAGACCATCTCCTCACAGGAAACCCAGTGAGCCCTTCTGTTCATCCACACAGACCCCCTGCTCATCTACATAGACCCTCTGCTCATCTACATAGACCCCCTGCTCATCCACACAGACCCTCTGCTCATCCACACAGACCCTCTGCTCAGCTATATAGACCCTCTACTCAGCTACATAGACCCTCTGCTCATCTACATAGACCCTCTGCTCATCTACATAGACCCTCTGCTCATCTACATAGACCCTCTGCTCATCTACATAGACCCTCTGCTCATCTACATAGACCCCCTACTCATCTACTAGACCCTCTGCTCAGCTACATAGACCCTCTAGAGGCTCATCTACATAGACCCTCTGCTCAGCTACATAGACCTCTGCCTTCCTGGGGACTCTGGAGATCAAGTCTCTCCTTTGTTCCTTCCTCATCCCTTAGACCCCAGGAGGAAGCAGTCAGAGCACATTCTGCTCTGCTTAGAACCCCACCACCACACACGCATCCCACATGTGCCCCACACAACTTCCTTGCTGTTTCCAAAACATAGAAATCAGAACTATGAGGCTGGGTATATGGCTCAGTTGATACAGTGTTAGCTTAGTATGCAAGAAATCCTGGGCTCCATCCCCAGCACATGAAACAGAGCACGGTGGCACACATGCTATCCCAGCACTCAAGAGGCTGAGACAGAGGAATGGCCAGTTTAAGGCCAACCTAGGCTACACAGTGAGTTCCAAGACAGGGTTACAGAGTGAGGAGAGAGAATTCCAG